>NC_051855.1:6743889-7392640 GCF_905115235.1 Hermetia illucens | reverse complement strand
ACTGTGGAAATTTTACCGAGGGGTAAAATGGCCATTGAATGGTATGTTTGCCGCTGATAATACTCCGCACATTTAGTACATGTTCGTGTGTTCAGGTCTTCCTTGTCTCTGTTTTGTGCGTTTTGCGCGACGAACACATGACAAAGTACAACAGGTATTCTTGCACTTTGCTGCATCTGAGCATTTCGCTGCGTTGCATTATCGTCTCACGTTGCCGCATCGTCAATCCTACCAGGAGTAAGGTCTGAGCTGAGTCCTAAGTAGTTTAGACATATGTGCCCCGTTACATACATACCTATACGCAGTTAAGAAATAAAATGTACCTCGAGGCATTACACCTTGCTGGCTCCGTACAATCATTCAAGTTTTCCTCGGTCTAGCCTGGCGGATGGCTAGCTAGACCACGTAACAGGCTATGCAAACAAACTGGACAACGACACCGCGTCCAAGAGTCCACGCTGGACGGGATGGACAAGTTTTGAATCAAACAGGCTGCCGTTGATTAAGTTTTTAATACGCTAATTCATCCTAACATTACAGAAGGCACTAAGCCTTCATGGGTAGTGGAAGTAATGGTGCAACAGATATAGATAGAGGAGACGATGATGTTCAAGCATAGGCTCAAAACTTGAATCCAGAAAAATGTCGACGCCAAGAAGAACAATAATCGCCGCATAAAAATCCGCATGTATCTAAAGTACGAAGGATATTTCTATCAGGAAATGATGTCGACACCAGAAATTTTCCGTGAATTTTCCTGGCCAAGGCAGAGGAAAGGAGCGAAAATAAAAGAAATGATTGAGAGCATCAATCCAACTATCCCACACATTATACATTCAGCACAGGTGGACAGACGGATAGATAAACAGACACGACTGATTGATCGGCAACAAACAGGCAGATACGGACCAAGATACGATAGACAAACAGACATGTGTGTAGCCCGCATGGAATCTGGGTACTATATGCTCGCAATTCGCTCACAAATCTACAATGCACCGTCCATACGAGCCAAGGCTTAATTTCTGCATTGCGTACACTTACCTTACCCGTCCCAGACTGCAACTGCACCAAAGGCAACAGGCTACAGGTAGGTACAGGTAGACAAGTACAGGTGTTGCGTTGCAGTGCGAACGGCCCGCGATGGCAGCAATGGGTCGATAAACTCTCTTCATCGACTACTTCATATTGAAAACATGTTCCATAAAAAAAAAAATCAGAAAAGATACAAAAAAAAAAGATACAAAAACTTAACTTACATGCGTGCCTGCATGCTTGCCTCGCGCCTCTTTTCACCCGGTTACAAAACTGTCCCACTATCTTTTAATTTAAAGTATATTTAGGGACAATTTAATAAAGATACTCTCTCTCATCTACTCTTGGACTCTCGGAGCTGTAAACCGTTTGCTATGGCCCTCGATCAAATCCAGGCTTGGGCCGGTTCAATCTGTCTGTCTGTCTGTATCGTCGTTGGTTTTTCATTCACACCATTTCTCCGCGTCTTGTTGTTCTTGTTGTTTTTGGAGTTTTAGTATCTTTTTTTTTTTTGTTTTTGAAAAAGTGGACAGAGAGGCTCAAGCACTTGACGACATATATGTGTGTATATAAAACAAAAAGAATTAACCTAGCTTCGTACAGCCTCGACAACGCAACGCAACATATAACGCCTTGTTGCTGCGCTTTCAATTGCAACTATTCAACTATTTGATTTGTTATTGCTGTTGTTGTTGTTGGTTATTGAGTTTAAGTTTCTTGTTGTTGTTTAATTGAAAACCGGTTCATAAAAAACATTAGAGGAAAATGAAAAATCTATATAGTAATAATCTCTTTCTTTATGTATATATATATATATATACCATCGGATAATAATTCAATTAATTTAGATAGATTTTGTATCTATGCATGTTGTACGTATGGATGGTTTCACAAGCAGTGATTTCCATTAAAGACAAATACACACAGAGGCATATGAATAAACTCTTGGATGTACCGCAAATATATTTATGTTATTTGAGAAAACATCGATGTTACAATATCATCAATATAAACTTGTTTATTTACTATTATTGTTTATAAAGACTTTTCAGTGTTTTTTCCTTGTAATTTTTCATCTTATTATCATCTCATTATAAAAACGTACTCTAATGAAGGTAAAATGAATAAAAAAAAATTGAGGATTCTAAAAATAATAAAACAAAAATTAATAAAAATTATATTTATTTTTATAAAAAATAAATTATATTCATTTTTATAATTTTTATAATAAGCAAAAATTATAAATAAATAAAAAAAACGAAAATAAAAACAAAACAAATTAAAACAAGTCGGGAAACCGGAAGCTTGATGCTTCAGGTACGAAAGGTTTCGTGTAGCACGTAATATATTCATATGTCCACTTTCGGGTGATATTGACATTCATAGTCTTCAATTTTCAAAGAAGCAACAAATTTGAGGTATTATAACTTTGTTAGTAATAGTGCGATTTCCACCAACCACAACTTGGTAAGATCATGCTCTATATAATAGCCTATATCACTGCAAAATTTCATGGTACTAGGATGAACTTAAGGGGGGTTCCCAGCCAATTACCAAAAATTATATAAGGCCTACAAATAAGTTCTGTCGGTTTTCACAGTAGATGGCGTAGCTCGTGATCCACATTTCCAAACATTCATCGGAAAGCTACTGTCAATAGGCACAAACGTCAGTATAAATTATTTAATTGAAGCGTAAACAACAATACTTTTTTCATCAACGAAAATGGCCGCTTTTGTACCAAATAATGTGTTTTTGCGGGGAGTTCTACTTCATTATTTCAATATGAAGAAAAAAACAACCGAAAGTCATCGCATTTTGGTGGAAGTTTATGGTGACCATGCTCTATCTGAGCGAACGTGTCAGAGGTAGTTTGGACGGTTTAAAAGTGGCAATTTTGACTTGGAAGACAAACAACGCGCCGGACAGCCAATAATTTTTGAAGATGAAGAATTAGAGGCATTGCTCGACCAAGATCCATCGCAAACGCAAGAAGAACTTGGAAAAATACTTGGAGTCACTCAGCAAGCCATTTCCCACCGTTTAAAAGCAATGGGAATGATCCGAAACGTCGGAAATTGGGTTCCGTATGACCTGAAGCCAGGAGACGTCAAACGCCGTTTTTTCACGTGCGAACATCTGCTCCAACGACAAGTAAGGAAGGGTTTTCTGCATCGAATAGTTACTGGCGATGAAAAGTGGATCCATTACGATAATCCCAAGCGTCGGGCAACGTGGGGATACCCCGACCATGCCTCATCACCGACGGCCAAAGCGAATATTTATGGTGAGAAGATCATGCTGTGTATACGGTGGGACCAGCTGGGTGTGGTATACTATGAGCTGCTAAAACCGAACAAACCGGTCACGAGCAAACTCTACCGACGTCAAATGATGCGTTTGAGCCGCGAACTCAAGAAAAAACGGCCGCAATACCAGCAAAGGCATGAAGTTATTTTGCAACATGACAATGCTCGTCCACATGTTGCACAGCCCGTTAAAAAATATCTAGAAACGTTGAAATGGGAAGTCCTACCCCACCCGTCGTACTCTGCTCATTCTGATTGCTATTTGTTCCGGTCGATGCAGCATGGCTTGAGTGACCAGCACTTCTCCAATTACGACGAACTCAAAAAATGACTCGATGAGTGGATAGTGGCCAAGTCGGCCAATTTTTGGCGCGATGGTATCTATGAATTGCTTGAAAGATGGAAGAAAGTTGTGGCTAGCGATGGGCAATACTTTGAACAATGAATGCGTAACCAATTTTTCACAATAAAGCTTCAAATTTAAAAGAAAAACCGACAGAACTTATTTGTAGGCCTTATAGTAATATACTATTATTAACTTTCATTGAACAGATATCGGTATGAAAGGTACTTCGTAGCCAAGGCACCATATAGTGGCAGCCTCCTGATTTTTTTCAGATTTTTCGGTTTGGTAGTTTCTGAGAATGGCGCCCCTTAAAAAAATGATCACTTTCAACCCCCCACTCTCCCCACGTTTCCAAGAAATGTCAAAACTAAGACCGGCTTCGAAAAGTACTAATCGAGATCTTTAATTTGATACCCCACATTACTATATTTGATGAAAAAAATTGTACACCACCATTTTGCATGTATAGGGACCCCCCCCCCTTAAATTCAACGTAAAAGGATGTAACTCACTGTATGTGTGAGTGTTCACAGTTCCCACCTTCCTACCAAATTTGGTGTCAATCGCTACAACCGTCTCCGAGAAAAATGCGTGTGACGGACAGACAAACAGACAGAGAGACAGATAGACAGACAGACAAACAGGACATAATGTCCATCACGCGATTAAAGACCAAGTGCAAGCTATTAGAACTGCGTATCTTGAAGTACGAGATGAACTAAAAGAAAGTAGTGAAGGGAAGAAACAGGTAGAAACTGTAGCACTACAGTCAAAGCCTAGAGTCCTGCTTCCATCTAGGGGCAGCCCCTTCACTATTAAGGAAACTCCGGAGCTCCGTAAAAGACCGAGAGAGTCTAATGGGGAATCGGAATCTCCTCGACGTAGCCAAAAACGCAAAATGGAGAAAACGCCTCCACGGCAAATTCGCGAAAGACTACCAGAGCCTACGGCGAAAGACGGTAACTCCAATCAAGGTTCCACTTGGACTAAGGTGGAAAAGACGAAAAAGCTGCAGAAGAGAAGCAGGCCCGATGCGCTAATAATAACAAAAACAAGTGAGCTTACGTACGCTGATATTCTGCGCAAGGTCAAAACAGACACCTCGCTAATGGAGCTAGGTGAAAGTGTGAACCGCATAAGGCGAACACAGAAGGGCGACCTATTGCTGGAATTCAAACCAGACGAAAACAAGTCAGAAGACTTGCAGAAAAAAATCGAGTCGTCACTAGGTGAGGCAGCAGAAGTCAAGCTCAGTCAAAATCGTGTGGTTATTGAGTGTAAAAACCCGGACGAGATCACAACGAAGGAAGAAATTTGTCAAGCGCTACGATCCCAGTTGGGAATACAGTCGGTCCAGGAGCGAGATATTCTACGGCTGAGGAAGGCATATGGCGGCACACAAACTGCGTCCATAAGCCTAACACTTGAAGCGGCCAAAAGGGCTATCACAGCCAGTAAAGTTCGGATTGGCTGGGTCGTCTGCCGACAACGAGAGCAGATAACTCTGAAAAGATGCTTCAGGTGTTTGGAATTTGGGCACGTGGCGAAGAAATGTACTAGCGTTCACGATAGGTCCGACCTGTGTCGTAAATGCGGAAATAAAGGCCACATTGCAAAAGCCTGCGAAGAAAAACCCAATTGTCTGTTCTGCAGGCAAATAAACGACATTGACAGCGCCCATGTCACAGGCAGCAGCACATGTCCGGTGTATAGGAAGGCGATCAACACTATGCGCAAATGAGGTTCCTACAGCTAAACCTGAACCATTGCCAAGCGGCTCAGGACCTGCTCTCTCAGACGATATTCGAAAACAAGATCGACGTTGCTATTATCTGCGAGCAGTACAAAAACCTAGACAGTGGAGTATGGGCCGCGGATAAGAGCGGAAAGGCAGCGATATGGACATGCGGAAATCGGGCCATAGAAGGAACCACCAAGATCCTCGAGAATGGCTTCACTAGAGCAAAAATAGGCGGAATATCTATTTACAGCTGTTATGCGGCTCCAAGCCTTACGACAGAGGAGTTCCATTCTTTGGTGGAGAGGCTAGCAACAGACGCACAAAACCATAGTCCTAAGATAGTGGCTGGAGATTTCAACGCATGGGCTGACGAATGGGGCAGCCGAGAAACGAACGCAAGAGGACGAATATTACTCGAAGCTCTTTCTCGTCTGAATCTTGTAGTGACTAACACTGGATACGTGAACACTTTTCGTAAGAGAGAAATGGGGTCCGTGATAGATGTCACTTTTGTTAGCGTTGGAATCTGAACTCCGTTGTTATCCAAAAACTCCAAGCTTTCGTCGGGAGTGCGCTGGCCTGACACTATTTCAAGTGAACAACTTGGTCGGCGCACAGGCCGGCCACTCGTACACACTGTGATCGGAAGAAGAAAATGGCAGTGGATAGGTCACGATTTAAGGAAGCGACGATTGCATTGTGGGTTACGCCATGCAGTGGAATTCACGCTCCCAATGTGGCCGACGAGTAGGTCGCCTCAAGAGTACTTGGCGCAGAACAGTAGAAGCCGTACTTTCCCGGGCGAGGCGAGGGGGATTTCTAGATGACACAAAACCATCTTGTGCATATATGTACCATAAATGGCACATGCACCCTTCTGAGCCATAATCACAGAACCACTACTTGAGGCTACACCTTTCAAAGTACTGAGGACGATAATAGACTTGGACAAAACTTTCTGCACAGCATAAAATAGACCCAATGGGTTGATATGTTGCAGACAGTAATGCTCAGTCTGTAAACTTGCCTGAAGGAGGACATCAAACTGTCAAGAATTGAGAGTGAGTTGGTGCTCTAAGGTGGGGAGGAGGCAGAGCGGGTCACTGCTGAGTCAATACCAAAATGGCCACAAGGAAACCTCTATGGGGTGGTACTGGGAAACGCTGTATTCATTATGGTTTACTGGCCGTGCAGTAGGCTAATGTCCTGAGGCCGGAAAATGCTAGAATCATGTACTATTCGGCTTCATGTATTGGGATCATTTAGTCCTTTGGACAAAATCATGTTTTGGTAGCGCGATTAAATGAAGGATAAATAAGGATTCGAGGGAGAGCAAGATGAATTTTAACAAGTCTTGGATATCGCAAGTGTCTAACCACCAATGCACATGCGGTATCCAAGCATGCCAGAACGACCTCCAGTCTTCTAACTGGATGACGATTCATCGATTTACTGACAAATCCCTAAAGGAATTGAATGGACAATCGCATCGGGTTAAGAGGAATCTATAGCGAACACATGCCTCCGGGTTGAGGACTGGTCCAGGCATGCTTCATATCCACTCAACGATGGAGTTGCACTCGAGGTGGTTGTGGTGTTAAACAAGTTAATCTGCTAGAGTTACACCTCGGTAAGGTTCTCATAAGAGCGTACTCTTCGAGAAATCTTCCATCTGGGTCTCCAGAAAAACGCGGTCTCTTCGGACAGGAAGTTTGGCCGAAAGGAAGTAGACAGAAGAAGCTTATCAGTAGTTGAGTTTCTGCCCCTGTGTGGAGTTAGTCTTCGAACTCCTGACGAATCATTCTCGGCAACAAAGACATACTCTCCTGCCTAACCGCTCATACTGAAAACCATTAGTCAGTACCTGCCCAAAGTCTGGTCGAAACCCAACGCTAACGAAGGAAAGGCCAAAGTTTCGTGGGCAGGACTTTATACGTGTGAATATTTACACGATTAGACAATAGTATGGAGCCGTTGGATTACCCGGTGTTCCTCTCCGTGGGCCCATCGGTTAAATTTCGGTGACGTTGCACTGTAACACCGCGGTTACCCCCGCAGAAACCTTCGCTAGCTTTTAAGATATCTACAAGGCAGTGTAACATTCTTAAAGGGCTGAATATGCTTCTCCATTATTCGTGGTGAATTAAAACAAGTCGGGAAACCGAAAGCTCAGCGCTGCAGGTATAAAAGGTTTTGTGTATTTCCTTTATGAAGAGATTTGAGTGTGCATTTGTCTCATTAGCATGAATTTGCAGAGAAGCGACAGTTTTGACCTAGTATAACTTTGTTAGTAATAGTGTGATTTTCACCAAATTTGGCAAGATCATGCTCTATGCTGTAGCCTACATTGCTACAAAATTTCGTGATTCTAGAGTGAACTTAAGGGGGGTTTTCCTGTCAATTACTAAAAAATATAGTAATGTACTATAATTAACTCTGTTTTAACAGGTATCGGTATGGAGGGTATTTCGGAGCCTAGGCACCATATAGTGGCAGCCCCCTGATTTTTTTACAGATTTTTCGGTTGAGTAATTTCTGAGAATAGGTTCGTTAAAAAAATGACCACTTTCAACCCTCCGCACTCCCCACCTTTTCAACAAATGTCAAAAAGTACTAACCTTTAATTTGATACCCCATATGACTATATTTGATGAAAAAAAAATTTACACCCCCCTTTTGCATGCATGGCGACCCCCCTTTAAATTCGACATAAACGGATGTAATTCACTATATGCGTGAGCGTTCACAGTTCCCACCTTTCTACCAAATTTGGTGCCAATCGGTTATAGTCTCCGAGAAAAATGCGTCTGACGGACAGACAGACAGACAGTAAACCGATTTTAAAAAAAACGGCCTTAAATACTTTCATTTGGAACTGAAAGTCAGGAAAAGAATACCCGACACGGTTGAGAGAGACAGACTACCTTTTCGCCCTTAGACTTTTTGGGCGTAATAACGCACTTTGTGGAGATATCTACAGGCGGTCGCTTTTCGCCACCTTTACCGATTTTATAATAGATATAGCTTCCCCCGCGTAATTATGTGTAGTTAATTCCGATAGGAGTTTTGACGATCTCCAACCAGTGCAGTCATTACTAGTAGTTGAATATTAGGGAAATAGTATGAGTACAATAAATTCATTCGGATGAACCCAGTTGAGTTCATATACAAAATAGGTACCACCCATAAAACGAATTTATATAGCGAACATTGTATCTTTCATTAAATTATAAACTTTAACAAGCATACCAGTAAAAACCTTAGCCATTAAGGCCCACATATTTGTGAATTTCTTTCTAATGTCATCCATTCATTACATCCCACACACCCATGAAGATTCATCTGAAATTCCAGATTGTTACCTTTTTATGTTCTATCTTTTTTAATTTCAGTAACGTTGTCTTCTACATAATTCCATCATTTTTATTTAATTTTCTGTGGTGGTTTAAAAGTCTTCAAAATGTAATTGTTATCATTAAATTTATAATTTTTTTATTAGATTTCATTTTTATTTCTGGGTCTCTAATTTGTGTTTATTACTTGAAAAGTTTTGAGTTCATTTGCCTTTTGCTTTCTTGAAATAGAGAAAGAGTAGAGTAACCAAAAATGTGCTTGAAACTCTGGGTCCCTCCATCCTTCTCAACTAGTTACCTACAAAAAATGTATCTTTTTTCTTACTGGAATAAAATTGAAATGGTAACTATCCACATGTACTACTTAGTGTAAGTTTAATTCCAAGTGTTAAGTGAAAACCAAGAAATGTAATAATTTGGGAGCTTGGATTGGCAATAAAATTACAAAGATAAAAGTTTGCTTTCTTGGTTATCTTCAGGAGGACAGCACAGACCGATAGATGTACATTCCGATAAAAATAGGAAGTTTCTTCATTTTTATTAGTTTTTAATTGTTTTTGTCAATATTTTCTTCACGAAAACAATTCATCATGGTTGTGGATGAGACTACAAATATGGACATGGACCCTAAAACCACCAGCACCCATTTGACCATGTAATCAAAACAATGAGCCTCGCGGCTACTGAATCTTCCAACCCTGCACCAATCTCACCATTCCTCTGTTAGATTCCCCACGAATTCACAGTCAGCACAATTAAACTGACACTTTCTTCAATGTCAATGTCCTGGAACCGACTCTCATAACCCTACGGACTACGTTATCCAAGGTACCCAAGCGTGAGAAATCCCTGATTGTAACGAATACCCTCAGATCTACCAGTAAATTCTTACCCTACGTATCTTCGACGGGCAATGTAAGAGCACTTATACAGTGTAGTTGGAAAAGGAAACGCAAGTGATTGGCACGAAAAAGTCAAGTGTAAAAATGGCTTGAAGTAGACAACCCCAGTCATAGAATGCAATTCCATTAAAAAGCCAAAAACGAGGTTGAATGCTACTTTCCCCGTCTCTGGAAAGAGACCATTATCATTCCTATCCTCAAGAGCGGAGACCCTTGCCTTGCTGTGAACTACCGCCCCATTTCTCTTCTCTCCTCTTGCTCCAAAATCCTAGAAAGATACGTCAACGACTGGTTGACCGCGCACTTCGGTCACCTCAATGTCAAAGAGCAGCATGGTTTCGTGAAACATAGATCAACGGTTTCAAATCTTCTGGTCTTTACCAACTTTGTTGCTAAACGCATGAATTCACGACAGGAGATTCATGCTGTTTATACTGATTTCTCCAAAGCCTTTGACACCGTTGACCATAACATTCTCCTCTCTAAACTTTCTTCGCTAGACTTCCCTCCCTCAGTCATCTCCTGGCTTTCCTCCTATCTCTCATACCGTTCCTGCAAAGTTTCTTTTCATGGTCACTCATCTGGTTCCTTCTCTCCTTCCTCTGGTGTTCCCCAAGGCTCTACACTTGGCCCCCTACTCTTCCTGTTTTTTATCAATGACCTCGCCTCCATCCTCACCTGCCCGTATTTGCTTTACGCAGACGACCTTAAATTGTTTGCCTCTGTTTCGTCTCCATTGGACTGTGCTCTCTTATAATCCAACCTTGATAATTTAGCCCGTTGGTGTTCGGTCAACAAGCTAACACTGAATGTCAACAAATGCCACTGGATGCGCTATTCCCTTAAACCCTCCCCATCATCCACTTCCTGTTCTCTCAGTGGTCAACCCCTTTCACTACGGACCTCCTTCAAAGACCTGGGTATAATATTCGACGATAAACTTCGTTTCAATTCCCACTTCGTTGACATCATCAATAGAGCTTCCAAAATGTCTGGTTTTATACTACGTTCCTCGTCCGACTTTGCCTCAATCCAGCCCTCCTTAACACTCTTCAATTCCCTTGTGAAAAACATCCTTGAACATTGCTGTGTAGTCTGGTCCCCCGACCACATCCGTGACGGCCGCGCTCTTGAAGCTGTACAACACAAATTCACCCGGTCCCTCTTTTATAAAAAGAACCTTCCACGGGTTGATTATCCGTCACGACTCCGCACCCTCAATCTCCCCTTCCTACAGCAACGTCGTATCTTCCTTGATATGTGTACTCTTTTCAAACTCTGCAATGGTCTGATGGACTGCTCCGCCAACTCGCCAACTTTTGAGGTCTACGGGGGGCGTGGTTCTGTGTTTGGAGAGGTGAGTAAAAAAAGGTGACAAGGTTCTCAGCTCTTATTACACTTTTCATGTTTCCATTAATAGAAAGCCCTGATCAATTTGTTTATCTTAGAAACCTTATCTTCGAACTATAAACAGCACTAGACCTGCCTTCACTACTTTGTCTAAAATCTCGAAATGCAGATATCCTTAACCGGTTGGGGTTGTTTCCTGCTAAGGTTCTCTCTGTTCTACTATATTGGAGTAGCACAGCAGCTTCAAGCTTTCGTTAACACTTGTCTTCGGTCAAGTTTTTAGATCTAAGTTTACGAAACTGGCTCCTTACAGAGTCTCCTAGCACCTGCCTTCCATTGAAATCAGCAGTGCCACAGTAAAATTCTGCCAAGGAACATTGACATGCGCTCTTTCTAATGAGACTGGAAAGGACTGAGACAGGGTCATCTGGCGAGACACTGTAAATTGTAATTAATGGATACGAAAAGATCGGGAAGGAATTCCAAGAGAACGGATTGGGAATCCTACACAACGCACCTGAGCAACAACATTGCCCACCTTCAAGGGGGCGGTGACATCAGGAGCGAACTGGAATTAGAAACGGTGGTGGAAAACCTCAACACAATCGTCATTGACGCATATGAAGCCAGCTGTCCGGCCAAGACAGTCAAGTCATCAAGGGATGTACCATGGTGGAACAGGAACTTAGCCAGAATGAGGAGGGGGGGACTGGCAGAGGTATAAAAATGCACTGACTACGTATAGCAACGCGATCAGGGAAGCGAAACGGAACAGCTTTAGGGAATTCTGTGAAGGGATTGAACAGATCACAGAAGCAACCAGGCTGTACAAGGCTGTAGCCAAAGACGGGGGAATATCCTCTGTCTGCTTGAAAAGGGAAGATGGGACATTTACCGAGAATGAGGAGGACAGGGTACACCTGCTTCTCAGAACTCATTTCGGCGGGCGACAACAATCTGCCTGACACCCCAACAATAAAAGGGGAAGGAAAGAGAGCTGGAAACTAGCAAAAGACGTATGCTCAGAAGCTAGGCTAAGATGGGCAGTGGGAACTTTTAAACCAATGAAATCTCCCGGAATAGATGGCATTTTCCCAGCACTTATCCAGAGAGGCCTAGGAATTATCCTAGAGTCTCTTCTGAGGGTGGTAAGGGGAGCATAGCACTAGGTTACATACCAAGGCCATGGAGACGGGCAAAAGTGGTCTTTATTCCGAAAGCGGGTAAAAAGGATCCTTTTCACCCTAAATCTTTCAGACCAATCTGCCTAATATCGTTCGTACTCAAAACGGTGGAGAAGGTCATAGACAACTATATTAGAACTAACGTTCTAAAGCGTAATCCCCTACATCACTGTCAACAAGCTTACCGGGCAGGACGGTCAACTGAAACTGCTCTGTATCAGCTGACAGAGGTACTACGGGACGCCATAGAAACGAAAGAAATTGCACTGTGCGCGTTTTTGGATATCGAAGGAGCATTCGACAACACATCGCACACAGAGATACAGGATGCCCTGAACCGCAAAGGAGTGGGAAACACTGGATGGGCAAAATGCTAGAAAGCAGACAAATAGAGGTACCGACAGGTACAAATTCTATTATCATGAACACCACTCAAGGCTGTCCACAGGGTAGAGTACTATCGCCGCTGATGTGGAGTATGGTAGTGGATGAACCCCTGGACGAGGTGGTGAAACGTGGTGAAACGAGAAACAGAGGTCAACAATTTGGGAATGACGCTAGACCAAAAATTACTCTGGAAGACACATGTCGGAAAGCCACGAGGGCTCTGATGACTTGCAGATCCATAGCAGGAAAAAAATGGGGTTGCAGCCCGAAGATACTACTTTGAATATATACTGCGATAGTAAGGCCAATGATTACCTATGGAGCGGTAATCTGGGCAGAAAGAACCCAACTCAGCACACAAGCCAGGGAATTACATAAGCTCCAAAAACTGGCTTGCGTGTGTATCAGTGGGGCAATGAGAACATGCCCAACGGCATCCCTGGAGGTCCTTCCGGGATTGACCCCTCTCCATCTGCACATACAGATGCAGGCAAGGAGATCAATATTCAGGATGGCCGGTAGTATGAGTGAGGCGGGGAGCTGCCTAAATCGAAGGAAGATTGATATCCTTTCTAGCCGGTATCCCGAATTACTGATACCGAGGGACAACATGACAACGAGGTTTCACTTCGATAAGAAGTTTGAAACACGTTGGGGTAACAAAGCAAACTGGGAGAGCTTGGCTGCGACATATGGCTTAAACCAGCAACTGATTACTTGGTACACTGACGGATCCCTCATAGCAGAGGGAGCGGGTGCCGGTGTCATTGGTCAAAAAAAAATTCGAGGCGGAAATTTACGCCATAGACAAATGTGCCTCCTTTAATCTGCAAAGGAACTACAGGGAGCAGAACATAGCTATTTTCACCGATAGCCAAGCAGCGATCAAGGCACTTAGGTCCAACCAGGTAAACTCTAAACTGGTATGGGAATGCCTTGAGAGATTGAATGCACTCGGCTCGTCCAACAAGGTCTGGATACTTTGGGTTCCAGGCCATGCTGGGTTGGAGGGCAATGAGGCAGCGGATGAACTAGCCAAGAAGGGAGCAGGGATGCCTTTACACGGGCCAGAACCCTTCTGTGGAATCTGAAACGGCTTCATGACTGTGAATCTAAGAAACGAAGAGAAACGGTTGAGGGAACTAACTATATTGGGCGGGCCTACCAGGGATGGAGCAGTCCAGGGTGCTTATTGGGGGATACGAACCCATGCGTACAAAGGATTGCTTAAACCTCACCAAAAAGAACCTCCGAAGCATAGTGGGAATTCTCACTGGTCATTGTCGGCAGAACTATCACCTAGGGAAGCTAGGGATATCTGCGGACACTGCCACTTTGGAAGGAGGAAAACTTCCAGACAGTTCTCCAGGAGGTGGTAGGGAACATTGGGCGGACAATTTAGAACATACACTTGCCTTCATTCTAGATATATTATAGCAGGAACTTTTATCGGTACCAGGATAATTGCCATAAGGCTGAAGGATGGCTATTTGATGGAAAAGTCAGCGGAGATTCGCCCACATGGACGACATAGAGGGGAGTCCGTTTCGTAAAGGCCAAAATCAGCGGCGTCCATATTTGCAGCTGCAAGGCCCCTCGTAGTGAAACAATAGCACAATATAAGGAGATTTTAGACAGTCTGGTGTTGTATCCCAGAGTGAATAGCTCTAAATAATGTCTGCCGATTTCAACACGTGGACCTTCTAAATAAAGAAGCTGGGCGACGAACAGCAGGGACCAAACTGTACTCCAAACCTTTACGTGACTAGACATTCTACTAATCAATATCGAATGCGTACTCACTTTTCGAGAGATAAAATTCGATCAGCAACTAAGCCATCTTGAAATAATGTCACGGCCCAAAGGGAGCAGCGAAGAAAAAGGTGGCCCAATTACAGTTGGCTATGCAATGAAGTTAATAGAGATTTTTGTGGCACTACCTACAAGCCTATATTGAACAAAATACGCGGGCAAAAATTGCCCCAAGTAAGGTGTCCATGCCTGTTGTCAAATATAATCGCAGCACTTTTCCTAAAGGAGGAGGAGGGTGGATGTCAACTAATGCTTTCTTGATTTCCTTCGAAGAGGAATTACGATAGATCTGTGGATGTATTGGATGTCAACCTCTGGAATGGTTTGACTTTTAAGCGCAGGCCCAAGTAGTTCATAAACAGATTAAAATCGTGCAAGCTGAACAATGCATTTACCAGTCAGAGAAAGAGGTGGGAGTAGATCGGCCTATCGAGGCCCTAAAGTCACCTGTCACCTGACGAGGAATGCTTTTGATTTGGCAAACTGGGGTTGAATTGGAGACACTTTCGCTAAATTGAGTACGTCTAGCTATTTTCCTCTGCTATTCGAAAAGGTTCGTGTTTGCAGATAATTAAACTGAATCTGAAGAGAGAAAAAACCGAATCAAAGGCTTATGGGGTCAGGTTGTTAACAATGGTCCGAATGTGGTCGGTACAAAAGGATGCAGAGAGTAAATTAGGCTGTTGTTGGGCGATCAAGCGTTCCAGCTGTTTAGGACTCTTTTAGCTAGTATATTTGCGACAGCAAAGAGTGCAGAAATACCCTTCCAATCATTGTACTTAAGACTGGTATCCTTCCACGGCAACTTAACATTCAGCCTCTCTTTGCACTCCTTAGAAAAGAAAACTTGGCTTCCCTGGAATAAGAGCATAGGAAGAGATCCGGTTGATAAAAGGGGACTGATCCTTTAAATAACTTCACTTTGATCTTCCTCTGATCTTCCAAGATCGGCATATCGGGATAGATAGGGACACGGTTTCAACGATGCGGCCAACTCCACCGTCCCGACATGTAACATCGGAGGTCAACACCCCCAGGGATCTTGAAACATATAGACAGGTCCTCATTATGGTGGACGCTCCTCGGAGGCCGCAGCAACCACCATAGGAGAGACCTTTAAGAGTTCGGGAACGAGGCGAGCACTCGTTTAAACTCGACATCTGGGGCGGGCCTAAGTGGGTCTCCTTGTCGAGGCTGGTGGTCGCTTCAAAAAAGTGCAAAGCGTCAGATTCGCTCAGTGACCACGTGGTCGGTTTGCTCCGCTGGAATGTGATGTGATGTGGCGGCACCTCGGAGGCGCGAACCTGAACGCCACCACGAATTTGCCTCTGCCGTCACATTGGACGGTAATGGAAATTGTTGACAGCCTGACAGGAGACCAAGGTGAAAAATGTCAAGATGACACAGATTCTCGACTAGACCGTATTATAAGACGACAGGTGAGGTCGTTAGAGGCGGAGCAGTCCATCAGACCCCAGTTGTGCATAAATCCAGATAGAATCTACGCATTTGTCGGAAGGTGAGGTTTAGAAAGCGGAGGCGGGAGGATCCACACGAAGCAAGTTTTTTCTTAAAGAAGAGGGAATGGGTGAATTCAAGTTGCATATTTACAAGGACAAGACAATGACAGTTACGGAAAGGCGACCAGATCACGGAACAGTACTCGAAGGTATTCCTAATGAGGGAATTGAAGAGAGCTAAGAAGAGTTGGATGGAGTCAAAATAAAAGGTGGAGCGAAGTATAAAGCCTGACAATTTTGCTACTCAATTGATGACTTCCAAGGCAATCGATGTTGAAGCGAAGCTTATTGTCGAAAGTGATGCCGAGGTCCTGAGTGGAATTTAGGTAAGATAAGGAACGCCCGTTAAGAGAGTAAAAAAAGGAAGTAGGTGAGGATTTAGGGGAGTAACACATATATTGACACTTTCTGACGTTTAGCGTTAAACAAATAGCAGAGCACCAACGAACCAGAGTGTCTAGGTTAGATTGAAGGGTAACACAGTCCATAGGCGACGATATAGCGGAAAACAGCTTAAAGTCAATCTTCTTCAACAAGTCTCTGAAACGTGAACAGCAATTTGCTAGAAATAAAAACTCTTCTGATGGTGGTAAAATGTTCCCCGACTTTCTCGTTCTTCTTCTTTTTCTTCAGCCTTTGTCCCGTTCACAAGCGGGATCGGCTCATCGTGACCGGCTTCGCCATTTGGCTCTATCGAATGCCTGATCTGGGTGCAATCTCGAGGCTTTCAAATCCCCATCCAGCGTATCGATGTTCAGACCGATCTTGGCAAGTGAATTCTCGTTTGCACGAATGGCGTGACCATACCATCGAAGACACCTCTCTCGCAACTTTTCCACGATCGGTGCAACCCCATAACGATCGCGGATATCCTCTTTTCGGATGTGATCTAAACGTGTCACGCCACTAGTCCAACATAGCATCTTCGTCTCCATTACCGTAGGACGCCGTTCATTGTCTTTTATAGTCGGCCAACACTCAGAACCATAGAGAGCGACTGGACGGACGACATTGCGGTAAATTTTAGATTTGAGACGTTCGTTGATACGTCGATCACAAAGGACACCAGTTGTGGAGCGCACTTCATCCAGCTTGCGTTAATGCGTGAAGCAATTTCATAACGCAGCTCTCCATTGGCTGATAGCGTTGACCCGAGGTATTTAACTCGCTCAGTTCTGGGCAGATCACTGCCGCTGACAGTGATTGTGCCTGATTCATGGGGATCGCCCGTCAGTACAAAAGGTCGAAAGAGCAAATGAAGTACAGAGAAAAGTGGCACCTCATTAGAGATCGTACTGGAAATCCATAACTGAGCCAGCCAACTCAGGCGATTAGAGACTATTCGGAAGTTAAATTTGGACGTGGATCCTACCGAAATTATAGTTCTTCAGGATATTTGGGTAAAAGATACCCATGTGCAAGGCCGAGCAGTGGCATTCCCGGGAGTCTGTTTCGTAAAGACCAAAATCAGCGGCGTCCATATTTGCAGCTGCAAGGCCCCTCGTAGTGAAACAATACCACAATATAAGGAGATTTTAGACAGTCTGGTGTTGTATTCCAGAGTGAATAGCTCTAAATAATGTCTGCCGATTTCATCACGTGGACATTGGAATGGAAAAGCTCGGCGGTGAAGAATAGGGACTAAGTCCTACTTAAAACCTTTACATTCTTCAGTACCTCGTTGATGAAAAATATGGTTTGGTGGATAAGTGAGTTCTGCATCCACAGTGAATACTGGGTCATCTTGAAGTAATGTCACCGCCCCAAGGGGACAGCGATGAAAAAGGTGGCCCAATTACATGCTATGCAATGAGGTTAAAACGGAACCTTGTGGCACTGCCTACAAACCAATATTGAACTAAAATCGTCTCAATTGGGGTGTGCTTGTCGGAAATAATAACAGGAGGAGGAGGAGGGTGCTCATGATTCAATAGGATGTATTCTTGATATCCTCCGAAGAGGAACTATGGTAGACCTGTGGATGTATTGAAGGTAGTAATCCTCCCGAATAGTTTGACTACTAAGAGCAGGCCCGATTAGATTTGAATCGTGCAAACTGAAAAGTTCATCTACCACTCAGTGGATGAGGTGGGAGTAGATCGGCTTATCGAGACCCACGTGAAAATGAATCGGAGGAATGCTTTTGATTTGGCCAACTGTAGTTGAATTGTGGACACTTTGGCCAAATTAGGTACCTCTAGCTACTTTCCTCTGCTGTATGAGATTTCGAAAAGGTATCTCTACTACGAGGTGGATAATTCACTGAAAGGATTGTCACAGTAGGTGCAGAGAGACAGCAGAGAGTGCAAAAATACCCTTCCAATCATTGTAGTTAAGACTGGTATCTTTCTTTGGCAACTTGACGTTCATCCCCTTTTTGCATTCCTTGGAAAATAAAACTTGGATTCCCAGAATTTTCAAATAAGAGCATGGGAAGGGATTTAGTTGATGATAGGCTTTACTTCGCTTAAGTGGATTGATCCGCTAAATAAGTTCACTTTGATTTTGAAGATCAGCCCATATTCGCGTTTAACAGCAAGTGGGTTACGCCCGCACATCGGGATAGGGACGCGGTATCGAAGATGCGGGCAATTCCACCATCCCGACACGCGACATCGGGACTCAGCACCCCCAGGGATCTTGAAACGTGTAGAAAAGGTTAAAGGACTGAGCTATTATCCATTGTAACTTCGATAAAGTCTAGGAATCGGCGAATGGAAGTAAACTTCGAGTTCTACGAAGGGCACGTTGAAAATGTATGATGATGGCGTTAGAGGCGGAGCAGTCCATCAGACCCCAGGAAAGTTTAAAAAATATGCATAAATCCAGATAGGATCTACGCTATTGTAGAAAAGGGAAGTTCAGTAAGCGGAGGCGGAAGGGGTAGTCCAAATGAGGGAAGTTTTTCTTAAAGAAGACGGAACGGATGAATTTAAGTTGCAAATTTTCAAGGGCAAGGTAATATTAACCTATCCTATCCTAAGGGAAGGTGACCAGATCAGGGAGCAGTACTCGAGGGCATTCCTCACGCGGGAATTGAAAAGAGCTAAGGAGGTTTGGATGGAGTCAAAATCAAAAGAGGAGCGAAGTATAAAACCTGACAATTTTGCTGCTCGATTGGTGACTTCCGAGGCAATAGGGGTCGAAACAGAGTTTATTATCGGAAGTGACTCCGACCTAGGTTAGATTTAAGGGAAACACAGTCCAGAAGCGATGATATAGCGGAAAACCTGAGCGGCAATTTGCTAGATATAAAAGCTCTTCTGATGTTGGCAACATGTTCATCGATATTTTCGATATGCGGGGTGGGGGTTTCAACTTTCCTAGCGTACATACTTCAACTTTCTTACAGTAAGGAAGGTCTCCTATTGCTGAATAGTATTTGGGGTGTCTGATCGCTATTCCTATCCGAAAAGACAATCAAGGAGGATCTCTTTGAGATTACCCTTTTAGAGGTCGACATACTGATTTCCTCGATCCTTTTTTTGGGCGAATCAATAAGGTACCTTTTCAATTCATTGCTGACTGTAATGTGGTCGATCTGATGAGACGTTCGTTGTTGCTCAGCGAATGCCAACTGACCGTATGGCAAGTTCTGTGCTCAAATAAAACGCTGCTAATAAGAAGACAATGAGAGTTGCATTATTCCTATAATTGGGACGTTTGAAACAGTTTTGTGTGGCTTTGACTGACATTTTGCAAGAATGCTTGATAAACCCAAGTTCCAATGATTTAGAGAAATATAAACTCATATTCGTCTGGCACTAGCCTCGGAAGTTTAATAGTAGTGAGCAATGATAATGATGTCTAGGGGTAGATCAATGAAATATATTTTTGGCGTTTTTATGTAAGATTTTATGTAACAATTATGGGCGATGGTTTCATTTGTGCATAGCTTGTAGGGTATATGCACTGAATATGTCCAACTATTCACCTCAATGTGAGACTGATATTATATGTCTCCGGTTGCAGTCAAGAGGAAACTTTGCCCTATTATAACTTTGTTAGTTATACATAGTAGGATTTTTACCAAACTTTCCACAATCATGCTCAATATTATTAGCCCATATTCTTGTAATTTTTACGGTTGTCGGGTAAACTTAATGAGGTTCTGTATTAAATTTTCAAAATATAATGATATCCTATTTCAATGGCTAACATTATAAACAAGCGTAACCATGAGCGTTTGGATTTGGAATGTCTCTTTGAAATAATTGAAATTGATCATTTCCTAAACCTCCATTTCCATTCAATACCCAGTGGGGTTATATTTAGAGATAAAAACTGCACACCTCCTTTTCGATATATCTGGAATATTCCCCCCCCCCCATTAAAAAAAATAGAACCCCTTCCTTGGTACGATTCCGCTGGTCAAGAACTCGATACATACTCTCCACGAAAATAGAATCCACATTTTTTCCAATAAAACTGCTATATTGAAAGGGATACTTTATCCTTTATATAATTTAACAATTCTTTTGCAAATAACAATGCATCTTATGCAGATTTCTGTCGAAAAGTTGTTTCTTGCTTCCCTTTTTTCGCGTAGTTTTTTTCTGGAGAGCAAATTTGGGTTTTATTCGGGCTTGATGGTCAGGCAAAACATGGGAAACCCATTAGGCAGTCTTGATTTTATATAAAACAAAGAAATGGTTTGTTATTGCTAAAGGTTGTGTGATTCAGTTTTGATTTATTTGGAACTTAAAATGTGGAATGTATATAATGATTCTCAATCTTAAGCCGGTGAATTAACAATGCTGGAATTAAAATAGTAGTACGGGCGCAGAATAATAACAATTAACATTAATAGAAATAGCTTATTTAGTATTGTTATTTGGAGGTGGTTGGATGTGAACCTTGACGAGAAGAAAGATCTATAATTACATATAGTAATTATACTAGTATATTTATATGTATAATTATAATTATAGTTTTTTATAGAAATATATATAAATATATTGTTAAATGGTATAAAATTATAAAATTCAGTTTTATATATACATTTAAATATTAGAAAGATGATGATAAATGAGGTAGTATAAATCAAAGTCATCTTACTTAATCTCCTATCAATGGGCTTGATTTTAGATCAATTTGACAACTTAATGACAGAAGCCTGTACACTGAGGACTCGAAAAATTTAGCAAACAAATTGTTATATCTACATATTGTCGCAGGTGTCTCAAATATTGATGTTTCGTCATCAGCCCGGTAACAGCTCCATGAATCTATGTTCCTCTCAATGAAACTACAAAATCTTCTTTTATGAAAACACCGCACCCGACCCACAAAGCCTACAACCTTTTAGTAGATCTCAAAGATGAAAAAAGAAAACATTGGATACCAATATCTACATTTCAACCGTATCTAACTCAACAACGACATCATTGTCATCAATTATGGAATTGGGAATTTCTCATAAAGTTTTCTTAGTTTTCTAAACAATCAATTTACAATGTTTTCTCTTCCACTCTTGTTGCTCACAGCAGCAGGTTAATTGTTGTTGCTGGTGCTTCTGTTGCTGGGTTATTTGGTGTGTTTTCCTGTATTTAGACAAGCATCAGGCATCAGTATATCTGGCCTTCCATAATTCCCCCATGCAAAATTGAATGGACAAAACAAAAAAAAAAAACCCAAAATTCACCGAAGCAATACACAACTGTTTGAGCTGCTTAACTACTTAACATTTTAATAATAAAAATGATGAAATCTAAACAAAAAATAAATTAGATACAAGTGCAGAACAAAGACTGGGATGAAGACAGAGGAAGGGGGCCGCAAAAAGGTGTGGTTTTTCTAACCAATTTGTATACTATTTTCCTTGTTTTGGTTGTTTGATTTTCTTTCTGTTTTGTAGACTTTTAATTTTTGGTTCCAAGATATCTTTAAAACAAAAATTTCATACATTCATTATATCTTTGTTATTTTTTGTTATTTTCAACAGTAAAGAGTGTACTGAATCTTTCAAGTTAAGTATGTGAGTCAAGAAAGATGGATTCCGAACCTTAACACTTATGTGTACTTTGAGGGGTCTCTTTGTTTATTCCAAAAGCGTAAAGAGTTTTTGGCAATATTTCACTAATATTAAAAGTAAACATGCTTGCATTAGATAGTGTGGTGCATCTTTTAGTGACATAGTACGTTTCATGGTACTCTCAGCGGTTGTCAGCGACCTTTGATGGGTCGCTTAAGATACGGGATGTGATGTCCCCGAGGTGCCCGAATAAGTAGTTTTGACCCCCTAGTTGGAAGTCAACGGAGTCGTCGGCAGTTCACAGCCGACGTTGATGGCGTGATATCAGCCTAGCTCTGCCATGGTGACAGTTTTGACGTTTATCAGGATCCAGCCCCTTCGAACCCTAGTCGGGTAGTGTGGATTCAATCATAGTAGATCTCGTTGCCCCGAACAAGCGCTGATCTTTCCGTTAGTTCCGGGACCAATTAAGCGTAAGTCAAGCCTTAAGGAACTAGCTAGGAGTTGTATCCTCGGAGGTGCACCCGCCCTGACTAGTGCGGTCCCGGAGAATAATGACAATACAAAAAAATCGACGAAATATCAGGGAAGAAGGAAGAACTGACTGTGTTTGGGCGCAGCACGAAAATGCGTCGCTCACCGCAGCGACCAGCGAAAGAGGCAGGAAGGACTGACACCGGGACGCCCAAATAAAGAAGATGCCTTACCGAGGGCGCGACTGAACCCCAACACCATGTAGTGTCCCTTCCTTGTTCCGAGAAAAAAACAATTAAAATCACTAGTCCGAATCGTGGAAGTGCACTCGACCGTCCTATCTAGAGCCAAACAGGAAAGGCTCTTCCCGCTGAGAAGACCGCAAGTGGCAAACAAACTGCAGATAGCCTACTGCAACGAACTGGAAAAAAAACGAAGAGAAACTAGACCGTCGGCTCCGCTCATTAAGTCGACATTTGCGGAAGTCCTTAGTGAAATCCGCTACAGGATGAAACCCGAAAACAACAGAGCAGAAGCGTCATGCGGAAAACGAAGGGTCCACTACCCTCCTCGTAGAACTAGATCCGAAGACAACCAGTCAGAGTACGTTCTGCGGAGCGGTCAAGGGGTTACTGCGGGAGAAGGCTGTTGTTTCTAGTCTAGAGCGTATGGTCTCCCTATAAATCCGAAATCTTGACTGCCTTACAGAAAAGGTCGAAGTGGAGGAGGCCATAAAGTGTGAATGTCCAGACGTAACCAAACCCTTATAAATGTTTGAGACCAAAACTCGCTGCCGTGGAAGTCCCCAAGCAATATGCGAGGAAACATCTTAGATGGATAGTAAACAGGGCACTAATGCGGATAACCCCTGGACTATAGACACACGTCAATAACTTTCAAGGTACCTGGCAGGAGGATAGCATGCCGCTGATACGATCAAATAGATCACCAAGGGAAGACTTGTAATGAAAGCAAAAGTTATATTCGCTGCAGGGGTCGTGGCGCGTCTGGTGAGAACGTTGCACACACTGCGGGTTCGGAATGGGAGAATGGGATAGGGAGTAACTAGCACTATCTACATCCTACAAATTAAGATGCACCGAAGTGCAGGCGCTAAACAAGTTGCTAGCACAGTTCATTGCGGAGGTAAAGGCTGATCTAGGGCTAATCAGCGAGCAATACCGGAACTTATCGAGTGCCGCTGCCATCTGGTTTCGGGACGACATTCGATTTGGTGTTCTTGTCCAAGGCCGAGGGGATGGGTTTGTCTGGATTCGGTGATTAGAAATAAAGTTTTTTTAGCGTTTACCTCACGCCGAATGGCTTGGTACTCTGGAGGAATCGGCGGCGAATCCTGGTAGGCGGCGATTTTAATGCTAGGGCCCTTGCATGGAGCATTCCTCAGCCAGACCCCAGAGAGAAAAAAATCCTAGAACTGGCGCAGCGCCGAGAACCGGGCTCGTAGTTTTAACCATCGGATTCACGCCAACGTTTTGGTGCCCAGCATGCGAAAGGCATCTTTAGTCCTAGAAGACAAGTACACTGCATTCGAAGTGGTTGACGCTTCTTGCCGGCACTCCCCTGCGTGTGGAATATCGCGAGGATGAACATCGGGAAGTCCATCGAAACTCTTGGAACAGACAGAATTGCGCTGAAGGGCGCTTCGGGCGATGGTAGCGGTGTAGCTTAGATTGTCGTAAATCCAAAGATGAACCTGATACCAAGAACGTGTGAGGCTTCCATGCGCAGAAGAGAGCCTATCCGTGACAAAAGGAGTATGTACCATATAGCCAGAGCATAGATACAGCAAAAAGGAGACTCCTCAGTGCCATACAGAAAAGCAAAACTCGCGGCTGACAGAACCTGGTCAACAAGTTGAATGTGGACCCGTGGAAACTTGACTATAAACTTGTCACCTGGAAAATCGGGGTTCTACGGAAAGCCTGCATACCAAATACCCACCAGCTCATCAAGAGTAGACTCACGGAAGCGATCCATTCTGCCGGGGAGCTATCAACAAGGCAGTTCGGGTGGATGTTGTTATGGAGATAGTGGACGCGGTTCATCAAGCCAAGGTACGCAGCCGCCGGCTGGCTTGATATCAGAAATGCCTTCAATTCAGTAAGATGGACAGATATGGTAGGCACATTGGAAAACTCATTCCACGTACCAAGCTATCCCTTCCGGATATTGAGGGATTATCTGAAAAACTGCACTCTGCTCTTAAAGGCGCTAGAGAGCCAGACGAGGATGGAGATCACGTCGGGAGTAGCGCGAGAATCCATTCTAGGGCCGGACATCTATGGCGCGGAGTTATGGGCTGATGCCGTTAACAAGTGCAGAAAGAAGGATCTTTGCGGGTGGCGTCTGCTTATCCCACTGTCTCAGAACCGGCTGTGATGATGGTCGCGGGAGTTATCCGCGTTGCCCTCCTTGCGTAAACCTAGCAACTCTAATGCAGAGGAAATCATGTTATCACATCGAAGCCAGTCATCAAGAGATGCAAAGCTCAGTTTTAAGCTGCACTTTGAATATACTTGAGAAGAAGCATCCCCACGAGTATGGCTCTAGTAAGGATGATACCGAACATAAGAGGTCCGCAGCATACTCGGGGACTGCTCATAGCTAGGATGGTGAGCTGTACGCAATCCCATTTTGGAGAACAACACTGCATATTTTAGGCAATGCACATAAACTGAATGCAGTCTAAAGAACAACAGCTCTAAGGATGTACTCGTCCGTTCAATTAACATCTTGATAGACGAGATGAGGGACATATATAACACCAGGTCGACTCTCCCCTTTATCTCAAGTGAAAACAGTCGAAAGGGGAGAAATTCACAAGTAGATGGTGTCAGCGTTGGGACCAATTAGAAAAGGGTCGTTCGATTTATGACAGGTTGAACGCCTCACCTGATTGTCCAAACTGCAATGGGATCCCGGAGGAGCCAGGACACATACTTTTCCAATGCCCGAGGTTCGTGGAGGAAAGGACGAACTTAGAAGAAATTCTAGGTGAAGTGAAGTGAAATTCTAAGTGAAGTGAAGTGAAATTTTGTCGGAAAAATGGTAGTTTATCAGGAAGAATGACATGTGATGACCTTCATTATCGGAGCAATCCCGAATAAACTGCGAATAGTGAACAAGGTCGGGAAGGCGTTGCAGATAGAAGAAAGCTAGTGGAATAACCCCGCCTTGAGAAAATTGTTATTACCTTGTTGTTTAGAGTACTTGCATATTCCCATATGTCGTTTTCGTTTGGAAAGAGTATCGATTTTCAGAAGATGCCTGCAACTCTAAGTCGATGAGGATACAAAAATAAGAGGAGCTTTTTTGCATACTTCAAAGAAGGGTTAGAAAAGGTGAAGCAGATGAATTGATAGTTGAAACGGCGATTCTAGCGGAAGATGTGGATATATTAGCTGAGGTTTCCGCTGAGGTTCGGGACGAATTCCAAAGAGCGTGTATAGAATTCTCGAATATGGATCCTTTGCATAGACCAGGTATTCCTTAGGCTCTATGCATCTCCAGCAACTCCGGGAATTCTATCTCAAATCAATGATGAGATTGCATCTCGACTGTGTGCTGATATGTCGCTGCTGCAACTACAATCACTTGTGTATTGTGGTGAAGTCGCGGCTATCAGATTGCACGGTCAGAAGATTCGCTTTCGTGTTATTAGTTTGAGTGACAAAAGAGATCCACCATGGAAAATTCGTCTGGAACGTCGGCGGTACTCACTAAGGCAGGACATTGCTAGACTGATTCAGATCAGCACTGGCAATGCCAGCCGACGGGTGAGAAATAAAGTGCAGAGGGTTTACCGGAACTATGCTATCCCCTGTGAGGCACCCCTTGTTGAAATTCTGGACACACTAAAACAGAAACTTTCTGTCATATGCAGTCGGTTACGACGGTATGGCGAAAGTTATTCCAGACGTGTCCAGAATGCAACATACGCGAAGAACCAGCGGAGCTTTTTCAGATCTCTCAACGAATCCCAACAGAGCGCCCAGACAATACAGTTCTCGGTGACGGAAGCGAAAGGGTATTGGGGTGAACTTTGGGGGTTACCTGCCCAGCATGCTGAGTGGATCACCGCCGAAGGCACCCGCCATGCCAATACACCTGGCATGAATTTTGCGGATGTTACCGAAGAGCAAGTTCGACGAGCCATAAACATCTCGAAGAACTGGAGGGGCCCAGGTCTGGATCGGGTGCAGAATTTCTGGTTTCAGTCGGTTGGGTCAGAAGGGTAGCCGAGTTGGGTCAAGGGATTGCAAAGAGCAACTCATTATCGACTCGGTAAATGTAGGACAAGCAACTAGAGGCCAAAGAAACCTCTATATCGATTATGCCAAGGCTTTTGATAGCGTTCCGCATACCTGGCTAATCGACATCCTACATCTGTATCGCATTGATCCGAAACTAATAAAGTTTTTGGCGACAATCAGGTGGCATACCACCTTATCGGTGCGTACATCTGAGGGTGCTAATACCTCAGAGCCCATCCGTATATGGAGAGGCATCTTCCAGGGGGATTCGTTGAGTCCCCTTTGGTTTTGTATGGCACTGAACCCCCTCTCATGGTTACTGAATGATGCTAGAGGGCATGGTTTTGCAAACTAACACACTTGATCTACCTAGATGACATCAAGCTGTATGCTGGTACTGTCAACCATCTTAGAAGTCTGTTGCGAATAATAGACATGTTCAGCCGTGATATTCGGATGGGGTTTGGATTAGACAAGTGTCAAAATAAATTAATTACTTGGTTTTAATTTATTTATCACCAGGAATTATACAATATTCTTGTATTTTTGTTATTAAATTCAATATATATTTATATATTAATATTATATATTTTTTTTTAAATTGTAAATTTTTTTTTTTTGTTTTTATTTGTTGATTATCTTATCACTTATATTATTATGTGATTTTTCCAAAATATTATAATATTTATATGTTATTTATTTAATTTGTTTCTAATTTTATATATATTTTCTGGTTACTGTTTTACTGTTGCTATTTTAGTTAGTTTATTTGGATGTCCACTAGCCCCCGTTGTGATCCCCCACCGAGCACGAGAAGACCTAAAGAAACAATTTGAGCTGTAATGAAACGACATTCAAATCATGCCCCGGCTGCACTCCCCCGGCGCCTACTTCCCCTCCGTTAAAAAGGTGACTTTGTGGCGGTAGACCAAGATGAAAATATTTCATCAGGATTTTTCTCATCTTATAAAACCTGATGTTGCTAGTGATGCTTTGGTTTTCTGCATGGATAATAGCAACATACCATCATCATCATCATCATCATCGTCTTGGTTTCCGTTGCCGCTCTTTAGTATAGTTGGCATACACAATACACCTGATGATGCACCTACTCAACCATCTAACTAACACCGAATGTATTAGCAACAACTACCAAACAACAACATGTAGAGGAGCAAGACCAACAGCAACATAGAGCCAGATAACAAAAACATCACCATCATCATCATCCAAAGAAATGCATTCTCATTTCGAGGAGACTTTATATTACAAATTATAACAATAATAAAAAAATGCAAATGATGGTTTACTGACCGCGCGCCACGGTATACCAGCAGCTACTCAGTGCAAGTTACTGCCGCAATTTCTCTGATTCTTGATGGTTTATGCCTTTTTTGTCTTTCAATCTATGCTGGATCCCCAACTTCCTCACATATCTCGAGATGTTGAGATGTTGTCCCCGGTAACGGACGAGAAGATCAAGATCGTCTTCTTTAAATAATAGTGTTTCTCATCATATTGTTGTTGTTGCTGTTGTATTGTTGCATTTTATTGTCAATATCCAGAATCCATGACGACCGACTAAGAGAAGATCAGAACTAAATAAAACAGGAACAAAAAAAATATACGAGTTTTCCATATGTATATATTACACTCGTACTCCACACACTATGCGGTTGAATCCTGTGTGAAGATACTGCAGTTGCTACTTGGCTAAGATTTTTCGCGGCAATTGGATCGGCATAAAACTGTAAGACGAAGCACACCACACACGCACTTTATCCACAGGGACTAAGAGTATACTGGAGCCTTTGGAGATAGGACTTTTCTTCCCTTCTTTTTTTTTATAATGTTTTTGGTGGTATATTTTGTGTGTGTTGTTTCCAGCTTTCCCTCTCAGTGTTGGACCCTCGTTAAAACGAGAATCAAAATAAAACAATAAAATGACAATAACGATAAATAACATATCGGAGGCGAGGTATTTTATGGAAAGAAATGATGATGATCATCATCAACTCAAATCTCGTATATCTGTATTATAAGATAATCATCTCTTAATCGAGTGGACAAAATAGGGACAGAATTTATATATATATATTTGGATAAACTGCAGAGTACAAATTGTAGGGTGGTTATTTCTGTTATTGTTAAGAATTCCAATCACTTTCCGCCTCAGAATGGATATTAGAGGATCAGGATTCTAGCAAAGCTACCTCGTGGGACAGTTCAAGGACCCCCTTAATTTTAGTACTTTTTATAAAGCGAACCAATTAGATTTTTAGCCTATTTTTTTTTTATTTTTTATTTAATAATTTTTTCATTTTTAAATTGCATTTTTTTCAATTTTGCATATTTTAAAAAAATACTTTAGTACTTTTTCTAAAGCGAACCAATTAGATTTTTATTTTATTTTTTGTAATTTTTTTATTTAATAATTTATTCATTTTTAATTTTCATTTTTTTATTTAATTTTCCATTTATTTAAATATTAAAACTTTGTACTAAAATTCACCAATAGTCCCTTTGACTGACCTAGTAGAAACCCCTAATCTGTATATGTCTAACAATTAAATCATCTTTTGCACAACACTTCAACAATCCGTGGATTACTCATTGATCTTCTTCATTCAATCTTTCCCCGACGGCTGTACAATTCATATATGAATGAGCATATGTATCTGTATAGATATATCACTCCGTAAGTATTTAAAAGATATTGAATACGTACGAGCAGCTCAAACTTACCTCATCATCTGCATCGATATCGTTATCAACACAGGTTAAGTACTTTAGGGTCCCAAATCCGTGGGCATTTTTAATCCGATCGCTTCTCTCATCCTACCCAATGCTTTTCCCAGTCCTTCTTTCTCATCATATCTATATATATTTGTTTTCTTTGGATACAACAAGATGATTTTTCTCTCGTTGATGTACAAATATGTATCTCTATCTCTATGCGTTTGATAGCCTGACACTGGTCTCTGCGATTCAGGCAAACTAAGGTGTGTTACAAAAAAGAAAAAAAGACCAACAAAAAAAATCCGACCTCCGAAAGAATTTCTTCCTTCTTCATGGTATTCTTCTTAGTAACTGTAGGTTCTGTTGTTGTTATTGTTGATGATGATGATGCTGTTGTTGTTATTATTATTTGTTCGCTTGGTATCTCTTCTATTTCTTGTTCGTTGTCTTTTGCGTGATGCAACAATCTGATGCGACAGAAAATGCATTACACGGAAGTATAGACGATATCTCTTGCGTGTATAGGCCCTCAAAAAAAGGATTTAAACCGATTCTCATATAAAAAAAAAACGGTTGGCATAACATATAGTTTGCATAAACATGCATGTGATAGCTTTCTAATGTATCCCCAAAGAAAAGACTCAAGGCAATTGATATTAGATGGATTCAGTTACGATTTATAGCTCAATTAATATCGACGAAGAACTTTCTTGGATGAGAAATCACGAAAATGATCCAATGGTTTAGGTTACTTGGAAGGACGGGCACTCATGATCTACCATTTGATGAAGCAATAAACGTTTGTTTTTGTTTTAACAATCCAAATTGTTAACACAATAATTGCCGTGCTAATGAAATCAATATATTTACGGCAATTTTCTATTTAGTTAAACAATTGATTCTTTTTATCTAATCTAACACGTAGCATGGATTAGTAGAGATTCGAAACGATGAAATGATCTTTTGGAACCCTTAAATATAACTATATTCATTTCAACTACAATTATATCATATATAAAGCGATAAGTGTTAGATGAGCTTTATGGAAGATGTTATGAAATCGAAATCACCCAAATATTGTGAAAAAAAAAGCCAATTTTAGCGGGACATTGAATAAAAAAATATAAAAAGTACTTTAAATAAAATAGAATTACCATTTTATATTAATATTAATGATATTGAAACTATCATTTTATAATGATACTGAAACTATAATTTTATTCTATAATAATATTGAAACTATCATTTCATAATGATACTCAAACTATCATTATGTATCAGAATTGTTACTAATTCACCGAACTGAAAGATACTCCGAAAGACAAATCAACTATGATTGACATTGAATAAAAATATCATAATTGCTCAAAATATGGCAATTAAACGAAGTATTTGAGATAGAAACTATCTTTTTACCAACGATCCTAAGCAAATAGAGATCAATTTTGACAACATTAATAATCAAAATATCATAATCAACAACAACTCATTTATGGACAAAAGATAAATTAGAAAATATGACAACCACTTTCAATATATTGAGACTATCATTTTATATCAAAATCATCTATTTACAAATGATTTTGCGAAATCAGAAACCATATTTCCAAAACTAACATTGAAAATATAAATTTTTTTATATCACAATTGCTCTTAATGTACGAAAAATGTTAATGTGAGTTAAATAAAAAAATATTTCCATTACTTTTGATATGTTTCAATGTACTAATGATTTGCTAATGTTTTAACTGAAACTATCTTCGAATTCGAGACCACTTTCACCCAAAGTATTATAAAAAGATTAATTACTTTAAATTATTTTGAAACTCTCACTTTTAATATAATAAAACTAAATAAGATAAAATAAATGTATTACCTGCAACCAAAGGGAAGAAATGTTGTTTTGTTCGTATTCATATAGACACAACACTTGTACGTTTATATTTAAGAAGATAATTCACTTTTTTTTTTTCACTTTCTTCAAAAAATTTTCCTTTTTTTATCTTCGCCACATCAGATCCACGGAAAAACTAAACTTTAAACATGAAATCACTCAAAATTCTGTTTCACAATTAATCAAACAAAAAATAACAATTCACTTGTAACTAATTCGAACACAAATTACACAATTTTTAATCACAATCTTAAATATCAAATATACCGCGAGATAAACACAAGAAATTCACGAAAATTAAACACTTATCCTTCACGAAAAGTTCGAAGAAATTACCCATTTTTCGTTGGTGGGGGGGGGGGGAGGGGAGAACGATCTCATTTCCTTGTCTTGAGACAATCATTCAATTCTTCGACGAAGCAAAACACTAGAACACTACCAAATCGCGAAATGAATTTTCCAAGGATCAAAATCACAGAAATGGCACTCGATGGGTATTTAACATAAATATATAAGTTGACGCGGATAACAGACACACATGCAAGGCGATAATGGTTGTTACTATTGTTTATGGTCTTTGGTTTATGCAATCGATCACTATATTATTTTTATCTTTTTTTTTGTTTGACTATTTTAAGATTACTTTTCACTAGTTTACTGTGATTTAAATCATTTTCAATTAATAGCATTATAATTTTCACTATTCATTTTGATGGGTTTATTTCCTTAGTAAACTAGTTTTACTTGAATTATTTTCATTTTTGACTACATTTTTGCACTTTAGTTCCATTTCTTTTATATATCAGCCACACAGTATCTTTTCTATTTATCTGTAAAGGTCAGTAAGTAATACCAAAACTAAACTGTTTATTTATTGTCCATTTGCTTTTAGTATTTTTCTCATAATTTGCTCAATCTTAATATCATTGTTACATCAAAATCTGCACTGCAAATCACAAAATGAAAATTATTTATAATACTAAATTCCAAACAATTGAAATTTGAAAGTTTTATTGCAAATCGGAACAGTTTTAAAATATTTCTGATTTTAGATTTTATAATTTTCACTCGATTAACTTCGGGCAATTCGAAATGGTTGTCGATTTTATCAAATGCTGCTGAAAGAAAAAGGAAAGAAACCATTCAAGAAATTAGATAAGACATTTTGAACTGTCAATTTTGAGATTTTCAATTTCAGAGAATCTTTTAAAAAAGTCGGCATTAGGGCAATCATAATCACCTAATCCTCATAAAAACCAAGTTGTGTCCAAGGAGAGAATGGAGAAAATGTGTGTGTACAGATGGGTTGGTGGTTGGTTGGGGGGCCCTTAACGCAAGATAAGCTCGCAAAAGAACTAGGCGTGACAGAGGCAACCATTTCCAGGCGTTTGAAAACGTTGGGGTTCATCCATGAGGTAGGAAATTGGATTCCACAGAAACTGAAGTGAAGGCATGTCAAAAGGCGATAATGCATCTTTGAAATGCACCCCGAACGTTACAAAATAAAGTCATTTTTTGATCGAATTAGTACAGGAGATGACAAATAGATACAATATGATAACCCGAAGTGGCCAACCAGGAACATCGACGGTAAAGCCGAATATCCACGGCTCTAAGTTAATGCTTTGTATTTGGTGGAATCAGAAGGGACCGATCCATCACGAGTTGTTGAAATTAGGTGAAACCACTATGGGACAGCCTGTATCGACAACAAATAACTCGTTCGCCAGAATGACAATGCTCGGTCACATGTTGCTGGTGTAGCTGGGAACCCACTGTATTCACCAAACTCGCTACCAAACGACTACCATTTATTTCGTTCGTTTGAAAACCCACTCACAGGAAAACGCTTTACTTCTGCACAAGGTATTAAAAATTGACTTAAATCTTTCTTGGCCCTCAAAGGACGAAACCTTTTCCAACGCGGAATTAATTTACAACCAGAAAGTTGGGACAAAAGTGATCGCAAGCGATAGACAATATTTTTAATAAATGTAAATTCATTGATTAATTCAAATAACCTACTGTTTCCATCCAAAAAAAGTTCGGTTTTCAGTTCATCCAAAAAAGTCCGGTTTTCACCTGATACAACGCGGAAAGGAATGAGGTAACGGAGCGCTTGCTTCTGGGCAAATCGCATGTAACCTAAAACTGGAAAATGAAGCTAATTGTACGGTCAACCTAGCTGAGAAAAAAAGGATGAGAGACTGATGTTTTCTTAGTCTAGTAAATCAAGGCAAAATTTAGAGCTGGCATGGACTATTTTGCAAAATCCTAACAAATATAGGACCCCCTCTTGGTTACAAATTAATATCCGTATCCGTTTTATTTTAAATCTACAAAATGAGTCATTTCAAGGCGAACATAAGGTAAAGGTTGTCCTAGGCCCATATTTTAAGCATGGGTAAGCAGACTCGTAGGAAATTACCATCCAAAGGATGCCAGTTGAGAGGGGACAGGTGAATCTTAGAAATCTGGCACTGGCCTTGGAAGTATTGGAGTAAAGCAAAATATGTCTCACAGACAGATCCACGGAGAAAGAAAGGAATATTGTTACCTCATACTCTTGTAGGGGCTGGTCCTGAGCGAAGTTGGCACACCAATTCGAATTCCCATACAACCCCACCCCCCTCCCCCCGTCCCCGCCAACAAAGGTTTCTACTTTTCTTCACTTCTACTGCCTCTCTGACTAGAAACACATGTTACTTGAAATTATGCCAAAAATTATCCGAGAAAGCAGGCGAGGATAAGCCAGATATTTCTTTGCCGATATCCCGAGATTCTGCTATGCTAAAGAGGATGTACTACTCGAAAACTTTCAAAAAATAATTCCAAGAAGCAAGCGTAAAAAAGCTGTTCTAGGACAACGCTTAGAGCTCACAAACTATTGCAGAGAACCACACAACAGAGAGGCAAAAAGACCCTAAACTTTCTAACAAACAAGCTAAAGGCCTTAATTAACAAATGTCAAAACGAGTCCTTCAGCGGATATATCTCAAATCTGACAGCACAAAAAGTTGAAGGCTATTCACTGTTAAAGGCTGCGAAAGATTTAAAAAAGACCCACACAACAAATCCCACCTATTAAACAGGGAAACGGGAAGAGGGTTCATTCTGCACAGGATAATGTAGATCTCTTTGCGAAGCGTCTAGGGAATACCTTCCAGCCTCTAGGTATACCAGCCTCTAGGTATACCAGCATCTACATGCTTAACACCAGTAGTGTAGCTTTTAGATTATAGTACGTCCCTTGACAATCGAAAATGGCCAAAGTTATTATGGTCCCAAATCACAATCGATGATCTCTTTCATTTGGTGTAAGAAGGTATCAACGACTAGCACAAGAAGTTTGCGTCCCAAATATTGTAGGTCCTGGACAAAACCAACAGAAAGTTTTTACTGATGATTCGGCATGTAGGCACGGTAAAGTGGCAGCTTCGTGATTTTTCTCAGATTTTTTTTCGCTATAAAAAGGATTTCGTGAAAAGCATGTTTCTTCATGGATATTTCGGAGGGGGGAATATGAACACCTGCGCTTAGTGGTATGTGACCGCTCCACTCATCAAGTGGCGTTAGGCTGAAATCCAAGGAGCTTTGACAAGCAGACAGGATGACAGAATTCCCATTGATCCCATACTGCACAGTTGATGAAATCGACATACGAGGACTGACAATTTATTAGAAGGATCCTTGGGTGCGCACATTCAAATTAGCAACGAATCCCTCAAAAACTGTATTTGGATTGAATTGATGCACTCGGGCAAACTCGGATGGTTGAAATTTGCACCCACTTAGCAGTAATGATCTTCAACGAAGGATTACTTTGGAAGATGAGAAACGCATCGACCGTTCCGAGCGTGAAGTGAGTCATGCTGCAAAAAGGGACCGGATTCAAAGGAGAAAGGAAAATGCCTGGAGCTAGACAATTTTGATTTGTTCCATTTTTACGGCATTTATGCTTGACGGTAGAAGACCACCTTAAATATCAGAACTGAGGTCACCATTGAAAAGTACTAATTCAAACCTTTGATTTAATATCCCAAATTTGGTGAAAAAAAATTAAAACCCCCCTCTTGCATGTGTAACCACAAAATACAACCCAAAAGGAGATTTTTATAACCACAAGATGGTTTTAGGCCTTTTCCAACACTTCCTTATTTATTAGAAATGGTACCTTTCGTGGTGCATGGAAGATGTCAAGGATCCCCCAGGGATTCCTACATAACCTTTTCGGACCCCACATTGTGTACAATTCAAATGAACCAGGAAGTATTAACATGTCCCTAAAATGATCCTCGAGGTTGACAAAAGTCTTATATTCATACGAGCACTTAAGGTTCAGTAAAGATCTGAAACGACACCGATAACTCTTACAACCCCCCATGCTTCGTAAGGACTCGTATAAGCTGGGAATTTACAATGGACTTACTTGTCAATACCAGAATTAGTAGAATGATGGTTGACAAAAGTCATACGAGCACATAAGGCTCAGTACAGATCTGAAACTGTGTGCTTCATAAGGTATCGAGTGGGAGCTGGGAATTGACAATTAGTGTTCATAGTTCAGAGCTTGGAGTTAATCGGTATAGCTGCAATCATCCGAATAAATTCTGGTGCTCTCATGGTAGATATTAGGCTCTATTCGCTTGACGACCTCAAGAAGTCCTTATTTCAATTTTTCATCACTATCCATGCAAAACATGCATGTCATGCATTTTCGTACCTGTTTGTGGTGGGGGAGACGCTGCAGGATCTTGAGCACTCAGGCCGTGGTGGCCCATTGTATTTGTACATCAACCGGGAAGTTATCTCTAGAACCTTCTTCAACCCAACATCTATGTTAGCGCACTACGTCACCTGTGCGCATGGTATCTCTCTCTTTGTAGTTGTCGAGGTGTATTGAACGCTCGTCACCACTGCAGAACCGAGGCTCGAATATTTTCAGTGCAAGTCTAAGTCAAAGAAGGGGACCTCTTTTGAGTATGACAATTGGAGGGGTAACTGCGTGCTCCCTACCATCGCAAAAATAACAGCCTAAAATAACCCTGGAACCCATCAAAGAACATCTCAAACAGCTGAATCGACAGAGAGCAGGTTAGTTTCCGCTCCAGATCCTCCAGCATTGACCATATCAATACCCTCCGGATCATTTCGGAGCAATGCGCGGAGTTTAAATCTTCGCTTCACCTGCTCTTCATTGATTTCGGGAAAGCTCTCAACAGTTAGAAGAGGAAGCGTATCTGGAGTACGAAAAAACTAATAGCTGTAGTCAGAGCGGCATAGGATGGTGCAAAATGTCACGGGATTCATTGAGGTAAAATCTCGAAGGATTGCAAAGTCGAAAGCGAAATCCACCGGTGTTGCATTTCGTCATCAGTATCAGTAAGGGTAGTTTGTGCTCCTTCGTCCGGAGGATGTGGAGGTATTCACTGGACGATGACATCTTTCCTCAAGCTCGCTCACTGAGTCATGAACTTTGACCAAATTATTTTGAATTTGGATAAAGAGACAGGTAGAGTTGGACTGAAGATAAACACCAACAAAACCAGGGTTCTCAATCTAACAGGTCATGTGCATTAATGGGCAGAGTATCCAAAGCGTTGATCAATTTATCTATCAAGGAAGCGTGGATTCTGCCGACGGTTATACCAAAATGGATAGTACCCGACGCATTAACTCCGCTAGATCCGCTTTCGTTGCCTTGTCTAAAATCTGGAAATGCATTTCAGAACCAAGATCAGGTTTAGACCGTTCTGTGCTAGTGTTCTTTATGTGTTACTATATGGAAAGTGACCCCCCACTGTCACTCAAAAGCTACAAGTCAACGTCAACACTTTTTTTAACTTATTATCGAAGTACGCTGGCCTGACATTGTTGCAAACGAACAACTTCGTCAGCGCACAAGCACACATGTGATCAAAAGGCGGAAGTAGCAGTGGATAGGTCACGCATTAAAGAGGGGCGCCAATTACATTGCTGGCTACACCATGCAGTGGAACCCATTCTCCCAAGATGGTGGACGGGTGGGTTCCCCCGAGGGCACTTGACGCAGAACAGTGGAGAAGGAATGCGGGCGTCTCAGTAAGTCCTGAGGGGAATGCTGAAGTGCATTTCAGGTAACCGCGAGCGATAACGCGTAGATGTGATTGACGCGCTATACCCTATCAAGGGTAAATGGCAACCTTATATACTATATGTAGATATGTGGTCCAATCTGGCTATTTGAAGTAACTATATTAAGGACCCATTAGTACCATTAGTATATTCCAGCGGAAATATATGCCACAGACAGGTTTGCTTCCTTTAACTTCGAAAGGAACTAGAAGGGTTGGTTTCTTAGGCATTTAAATCCAACTATCTGAAATCCAAGATGGTATGGAAGTCCCATAACAGATAGAACATGCCTGGTTCGCTCAATAAAATCTGGATACTCTGAATTCCAGCCCACATTGGGTTAGAAAGCAATGAGCTAGCGGACGAGGCCAGAAAAGGAGCAGGGACGCCGCTACACGAATCAGAACCCCTTTATGAAATGAGAAATGGGTTCATGGCTACGTTCGAAGAAGAGCCTATGGATCACTGGTCACTGCAGGCTACATTATCACCTGGGGAAGCTAAGGACATCTACGGATAGTGTCTGCAGATTCTGTGTGGAGAATGACCACACCCCATATATGTTCTGGGATAGTGTCCTACGCTTGTGTAACGCAGGTCGAGGTAGTTGAACAATTTTGCCCCACTCTGGTTATACGTTTGTTTAGGCCACGCATCCTTAGATGTAACTATTGGAAAAACCTAATCCTGGGGGACCATACTCTATTATTGAAACAGCTCATGTTCCATTTATTAATCATCATCAACGGCGCAACAGCCGGTATCCGGTCTAGGCCTCCCTTAATAAGGAACTCCAGACATCCCGGTTTTGCGCCGAGGTCCACCAATTCGATATCCCTAAAAGCTGTCTGGCGTCCTGGCCTACGCCATCGCTCCATCTTAGGCAGGGCCCGCCTCGTCTTCTATACTATTTGGATATGTTATGATAATCACAAGAAAATAAAATACCTCGCTAGGTCCGGTCAACGGTTCCCATCGACCTCAACATCAACACCAAAGCCTAGGGTTCATGGTTCGAAGGTCGTGTTGTATATCTGGTGGGACCAAAAGGGAATTGTGTATTATGAGCTTCTGAAACCTGATGAATCCATTCCAGGCAATCGGTATAGAATACAATTGATTCGTTTCAGCTGAGCATTACCAGATAAAAGGCCCACATACGAGGAAAGGCACGATAAAGTCATTTTTTTGCATGATAACCCTCGGCCTCATGTCGAAAACGTCGTGAAAAGTGCGATACTTTACCGCACTGCCGTATTCATCAGACATTGCAACTTCCGATTACTGGCTGTTCCGATGGATGCAGCACGATTCGGCAGGTCACCGGTACACTTCTTCGGAAGAAGTCGAAAATTAGGTTCAAACTTGAATCGTCTCCGAGGACAAGAAATTTTTTTCGCGGTGGAATTCGAAAACTGCCTGAGAGATGGGGAAAATGTTGGTGTTTATTTATTTTGTTTCATTTGTTGCATTTTTAACACTAGACAAGTCGGGAAACCGAAAGCTGGACGCTTCAGATATGAAAGGTTTTGTGTATATCTTAGTACGTAGCACGTAATATATCCATATATTATGTGAGAGTATCCACTTCAATGTTCAAAGAAGCAACAAATTTGAGGTATTATAACTTTGTTAGTAATAGTGCGATTTCCACCAAACTTCGCAAGATCATGCTCTATATCATAGCCTATATCATATGCAAAATTTCATGGTACTAGGATGGACTTAAGGAGGGTTTCTAACCATTGTATTAATATACTATTATTAACTTTATTTAAACAGGTATCGGTATGAAAGGTGTTTCAGAGCCCAGGCACCATATAGTGGCAGCCTCCTGATTTTTTCCAGATTTTTCGGTTTGGTAGTTTCTGAGAATGGCCCCCTTAAAGAAGTGATCACTTTCAACCCCCCGCGCTCCTCACCCTTCCAACGAATGTCAAAACTAAGATCGGCTTAAAAAAGTACTAATCGAGACCCCACATGACTACATTTGATGAAAAAAAATTTTACACCCCCCTTTTGCATGTATGGGGACCCCCCCCCCCTTAAATTCGACGTAAAAGGATTTAATTCACTGTATGCGTGAGCGTTCACAGTTCCCACCTTTCTACGAAATTTGGTGTCAATCGCTATAACCGTCTCCGAGAAAAATGCGTGTTACGGACAGACAGACAGACAGACGGACACGAATGAAACGGTCTCGGACGAGAGCTGAAAGGTGGGCAGCTAATAGGTTTGACGAGGAGATTTTCGGAGAGATTTTGCAGCAAAATACAGCGCTTGAAGGAAGCGCAGAAAATAAAGCTCTGCAGATTGGCGAGAATTTGCGACGAGCATGTGACGCATCCATGCCAAGGTATGTTGTATCACAGAAGCGAGTTCCGAACTTTTGGTGGAATTCTGAAATCGGAGAATGCCGCAAGGCCTGCCTCAAGGCCAGAAGGCGCAGTCAGCGAAATAGAAACCGATCTGGATACGAGCAATTACATGAAGCATATAAAAACGCTCGGAAGAAACTACATGTGGCCATCATGAAAAGTAAAAGCGAACACTTTAAGCGACTGTGTAATGAAGCTGACACGAACCCCTGGGGTGGCGCCTATAAAACCGTAATATCGAAAGTTAAAGGCAAACGCTCCCCACCGATCTCCTCCCCTACTCTGCTTGATGAAATAGTAACGGATCTTTTCCCACAAAATGTGAGTACCGCTAACCTTCCCACTGTCGAGATAGACACCGCCGAAGTTCCCATGGTAAGCGAAAAGGAAGTCCTCGAAGCTGCCGATAAAATTGTTGGAAATAAAGCGCCGCTTGGATAGCATCCCCAATAAAGCTCTGAAGGCAGCAGTAAAAATAGCTCCAAATATGTTTGCCGAGGCGTTCACCACATGCCTTAAAGAAGGAGTATTTCCTACACAATGGAAGAAGCAGAAATTAATTCTAGTCCCCAAGCCAAACAAACCTTTGGGTGAAGCTTCGTCCTACAGGCCGATATTCCTTCTAAATAATACTGGCAAACTATTCGAACGAGTAATCTATAACAGATTAATTCGAATTGCCGAAAAGGATGGCGGTCTCTCCGAAAATCAGTTCGGTTTTCGAAAGGGGAGATCTACAACGGATGCACTTGTCCCAGTAGCTAACACAGCTAAGACCGCACTTGACGAGGGCAAATGTTGTGCAGTGATTACACTTGATGTGAAGAATGCCTTCAATTCCGCTAGATGGAGCAAGATACTTGAGTCCCTAATTAACTTAGGCGTGGCGAAGTACCTGGTGCGTATTGTTGCCGACTTCCTAATCGATAGGACTCTGTGCTGCGAATCAGATGAAAGAATGAAATCCTACCAAACGACATGCGGAGTTCCACAAGGGTCTGTCCTAGGGCCACTCTTGTGGATTATTATGTATAACATGGTACTGACCCTAGACCTTCCTACTGGTGTGGCCCCCATTGGTTTCGCGGACGATATTGGTGTGACGGTTGTTGCATGCCTTCTCGAGGAAACCGAGCTCTATGTAAATGAAGCAGTCTATGAGATTAAACCCTGGTTAGAGAATGCTGGTCTACAGCTCGCAGAGCATAAGACGGAAGTAGTACTTATTACCAAGCGGAGAAGAAGAAGATCAAAGTTGGAACGCAAACAATTTATTCCAAGCCTGCACTTAAGTATAATACTTAGGTGTAATGATTGACCAGAGGTTGAATTTCAGATTGCATGTGGAGGGTGCAGCAACCAAGGCATATAACATCGGAGCGCTGGTTGCGAGAATGCTACCAAATATAGGTGGCCCAAGGCCAAGCCGTCGACTCCTTATTTCTAGGGTGGTCAGTTCGATCCTACTGTATGCAGCCCCAGTATGGGCAGATGCACTGATAAATACAGCAAATAAGAAAAAGATTGGAGCTGCGTATCGCATAAGTGTACTCCGAACATGTTGCGCTTACAGAACAATTTCTAATGAAGCAGCTTGCGTGATAGCAGGAATGATCCCGATTGAGATTCTGGCGAAAGAAATACAACGACTTTACGATCGAACGTACCTCACCGGCGACAGTTGGCACGAGCTGAAACTGTCGCGGAATGGCAAGAGAAGTGGGACGAGTCAGAAAAAGGCCGTTGGACTCACAAAATCATATGGGATATCCGGAAATGGATCGAGCGACCTCACGGCGAAGTAGGTTTCGATCTAACTCAATTCTTGAGCGGACACGGAGGCTATCGAGCATATCTGTATCGATTTGGGCGCGATGATTCGCCATATTGCCCACAGTGTGCAAACATTCCAGATGACGCAGAACACAACTTTTTTCACTGCCCCAGATTCGAAACCCAAAGGGCCACATTAGAAGCTACAACCGGGGAGCACTTTACACCCGAAAATATCATGGAGCTTATGGTGAAAGCCAAGGGGATATGGACCGAAGTTGAAAAAGTGATTACAGCCATCGGAAAGAAACTTAGGCAGGAGGAAGTCATCCGAAAGAATTAACGCGAGAGGAACACGAATGTTGACATGAGCGCAGAATACATTCTGATCCAACCCCGCGACGTAATACCAAATGGGAGTCCCGCGGGGCGAGTGGAAGGAGAAGGAGGTGGTTTTAGTGGGTAAGAGTCCCACATAATCGTGTGGCAGGAGCCTGCGGTAGCTTTTGAAACTTTCCACCTTCCATCGGAAAAAAAAGACAGACGGACAGACAGACAGACAGACGGTAAACCGATTTTAATAAGGTTTTGTGTAAACACGGACCGAATTAATTTGTACTCCCAATATATTGAGTCAGAACTGAAATATATTGTTTGACGATTGAGGGATCCTAAGTCCGCATTTTAAAGCTTGGGTACCATTCCCAAACGAGGGGTGGACCAAAAAGAAGGGAGCAAGTTGCTGCCCCCATTTGCTCCGCTCTGACATCAAGTAGATGCGGACTTAGGATCCCTCAAACAAAATATTTCAGCACTGGCCAAGTTATGGTCTAAAGTACTGACGGATTTAGGCTCAATATTATTTGTAGCCATGTCATGTTTTGCGAAGGTTTATTATCTGCAAACCGCTTTGGTGACGCTACTCCCAGGGCAGAGGTGAGGCAACTTCTGACGAGTTGCATCTGCTCTGGTAAGAAATTGTAAATCCGTTTTCGCCTTTTCATTTTTTGGAGCTTGGGCCTTAATTCTGAACGGGGGTCCCTGGACCAAAAAAGAGGGAGTAAGTTGGTCCCCATTTGGTCCAGTCCGACATCAAGTGGATATGGTGTTATTTTAATAATTATAATAATTTGTTAATTAATAATTAAGTAGATCTAATTTTAAATATTTAAATGTATTTTTTTTTTAAATTTTTGACAATTTTTTGACAATTTTTGACAATTTTTTGACAATAGAATACAAATATTTGAGAGAATTTTCCGCCTAATTCTTATCATGTCTCTTTCGCTTCGTTAATTATAATTTCAATAAATTATAAGCCCAACATTACGAATACTAAACAATATTTGTAACACTACGATTTTTGGTTCAAAGTGCTATTCGTGTTGAATGCAAAACAATGAATAGCGCGATCAAAAGACTACATCCTGACAATAGAATCTATTAAATTTTATGAAAAAAAAAACCCGTTGAATGGTTTCATAAGACGCACATACATATATATAAAACACATTTAACCGGAAAGCTATTGTTATCAGGGACACAATAGATTAAAGACGAAGGTTGTACCAATTTTGGTGGGCATCATCTTACTTCAAAGACTGATGATTTTGCACAAGTTTCTAGATGTGTTCATAATATCTGAGAAGAATATATTTATATATTTACACACGTTATCTTACAGATCTCTATGTAAAATAGCTATAGATTTGATTTCTTTGGAAATGTATTCAAATAATTCATATATGCTCATATGTAGAGCAATTACGTTACGTTGGCGGTGAAAAGAGCATACCCTGTTCAAGAAGGCATGAGGAACATGCATGAAGGAAAAAAAAAATATAATAAAAATTAAAGAGCTTAGCATTCGTCGTCTTTGTCATCTTTTTCAATATAGCTGAAGAAATGATGAATGGAAGACATTCGAATACAATTAAATACAAGCATACAAACGTATGGCCCCCAACATTTATAAGAAGTTTTTTGGTCCCCGGAGTACGTCTCAATATCGTCATTATAATCATAAATAGTTTTATTGTTTTTTAAGGGTATTGTTACTCAAATGAATAGCATGGTATGGTGAAAAAGAAAACAAGGCGATGAAGTTCATGAGGCATTGGATAGCCTCCCAACTAAAGAGGAAATCGGCTCTTAAAAATAATTCCGCAATCTCCGGATGGACCCCAAACAAATCCATCCTAATGGATACACTTTAAACAATTTTTTTTCGGATTAAAAGAAGCCTTAATCTGCACCCTGTGATATGAGGCAGCACAAATTTATAAGAAACGGTCCCTTCGGGTTTAGTGGAGGACCAGAGAAAGGGGACGAAAATTTACCACCATTTCTGTTATTTGAACAAATTCGGACTTACTTTTTGGTCTTGCAAATACCGAAATTTCGGGAACCACTTGTTCCCTTCATCAGTGCCAACAAGACTTACCTCAAGGGTTAATTATTTCAAGTAATTCGAATCGCTAGAAACACCACGAAATTACACTTAGACACCAAATTTCGGTACAATAGCGCTCAGATATGGAAAAAACGTTAATGACCTTTGAGGAAAGTAAAACGGCGCTCCAGGGCTGGGGGCCAATACTGAGGCGTTGTCTCAGTATTTGGTGTTTGTCCACTTAGTTCACAAAGCTGCTACCAAAAATTTATTAAATCTTCTTCTTTTTCTTCAGCCTTTGTTCCGCTCACAAGCGGGGTCGGTTCGTCGTGATCGGCTTCGCCATTTGGCCTGATCTGGGTGCAATCTCGAGGCTTTCAAATCCCCATCCAGCGTATCAAGCCACCGTTGCTTAGGTCTGCCTTTTGGTCGTTTACCATCGACGACGATGTTCAGACCAATCTTGGCAAGTGAATTCTCGTTTGCACGAATTGCGTGACCATACCATCGAAGATGCCTCTCTCGCAACTTTTCCACGATCGGTGCAACCCCATAACGATCGCGGATATCCTCATTTCGGATGTGATCTAAACGTGTCACGCCACTAGTCCAACGTAGCATCTTCGTCTCCATTACCGCAAGACGCCGTTCATTGTCTTTTATGGTCGGCCAACACTCAGAACCATAGAGAGCGACGGGACGGACGACATTGCGGTAAATTTTAGATTTGAGACGTTCGTTGATACGTCGATCACAAAGGACACCAGTTATTAAATCTCATCTGGAAAATAGCCGTAATCAAGCTCTCTAACCGAAATAAGTCGTACAGGTTTTGATTGGCAAGGTATGCTCCCCCCTTCCTGGTTCGACTAGGGGGTCACTCCGCTAAATGTTTAAAGGGTTGCTCTACCAGTACCCTCTACGATGGAGAGTGGAGTAGTGGGGGGGAGGGGGCAGTCTTTGCACTTAGGTTGAAGGTAGTCGTGGTTTAGCTACAACACTACATCACATGATCTGCTTCAGCATGTATCGTGCCTGTATTTTGACGAGAAGGCAGCTGACTGCAAGTCAAAGGACAACCAAACAACGACAGACTTCACTGACTCCAAAAATTTTTGCAAGAATGACTTAGAAAAGGTCTAGAAGAATTCAAAGGCGTCAGAAACGACACACCCCTACGGAGAGAGCTGAAAAATGAAGTCCGGCTACCGAACGGATATACCGCATTTATAGGAACCCAAAAGCTAACAAAAATATAGGAAGCCTAGTTTCAAACCCTTGCTTTTGATTATTCTGAAAATGCCGAACTTTAAGTTAACAAAGTATCACTTCAGTATAAGATTTTAATTTTCCGCTTTGGATTAGATTAAGATTTCATTGGCAGAAATCAATCGAATGCTTATCAAAACTTATTGTGGTAATTTTTCAAAGATGGAGATTTCAGCGTTCAAGAAAATTTTCACTCTGGGAACCAGAAAAACCAATGACTTAAGGCTTTTTTTGAGCAAGATCAGGGTCATATGCTAGGTCAGCTTGCCGAATCATTGGTAGTGATTTACCATATAATTTTTATACGACTGAGAGCTATCAAAGTGATTCAAAAACAAGAGAATTGAAGGAGGGAATAATTGGAATAACCTAAAGACAGGAGACGTTCGATTTTTCAATTACAAGAAGTTGGCTCAAATGCAATAAAGAAAAGCGTTGTTTGCATCGATATTCTACGATAGCCCGAAGAAGCTGAACCCATCGATGTAATCGACCCCAACTTAACACTGCAATCCCAAAAATGCTTTAGAAATCCTTCTCTGTATTTGACAGGACCAAAAAAGAGGAACATTAACATCAACGCCTTCCAAAGACTGACTTGGTTTGGAGAACATGATTTGTACCTTTTTTAAGGTTATTATTGGCGTCAAATTTGGGTGGGAAGGTGCAAAACTATGAACATTAACGCATGCAGTGAGTTATATCGTTCTACGCGATATTTCAAGAAAAGTGTGAGATTTTTTTCACCAAATATAGTCATGTGGGATTTCAGAACAGTTTTGACATTTAATTCACAAGAAGGGAGAACAGAGGCTGGAAGGTCGTCATTTTTTTCACGAGCCTATTCTTGGAAGCTGCCCAATCGAAAAGTCTGAAAAAATCAGAAAGCGCCTAGGCACCCTAGACTCCGAAATACCCGCCATACTGTTATCTGTTCAAATAAAGCTAATAATAGGATATTACTATAATTTTTAGTAATTGACGATAGACCCCCGCCCCCCTAAGTTCATACTAGAAATAAAATATAAAATAAAATGCAGCAATATAGGCTATGATATAGAGGATGATCCTAAAAAGTTTAGTGGAAATCGCACTATTACCAACAAAGTTATATTAGATCAAATTTGTCAGTTCAGTGGAAATTCGAAGACCTTGAATGTCAATAGCAAGCGAAAGTGGATATTGTGACATAATTGTGACAAATGTCTGCTCTAATGTTTTTATAAAAGAAGTACACAAAACCTTTTGCACCGGAAGCGTCCAGAATCTAATTTCTTGACTTAGATTTTGTCGAGGGGTTCGATTCCATTGCTCCATTTATTTCAATAGCAAAGTAAAATGGACTTAAAACCAAGTATTTTTTTATGGCTTACTACGATTTTAGAATCTCCCAAGGACCAAGTTGAGTACCAAAAGATATGTCAAAGCCTAATCCAAACGAACCAAACTTGCGACCGTACCAGACAAAAGTTAAATTAGATGAGCGTTACAGGTGACCGTAATGTCACCCGCAATTTAGCTATAGTTTATCAAAAAGCTATAGTTTAGGAAGGAAAGTACCGAACTGTCATCGTGCTAGTCATCTACTTATAGGTGCAGTGCACTGGCAAAATCACTATCGACATATACAAAAGTGGCCGTCGGCATGTACTTTCATCCTGCTATATGAGCTGCTTCGAGAATATACGACGGAATTTTGAACCTTCCCATTCTCAATATCGTCTATATCCTTATCCTTATCCTTCTCAGTCCCAGCTGACGCCAAAACGCAAGGTTATTCGTGTGCATTACAGAAAATGTGGCGCTTGTTTAACCAATCTTCAAACTGGGCTATTGTGCATGAAAATTGAGGTACAGCCCTCGTTAATATTACTGAAGCCGTTAGAGTGGCTCCCTACCAACTGCCTAAGCATATTAAGGGAATTCTCGCCAACTTGGCGAATTACCTCTGAAACCACCAATAGGTCATCAATAAGGTCATCAAGTAAACTAGGAAGAAGAATAGCCTTTGAATTAGGAAACAGATGATCTTAGACTTTTCCGATGGAAAGGTATATTTTTGAACAAAAAACTAGGAAGGCGCGAAAAGTATCAGGCATAGTCGTAGAATATTTCGAGCCCTTTGAGGGATGGAAAATATGTCTATCGAAAAAAGGAAGAGTACCCCACAATCCCACATTTTTTGCTGCAAGGGCTGGAATTCAAAACATATCCGATGGTTATTCATCATCATCAACGGCCCGGTCTAGGCCTGCCTTAATAAGGAACCTAAAACATCCCGGTTTTGCGTCGAGGTCCACAAATTCGATATCCCTAAAAGCTGTCTGGAGTCCTGGCCTTCGCTCTGGCTCCATTTTAGGCAGGATCTTTTTGTTTTCATTGTCTGATGGTCATTAGAACCTCCCATACCGGAAGAAGAACAACTGTGGACTGTATTACGTGGAAATCAATCTTTGTGTCTACCGACGTAATAAAATATTGCTCAGTTGAATAGTGAAAGATTGCAGCCCATCCGAGACCATACTTTATGATAATTCTCCGAATTATTCCCCGGTGGCACTGTCGCAGTCAAGAAATTCGAGGTTGGAGTAAAAATTATGCGAACCCCAGTCTAGATCGCACAATCACGCTGAGTTTTCAAAAGTCCCTGTTCTGGGACCCATAAAGAAAACTCCAGGCCATGAGGAAGTCACCTTTTCCGCGTTTCTTTTGGCGGGTCTACCAGGTGGACTTACCAGTAATGTGACAATCAAAGACGACTCCAGGAACATATTGCATAAACCACTGTCACCGCGCGAATGTCGGAACCTTACCAAGAAATGTCTTAGGGTTATAGTGTAGGGTTCCGATATAGTAAACTCTCACTTATCAAAAAAAGGGGATATCCAAGGATATAATCCGCAGATTATAAAAGGAAGCCAGTGAAACCTTCATGCACATTCAAGAGCAATGCTCAATTTTCATGCAACGCAGGAAAGTAACTACACCTAGGAGTCTACCAAACATCAGGCAGTTGTAAAATTCCTCTAAATTATAGGAATTTTAATGATGAGGCACATATATATACCATAACCATTGAATAATCCTTCAGGAAGCAGTGTACATCCCAAATGTTGGTCTAAGTGACAGTTATTGATCATCACACACAAAATAAGAAATAAATAACAAAAGTACAGGCTACCGTCGCGGAAATGTTGTATATCACTAAGTAACTGAGATAGACTCATATTCAAGATGGAGAAATCAAAATTTCAAATGTCCTTGAATCCTTAAAATTTAAAGAAATTGGATCTGTTCATCACAAGACAGGTATTGGCCGACCTACAAAAATCCAGTTGGAACAAACAAAAAGGGCAAATTTTCCGGGACATAAGGAACAATTCGAAGACAACTGCAGTATCTATTCCACAGAAATTGGCAAAAAACAGGTATAGTGACAGTTCATCCCCAAACCGTCCAAAATGTTCTCCATAGGGAGGGATACAGGGCCTATACTCCGAAGAAGAAGCCACTCCTTTCCCAAAATAATATTTAAAAAAACGACTTGAATATGCTCAATATTTTTGAATTTCAGTTTGAATTTCGCGAAAACCATAATAGAATACAACCACGCTAGATAGGATTCCCGACGTTCAAATTCGGTGTAATGGCAAACGTAAAGTAAGCCAAATTGAGACCAACCATTTGAAATCCCTCTCAACTATAGAGGAAAAGTTCATCACCTCTCTTGACTGATGGTGAGGTCTCAACCAAGAAACGTGCCCGCCTGTCACTTTTATTGGAGTTGAATGAAGCCCTAGGCATACGTGCTCGATGTTACGGGGAGTTCTCGACGGATTCTCCCATTGCCCAACCACCGGCCATCACCACCAGCGCTCCTTTATATTTGAGGTAGGTAGGATCGTCGTTAGGTAAAATCCGTCATCTGCCGAGATTGTGAGAACTCGAAAATAACCAATCACTGACCCCCCCCCCCCTTATCTTTTAAGTAGATCTGCGGTACCCTGTAGGAGGCAATGTGGTCAGCATTGCGCTCGCCGTTGATTACTACCCTGAATTGACTCAGGTAGGATCGTCCGAGCCTATATGGCTGGCACTTAGTGCTAGTATTTGGTAAAATCTGGCATCTGCCAAGATTGTGACAAGCCGGAAAGTAATAGTAATAATAATTTAGTCTGGGCCTTGAGGTGCATTAGAGCACTTCATTCAAGATTGCGACCCTGTAGGAGGCAGTATTGTCAGCATTGCGCTCGCCGCACATATGACTCAGGTACTCATTCACAGCTGAGTCGACTGTTATCCGACATCCAGTCATGATATAATTCCCTCTATCAGCAGTGAGATTCCAATCGCGACCTTTCCCTTCAACATCCTAGCCCTCTAACCACTGAGCTATCCATCTTGAGATAATGGAAGATACTGGAGGAAAATAATATTGAAACTAAATCTCAAAAGTCCTTTTTGAAAAGGTTTAAACTGCAAACTTGAATGAAAGCTATCCAGGCGTCCTGGTCTACGCCATCGTTCCAGGGAAGGATGTGCCTCGTTTTCGAAAATATTTCTTCCTTTCTCAACCTTCGAACCTTCTACACTTATGACGGCTAACTCTGGGGATTAATGAGTACCTTAATATTGAAGTGCTAAGAAGAGCTCTATCAAAAACATTGTGAAAGATAACTGACTGCTAAGGGTCGGAATCCGATGAGGATCGCAAAAATTAAGCCAGAAGGGATGACAAACCAGGGCTGACCAACTACCCCGACGAACTTGCTAAAAATTTGTTTTGCTGGCCCTAAGGAGTATGTGGGATGGCTAGGAAAAGATATAAAGAAGTAGTTTAGATGTAGTGTGAGGAAAGGGAGCAATTGGTTACCGAAATACAGTGTATTTAAAACAAAAGAAAAAACTAGATTAGCCGAAAGCACAAGGTACTTCTTCAAGAAGGAATAAACCTTCTTTTGTTTGGGTAACCAACAGTTGGTTCCCAAAATACGGTTGAATTAAAAGTGAAAATTGGTTTTTCTACACTTTCCTTGAACCTTGGAGTACTGATTAAAAAATCACTAGGCGCTTCAGGGATGAACTTATGCAAACTTTACACCTATCCCAATTTCAATTGCTATTGCCACAAATGAAGTTCTTAAAACTCTTCAAAGTAAAACAAAATGAAATAAACTTAGGTCTAGAGACCTTGATTCCTAAGCCTAAGCAAGACTAATCAACTTCCCCGACAAACTTGCCAAAAATTTGATTTGCTCACCCTCACAAGCACATGAGACGGTTAAGAAAAGAAAAAAACAAGTAATTTAGACATAATGGGAGGAATGGGAGCTTCTTCAAAAATTAAGCCGCCAGAGATAACAAAGCAAGACTGACCAATTTCCCTGACGAACTTGCTAAAAATTTGCTACGCTTACCCTAAGAAGCATGTGAAACGGTTAGGAACGCATAGAAGAGATGGTTTAAGCATAATCGGAGGGAAGGGAGCAATTGGTTACCGAAATACAGTATATTTAAAACAAAAGAAAAAACTAGATTAGCCGAAAACACAAGGTACTTTTTCAAGAAGGAATAAACCTTTTTGTGTTTGGTAAACCAACAGTTGGTTCCCGAAATACGATGTATGTTGCAGTGTGGTTTAGTCAAAAGCGAAAAGTGGGTCTCCTATTCTTTCTGAAATCACTGGACGCTCCAAAAATGCAAGCACCTACCCCAATTTCAATGGCTATTGCCACAAGTAAAATTCTTTAAACTCTTCAAAGTAAAACAAAATTAAACAAACTTAGGTCTAGGGACCTTGATTCCTAAGTTTTTTTTACAATTTTTTTCTATGCGTACTATTTTCATTACCTTCTATTTTCCACAAAATTAAGCGAGCAGGAATAACAAAGCAAGACTGACCAACTTCCCCGACGACGACCCTTACTAAAAATTTGTTTCGGTGACCCTGAGACGGTTAGGAAATGATAGAACAAGTAGTTAAGACATCATTGGAAGGGAGGGAGTAATTGGTTACCGAAATACAGTGTATTTAGAATCAGGAAAAAACGCTATATTAGCCGAAAACACAAGGTACGTCTTCAAGAAGGAACAAACCTTCCTTTTGTTTTGGAAACCAACAGTTGGTTCCCGAGAAACGATTAAGGTTATAGTGTAAGTTGGCCCAAAAAGCCGAAAAGTGGGTCTCCTATTCTTTCTGGAATCACTGGACGATTCAAAGATGCAAGCACCACCTATCTCAATTTTAATGACTATTGCCACAAGGAAAATTCATAAAACTCTTCAAAATTAAACAAACTTAGATCTAGGGACCATGATTCTCACCTCTTTTGCAAATTTTTTCTATGCATACTACATTCATTGACGTACATCTTATACTGGTTTCAATAACGACTGTTTAGATATTTTTATGATTTTTATTCAGTATTTGATTAGTCACTTTTTTTTATTTTCAAAAAAAATATATATATATATTGAAAATTGGTATATATAGTGCGTATATAATATTTTCAATAATTAGCACATTCACATTTATATATTATGCACTTGTAATTTTTCAATTTTAGATACTAACTGACGCCTTTAAATTGATACCTGCAAGGAAATGGGACACTTTCAATGATAATTCGTCACTTATTTTCTTTTTTTTGTGGTAATTTACCATTATTCTAATTTTTTTGTGTTATTTATTATTTTATTTCGATTAATCTGTTATATTAGATACCGATTTGAAGCTTTTATTGTATTTAAATTGAATTAATAAAAATTGATATTTGTTTTTTTTTTTTTTCTTTTATTTCACACACTCCACTGCAAGGATACCACATAGGAATGTTATTTTATGTTTATTCATTAAGAATTTATTAATTGTGCACAAAAGTACTGAACTAAACTCAATTGACAATCAGGTGTTTTGTATCTTAACAACCATAATCAGTAGGAAAGTATCTATTTTATTAAAAAAAAAATCAATCAATATAAAACATAAGAATCAAAACAAAACACCGGAGCACATTGAGTCCTTTTCAGTAAACTTGAAGGTATTATTTCTGTTGTTCCAATTTAAATCACAATCTTTGAATAACAGACCACAATCAGGATTCGATGACATTACTTCAAAGTCAAAAATATATCCTTTTCCTCAAGGTATATCGCACGAAGCAACAGCAACCACCCGGGGATACCGATGAAAACTACTTTTACTTGAAAGGACCTTCTCTTCCAAAAACACAACAATCTACACAAATTGCACTGAAGAATGATTATAATAATCAGGACTTAGGGCCATGGAGTCCTAGTTCCGCCGACAACAGTTGTCATCTCTTGGTTATTGTTAAAGAACTGTTCAGTCTAGTGGTCTAGTCCCGGGAGGAGTTTTATCTATTCTCCTTGAATTAGAAGATAAAATAAATAATTGTGAAAGACCAGAGATAAGTTCGATGGACCCAAGAATTAGATAGATGCTAGCATCCTGGATATATGTATGTTAGGACCACACACTATTTCAGGGAGGAAGAAACAAAAGATCGAAGGAGGAAGGGCCCAATTCCTCCTATAGTTCCGGCAGTTCTTGAGTCTAATGGTTGGGAAGGTGATGTTGCTGCTGCTGCTACTGTTGTCGGCTTCTAGATGATTATATTAACACTCGTCGTTGATGGTGCTGAAGAAGTTTTATTACTGTTACTGCAATGTTTCGTCAGTTTGGTTGTTTACTATCTTTTTTTTTTTTTTTTGTGTTTTCTGCTTTTGTAGAACTTTCGATATTTAACTTAACTAAATATAAAATGGGGAAGGTGTACAAGAAGAAAAGGCAAGACAAGGCTAGTATCAAAAAAACAAAAAAAAAAAGGAAAATAACAGACACACACGTTTTCCAAAGAACAATAACGAAAACACCAACGGGGCCCCAATTCATGCGACTTTTGCGCAGCGCGATATGACTGCTACTAAAATGTTTCTTTTCAATGTATAAACCGACAACCAAAGCAACAAGATGCCCTCGTATATGAGATTATACATGCAATCACCAAATGTATTGCTGCTGGCTGGATGCTGCGCCCCACCACCAAACCAAGCCACTTCGTTTTTCTTTCTTTCTTTTTTTGTGTTGTTTTTTTTTTGTTCCTTTCTTGCTCCCCAATTGATGACGAATCTGTTAAGTGTAGCCCCAGAGAGTTCAGAACGCCTGGCGAAGACGAAGAAAAGTGTAGAGAGCTAGCTCCTCGTCTCTGTATGTTAGAACTCTACACACATCTCGCAAACACACAGCATCCCAATCCGAATTCGAATCGAAATCTATCCTTCCAAAACTCAGTGTACACAGCATCCAATATGTGTATCTGAATGAACAAGCCCCAAACAACGAATTCCCCTAGAAAACTTGAAAAGAATCTTGAGAGCTCGCAGCTGAGCATCATCTCATTCAGAGTAGCAATAACGAGCAACAACAACACAACAACAACAACATCATATCCTCTATACAATACATGCGAACAATGGACCAACAACAAATCCCATTCCTCTTCCACTTATTCCATGGGACAAGGTATTGAACAACTTCAGCACCCTTTGCATATGTGCTCGCGGAATGAGATGAACCTGCTCCTGTTCATGCACATGAACCCAGTCGGTGCAATAGCATACCGCCCGCGTATATTGTTGCACTTAGCACCCAACATTGACAGGCCGCAAGATGCCTAGATGAACTCGGAAGGCATTACGCATGTTCCATGTGTCCGAAAAAAAGAATTGTCATCTACACATGTGTCTTAACTCTCTTTCCACTCGGTCATATTATGAAGCTCTCCGGCTTGAAACTAGAGAAACGGAGACAACACCATTCTGTAGTCATACCATTCTAGCTTTCTTAGTGGCCGGAGCGTACTCAGCGCTCTACGCTCGGCACGGCACGGTGGGGGCTAGTCTATGTATAACCCCACAAGAGTCGATTCATAGCCCAGAAAAGACCGCCTTATTTATGTTCAGATTGTAAGTGTAGTGGACTCGCTAAGTTCCCGCCCACATATATAACCCAATTGTTCCGGGCTAATATCACACATCCACTTTCCTTCTCGCTTACTCCACTGGTAAGCGACCATACTCCTATGCCATGGAGATGTCCTGGCTGCCAGGACATAAGAAACAAATTCTCCAGATCTTATTCAATTCCCACAAGGGAGACTCGGATTCTTTGTGTTGCTGACAGTACACAATATACAATTCAACCGAGCACACAATTGTATATCTTCGTCCTTTCGTCGGTAATCGGGTATGAGGTCGGTATCACTCGGCAATGTATATATATACATACAAAACCAGATAACAAAGTAGTCCAACACTTTAAACATAGAAACACGAACGGCGAAGGCAAGGCAAAATGAATCGTGACTGTGGCGCGCAATCAACCAATGAAGTAACGATGTTAACCTATGGTGACTGTGACACATACACATGTTCAAACATAAGAATAGTAACATTAACAGCAACAACAACAATAAAAATAGCAAGAAACATACGAAAATAGCAACGCGCAACAATAGAGAGAGAACAATATTCTTTACAAATCTTTAGAAATGTTTGTTTAGTGTGGCAAACCCTGAGATTTGCGGGGTTTACTCGCATCAGATATAGTAACTCCTACACTAAGATTTTCCCTACAATATTTCCCACATACATATCTGTCCATAAAATTACCAACCATGAACTTTTTTAAGAAAATTCACTATATCACTGGGTTTTTGATTGTTAGGAAAATTCAAAATATTTTGGCGCCATCATCTGTTTAAAGTAGAACTAGAACCGTTATTTCCTTGACAGTTCCTTCATTATGTCAAAAGTTGTATTTTAAGCTGGTCGATTTTTCAATATTTGTTGTGTTCTTTACATGGTTTTTCTTAGGAAAATTGGGTAGTTAAGCTTAGAATAGATATTTGCTCGCACTAAAAACCGAGTATTTCATGGGAATCGATACTTATCAGAGAAGAAAAAGGACTTTGCATCAACATTTGCAAAAAGAAACTTTTACCAAGCATGAACATGGATGTTCCAATTGCGACAAGTTTTGAATATTAGATTTTCCTGGAGTTTTCTCCGGTATTTCTCTAAATTTTTGCAAATAATAAAATATACGTAGTAGTAGAAAAGGAGTAGTAGGCGAAAGGAAGGGAAGCCAGAGATCGAATCTATGCAACCCGGACACCGCAAACCAATTAAGGTGCTAAGTGGAAAACAGACGAATGCTCTGCGGGATGAGATGAGATCCTTCGTGGATGAGAACATGGGAATTGCTGTACTTCCAAGCACGGATTTTCTCAGAGAAATCAATCACGAAGGGATCGAGTCTCTGGCGGTACGGTGTGTGCGGGGGGGGGGGGGGCGCATACGCTTCTAACTGTTTTCCATAAGACAATAGACTAAGTTTATGTCGAAAAACACAAAGATTGGTCAAATCAACCTGCATCATGCCACGGCTCCTCCTACCTGTTGGCAACGAGAACGACAAAGCTACAGGATTTCCCCTATATCTTTCTGGTGCAAGAATCGTGGGTTCGATTTAGCAGAATCTGTGGCATTGGATCAGTAAAGGGGGCTAGGATCTTCTACGACGAAAGATCCATAAGACCGAGAGCTTGCGTCTTGATGTCAATACGGTTAGAGGCAACTATCCTCAGACAATATTGTTCCCAGGACTTAGCTACGGTCATCATACAATACCAGATAAATGGCGAGAGGAAAAACATCATAGTTGCCTCCGCTTATTTACCCTATGATCCTTTGTATCCTCCATCGACGCAAGAACTTAGGGATCTGGTGGCGTATGCAGAGTCAAGTGGTCTCGAACTCCTAATAGGTTGCGATGCGAATGCTCAACATATTTGTTGGGGGAGTAGCAAATGCATTACAAGAGGAGAGAAGCTATTTGATTTCATCACTTCAGCTGGTCGTGCGTCCCTACGTTCGTGGGACCGAGAAGAAGCGAAGTAATTGACCTAACCAATCTGTACCCCAAAATTGTTAGAGTTGATTACACACTGGCGAGTGCTAGACGAGGTCTCACTGTCAGATCACCGATATCTAGAATTCAATCTGACTATTGCGGGCGAACAGTCTGCAGTACAAAGACGGAACCCTAGGAAAACGTTCAATGAACTTCTTGGTAATAAAGTACAGTTCCCTAGGCGACTAAGGACTCCCTTGGTGCTGGAAGATAGATTGAAAACTCTGAATTGCACACTTTTAGAGTGCTATGAAGAGGCTTGTCCTATTTCCCGAGGCCAAAGCGGTAAAACGGTTCCTTGGTGGAACCGAGAACTGCAAAAACTCAGGAAGTCAACCAGGCGACTTCTAAATCGTGCTTGCAAAAGTAACAAGGACGAAGACTGGTTAAATTTCAGGAACTCACAACGTGAATATAAGAGGCTCGTGACGTGCTCGAAACGAGACTCCTTTAGAGCGTACTGTGAGGAACTGGAAGGCGAAAGGGAGACTTCAAGGCTGTGCAGAGTCCTCAAAAGGGATGAGTCGGCCAAGTTGGATTCTCTTAGAAAACCCGACGGTACTTTCACGAGCTCCAGACTGGACTCAGTACAGACCCTCTTGGAAGTACACCACCCGGGAGAACGGGTGAGAGAAGTGGTAGGGTTAGAGTTGACGATTCTTGCAACCCCTTCAACACGCAAGCGTTGCAAGGGGAACTGGAACACTGCGAAAGCGGTTGTCAGCCATGAAAAGGTGAGAGCCGCCATACTGTCCTTTGAACATTTCAAAGCACCTGGCATGGATGGCATCTATCCGGCAATGCTTAAGGAGGGTATGGAGCATTTAGAGCGATCTCTAAGAAATATTTTTCGAGGATGTCTTGCTCTGGGCTACGTGCCTTCTTCTTGGCAACAGGTTAAGGTAGCTTTCATACCGAAACCTGGAAAAGATGACTATTCTAATCCAAAGAACTTCAGACAGATCAGCTTGACTTCATTCTTGCTGAAAGGTTTGGAGAGATTGGTGGAGCGTCACATTCGTGGAAACGCACTTAGATCACACCCACTTAGTGAAAACCAACATGCTTACCAACGTGGAAAGTCCTGTGAGTCTGCTCTTCATTCTTTGGTCACAAAGATAGAGGATGCAACTTTGAATGGTGAGTACGCGATGGGGGTGTTCGTCGATATTGAAGGGGCTTTTGACTGTGCGCCTTTTCAAAAACTTTGTGAAGCCGCCAGAGCGCATGGTGTTGATGATGCTTTAATTAAGTGGATCCATGCTATGCTAACGCAAAGATTGCTGTGCGCTGAGGTAGGGGTCGATCGCTACCTGACTACGGAAGCAACGAAGGGCTGCCTCCAAGGAGGTGTGCTTTCGCCGCTGCTGTGGAGTTTGCCGATCGACTCACTGCTATGCGAACTGCAAAATTTGCCAATACACGCTCAAGCTTATGCTGATGACGTGGCTATACTTGCTGTTGATCGGGATCTTGGAACGGTGTGTAGGAATATACAGCGTGCCGTTGATTTGATAGACAGCTGGTGCCTTAGACATGGTTTGTCAGTTAATCCAAATAAAACCACAATGGTTTTATTCACAAAAAGGAGAAAACTGGATAGACTTTGTCTCCCTGAGATGAGGGGTAGTACCCTTCAACTGTCCGAAGAAGTGAAATATCTGGGGGTCACTCTAGATAAAAAACTTCTTTGGAACAAACTACATGTTTTTTGAGGTAAAGATGAAACGAGCTCTCACAGCTTGTGGGCTGTGCAGACGGACCTTTGCCTCAACATGGGGACTCAGGCCTCATGTGGTAATGTGGATATACGTTGCCATCATTAGGCCGATGTTCGTATATGCATCCGTAGTGTGGTGGGTTAAGGTGAGACAAAAAGGTTTTCACCGTAAACTAGCCGAACTTCAAAGAACTGTTTGTCTGGGTATCACTGGTGCCATGAGCACGACATCCGGCGCAGCTCTGAATGCACTGCTCAATTTGCAGCCCCTGGATATGTTTATTCAAAGCACTGCAATGAGAGCAGCTCATAGGCTAATTCGATTAGATCTATGGGAAAACAACGGATGTGGGGGGCACAGAGCATTGGAAGAGTTACTGGGAGGACTGAATCCAGTTCTTACAATGCCTTCCGATTCTCGTGTCCCCATACATCTTTTTGGTAGAACATATGTAGTTACCCTGAAGCGTAGAGAGGACTGGGAAGACCCAGAGGAATGCGTGGCAGGATATACGGAAGTCTTCTACACCGATGGCTCAAAAACAGAAGAGGGTTCTGAAGCCGCAGTCCACCTCTCGAATAAAAACGAGAAGTGGGCTTTTCCTATGGGACAATATGCAACGGTTTTTTAAGCCAAAGTTTATGCGATCGTAAGGATGGCAAACTGGATGATTGACGAGCGGTTGAAGGGCAGGCGCATCGCAATCGGCAGGGCATTGAGCAGTCCTTTGATCACCTCGAAAATCGTTCAGGAATGCAGAAACCGTTTGAACTCTATGTCTAGATTCAATACGGTGGAACTGCTCTGGGTACCTGGTCACTGTGGCATAGAGGGAAATGAAATCTCGGACGCTTTAGCGAAAGAGAGGTCAATTTCCCCTATGCGGGACCGGAGCCAGCAATTGGGGTATCAGTAGCATTGGCTAAATCTGTTTTCAAAAACTGGGAACAAGTTTCCCATAATGACAGGTGGCAGAGCTTAAATGCTGTTCGACACACCAAACTTTTCCTGTCAGAAGCCAACATACGTACCGGAAAGTTTATCCTGTCGAAAAGCAGGAGGATCTGCAGGTGTATTGTGGGCATTCTGACAGGCCATAGTTCACTAGCTGGGCATATGTTCACAATAGGAATTACCGAAGATGATAAGTGTCCCTCCTGTAATGAGGAACCGGAATCCACGGAGCATTTCCTCTGTGAATGCCCCGCCTATGGAGGCATCAGGCATCAGATCTTTGATGCCGATGCCCTCCAATTGCGACGGGTAGCATCACATCCACTAACTGAAATCCTGCGATACGTTAACGAATCCGGAATATTCCATTAGACGGGGGAGGCTAGTACAATGGGCCAACACGGCCTGAGTACTCAGAAGCTGTAGCTTCTCCCCCACCATACGCAAGAATGGGAACGCGGCTTAGAAATGCAAAGAAGAATAACAAAGGCATTGGTGGAAAAGGGGCTGGAAAACTTAATGAAAAGGTTATTAACGACCTCACTACATTTGTTTGGTTAGCTATTCGTCGACACGCAAATTCGATAGAAGGAATGAAGCAAGAAATTTGGGCAACTTTCTTCCATAAATGTTCTACAGATGAAAATCCTCAACATCAAAATTGTCCAGCAGGCGAGGACAGTTGGTGCAAATGGCGCAAAGCCGAAGCTAAAGGAGAACTGGATAGTTTCCACCCCGAGAAGGCACCTTTGACTGAAGAAGTTCAAGCAGTCATCAAACCAATCTACGAAGATTTGTCACGAGATGATCTCTTGAACAGATTTTGAGGAGCAGAGACCCAGAATAACAATGAGTCGTTAAATGCATTGATCTGGACTTTCGCTCCTAAACACCTTCATTCTGGGGCCAAGGTCGTAGAAGTAGCCACTTTTCTGGCTGTAATTATTTTCAATGAAGGATTCAATGGCATTCTCAAAATCCTAGTGACAATGGGATATCAACTTGGTCACATATGTCAGATTTATGCCGACCGCCGTAATGAAGCGCGAATTTGGCGGTCCGAACCACGAAATCTGCCTCCGTATCCTTTGGTGTAAACAGGCATTCTGGCTTCAGTCAAGATATGGAGGTTAGGGAGTGTGAACCCCCGGACAAGGGGAAAATAAATTTCGACCGGTCTGTTGCCCAAATGCCAACAGCTCCTCGGGCACCTGTAGGGCCACAGTTCAAAAGCGCAACATAAATCGGTGGCTATGTCCTAACGAGGAAAGAGCGAAGGGCTTCGAGGAGCCTGTCAAGATCCCCAATCCAGTCTCCCACGATTAAACAACAAAAGGTTTCTGGAATTCTACCAGCCACGACTCAACACAAAGCTTTCCCTGAGGTTACCCAGTCTCAGGACCTAAGCAAGACCCTTTCACCAATGGAAAAACAAAAAATAGTTCCGATGGACCCAAACAGCCCCAGTGTACAGGTACAGCGAGAACGCTCAATGTAAAGCGTACACAGTATGTGTGGAGAGAAGCAACCCCATGACATACATAGATAAAGTTAACGGACAGGAAAGAATTGAGGCTTTCAAACCCCTCAATTTCCATAAACTTACGAGGCGTCTCAACCTCAAAGGCCAGGTAATTACGGTCAAGGAAGATGGGCCTACGAGGATAAAAGTTTGTTGCAAATGAGCGTCCTGCGCGAACAATTAGGCATCCGACAATCGTTTGGTCACATTAGGGCTAAAATCATATATTTCCTTGAGAGATACCCATAGATTTGGGATTATTAATGGCATCCCCACGGATTTCACAGAAGATGAAATACTACAGGATATTAACTCCCCGCACATAAGGGAATTTGTTTCTCAATAGGAGGCGTGCCTCATACCCATTTCGTTTGTCTTCCTGTCTGCAGCGCGTCTTAGCGCAGGCTAAAGCTACACGTGAGAAGGCAATATTGGAGGGGATGTAACAGTACCCTTGATAGGGTTTTGACAGCTAAGGACAACCTAGAAATGACTAGCGCAGGCGCGTCGGATCCTGCACATGGTAACGGCGAAAATTTCAATTTGGTAACGGGCAGCTTGGTAACAAGAAAAGAGGAGAGAGCGCGTCGAAATGCGTATGTGTTTCCGGCTCCTCGTCCTCAGAACAAAGTGCCCAAAAGGTGTTCCCCATGATGACTCTGACTGGGCAAGATGAACCTCTCAATGTCAAGACACCCAATCTGGTTGAAAATATTTCTGAGGTAGCCAAGGCTATCTTCCCTTTATCAGCGGAGACAATTCTGCAAATCTTTACGACAAAAATACCAAATGCCAAAAGCATTCGTTTTAGGTGACCGAATCAGGACTAAAAGGAGCGCATGCATCCATTAGACCTATACCCGCATGCAGAAGTTCTCAACTACAGCAAAGATATTGTCAACATCAAACGTGAGAGGGTCGGTATTTTTCAAAACAGTGTAAGCAGCCAACCGTTTCATAACGGATCCATGTGCCAAAGAACTCGGCCTATAGCCCTTCATACTGCTTATTGCGGCGTGCCACTATGGGGTCACTAAAGGTGTGGCACTTCACTGGACGGAAGAAAAAATCATACTAGCCTCAGAGTCCAAAGTAAAAGTTATCAAAGCCCAGAGGTTCACAGGAACTGACAGTGAAAATAAAGGAGTCGAAATACCCACGGGCGCTGTAAAATTAACCTTTCTGAGAGAGTCGCTGCCTGCTTCAGTAATAATTGGGAAAACCTATTTCGAAGTAGATCCCTTTGAAATGACGGAAGGCAGTGTTACAATTGTGGTCACTTAGGACCAACACGATTACTAGCCAATCGACAATGAGCTCAAGTACAACATGGCATTCCCCCGTTGAAAGCTAGCAGTGCAAACCAGACAAACTCAAGAGATGGCATTACAGATGCAACCAAGATTCTCAAGGGCCAAGAAAAGTACAGTACAACTGTGAAGAAAAGGAACCCCGTTACAACCTTCAGGACTTTTCCCCAGGTGGACCAAATGACTATCACTTTTCTCCGGTTTCCTCCAAGGTTATAACAGGATCCTGGCCAGATTGAGAGATGATGGATATGGCGGACCGGTAGAAAACTCAATTTTGACACTGAAGATGAAATACTGATTGCAGAAACACTAAATCTTAAACCCAACATCATTGTAACGCTATCAAGATGGCCTGAGGAATTTTACAGCTCAAATACAGGAGCAGATCAAATTGGCGAATTTCAAAGTAAGGAGAGCCACGAGACCCAAGGCCCTGGTGAAATAAGGACTTGGTGAAATAAGGAACCTAAGGACCTACCTAGGATCCCACCTAACGGGGAAAAAATGGAAGCAATGAGAGCTTTCAGACAAACTTCAAACTACGAGAAGTTCTTCAGGACCAAAAAGCCAGCTAAACGATGGAAGGAGAAAATCAGGAGACCAGAAAGAAACTTATAGGAAGAAATGTGGAACCAGACCGACATCAAACAGATTAGGGGGTTCACAAATTTTCAGGAAAAGTCCAGGCAACTTACATCATGGGATAAAGACAAAAAACAAAAATTTTTCAAAGAAATAGAAGGTCAATATGCCAAAAGATCTTCCCTGCGACAACCTTGTGCTCTAACCACTCAGCTTTTTGGACGTTTGCCGCAATTATGTGAGAGGGAAAAACGTGCCATCTGACATATACTCTTGGATGCTGCACTTTCTGGAATACAGGAAGCTGAAGCTGGATGAGTGATCGTGCTCGGTAAACAGTGGCCTACCCAAGGAAGTGTTTTAAGGCGGGTACTTTTCAATCTGTGCACAACCTCGCTTCACGCCAAACTCAATATTTCAACTGACATTTGCCAATAAGCAGATTATCCTTCTTGCTATGGGTACAGGAGATAAATAGGTGGATAGGCCGGAACAGGACGAAAAGCGGGTTGATCTTTTTGTGAACAAATATAACACCCTGAAACTCCCAGTGAGCAGAGATAAGCCTATCGTCATTGCATTTAGGAGAAATTTTGGTACTTCAGTTTTTAGGCACGACAGTTATGAAATCCCCATCCCTCAAAGATAACACCAATAATACAATCATGAAGACCAAACTGGCTTCCAGGGTAGTAAATTTTGCCAGAGGTTTCTCATGGGGATTAAAACCTGAGAGGGCTGTAAAACTGTTCAGGACCATTGTGAGACCCATGTTTCATTATGCTGCTGCCTTCTGCCCAAATACCTAGACAACAGAATAGTCAGGTTTGTGGCGTCGCAGTTGACGAGATGCTTGGGTTTAACAATGTCCTTACCGGATCATGTTGCCTATGCTCTGACGGACGACTGGGTTTCCAAATGTTACGTGCAGTCAATGCGAGTCAATAATCTTCATAAAAAATGTTAGGCGATGGCGGCTTTACGCTTTCTCACCAGGGCAGAGGCAAATCTTCAGAGGCTGCCTCACCTCTACCTTGGGAGCAGCGTGACCTGTGCCCTCTGTGGCAATGCCCACTCCCGGGAGAAACATCCGAAAAATCGTTCAACAACCTCAAGTGGTACACTCAAGAGAAATCTGCAAACAGGTTAGATTTCCTGATCGTTACCAGGGAGTTCTTCACAGGTGGCGTCACGGCATGGCTAACTGAACAATCCTAATTTCCTTGCACTCAATTACTGGCAGAGGAGTGTTATAATTCCTGAGCTTTTTGAGAAATTGATTCAATATTTAGCCAATAGCCTACGTAACGACGAAATTTATGGGTGATACCACGACCATCTGTTTGCAGATAAAATGCGCCTCAACAGGTTACGGTGGGCGGGTCACCTAATCCGTCTGGGCCTAGAAAGTCTGTAAGGGCAATATCTATGGTAGAAAAAGAAGACGTGTTAGACCCTGCCTTCGATGGCCTAGGTCGGGATGCCAGGGAGTTTTTAGGAACATCGGAATGGTGGACCTCGGCGCAAAGCTGGGATGTCTGGAGTCCCTTACTAAGGCAGGCCTAGATAGACCGGATACCGGTTGCTTTGCCATTGATGATTCAATGTTTAACTCGATGGGACTATGTATTATCGATGTTTTTTGCTTTTTTAAGCACCTCAACCATTTGCAGATAACGGAAAAATTCTCTAATTGTTTCCATTTAAAAGATTGGCTAACAAAGATACTTGAGGTGATTTTCACCTTCCAAATGAATCTCATTCGAATTTTAGACCATATAATTCTCATTCTTGAATTCTTCATCAATAAACGGTCTCACCAACGTTTTTCTTTCCGAATATAATTGTCTTTTCTAAAAGTGAGCGTATTTTCCAAGGATCTGCTGTTCAGTGTTAATGCGGAACACATGTTGCTCGAAACCCTCAAAAAAAAAAAAATGAAACACTGAAAAAAGAACCACGTAAACATGGCTTAGTCAAACGAGTGCAGTAAAACACCATTATATCGGTCGCTTTTCATTTTCAAAGACACATTTAAAACAAAGCCGAGGATGACTTTTTTTGTGGTGTCTTTTTTTTTTCCTTTGTATCGGTTTTGAGTTCTCCCGATTTAGTTGTTTTTTCCCCCTTCAATTGTCTCTACGTAATGTGCAAGCCATATACCATACGTGGACAAATTGACATGTGACACTATTTTTTTGGGTCGAAATTAGGCTTCGTTGTTCTTCGAGACGAAGGAGGAAGGACAAGCAGGGGCTTGTGGAAAAATAACTCTGAAGTGCGAACAAGTGTTTTGAAATGAAGGCAAACTCGAAATAGAAAATCAAATTTCAGCAAAGTAGATATGGAAAATAGTAGCAGAAGTGGTCAAGTGAATCAGTTTTGAAAAGTCCTTTTGACGGCCAAAACACGGAACAGAACAAATACGTCCCTTTTTTATGCCTTTGGAACCACTACTTATTATTTCTCTTAACTCCGCCATGCTATTAACATAGTATGCTGGTTCCAAGCCCAGGTAAAGGAGGAGGGTTTGAGGCAACGTACTCTGTACTATCCTCAGTAAAACAAAAATAAAATGCCGAGATCAGGGAAAGAGATAAATAGAGTATAGTTGGATGATTGCCTGATCTCTCTTGGTGACAGACCCCGCGATAGGTCGACCAAGAAAATACATACAATGTCGTTACAAACATGATGATCGGGTTGAGCCACAAGCCTCGGAGAAATGCTAGGGCGTCCACCTCAGTTGACGCGGCAGGACGGGCCCCGGTCCTGTCGAGAAACAGGCAAGGGTTCTTGACGTAAGACGGCGTCAGGATGTAAGCAAGATAGTCCGCGCACAACGAACAAAACAAATACGTGTCTGCACGCTAAATGCTGGTACCCTAACTGGAAAGACGGAGAAACTCGCAAGAGCCCTTCGGAAAAGGCGGATTGATATCTGCGCTCTGCAAGAAACCCGATCGTCTGGTGCCAAAAGCTGCGACATTGAACGCGAACGCGGTAAAAATGGCTACAAACTTCTCTATTTTGGTAACCCACACACTCAACATGGTGTCGGCATTGCCATTTCAGAGGGTATCCGTGATGCCATTAAAGAAGTCGAACGATTTGATGACCGGCTGATGAAGCTCACCATTATATCAGCTGATCGCACTATTCACTTCTTCACCGCGTATGCACCACAGACAGGTCGACCTGATGCCGAGAAACATGCCGTCTGGCAACTTCTTGATGAAAAGACTTGTCACGTGCCTTAATGGTCATCTCAAAAGACGCCAACATTTTACCATTGTCACTGATTGCAAAGTCGTTCCCTATGAGACCATCGCACCTCAACATCGGCCGTTGATTGCCGTCCTGCGAATTAAGCCACCGATAAAACAGCGTGAGGAACGCACTGGCCCGCCGTGCATTAAATGGTGGCGAAAAAACGGTCTCACTCAGACGATTGCCGACCATTACGAATGTGGAAGAATCATGGAACCAAATGACAGAAACGATCCACAAAGCGGCCTCTGCAACCCTCGGGGGTCACCAAGTCGGGTAAGCGGTACATCAACCGAGATACTTGGCTTTGGAATGATGATGTTGAAAGGAAGGTCCGTGAAAAGAAACGCCTCTGCCACAAATTTCTCGACGATAAAACGCCTGCTAATTGGCAAATTTATAAGAATGCCAACCGGGAAGCAAAGAAAGCGGTCGCTGTCACCCGAGCGAACCATTTCAAAAATCTTTACGATAAACTGGACCCTCGGGATGGCGAGAGAGACCTGTATCGACTTGCTAAAAGCCGTAATGAACACACACAGGATATCGAACACTTCTGTTGCGTTAATGACAAGAACGGTGCTTTGCTTACCAACCGTCGAGCCGCAACGAATAGATGGCGAGAATACGTCGAGCAGATTTCAACTGAAGAATTTGCTCATCCTCCACTTCCACAATCATTCCCTCCCCCTGTGTATAATCTACAACAAAAGTCTAGATGAATGCTACTTTCCCCGTCTCTGGAAAGAGGCCATTATCATTCCTATCCTCAAGAGCGGAGACCCTTCCCTTGCTGTGAACTACCGCCCTATTTCTCTTCTCTCCTCTTGCTCCAAAATCCTAGAAAGATACGTCAACGACTGGTTGACCGCGCACTTCGGTCACCTCATTGTCAAAGAGCAGCATGGTTTCGTCTTCTGGTCTTTACCAACTTTGTTGCTAAACGCTTGAATTCACGACAGGAGGTACATACTGATTTCTCCAAAGCCTTTGACACCGTTGACCATAACATTCTCCTATCTAAACTTTCTTCGCTAGACTTCCCTCCCTCAGTCATCTCCTGGCTTTCCTCCTATCTCTCATACCGTTCCTGCAAAGTTTCTTTTCATGGTCACTCATCTGGTTCCTTCTCTCCTTCCTCTGGTCTTCCCCAAGGCTCTACACTTGGCCCCCTACTCTTCCTGTTTTTTATCAATGACCTCGCCTCCATCCTCACCTGTCCGTATTTGCTTTACGCAGACGACCTTAAATTGTTTGCCTCTGTTTCGTCTCCATTGGACTGTGCTCTCTTACAATCCAACCTTGATAATTTAGCCCGTTGGTGTTCGGTCAACAAGCTAACACTGAATGTCAACAAATGCCACTGGATGCGCTATTCCCTTAAACCCACCCCATCATCCTTTTCCTATTCTCTCAGTGGTCAACCCCTTTCACTACTGACCTCCTTCAAAGACCTGGGTGTAATATTCGACGATAAACTTCGTTTCAATTCCCGCTTCGTTGACATCATCAATAGAGCTTCCAAAATGTCTGGTTTTATCCTACGTTCCTTCCACGGGTTGATTATCCGTCACGACTCCGCACCCTCAATCTCCTGATATGTGTACTCTTTTCAAACTCTGCAATGGTCTGATGGACTGCTCCGCCAACTCGGATATTACTTTCCGTATCGCCTCGTCTCATTACACACGTAATGCGGACACTTTTGATGTACCCTTCGCCGAGCTCGAGATTTACTTTCACTCTCCGATCCCGAGGTTTTGCCGGTCCTACAATGCCCTACAGCTTGGCTCTTTTGACTCTATGTCCCCTCTAGCTTTAAGCGCACGATATGCCATTTACTTGCTCCTCCCTCTGAGGACAATATGTAATAAGAAATTTGCTTTCTGTGTATTGTCCTCGTTAAATAAATAAATAAATAAATTGCCGATATTTGGACCAGTTCCACCAGTCAGCGCAACTGAAGTCGAGGAGGCAATAAAACAAATGAAATCGGGGAAAGCAACAGAACCTGACGACATCGCATCTGAGCTCTGGAAGGCGAAGAGCTAGGACCCAACACGGGTTATTCAGGAAGGAAGAACACCATCTGACTGGCAAGAAAGTACCAAAGAAAGGTAGTCCAGCAGAATGTTCACATTACCATCCGATCCGGTTACTTTCCCATACCATGAAGATTTTTGAACGCATTCTTGACAACCGTATTCGCGAAATCGTTGGAATAACCGTGAATCAAGCTGGATTTGTCAAGAACTGCGGAACTACTGACGCAATACACGCTGCGCGGTTACTCATGGAGAAACACCGTGAGAAGCATTGCCCTCTTTACATTGCCTTTCTGGATCAAGAGAAAGCGTTTGACCATGTACCACACGAACTCATCTGGTATACCCTACGGCAACACTTAGTGCCAGAGGAGCTCGTGCTCTGGGTTCAATTGCTCTACCACGATCCGAAAAGTAAAGTTCGAAGTATGGCGGGTGTATCACAACCGCTTCGTGTCTCTGTTGGTGTTCATCAAGGAAGTGCCCTCTCACCACTCCTCTTTGTCCTTGTTATGGACACCGTCACACGGGATATCCAACGTCCAGCGCCCTACACACTGCTTTATGCAGATGATGTTTTCCTAGCATCTGATAGCAAAAATGATCTCGAGCAACTTGTTCAAAAATGGAATGATCGCCTCATGCAACACGGTCTCAGATTGAATTTAAACAAAACTGAATTTTTGGCGACCGGTCCCCATGAAACAGGCACAATCACTGTCAGCGGCAGTGATCTGCCCAGAACTGAGCGATTTAAATACCTCGGCTCAACGCTATCAGCCAATGGAGAACTGCGTTATGAAATTGCTTCACGCATTAACGCAACCTGGATGAAGTGGCGTTCCACAACTGGTGTCCTTTGTGATCGACGTATCAACGAACGTCTCAAATCTATAATTTACCGCAGTGTCGTCCGTCCAGTCGCTCTCTATGGTTCTGAGTGTTGGCCGACTATAAAAGACAATGAACGGTGCCTTGCGGTAATGGAGACAAAGATGCTACGTTGGACTAGTGGCGTGACATGTTTAGCTCACATCCGAAATGAGGATATCCGCGATCGTTAAGGGGTTGCACCGATCGTGGAAAAGTTGCCAGAGAATTCACTTGCCAAGAATGGTCTGAACATCGAAGTCGATGGTAAACGACCAAAAGGCAGACCTAAACAACGGCGGCTTGATACGCTGGATGGGGATTTGAAAGCCTCGAGGTTGCACCCAGATTAGACATTCGATTGAGCCAAATGACGAAGCCGATCACGACGACCCGACCCCGCTTTTGAACGGGACAAAGGCTGAAGAAAAAGAAGACTTATTATTTCTCCTGCCCCCGAGAAAATTTCGAACCCCGAAAAATCGCCACCTTTTCCTTCAACACTACATTGAGTGGCGAAGCTTCGTCAAACGGATCTAAATAACATTTCTCATCCCCAAACATGCTACCAAAAATAATTCACAGGCTCTTACTGATTCGCGTAATCCTGCATCACCCATTGTTCCTTTCTATTGAAACTACTATCGCCCCAAAGATAAAGATAAATTCTAGGAATACTTCCCACAGGAATCACAGCTGCAAATCCCGCCAAAGGAAAACAAAAAGGACTTAAATCTCAACTATTTTATTAGCATATCTTCATTGATGGCACACATTTATAATCTGAAACCTCTCGGTAATGAAATCAGCGTTAAAAACGCTATTAACCACGGATTTTCGTATCTAACAACAACCCCCTTGATAATATCCTTCAATGATGAGGTAATTGTAAGGCAATCTGCTATATGCAAATGTAGCTTTGATGTTTAGATAATTTATATAGATATTTGCATTGAAGGAATATTCAATCCGGCGTAACATCCTGTCGAGGTTTGAAACATTTTAGGTATCAGGAATGATAGGCAAGAACAGTGGAAACCTAGGGTCGAGGGAATTATTGCACATCCATCAATGCCAAAATACACAATATCCTTCGATGCATTAATATCTCATTTCTCGTTTGTGTCCTTTTATGTCCATTACTACGTCTTGTGTTATCTTTTATCATTTGGTATACAAAATCTTCATCATCGATCTAGGACCATGGATATATACAATACAATCACTTATCCCCCAATTCAAAGAGAACCGCCCGATTACTGCTCTGCCACCGACCGCAACCATTACACGCCAGCCTAACCTTTCAGGTTCAACCATAATGGATTTCCCTTAATCGAAGCTTACGACGATTTGATAAGTATCATCATTTTGTTTGCCCCTGTTGATATTGGTATGCAATGCACCCTCCACACTTCCGGCGCGGCTATGCCGATAATTCCTGTACTGGGGTTTGTATGTCCTTTTGCTTTTCTCTGTGTGACTTAGGTCAAGATAGATGCGGTAGAGATGAGGATGTAGAAATATTGGAAGGGATGATTTTTCTGTTGGGATTAGGATAATGGATTATGGTAGAGAAAGGGGTGGAAAAATTTTGAGAAAGTTGAATTCCTTCGAATACAAGTGGGCAAGCTTGGTAGGCTTCAATGTTCCCAATCATTTTGGTAGATTTTGATTATGGCGAGGATATTTACTGAGCAGGACATCACAGAACACAGAAATCTTCCGAATAATAGCTGAAAGTGCAGGGGGTCAAAGGGTAGTATAGGTCCCAGGGCGAAACGTGGATTGGTACCCACGATGGAGCATAAAACCTGAGAAATGCCTCAGCTCTACTACCAAACCCTATCTCCACCTCCCCGTGGTGGCCGCTGGTAGCTCTTTCTTAACGAAAAGCTGCAGACGGAGAAGGATGAAGGCGAGTCTCCCGCGCCTAAAAACGGGACAAATTGTACCAACTGGTCCTCCAGGTTGGGGGTTGGGTAGGGCTGACAACCCTACATGGAAAACAACTCGTTACGAAGCCACAACAGGAGCCTCGGACAGGACGGATTTTAAAACGGCGGACCCGGCAACGACAACGGAATAACGTGCGCTCCCTGTACAGAGATGAAGCTGATGATACCCTGTCCCAATATAGGGCTGATATAACAGCGTTACAAGGGATGCGATGGACAGGGACCGGTTTCCTGGAGAAGAGCCACTACACCTCATAAACGTTCACGCCCCTACAGAGGAGACTGCAGAGTCGGAGAAGGATACCTTCTACGAGGCAGTAGAACGAACCCTCGAACCCTCGAAGCCTGTCCCAGATATGATATCAAAATCATACTTGGGGATTTTAACAGCCAAGTAGGCAAGGAGCCCGTATTCAGGCGATACGTTGGGTCCCATAGCTTACACGAAAAAACAAATGATAACGGACTGCGGACTATTCAATTAGCAGGGTCACACGAAATGGTTGTTGGAAGTACCTGGTTTGCGCGGAAAGCAGTCCACAAACATAAGTGGGCCTCTCCAGACGGGACCACTTTCAACCAAATTGACCACGTGTTGATCGAACGCCGCCACCTCTCAGCCTTGATGAATGTCAGAACATATAGGGGGGCCAATATAGACTCGGATCACTATCTAGTTGGCATGGTGCTCCGAGCTCGAATAACAATACCACCTAGAATCCCCTCTGACAATCAGGTGAGAGTGAACACTGAAGCCATCCACAACACAACCCTCCGCGACACCTATAAGAGGGAAATGGATGCCGCAATAACCGCAGTCAACAGAGGACCTGGAGATGACGCATCAACAAATGATCTTCACAATCACCTGAACATTATCATGGATACGGCCACAAACATACTTGGCCTCAGCCGCAAAAGGAGTCGGAACGGCTGGTTTGACGATAAATGTAAGCTAGCAGCGGAATGGAAGAATGCCGGATACCGAGTAAAGTTGCATTCTCAAAGAACGCGGGCATGCGCAGAGACTTATCACGAACTCCATCGAGCGGAGAAGCGCCTTCACAGACGGAAGAAGGAAGCCTGGGAGAACCAACAAGTCTGTGAACTAGAAAAGTACAGGGAGCAACCGCACCAGGCGCCGAAGTTTTACCTACAAGTCAGCAGGATGAAGCCTTACACACCTCGATGCTCATCCTGCCGAGATAAAGAGGGAAATCTGATTTCCGACAGACCCACGGTTATTGTCAGCCAACAGAGCCTATTTCAGCTTACAAAGACTGTTCCGCTCGAAACGTCTCACCATAGGGTCAAAGCTCTTACTGTACAAGACCATGATCTTGCCAGTCCTCATATATTCCTCGGAAACTTGGGTTCTTAGCAAGAAAAATTGCGAACTCTTGGCCACGTTCAAGAGAAGAATCCTCCGAAGAATTTTTGGCCCCCTACATGAGGATGGACGATTCCGTAGCCTACACAATGACGAAATCTATGAGCGATACCATGACCGTCCGGTTGTGGATAAAATCCGGTTCAATAGGTTACGGTGGGCGGGTCACTTAATCCGTATGGATGAGGATGATCCCACCCGGAAAGTCTATAAGGGCAATATCTATGGTAGAAAAAAAAGACGAGGCAGACCCTGCCTAAGATGGAGCGATGGCATAGGTCAGGACGCCAGACAGCTTTTAGGGATATCGAATTGATGGACCTCGGCCCAAAACCGGGATGTCTGGAGTTCCTTATTAAGGCAGGCCTAGACCGGATGATGATGATGATGATCCTAGACGAGTAGCCTCCATTGTTATTTCAGCTAGAAAATTGATCCTGCGACAATGCAATGTTATTTTAACGTAAGCCAAAGGACCTCCGTGTGTTTTTAAGGTAAGCATAGCTGTCAATGGCGCTAGCAACCCCTTCGACGCACGCGATAGTGGCGGAATTGGTACAGAATCATCTCAATGATGAGGTTGCCAAACTGAAATTCTAGGTAACGTCTCTCCCGTGAAAGGAAAATTCACACACATATTTAGGATGAGATCCTAAGAGACACGGATTTAAATTGTTGCCAAATGGTCTAGTGCAAATCCTCAATTTTTAAAATATGAAAAACGTGGGCCCTAATAACTTAGAAGGAGGCCGATCTAGCGGTCCATATCAGGAAAGAACTTCGGAGTGTGGGGAGATACACACAGAGAAGTGCACCGCGTCGGCTTATTTCCGATTATCCATTTTGCCTGGTGCTCAGAGGTGTCGGGGAGGAAGTCGGGGCGGCAGTCCTGTCGGTCAAATCAAAACTAAGTGGCCGAGGAGAACCTCCATAGTGGTGGCACCGGGAGACGCTGTATCGTATTTGTTTTCGCGAAGGCTCCAAAGGCCTAATAAGGGCGATCAGACCCGAGTCTACACGGGGACTCATCTGAAGTGACAATAGTCACGAAACCTTATCAGGGATATACTGGTACCATGGGAACCGGGATAGCTCCTGGACTCACATACTTCAGGAGAATTCCTTTTGTATGCGCGTTCACCTCGGTTGTTTGCGGTTGGCCCCCTAGTGAGAGCTTCATGGGGGTTGTCGTTGTGCTCAAGCGAATAGAGACCTTCAGGTCTCAGTGTGTTGCTGCGTTTCAACATGGGTTCCGTACTCCTTATTTCGGTAGAGATTTTGGTAGGTCTTTGGTAGGTCAGTATGAATGCTGAGCCATGCACTTGGTATAGACTGGTACCATCGTAGCTTGCTGTGGCGCGGCTCTGGTTGTGGTCACAAAATCAATCCGTGTCTTCAGAAGACCGTGGGATTAAGTCCACGATACAGCTACTCACGTAAAACCCCTAGCATTCTCGTATCCAATTTGCATGTAGCAACTGTACGTGAACTGCGTTACTTAGTGCAACAACAGGAAAACTTAGAAGTGTAATTGACGGATTCATGACCTATGCCTTTTAGTACTTCCTCTAGTGAAGCTCAACCTCTTTGTAAACGGTATGGCTTGGAAAATATTTCTGGTGATTCCAGCAGTCAGGCTGTTTACTGCCCTATGAGTTGGGGCATAAGAATATACTCAAACTCTTCCGTGCTTGTCGTAAGAGGCGACTAAAAAGGATACCAATTTGTGGTCGAGCAACCGTCACGCATCGAATGGGCACTGACTTAACGCTGAAGACCTACATTTGCAGTCATAAGACCAACTGAAGTGATGAAATCAAATGACTTCCCTCCTCTTGGATTGCATTTGCTTCTGCCCCAGGAAAGGAAAATGTAGGAGCAGTCCTGCAACTTTGTCAACCTCGCTGCAAGCAGATAGGAGGAGACTTTGGCCTGCTGCAGGTTAATTTGACCAATCTTTATGTTTTTTGACATAAACTTAATCTAATGTGTGGGCTGGTAACCTGCAAATTCTGATACTCCACTGCTACCGAAACGTCCACAACACCTCGGATAGGGGCTGACCCGATGGCATAGAAAACGGACTATGATTTGTTTCTGAAATGCGTGCACGCTCCTCAACAAAGGTAGCGAGGATCCTCAGAATACTCGCTTTCATCAACTAAAGCGCGATATAAACTGTACATTCTGGTCCTAAGTGACGTAAAATGGTGGACCTCTGGAGGGTACTTACTTAGATTTCGGATATAGTGGAGAAGGATGCTTTCTATGAGCAATTGAACGCAGGTTAGCAGAGGCTTTCTAAGGGTGATATGGTGATTGTGATAGGTAACCTGAATGCGAAAGTGGGACCTGACTGACAACAGCTTGCTCGGACATGTTATGGAGAAACACGGTCTTGGCATTCGCAAGGGTACTGGTGGGAGGTTTATGGATTTCTGCAGTTTCCACCGCCTTGGTAGTGAGCCTGCCATAAGGTCAGTTGGGTTTCAACTGACTGACGATGTACGTGCAATCAGATCGGCAATTCGCGACCAGTAGTAGATTTAGGGGTTGTCTCCTGGGTGTGCTTAACAAGAGAGGCGCTGACATTGGCTTCCAAAGGGGTCACCATCTGATGGCCGCTTATGTTCGCTTGCATGTTGCGTCCGCCGTTTCTCGTATGTTCAGAGAACTGCGACCCCCGAAGTTCGACATCGACCACTTTTACGACCGAACTGTCGCTCGGCAGTGGGATAGCTATCCTGCTGATCGGAAGACAGATATGCAGAGTAACCCACCTGAGAATATCGATGAACATTGGGCTGCCATCAAAAAGGTTCTCTCATCGGTTGATTCACAGGTCGTCGACTACGTCCCGAAGGGGTGCTATCAGATTTGGGTGACTCTGGAATCATAGAAGCGGATCGATGAACGGAAGAGGTTGAAGGCTTTTCAGACCGTTATGGGTTATGGCGGGTGTGACGCGCTCGAACCCTGATACCGAGCGAAATCCCGGGAAGTTGAGCAAAGTGTACGCCGTGGCAAACGAAAATTTGATATTGCGCTGGTCGTATCCTTGGAGTACGCTGGCCTTACACAAACTCAAACAAAGAACTTGACCGGCGAATAAGCCTGGCACACGAACGCGATGTGGCGGTGGATAGGTCACACATTAAGAAGGGCGACAATTGCATTGCGGAGCGTTAGATGTACAAAAAAAAGAAAAAAAGGATCACTCAGAAATAAAAAATGGTCACAATGGCAGGACCGATAGAATCCTACTAAGGTTAATAACCCTAGGAAAAACGAAATCCCAACTTTGGGCACTTGACCAGAACAGTGGTAGCACCAACTATGCACATACAATTTTCAATGAAACTACATATATACAACATAGACTAAGCCTTTCGGGGGAAAATTGGTCAGGAGCCCATATATCAAGGGAGTGAAAGAAAGGGATACATTTAACCACGTAAAAGTTTCCAACCCCTGTTGCTTATCGAAGCTGAGGATGTAGCTGTAGAATCTCCGTTGGTAATAAGTTACGATCTTGTGTTGCTAGTGCTGTAATAACTTCTAAGATTCACCGATGACCTGTAATAACATCCGGGTTGACCATAGGCACCTACGACAGCAGAGCTATCCCAAAATCGGGCAGAATCCTCATCCAATACCTTCCTCAGCCACGGGTATTTGTGACACGTAGTCAATGGAATTTTAAGGGCCTTGGCATCTCTAAACCTAACTTTAAGGATTTGTCCCTTCATGATATCATAGGGTAGCTTCTGCTTGGAGTATAGAAGTAGGTAGTGTAAAGATGTGCCTTGCTGTCCCCATTTAGCCTCTACTCCATTGACTTATCTCAAACAGAGAAGGTTATATTGGTGAGAATTGTATTGTGACTTTGTCTTTATATTCTCTTCACGGTAGGGACAAAGGAGCAGATGATTTTATACCGGGGCTCGGAGCTAGATGCTTGATTTGACCTTTTCTAATGACACATCCTCCACTCGTTGTCGAATCTTAGACGAAAAAGAGGGGTTTTTTGCGTTTTCAGGTTTTATTTTTGTCATTTAATCTCTGAGGTGCGAGGGTTGAGATGACACTGTGCCAACTACCAGTCTTATTGAAGAGTTTAAAATTTGTGAGAGATGATTACAGATTACACACTGGAGATTCGTCTCCTGGCGCATTGCTTGAATTTGTATGGTACAAGAAAGCATCGCAGATGTTCGACGTATTTCGGTCTCTTGCTTGTGAAAAATTTCGCGTATTTACTTTGGAGTCTGTGATGCAAGGGATGGTTGTGCGGCCACGTGGTTGCGGGCACAACTGCTTATGGCTTGCCGCACAGGATTCGGCAACGCACACAAAAAAACCATCTAAGGGAAGCACAATCGCCACGGGCCAGTTAGTTACCTCGTACCTACCTCGCGAATATGCAATGACATTCTGAGCCCCTAGAAATTGGATTCGCTCCTTCAAGGTAGAGTCTTTTTGGGTTAAGGGCTTTCCGTAATCTGCTATTAAATTTTAGCTCTTCAATTATTCCCTAGAAGTAGACTAGGAAATTTACAGGATGATCAAGCCGTTCTGATTGCATGGAAGTCGGAGCAGTTCCAGAGAATACCTTCATGCCCGCATGGCCTGTAGAAGATCTGCTTTTGAGAGCGGCCCTGAGTTGCCGACATTTGTTCAGAATATCGGGCCCAGGCCTTTAACCGAGCCGGGATCATACCCGATAATTCCGCACCACATACCCATTTCTTCAGCCAAAGCCCCATCATACTACTCGACTCATCAAGCACTCCTAAAACTGAAGTGTTACCTCGAACATTTAGTCTAAAGCTACGTAAAAATAATTGATCTTTAAGCCGATAAGCCACCTGGAGATCCAGCATCATATCGTTCAATCTGTCCCCTGGATACAACGGGGTAGATTATGAAGAGAGTCATATATGAGAGACCTACCCATAAAGCGAAAGCTGTTGTGACCTGCCGCAGCGCCAGTACGAGTTTCGAGGGGCCCACTGACAAAAGACGCACTGAATGCTGATGGTTGCTGTGCCGTGATGGCGCTGGACAGCACACCGGCTTGAGGGCAGCTTTTCGTCGCTCCCGCATACAGCAATCTCTGCATTGGCATAACGTAGATTCACTTAATTTAGGTTTGATCAACGCACAGTCAAATGCCCCTTCATTGTCCACGAACACCCCCATCGCGTACTCACCCTTCAGAGTTGCATCCTCTATCTATGAAACCAAAGAGCAGACTCACAGGACTTTCCACGTTAGTAAGCATGTTGGTTTTCACTGAGTCGGTGCGTCCTCAGCACCTTCTCGCCAATGTGGCGTTCAACCAGTCTCTCCGATATTTAAGTGAAAATGATGTTAAGCTGAGTTGCCTGAAGTTCTTTGGATTTGAATAGTCAAATTTCCCAAGCTTGGGTATGAAGGCTACCTTAATATTCTGACAAAACGAAGGCATGCTGCTAGGAGCAAGACATCTTCGAAAAATACTCCTTAGAAGTTGCTCTAAGTGCCCTATACCCTCCTTTAGCATGTCCCGATTCCCCTTCCAACAATTTCGTGTTGAAGGGTTTACAGAAACCATCAATTATTTTCCTCCCACTTCTGTCACCTGTTCTCCAAGATGGGGTATTTCCAAGAGAATCTGGATAGATTCAACTCTGGAGTTCGTGAAAGTATCATCCGGTTTTCTAAGAGAGTCCAACTTGGCCGACTCAATCTTATTAAGAGCTCTGCACAGCCTGGAAGTCCTCCCTTCACCTTCTAGTTGCTCACAGTGCTCTAAAGTAATCTCGTTTCGAGATCACGTCCACCTGCCTCCAGACAGAGTTCGCGGCCGCTAGTCGTACGTTCTGCGAAATTAGGTTGTTCGGACGGGGTACATAGAGAAACGACACCTCAGCGCCCGTGACGACCAGGAAGTAATGCCTGCTCAGGAGTTCGAAAAATATAAGATGACATGGTACTTGCGGTTCGGATAGCCCTCGCTGAGGCACCCAGCGAGCCTAGTTTTTTGTTGCGTTAAACATGCATCCGGTGGTACATTTAGTCGCTGAAGCTTCGTATTTAAGAAGGTACCAGCAAATACCAGCAAGGCGTGCAACTACCCAAACGTCGACCGTTATTCTGATCGAGATCTACCTCCCGAACGCAAAGTATCAACCGTCACTGCGACCTTTGTGACCATGTCGGGCAGTGTTTTCACTATCGACTTACCATAAGCTCGTCCACTTCCTGAATTGTGTCTCGGGAAGCTTCCGCGACAACGGGCGCGCATACACCTCGTGCACTTTGCGGCCGTGGCGGACAACACTTCCAGCGGTCCCGAGTCTGCGCAGACCAAGATGGTGCTCTCCGGGAGTCGTTGCATCCAGAGAGACTTTAGCAGCTCAGATCCGATCTTATCCCCACCCAGCTGCATCATTTCTCGTAGAAACTGACTGGGAGTACGGTCACTTAGCGTCAGCTTATCCAGCAAGTGATTAAGCTTTGCTTCCGCACTCATTGAAAAGCGCCGAATCAGCAGCTCCTTCAAGAGGACGTATTAGCGTATTTGCGTGCGCCGACGCAACGTTTTCCGCAACCACGTAGAAAATGGTCTGGCAGAGACCGAAGGGGGCAAATGACAAAAAAAAGGAACTGATGAGAAACTCCCGCCGAGCGTAGTGGAATTTAAAAAAATTTAAAAATAAATATATTAAAATAATAATCGAAAAAAAAAGAAATAATAAAAGTGGTCTAAAAAGAAAATAACTAAATGAAATAACGGAAATAAATTGCACTGAACGGGATTCGAACCTTGGGCCGGTCAAATATTCTTCTTTTGGCCCCCTACATAAGAATGGACAATTCCGTAGACTGATTTAACGACGAAATCTATGAGCGACACCACGACCGTCAGGTTATGGATAAAATCCGGTTCAACAGGTTACGGTGGGCGGGTCACTTAATCCGTACGGATGAGAATGATCCAGCCCGTGAAGTTTATAAAGGAAATATCTATGGCAGTAAAAGAAGACGAGGCAGACCCTGCCTAAGATGGAGCGCTGACGTAGGTCAGGACGTCAGAGAGTTTTTAGGGAAATCGAATTGGCGGACCTCGGCGCAAAACCGGGATGTCTGGAATTCCTTATTAAGGCAGGCCTAGACCGGATACCGGTTGCTGCGCTATCAATGATGATGATGATGATGAATTGTTGTACGATTACGAAGAAATACTGTTCGCGGAAGAGTGTTCGTTTGTATTTTCTGAGGTTGATCAGAAAGGAAGTGTGGATTTACGATCCACGGTTCTGATGGAAGAAGTGGAAATCAGGATGAAAAACCCCGAACGGTCAGAGAACTTTTGTTGCATGCATCTAGTTCAAGAAAAGGGGCACTGATTTGGGTGCAGCCAGTTTTTTGTAGACTTTGTTACGTCTCAAATCAGAGGGCTGAAGGGCTCCGGGGCTGTCAAAGAAGGGAACGAGCCTCAGAGGCAGAAGAGACAGGGATCGAGGTTGTGTTCCATCATAGATCATCCCTCTCGTAGCGCTCAAAAGAACCCCGCCCCCCTGCCCAGATTCCCGAGCCTGGCTAGCACCGAAGTGTGGCAGCAAGTATCGACCGAACGCTCCGATGAACCTTCAGTATTTGCGAACGGACCTTCACAATGAATGTTGCCAACTTTTTAGGCCTTTGGGATGGCTCTTCCCTCTAAGCCATCTTTGGCCATTCAGCATGGTTGTGGATCATCTTTATCCTGAGGGTTCATTACAAATGGCGCCCAACGTGGGGCCCACCATTTCCTGGATTCAGGCGAAATATTTTTGAATTTATAGGTTCACACTCGCCTTTACCTTTATAGTTTTACGTTTTACCCCTTTCCTCCCCCGGAAGCAAAGATGATCCAGCTTGTGAAGTTTATAAATGAAATTTAAAAAAAAAAAATTTACTCACATTGAAATGATCCCAACGATGGACGATGGCGATCCACTTTCTCTGAAAATCTCCTTTTCGGAACAGACAAAAAGGTTTTCTGCGTGGTTTTTGTGAAGTTATTTTCGCTGCAAGACACAAAACACTATTTTATCGTCCTCCTTTGCATTGCACGCGGGAAATTAATTTTGCCAGTGTCACAACTGCCAGTTGCCGGGCTACTGATGTTTTTTGGCTCTAGTTGTCACGTTACACAACATGGCGCCGGTTTTAGAGAGTATTTGAATTTAGTTGAAATTCCAAATGCTGATAATTTCAAACAAAAACGGTCTTTGAAAGTTTTGTTAGATTGTAGGATCTTGTAGTATCTTAAGGTTTCCTTTTACGTCAGATTATTCCAAGATTATTCCCCAAATTTTCACTGAACTGGGGTAAGGGCTGTGTCCCCGAGGGTATACCCGTTCCTGACCATTGCGGCCCGCTCCCTTGCACACGATGCGCTGGTAAACAATTCAAATGGAGAATAAAAACGAACGAAACAAGGAGATAGTGGAAATGGAGAGTGAGCTGGCTGCGTTTATTCGCAGCACGAAAATGCGCCGTTCGCCCCAGCACCCAGCGAAGGACGCAACAAGGGCTGAAATACCCGACAAGACATCAGGAGGCGCAGACGGAGAGAAAGACTCGGAAAGTGATGCGGCACCTGCAACACAGTTAGGAACCCAGACCATACCGCACAGTGCTATAATTGCGAAAAGAGGCACAGTGGAAACTGCCGAAACTAATAAAATGGTTTCGAATATAAGCCGAGTGGGAGGACTGCCGATTACTCTGGCGCAAGCTGAAGAGGAAAAACTTATTAAAAAATGCACGGCAGTTGTGAAGCACATGCGATCTTCAACGTTCCTCCAGAAAAACGTCGGTAAGGGGGTGAAAAACGGGCTAATGGAACTGGAAGAGCTCCTGGACAGGATTTCATAATATAGGCGAACATGGAAAGTAAGACAAAATCCACAGGAAGCAGAAACAACCGCGCTTCCCGAGGAGAACACCACGAGTACCAAACGGATCGCTGACAGCCCATTGCAGAGCGAACTTGGTAAAAAACGGAAGGAGGAAGGGACATCTGAAGGAGGCTTCACTCAGGTACTCTCCAAGGCTGAAAAGAAGAAGGCGAAGAGGATCAAAAGACAACAACACGTCGCGCCATCAGAAAAACCTCTGCCTAAAACTAAGGCGGACACGAAGGACGGAGTGCCAAAAGAAAAGGTGGGGAGACGAAGGAGGACTAGACCGCCAGCTTTGCTTACTAAACCGACGGAAGGCAAGACGTTTGCGAAAGTCCTCAGCGAAATCCGTTACAAAATCAAACCCGAAGACAACGGAGCGGAGGTGTCTTCCATACGTAAAACGAAGGGTGGTGGAGTCTTAGTCGAACTAGGCCCGAAGACTATCAATAAAGTCACGTTCTGTGAAGTAGTCAAGGGGCTTCTAGGAGAAAAAGCTTTGGTTTCTAGCCTGGAACCCACGTGTGCTTTAGAAATCCGAGACCTTGACTGTCTCACGGAAAAGAACGAGGTAGAAAAGGCCATCAAACGCGAATGCCCGGAGGTAACCAATGTCCGGATTGGTATCACCTCCGCAAACTCCCGAGGCCAAAATCTCGCTGTGGTGGAAGTTGCCGAGCAATACGCGAGGAAGCTTCTAAACAGCGGGAAAATAAGAATTGGTTGGGTAGTGTGTAGGATACGAATCCGGGCCGCCCCAGCCAAATGTTACAGATGTTTGGATTATGGGCACACAGCTGCAAACTGTCGGGGACCTGACCGTAAATGTGGTCAGGTAGACCATAAAGCGAACACCTCCAATAAAAAGGAAAGCTGCGTCCTATGCAGGGACCGGGGTGCGACTGATGAGAGCATTGCGCACACTACGGGATCGGGGCGGTGTCCAGTTTTCAGAGCAGAACTGGAAAGAGCTAGGATACGGTCAACATGATTCGCATCCTACAAATCAATATGCACCGGAGTGCAACCGCTCACGAGTTGCTAGCGCAGTTCGTTGCGGAGACCAAAGCTGATTTAGTACTCATCAGTGAGCAGTACTGAAACAAGGGCCCAGTTTCATGGCACCCAGACATATCAGGTACCGCTGCCATCTGGGTTCGGGACGACAACCTCCTGGGGGTTCTTGCCCAAGGCCCTAGGGGACGGCTTTGTCTGGATTCGGTGTTCAGGGATAACGTTTTTTAGTGTCTATCTTACGCCGAATGAGACGATGCCGGACTTTCGTCGGAGGCTTGATGCTTTGGAGGACGCTATCTTAAGCACGGATGGGCGGATCCTGGTCGGGGGTGACTTCGATGCTAGGGCACTTGAATGGGGCATGCCTCACACAGATTCCAGAGGGAAACGAATTCTGGAAATGGCGGCGAGAACAGGACTGGTATTTCTAAACACCGGATCCTCCCCAACGTTCCGGCGCCCGGGCTGCGAAGGAAGCATTCCAGACGTAACCTTCGCGTCGGAATCACAGGGTGGCGAGTTCTGGAAGACTTTTCGGCAAGTGACCACCAATACATTGCTTTCGAAGTGGTGGACACAAATTGTCAGTGGGCGCCACCCCAGCGATCTTTCTGTGTATGGAACGTCGTGAAAATGAACACTGGGAAGTTTGTCGAAACTCTGGGAAAAGGTGGAGCCACGCTGAAGGGTACTCCTGGGGGCGGTGGCGCCGCGGCTGACACTGTCGTAAATTCAGTTATGAACCTGATAACGACTGTCTGCGGAGCCTCCACGCCCAGGAAGACATCGAGGCGCGGCAAACCTTCCATGTATTGGTGGACAGTGCAAATCGCAGAGCTCCGGAAGGAGTGTCACAGGCTCCGCCGCTTAACACAACGTCTAGGCGACCGGGGGGAGTCATGTACCATAATGATGGAGTACAAATCAGTCAAAAGGAGACTCCGCAGCGCAATAAACAAGAGCAAAGCTCGCTGCTGGCAACATCCGATCGACGAGGTGAATGGGGATCCGTGGGGACTCGGTTGCAAACTTGTAACCCGAAAAATCGGGGCTCTGCGGAAACCCTGTTCACTTAAGGCCGAACAGATGGACCGCATTGTGGGGGCACTCTTCCCTGCACACCCCGTATGGGATGGTGACGTCGGCGCGGAGAGCGCAGAGGAATGTCCACTTTTCTCTGTAAAAGAGTTGGAACAGGCAGTCCTCTCTATGAAAAACAAAAAGGCGCCAGGACCCGATGGTATTCCAGCAGAGGTATACAAACTGGTATACCAACACCGGCCAGACCTACTGCTTGGCGCATTCTACGCTTGCCTGAAAGAGGGCATTTTCCCTGCTCGTTGGAAAGTTGCGAGGCTTGCGCTGATCCCTAAAGGGAAAGGCGATCCCGAATTGCCGGCTTCATACCGCCCACTATGTATGCTTGATACTGCTGGGAAAGTTCTCGAAAAGCTCATCAGAAGTAGACTCGCTGAAGCGATACGCGCTACCGGAGATTTATCTCCCCGGCAGTTTGGTTTTAGGGCAGGGAGATCGACAATTGATGTTGTCATGCAGGTCGTGGACGCCGTTCGACGAGCAGAAGCATATAGCCGCCGAACTCGACGGGTGGTGCTCCTCGTAACGCTTGACGTCAGAAACGCCTTCAATTCCGAAAGATGGAAAGACATTCTAGGGACACTAGACAATACCTTCAACGTGCCGAACTATCTCTTACGGATTTTGAGGGATTATCTGAGGAACCGCTCCCTGCTCTATGAAACACTAGAGGGTCAAAGGTGGATGGAGGTCACGTTGGAGGTAGCACAGGGATCCATCCTAGGGCCGGACCTCTGGAACGCTACCTATGACAGTCTGCTTAAACTCGACATGCCAGAAGAGTCGCGCCTGGTCGGCTACGCAGATGATGTCGCAGCGTTTGTTGCTGAACGCACTGTCAAACAGGCGCAAAGCAGACTCGGCATATTGATGCGACGGGTAAGTGGATGGATGACTACTCATGGTTTCAACCTTGCACTGGAAAAAACCGAAGTAGTCATGCTCACTAAAAAGAGAATTCCGACCCTGCTTCGAGTCGATAATCGAGTCAAAATCAACGGTAAAGTACCTCAGGTTGACTCTTGACTCAAAGATGAGCTTTTCTGAGCAAATCCAAGCAGCAGCGAACAAGGCTGCGGCTGGAGTTTCGGCGTTAAGTAGGCTAATGGCAAACGTCTAGTAGGCGACGTCTCCTGATGAACTCAACGCAGTCTGTCCTGCTCTACGGCGCCATGGTATGGGCTGGCACTCTTGGCAAGGAGGTATATCGTAAACGCCTCGCGCAAGTACAGAGACGGGGAGCTTTACAGGTGGCGTCTGCGTATCGCATAGCCTCTGAACCGGCCGTGATTGTGATCGCGGGAGTTATCCCCGTTGCCCTTCTTGCTAGGGAGCGTCAGGCCATATACAAGCGCAAGGGAGATGAGCCAAGGGAGGTGGTTGCTCGCGAAGAATGGCAACGCACTCTAGACGAGTGGCAGCTCTCTTGGCAAAATGAAACTAGAGACAGATGGACTGCACGGCTCATCGGCAACTTAGGTGCGTGACTGAATCGGAAGCATGGTAAGACTGACTATTTCCTTACCCAATTTTTAAGTGGACATGGAGGTTTTCAGTCTTACTTGCACAAGATTGGAAAGGCGCGTTCTCCGGATTGTGTGTTTTACAGTGGAGTTGTGGACGATGCCCACCACACTTTTTTTTCTTGTAGAAGGAGGGATGGGGTTCGTCAGCAGCTCTATTTAAACACCGGGGATCTCTCTCCAGACAACATTGTGGAGGCTGACAGGTGGAACCGTGTTGCCCATTACGTTCGGGCCTTTCTCGTTGCTAAGAAAATAGAACTCGACCGGGGGTGGAGCCGGATGGCGGGGGGCTCCTTGAACTGACAGTTCCCTTCCTCCCCTCCCCTCCCGTTGGTGAAAGGAATTCCCTGATTTGAAGGCTCCGCAAGGCGAGAGAGTTCGGGGGCTGGCCCGAAGTAATGTGACAAACGGGCTTCCAGGCTAGCTCTCTGACGATGGGGAGGTGTTTAGTTGGTAGTCCGACGTGCGTAAATGCATTCACCTACTCTAAACCAACAAAAAAAAAATCCCTCCCAAATATATGGAAGAAACGTGGATATCACCCCATTATGCAGCCACATTCTCTGAGAATTGTAATATCTTCTTCCGAAAACGAAAGATTTTAAAATCCAATTTACTAAATGGCCACCACCAATCTCTTAATTCATTCAGACTTTTTCTGTAATTCCGAACTAGAAAATTTCTTGAGTGATTCCATAGTGAAATCGATACGAGGAGAATGAAGCAAGCACCATTTATTGGTCATTGTTCCTCACTCGTATTTATATATTTAGATACATATAAAAGTACCAAACGTGAGTAGTATCTATAAGTGCAACGTTAGTGAATTGAAACGTCTGCTGTATGGTTACTGTAAATCGCTGGGGAGCATTTACGAACAATCCCACTCAATTTCACATATTGTATAAGAAATAGTATCTATAGGCATCCCGAGACGGTAGTGTGTATCTTTGCGGTGATCCTATGTACCAGAATCTTAACATTCAGAACACATGCTTTGCTCAGATGATGATGGGCACACATATCGTGGTGTAAACCCTGAAGATTTTTGTTCCGGCCACTCTCAAGTTTGCGATTGTGATCATGTTACTATGGTTCTTAGTGCGGTGCTATACCCGGTTACCATCATCATTCAAGAACAGGCCACGCCTTTCCTTCTCATTCTCTTATGCACTTGAACTAACCAATTCATCATATGCTCCTAAGGTATGATATCTTGCAGTATTGTGTCAAACGCAGTAGCTCCTAAAAGGGATGGTTCCGACACCAGATCAAGCAGCAACAGCGTCATTGTCATCATCATCACTCTCGTTATCTGAGCCCCGAATGCCAAAGTATATTGTATCTTCGACTCATAAGATATCTAAACATATCACCTCTTCCGCTGGCCCCAAATTCTTGCCGAGAAACACAATTCGGATGGGAGTGTACGGGCTCAGATCGGGTTTTATATATGAATCCGTATTATATACGACGAACTCTCTATCCTCATACCATTAATATCTTTTGTAGCCATGACGTACAACAGATACATCTGAAGTAGGAAGAAACGGGCCAAAAGAACAATTGCATTGTTATACATATTTCTCTCCCCTCGACTAAATATCGGGTTGGGTTTTCTCCCAAGAATAACGAGCTCGAAGTCTGGTTGGTTGATTCCCCCAACTACGGGGAGATTTTGGTTTTAGGCTTGGACTCGTTGGCTGGTTCGGGCTCTTTGAGTTCGATATATATGTATGTGAAATTCCCAGCCAATTCATGCATGGGTTCTTTTCATTTCGCCAACAACAATGCATGACTGGATGCTTTTTTGGTGGTTTAATGTATATAGTTCCAGATACAGTTGAAAGACACCTTCATAGAGAAAGTCAGCTAGTGCTGTACATAGTTTTCCGGCTGATTTAAGATATAATATCTTTTGCTAATCAGAAGCGGATAATCTAGTTGAGTAATAGACGAACGAATGTAATTAGGATGAAAGGCTGAAATTTTAATAATCAAAGATAAAGATACCTTGGCGTATCAATGGAAGTTCAAAGTTTACCAAAAGTCCTTCCTCAATAGTACTTGCACTACCTCGACAAGGTGGTCGAAAGAAGAAGACTGGAGGCGATTTGCTGGTGAGTGTTGTGATGACCCTTGGGATAGGGTCTACCGGATATGCAGAGGGAAACGTAGTCATGACATTTTTTTTTTTTTGAGAGTTGGGTAGGTGAATGCATTTACGCACAGAGTGTTGGACTCCCGCAACAGCACGCTGGCGGACTACCAACTAAACACCTCACTGTCATCAGAGAACTAGCCTGGAACCGTTTGACACATTACTTCGGGCTAAGCCTCCCGCTCTCCCGGCCTTGGGAGCCTTCAAGTCAGGGAATTCCTTTCACCAACGGGAGGGGAGGGGAGGAAGGGAGTTGTTAGTTCAGAGAACCCCTTACCGTCCGATCCCTCTGCCGGTCGAGTTCAATCTTCTTCGTGGTAAGAAGAGCCCGAACATAATGCGCAATACGACTCCAGCTGCCAGCGCTCTTCAGCATCTCTCTGACAATGTTGTCTGGAGAGAGCTCCCCTGTGTCTGCATAAAGCTGCTGACGGAGGCCGTCCCACCTCTTGCAAGAGAAAAAGGTGAGTTCAGCGTCATCTGCCACTCTATTGCAGAACACACAATCAGGAGATCGCGCCTTCCCAACCCTGTGCAGGTAAGACTGAAAACCTCCATGCCCACTTAGAAGTTGGGTAAGGAAGTAATCAATCTCACCGTGCTTTCTGTTCAGCCATGGGTCTAATTTGTCGATGAGCCGCGCAGTCGACTTGCCCCTTGGCTCATTTTGCCAAGAAAGTTGCCACTCTTTAAGGGTGCGTTGACGTTCTTCACGGGCAACCATCTTTCTTAAGTTTTCGCCCTTACGGCGATGGATGGATGGAACGGGGATCACTCCCGCAATCACCATCACAGCCGGTTCGGAGACGGTGCGATAAGCAGACGTCACTCGCAAAGCTCCCCGCCTCTGCACTTGACCGAGGCGTTTACGATGCACCTCCTTGTCAAAGACATCAGCCCATACCTCCGCACCATAGAGAAGGACGCGGCTGCTTTGATTTGCCCGAAGAAGATCATCTTCGAGTCGAGCATTAAACCAAGATATTTAATCGCTGGTTTTGACTCTATAGTCAACTCGCCGATCGATATGGGACGCAAGGTCGGGATTCTCCTTCTGGTCAGGATGACTACTTCGGTTTTTTAAAGCGTAAGGTTGAAACCGTGAGCAGTCATCCATCCGCTTACCCGTCGCATCAATATGCCAAGTCTGCTTTGCGTCTGTTCAATAGTGCGTCCGGTAACAGGTGCCGCAACGTCGTCTGCATAACCGACCAGGCGCGACTCTTCGGGCATATCGAGTCTCAGCAGACTATCGTAGGAAGCGTTCCAGAGGTCCGGTCCTAGGATGGATCCCTGCGCTACTCCCGACGTGATTTCCATCCTCCTCTGGTCCTCTAGCGTCTCATAGAACAGGGAGCGGTCTTTCAAATAATCCCTCAATATCCGCAAGAGATAGCTTCGCACGTGACAGGAGTTCTCTAGTGTGCCTAGCATATCTGTCCATCTTACGGAATTGAAGGCATTTCTGACATCAAGCGTTATGAGGAGCACTATCCGTGGAGATCGGCGGCTGTGTGCCCCGGCTCGAATAAACGCATCTACGACCTCCATAACAGCATCCACTGTAGTTTTCCCTGTTCTAAACCCGAACTGCCTTGCGGATAAGTCCCCGGCAGCACGGATCGCTTCAGCGAGTCTACCCTTGATGAGCTTCTCGAGCACTTTTCCGGCCGTGTCAAGCATACACAGCGGTCGGTATGCAAACGGGAGCTCCGGGTCTTCTTTACCCTTACTGATCAACGCGAGTCTGGCCACTTTCCAACGACAAGGCAAAATGCCCTCCTTCAAGCACGCGTTGAACGCTTCGAGCAGCAATTCTGGCCGTTGGCGGAACCCCAGTTTGTAAACTTCCGCCGGGATGCCTTCCTGTTTTTCATAGTGAGAACCGCTTCTTCGAGTTCTCCCATTGTGAAAAGGGGGCAATCCACGACGTTTTCCGCGCTATTTACATCAACCCGTACAGGGTATCTGGGGAACAATGCCCGCACAATGCGGTCCATCTGGTCGGTGCTCAGTATGCAGGGCTTCCGCAGAGCCCCGATTTTCCGAGTGACAAGCTTATAGTCAAGTCCGCACGGGTCCTCATTCACCTCATTAAGAAGATTTTGCCAGCCGCGAGCTTTGCTTTTATTTATAGCGCTACGGAGTCTCCTTTTTGCTGATCTATATTGTGCCTTTATGGCACATGCCTCCTCGTTGGCGTACAAACGTTGTGCCAAACGGCGGAGCTTATGACACTCTTTCCGTAGGTCGACAATATCCGCCGTCCACCAGTACATAGAAGGCTTGCCGCGCCTGGGGCCTCTCCGGGGCATGGAAGCCTCACACGCTGAATTTACGACCGTGTCAGCTGCGACACTACCACCCCCCGGAGTGCCCCCCAGCGCGGCCCTACCTGCTCCAAGAGCTTCGACGAACCTTCCGATGTTCACCCTCGCGACATTCCATACGCAGGGGGAACGTGGTGTTGGTGCTCGCCAGCAAGTAGCGTCAAACACTTCGAACGCAATGTACTGATGATCACTTGCCGAGAAGTCTTCTAGGACTCGCCACCCATCCACCGATGATGCCAGAGATTCCGACGCAAAAGTGATGTCAGGAATGCTTCCTTCACAACCTGGGCGCCGAAACGTTGGCGTGGATCCGGTGTTTAAAATTACGAGCCCGGTTCTCGCCGCCATTTCCAGAATCCGTTTCCCTCTGGAGTCTGATTGAGGCATGCCCCATTCAAGAGCCCTGGCATTAAAATCAGCGCCAACCAGGATTCGTCCCTCCGTGCTCGAAACGGCGTCCTCCAGAGCATCAAGCCGGCGCTGAAAGTCCGGCATTGTCTCGTTCGGCGTCAAGTAAACTCTACAAAAAACGTTATCCCTAAACACCGAATTCAGACAAACCCATCCCTCGGCTTTGGCCAAGAACACGAAGTCGAACGTCGTTCCGAACCTAGATGGCAGCGGTGCCCGTTAAGTCGAGATGCTTCGGTATTGCTCGCTAATTAGCACTAGATCAGCATTTACTTCGACAGCGAACTGTGCTAACAACTGGTGAGCGGTTGGACTCCGGTGCATGATAATTTGCAAAATGCAGATCATACCGTTTGCGCCCTGGCCTTTTCCAATTCCGCCCTGAAGATTGGACACCGGCCCGAACCTCACCAAATGCGCCACAATCCCTGCAGAGAACGCCACTTTCCCTTTCTTTCATTGCAAGGTCTCCGCTTAATGACCTCCTTGGTTCCATGGAAGTTGTTGACATGTGTCCATAGTCCAGACACCTGCAGCACTTGGTGGGAACTATCCGCATTCGTACCCTGCATACTACCAATCCAATTTTGATTCTCCCGCTGCTGAGGAATTTTCACGACTTCTACCACCGTGAGTTTTTGGCCTCGAACATTTACAGAGGTGATACCTATCCGGACATTGGTTACCTCTGGACATTCATGCTTTATCGCCTCCTCCACTTCGATATTTTCTGTGAGATAGTCAAGATCCCGGATTTCTAGGGAGCATATGGGTTCTAGGCTCGAAGCGAGAACCTTCCCTCCCAATAACTCCTTGATCACCTCTCAGAACGTACTCTTGCTAGTCGTCAGTCCAGTTCGACGAGGACTCCGCCACTCCTTGTTTTCCGTATTGAAGATATCTCTTGCCTTCGGGTTTCAACCTGTAGCGTATTTCACTAAGGACTTCCGCAAATGTCTAGCCTTCCGTCGGCTTAATGAGCAGAGCCGACGGTCTAGCCCTTCTTCGTTTCCTCGTCTTCTCTGCTACTAGCTTTTGATTTGCAGCCTCCTTGTCTTTGGACAGACGGGTCTCTGGTGGCGTAGCCAGTTGTTTCCTTTTTTCCTTCTTCGCCATCTTTTTGCGGGCCCTAGAAAGTCTCCCTCAGGCACATACTCCTCTTTGCGCTTTTTTCCCAATATGCAATGGGCTATTTGCGGTTCGTTTGGCGAAAGCAGCGCTCTCAACGGAGAGGTGCGGCTGTTTCTGCTCTCCAATCGTCTTCTGCTGCTCTCCACGTTCGCCTATAGAACGAGATGCGGTTCAATAGTTCCGTTCCTCCAGTTCCATCAGCCCGTTTTTGACGCCTTCGTTGAGGTTCCTCTGGAGGAACGTTGCCGACCGTATTCGCTTCACCACTTCTGGGCATTTCCTGATGAGCCCTTCCTCTTCGGTACTGGCTAGGACGGTTGACTGGACTTGCACTCGGTTTGTGTCCGAATCCATCTGCTCAGGAATAGCGATTCTGAATTGGCTTTTTCTCAACAGGGGTACTACAAGAAATTTGAAGTTTCCATCTTCGCACGGTCAGTCGCACCACTTGGTAAGGTTTCCTCTTTATTTGGGTATACCAGTGTCACATCGGGTATGACAGCTTTCGCTGCCGTGAACGACGCATTTTTGTGCTGCGCCCAAACGTACTCAGCTCTTCCTTCTTCCCTATTATTTCGTCGATTTTTTCTGTTGGGTTATGTGTATTCCCCATGGAAAATTCAACAGCGCATCGTATGCAAGCGAGCGGGCTGGAGTAGCCAGGAACGGGTGTACCCTCGGGGATACAGCCCCTACCCCAGTTCTTTGAGGGCTGACCTACACTTAGCTGATCCCGGAATTCACGGACGAATCAGCGCTCGCTCGGGTCAACGCGGTCTACTAAAACCGGTTCAATGCACACTATCTGACAATGGTCCCGAAGGTGCTGGCTCCTGATACACATCACAACTACTTGGCAGAGCTAGATCCACATCACCCCAATGACGTCAACAGAGGGCCTGTAATAATTTGCTACTACACTAAGTCTCTCCAAAACATGAATATGAAAACAAAGGATTTAAACTCTCCAAGTGAGAAGAAGTCACAGACTTCGAATCCACCCGCGACCATGCGCAATCATGTCGTGGTCGAGGCACGAATTTCGGAGGACTCACCATATTCATATCCCTTATAAATAAATCTGTAGAAGGCATACTTTCCGACTCAGTGGAAAGCTTGCAGCCCACGGTGAAGCTAGCCAGAAAGAAACTTGGGAGAAACTGGAAATCCGACTACGACCGACCCATCCGCAATACTACAGCTCAAATCTACCCATAAATGGAAGAGGAAGGCTCAGCAGAAGGGAACTGCGGCCAATAAGGAGGGGAGACTACAGGCTGAATCTTGCCTATCAGAAACTTCTCCTTCACGCTAATCGGGAGGAGCGGAAGAAAGGTGGTGATGTGGATACTACTGGTTTAACGCCGGCATTAGGAAATGGGTTCAAGAGGTCAGGACACCGTGAACCTGGAAAGGCACCAAGCCTGCGGTAGAAGAAAGCACTGCGAAAGAAGATCAAGCACCTTGGGGATGAGGACATGGGCGTCGCGGGAATTTGGACACTAGAGGGTAAAGTTCCTGTATGCCAGGAAGGGCAAATCTACAAACGTGGAGGGTTTCAGCTTGGTAGTCGAACTGGACAAAAAGAGTCTGAATGTGCTCAGCGGAAACATCAACCTGAATTGCCAAATTTCCGTGAAAAGTTGTTCCAGAATGTACAAGTGGTAAAAACTGATGTAGTTCCAGTTAATAATGATGAAGGAAAGAAGGGGCTTTCAAGATGAGGATGGACGATTCCATAGCCTACATAACGACGAAATCTATGAGCGACACAATGACCGTCAGGTTGTGGATAAAATCCGGCTCATCACGCTGCAGTGGGCTTGTCACTTAATCCGTACGGATGGGGATGATTCAACCCGAAATGTCTATGAGGGCAATATTTATGGTAGAAAAAGACGAGGTAAACTCTGCCTGAGATGGACCGATGGCGTAGGCGAGGACGTCAGACAGCTTTTTATGGATATCGAATTGGTGAGCCTCGGCGCAAAGCAGGATCTCTGGAGTTGCTTACTAAGGTAGGCCTAGACCGGATACCGGTTGTTGCGCCGAATGGTGGTGATAACGATACTGCAAGCTACCTATCTATTGCGGATGTTGAGGGACTATTTAAAAGACCGTATCCTACTCTACGAGACCCGGTGAGGATTGTGAATGAAGGTTACATCGGGGGTGGCTCAGGGATGGGATGGGATGAACGCCTTATAGGATAATTTTCTACGACTTCAGATGTCTGATGAATGCATGTGGTGGAATATGCGGACGATGTTGCAACACAGGGTATCGCACGCACGGTTGAACAGGCTCAGCGTACACTGGGAATGGTGATGTGGCGAGTAAACAAAGGGATGGCTGAGCATGGATTCTTACTAGCTCTGGAGAAAACTGAAGTCGTTGTGCTGACACAATGGATGATGCCTTTTTCTTCTGCAGAAGGTGGAGGCGCCATCGGCATCTTCTTTCGATAGGTACCCAGTCACCATAATTGAGGCCATGTTGCAAAGTCAAGCCAATTGGCACGTTACATTCCAGGCATTTTTAACACGAAAAAGAAGAAGATGGATTGGAGAGATGCCAGGGTGTGCTGAGGCTCCCTGAGTCCACGGGGTTTTGCTCCTATACTGACTAGGCCTGGCCTAATGTGTCAAACAGTTCCGGATCAGAGTTCTAGAGGGGGGGGGGGTGTTTTAGCCGGCATTCTGTCTGAGACAGGAGTCCGGTACTTGGTGCGCAAATGCATTTCACCATAATACCTAAAAATGTAAACCACCAGGAGTTCTGTCCATTGGGTCGTTTCGCCGTTCGTGATTAGCTTTCCGCAAGAAAGAAGACGAAACATAGACTTGCTAACATAAAGGATGCCTAAAGACATAAGCTTCTAATGAACAGGCCGTTATTCAGCGAAGCCAACGAAAGCGCTCAGGGTCTTCTCCCAATAAAAACGAAACGTAAGGATGCAAAAAGAAGCTGCTGAGTGAGAAAATCTCAGTTGTACCTTGGCGAGAGATGGTCTTACTGGGTAAAAATCCTCCGCTCTCATGGATCGTTAACCCTGAGGTTGAAGGTCTTTTGATGATTTCCACCATTTTCAAAAAAAAGACCTCCTCCAAAGAAAAAAGGACAGGCGGGCATTGGGTCGAGTTTAGCAAGATTCTACTTTACACACAACCTTAAAAAGAAGATTGTCGTTCCGAGGTATCACATATTCGTGCCACCGGCGCTGTTGCCCGAGAGCTGGATGTCTTCGTTAACATCTTCCACCACTGTGTCACCTGGATTCTCTGAGCCGATACCACTTTGAACGAAGAACTCCGAAATGATGTGACCAGGCATCTGCAGGTGTGGCGATCAAAAGGCAAAAGTGGCAGTGGATAGGTTATAGTGTGGTATTTGGTCTAATCAATGGCGATTGGAATTTGGGACCTATTTATCAATGTCGTTCGTGATATGTAATTGTGTTGCTTTCCAAGGAAGGGAGAATGCATAGTGCTTATCATAGAGGGGCAACTGCGACTATTCAACTTTTATTCTTTACACTATTATCGATTATTATGTGAAGGGAAACTACTTACAAAAATTGATCCAACGTCGTCTAGATAGTCCGTGGTATGTCATCAATGAAGTACTGAGAATATGTGTATACCTAAACAAAACAAATACGATTGATTATTGTAAAATCAAGAACGTTTTGAGATTTATTATGTCGTGATATTTTAAAACTAGATCAATTGCTGGCAGGCCTAACGTTGGGAGATCGAACTCCCAGCCAATTGCTGCGCGAAATGAAGCAATTGGGTGGGAGTAAGATCGACGACGAATTGATGAAGTTGCTTTGGCTGCGGAGGGCACCCAGGCGGTCCTCGCTTGCGTCTCCGATTCCTTGGAAGCGCTGGCAGCTGCGGCCGACAAAGTGCACGAGGTGCACGTAAGCCCGACCATAGCGACCGTTCAACAACCGTCGGACGAGGTGGGCGCCTTAAAGCGCGAGATAGCCGCCTTAACAGCCAGTGTGGCCGAGATGCGGGCGACGCTGGACGCTCAGCATTCGGGCGCCAGATCATGAGCTCCCTCGCGGTCTGCTACTCGAACAGGGCGATCAGGTAGCAGGTCGTCAGGACAGTCCACGGACCGAGGGATTTGCTGGTACCATCGCAGATTCGGCGAGGAAGCCACCAAATGTACGGTTCCATATAAATTCGCGCCTCCAACAAAAAACTGGCGACGGCCACTCAGAACGCAGCGTCATGTCGCCTCACAATTATGACCCTCTCAGCGAGCGCAACTACCTGGTGGATACTAGTGCGGGAGTTTCGGTTCTTCCCGTACCCTAGCACCATCGACTATTTCCACAACTGGCAGCAGAAAATTCCTCCCGTATCAATACCTACGGGTATAGGCAAGTGGATGTGAGTCTTGGCTTGCGTAGGACGTTTTCGTGGCGTTTCATCCTGGAGGATGTCAGCTTCTCCATACTAGGCGCAGACTTCTTGTGTCACTATGAGTTGCTGGTGGACTTGCAAAACAAGTCTCTTATAGATTCCGCGACCAACCTTGATTCGTCGGACCAAATGGCATCTCACCCAGGCAATAATCTTTCCGTTCTTTTAGAAGACATTATCGACTCTCGTGCTCAACCAGATTACTAGCGAGTGTACTCTCTCAAAACCAGTGAAGCACAATGTACAGCACCACATTAACATTACTGGTTCCCCGATCTTCTCGAAGGTGCGTCCTCTACCATCACAGAAACTGGCTATTGCGCGGAAAGAATTTGAACAACTCGTTCAACAGGCTATCTGCAGGCCCTCAAACAGCTGTTGGTCTTCCCCACTGCATATGGTCCCTAAGCCAAACGACGAATGGCGCCCATGTGGGGATTACAGAAGGCTAAATGCACAGACTGTTCCTGACCGATATCCAATTCCACTCATCCACGACTTTGCGCATCACCTCGCGAATTGCCGCATCTGTTCGACCTTGGACTTAACCAAGGCTTATCGCCAAATCCCAGTAGCTCCTGAAGAGACGGCAATATGTACACCATTTGGACTCTTCGAGTTCACCCGAATGACTTTCGGATTGTGCAATGCGGCGCAAACCTTTCAAATGTTCATCCACTCGGTTCTGCGAAACCTCGACTTCTGTTTCGTATTTTTGAATGATGTTTTGGTCGCTTCTTCCTCAGAGTCTGCGCACTTAGCCCATCTTGAGTGCATTTTTTAACATCTCCTTGAGGCCGGGTTAGTCCTAAACCTTGAGAAATGTAAGTTTCTTTAAACACATATGAGATTTCTCGGCCACTCTATTTCCCCTGAAGGAATACAGCCCGACTCAGACAAGGTGCAAGCGATTACAAGCTTCCTGGGTCCGAAAACTGTAAAGAATTCGCGGAGGTTCTTGGGCATGCTAAACTTCCATCGTCGTTTCCTGTCCAAGGCCGCCCAACACCAGTCCGTTTTGAACGCGCGTTCAATAAATCCCGACAACAACTGGCTGATGTTACACTCTTGGCATTTCCTCTGCAAGATGCACCTCTAGCGTTTTTGTTGATGCCTCTGACAGCGCAATAGGTGTCGTTCTTCACCAAAAGGTGAATCACGTCTGGCAGCCGTTGAGCTTCTTCTCTAGGCAGTTGAACCCCGCTCAATTGAACTACAGTACCTACGATCGTGAATTGTTCGCCGCGTACTTGAGCATCAAATACTTCCGCTTCTCCCTTGAAGCCAGGCCGGTCACAGTGTTCACGGACCATAAGCCTCTCACATATGCTTTCAAACAAAAGCCCGACAAAGCGCCCCTCGTCAACTTCGAGATCTGAGCCTTATAAGCCAGTTTACGTCAGACATCTAGCACGTGTCCGGCAAGGACACCATTGTTGCTGACGCTTTGTCTCGTGTCTCCGAAGTTAACATCCCTGCATCGCTCGACTTCTCGGCCATTGCCAAGGCGCAGGAGGATGACGCAGCACTTCAGAGCCTCAAATCCAACCCCAAATACAAATTTCGGGAGTTGCCCATTTTCGGCTTGAACCTCTCTCTCTGCTGCGAAGACTCGGAAAAGGGACCTCGGCCATACATTCCGGCCATCTTTCGCAAGGAAGTGTTCCACGCGGTTCACGACTTAGCGCATCCAGGCATCAGGTCAACAAATCGGTTAGTCACGGATAAATACTTCTGGCCCTTCATGAAGAGGGATGTCAATTCGTGGGCCAGAGAGTGTATCGCATGCCAAAAGTGTAAAGCCACCACGCATGTAAGTGGGCTCATTCCCCGGCACTACCAAGCGGTTCCACACAATACACCTCGACATAATAGGCCCTTTGCGAGACTCGCACGGTTACAAGCATTGCCTCAGTGGTCATCACTGACCAGGGAATGCAATTTGAGTCCACTTTTTTCTCGGAGTTAGGCAAACTCTTGGGGTTTGAACGCCAGCGGACTACTGCATACCACCCGCAATCCAATGGGATGCTAGAACGTTGGCACCGGACGCTGAAAGCCGCCATTATGGCGCGCGACGATCCGTCCTGGACGCAAGTCTTGCCCCTCGTCCTACTCAGCCTACGTACAACTCGGCGAGAGGAATTTCCTGCCAGCCCCGTGGAGCTGGTATATGGGGAGAACCCGAGATTTCCAAGTGATCCGGTCTTCGACAACAGATCGGGTCTCACAGAGTCGGGGTTGGTGCGTCTGCTGAGAGACAATCTCCGACGCGTCAAGGCCACACCTCCCACCCAACACTCGTCCGCACGTGTCTGTGCGCCCAGGGAACTGGACACGTGTACGCACGTCCTGGTCAGGACGGATGCCGTCCCGAAGCCGCTGCAGCCTCCTTATGACGGGGCCCGTACTGCGTTCTCGAGCGGGGAGAACATTTCTTCCAGCTCGTGATCGGTGAACACAAAAAGGGGATCTCCTTGTCCAGGCTATAGCCCGGGTGCGCCCTAAAGTAACGGCACATTCGCTTCGTGGACTGATGGGGAACGCATTTCCGGATTCAGTCGCTGAAACCCATCGGTTTCATCTGGGGGCGGAGTGATGTGGCGCGGCAGGATTCGCGGCATTCGAAATTTATTTTGAATGTTGCGAATATGAGCAGTTAGACGACGCCACCGGCGCTCTCCGCACATTTTTAGAACTCGCCACAGGAGTGGAGAGCAGGCGGTGGAAGAGTGAAGAGAAAAAAATGGCGAGTCTTCCGTCAGCTGTCATAGAGAGAAGGAGATTACGAAAAAAAGATTTATGTATCTTATGTATAGAAGTTGTAATTTTAATTATTTACAAAAATTAACTCGAATTAACAAAAATCGATCCCCATGGAATAATTTTCAGTTTTATTGGCATTATCAAAATGCGAACCAAAACGGAAGTAGTTATATTTGGAGAGGATTAAGGGAAACCCACGAATAATTACATAATTTTAAAGAATTGGTAGGAGAGTCGCTAGTAAGGATTTCATTGCTCCCAATACCCACGTAAATTGTAAGGAATTCCAACGAACAAACGAAGATTTAAATCAATAAATCCAGACGTACTCTACAATTCTGTATTCTCCTCAATATTCCGCCCACTTTATATGATCTCTCCACATATGACCTTTATTTAAAAAAGAAAACGAGAGCACAATACATACGTCTTTCTCAAATCTTAACTATACAAACAGCAGAGCATTGTGGGAGTTTTTCTTAAAGTTTCATTGTATTTTCCGGGTACATAAATGCCCACACAAAAGTCTGCACATCGAAAAGGAAAATGGTTACAAGGGGCTGAACATTGAAAGAGGTGCGGGGGGGGGCGGTTGTCTACCTACCGCTCCACAGCTTCAAATCCACCTGTGCTCGTCTTCCGTTACATAAGCGTCTATTATCTATCCACCCAGCCCACCCATGGAAAGCTCCACACGTTCGTTACCTATATTTCCCAATATTATCTGTGTATATATGCAAATCGAATTTCCATCTACGTTAGCTCAAGTGGAAAATCGGTTTTTACAACCAACCACCTACACTCTCGATATGATTGGCTTTCGTGTGCCATCGCGCAAAACAATTTTCAGGAAAACACGGCCACGATGTAAATAGAAGAGAAGAAAAATTCCATGCCCCGGGAACAATAGCAAGGAAAACTCGTCATCCATTGCGTTGTTGTTGTCAATTTTCCTTTTGTGTTTGTATTCTGTATATATGGATGTATAGATGCACGCATATATAACTAACCGAAATGCTCTTCTTTTGGAATGGAAAAGCGCGAAATAGGAACCATAGGAAAAATTGCTGATAAATGCCCGAAGGAGTGGCAGTGAACGAAGCGTTGAGGAATTGAAGTGATGAATAGAGAAGCAGAACCAAGTGGAGTGGCAACAATAGGTGTATTCTGTATGCTCAAATATAACAAATAGTTACCAAGCACGAGTGTGTGAAGAGTGTAGTGTGCCGTGGGAAAAACCACTGTTGGAAAATCAGGCACGGCATCGTGACAACAACAAGAACAACAACAGCTACGACGACGAATATTATATACTTGAGAAATTTTCCTTGGAAATGGAAAACGCATGCGCTCAATTTCTACTTCGTACTTCGAACAAGAAACTATTCTATTACTAACGGTTCAAATTTTTTGGAATACTTCCAGGAATTTTTGTGGAATTTCCCATTTCCCATTTTCTTTTTTGTTTCCCGGTGGTATTATTATTGTTTTTGCTTTGAGGAATGTAAGGCTCCTCAATTAGGGATGATTCGGAGAATTTCCTGTGAACTTCGGGAATAGTGGAAAATTCGGGTAGTTTGGAAGGATGATGCACATAGTCCTGATTCCATTGTCCTGATTCTTCTTTCCTGGTTACAATTGTAACTAACGCTGGAGGTGTGGACCAGTGTTGAGGCTAGGCTGTCGGGCATGGTCTATGAACATCTCCTGGAGACCGGAGGCAAACACCCGGGACTCACTCCCCACTTTGATTTATCTCAGGTGGTCCGTGGGTTCCACGTAATAGCTTGCATGGACCAGTTCTCTAAGGACTTTCTCGGTTCGTGTGTCGCTAAGATCAGCGACGCCTGGGAGGGTGTTAAGCTCAAGATCATCCCTTACGACGAGATTCCCAGGAGACCGGTCGCTCGCATCTGGTTGCCGAAGATCCGCATGGAGAAGGACAAGCTCGTCCATTTCGTGCGCCTTCACAACCCCGGGACGACTGGGTTGTTATCAAGGAGGAGGGACCTTAGATAAACAGCCAGCCCGTATTACCCCGCATAAACGAGGAGTGCCCTGGAGGCACTGAAAAAGGTTGATTATAAAGTGTGGTTCGGAGTCAGGAATGCCAAAGTAAAAGTGTTCCGCTCTGCAAAACCGGACGACGACCTTGACCCAATCGACGCCGCCAACGAGCTGTTGGAGGAGATAACGATCGACGGTCCGCCGGGGGCTGACAAACCCCCCACGCAAGCAGATCATGCTGAGGGTAGCGATAAATCTGCAGCACTCGAAGTGCGCCTCGGCTAATCTGCTCGTCTTCCTCTTAGAGGAAGACATCGACATCGCGCGACCGAACCATCAAAGGGCTCCATAGCAAATATTTTAATTTATTCCACAGCACAGGAGACGCTGATCAGGCTAAACCTAGAGCATGTATTCTTGCGAGGAAGAGTCTGCACGCTTTCCTGTGCCCGGACCTGAGTTCCAGTGAACTAGTTGTGATCAAACTGGAGCAGGTGGGGGCAAAGAACGTGTATATTTCCTCGGCTTACATGGCTCACGACCGATCAGCTCCGCCAGAAGAACTACAACATCTGACGAACACCATAACAGGAAAGAAAGCCAACTTGCTGATAGGCTGCGACGCAAATGCAAGGCATACGCTTTGGGGCAGCTCCGGGATCAACGAAAGAAGTGAATCATTCTTTGATTTTATTATTACTTCAAATCTATCGGTGTGTAACAGGGGCAGTACACCGACCTTCCATTTCGCCAGCTCAGAGAATTGTCACGGTTGGGAGGAGGTCCTTGATATCACCCTAATAACCGACAACGGGATTCTTAGGGTGGAGGACTGGAGAGTGTCTGATCAGAGATCCTTCACTGACCACAGTTGGATACTCTTCAGTCTAGATCTCGCCGCAGAGGTCTCCAAGCCCTTTAGAGACCCCAGGAGGATCAACTGGAGAAAGTTTGGTCAGGTTATTAAGAACAAACTCTCCAGTGTGCAAATTGGTGGGATTGGCACGACAGACGAACTAGAGTCAAAGGTCGGGGCTCTGGAGAGGGCATTTGATACCGCCTTTAAAGTTTCGTGCCCTGCTAAGTACAGCGAAAAGACCCTGCCACCGTGGTGGAACGAAGATCTCTCTAGTCTCAGGAAGCTGACCAGAGAAATCTTCAACATCTGCTACAGGCAAAAATACTGGCAGCCATATAAGGACTGTCTAAAGAAGTACAAGTCGGCCATCAGGACCGCCAAGAGGCGGTCTTGGCTAGACTATTGTCAGAACATTGAAAGCACTAGTGAATCCACGAGGCTCAGTAAGATTCTGTCCAAGGAACATAAGAGTCGATCCTTCCTTAAAAAGTCGGAAGGCTCCTGGACGGAATGTTCTAGCGAAACCTTGGAGCTGCTGGTGCAAACGCATTTTCCCTCCAGCCCTCTCCTCCAGTCAGAACCTCGCTTGGAGGGTTTGCGGCGACCCCAGCTGTGCGAGACTATCAAATCGGTAATTACCGGGGATGGGATCGGCTGGGCTATAAACAGCTTCTCCGCATACAAATCTCCAGGCCCAGATGGCATAATGCCTGTCATGCTACAGAAGCAGCAGGAAAGGGTTGTGCCGGGGCTTGTTGAGATTTACCGGAGCTGCATCACTTTAGGATACGTACCGCAATCCTGGAGGCGCGCACGGGTGGTTTTCATACCGAAAGCGGGCAGGCGCGGCCATGAGTCCGCGGAGGACTTTCGGCCAATCAGCCTGACCTCTTTCGTGCTGAAGACCCTAGAACGCGTCCTGGACATTCACTTAAGGACGATTATGGAGAGAACGCCTCTCTCTAAGTCCGAGCGTGCCTACCGCAAAGGAAAATCCACAGAAACCGCCCTCCACGAGATAATTGGCACGGTTCAGGGGTCGCTGCAGTACAAGCAGTATACCCTTGGTGCCTTCTTGGATATAGAAGGAGCTTTCAACAACGTCAGTACCAACGCCATCAAGGAAGCCTTGACCGGTATTGGATTGGAAGGGTATCTCACGCATTGGATTATTTCCATACTGAGTACCAGGATAATCCAGTCCGATCTGGGAGGCAACCACTTGACCAAAGCTGTGAACAGAGGCACGCCCCAGGGTGGTGCCATCCCACCGGTGCTCTGGTTAATAGTAATGGACAAAATTTTACGTACATTGGACAGGAGCAGGGTGAAGGTGGTGGCGTATGCCGACAACTTGGTGACATTAGTATCAGGGATGTTTTTGTCGATGACTGGAGCGTGATTCGAGCCCCAAGCCGTTCTGACCGACAGCCAAGCGGCTATCAAGGCCTTGTACTCAGCGACGACATCCTGCAGACTGGTGGGGCAGTGCAGAGACGCGCTCAACCATCTGGGCGGCACGCTCAAGGTCACTCTCCTTTGGGTTCTCGGACATGGGAACATAGAGGGGAATGAGCGGGCTGACGGATTGGCCAGGCAAGGCTCTGCTCTTGGCAGTCCCTCAGCGAATGCAGTCGGTGTTCCGCTGGCGGCTGTCGGGGGCCGAGTCTACTCGCACTACCTAGCAGCCGCGGGCCTGAGATGTCGAAGGCTTACAAGCTGTGCCAAGTCAAGGAAAATTTGGCCCGCTTATAACATAGCCCGATCACGAGAGCTCCTGTGCCAGACGCGTGCAAATGCATTCAAGATTACGGCGGTCTGCACGGGACACTGGCCCATAGGGGATCATGCCGCTAGGCTCGGCATACCCTACAACTCGCATTGCCGAAGCTGCCCTCATGCATTTTCTCTGCGATTGCCCAGCTCTGGCTCGAGTCAGGCTGCGGACACTGGGACCTCAGCGAGATTTCTAACTGCAGGGTTGGAGAGCTGCTTTCCTTGGTGATTGCTACGGGCTGGCTCTGAAGATCCGAGCCAGCTGGACTCTGCTTCCCTGTTCCTATAACAACAGTCACGGTCTTAGGAGTTTGTGGCATCAAAACGGCGCACCAAAGCGCTAATTGGGCTCCTCGGAGCGGCCACAGATACCTACCTACCTACCCTGACCTTTTCCAAAGAACTTGGACTAGGACGATATACAATTGAATTCAGTTTGGATGCTATGACTGAGAAAAGTGAGGAGAGGGACTGAAGGGAGAATAACAAGTGGGCAAAATCGAACCGTCATCTCCGCGGATAGTGCTAACAACCCCGATAAAGAGCGCAAGATTGTATATCTTCGTCTATCAGTGAAGGTGCGGCAATTCTTCCCAGAATAATTGTATTCCCACAATACCCAAAGATGGGTCTCATAATTCATGGTGCCCTCAGGAGTCGTCAAAGATCCTTAACGGGCCGCTTACGATACGGGGAGTGGCGTCCTCGAGGTGCCTGAGCAAGGAGTTCTGACCCCTTAGCTGGCATCCTAGATAGTAACCTCGAGAAAGTTTCTCGGTAAAGAGCGAATTGCTAATGACCGATAAACGCCAGTACACACTGGGAGTCCCCGAAGCCGTCGACAACACCTTGTCGATGTCAATGGGGTGATCTATGGTGAGAATTTTCCGCTCCCTACTTCTAGTGTGCCGAGAATGTCTTTCCATCTTACAGAATTAAAGGCGTTTCTGATGCCAAGCGTTACGAGGAGGACCACTCGATGAGTTTGGCGGCCATGTGCCTCCGCTCGTCGAACGGAATCCACGACTTGCATAATAGCATCAACTATGGATCTCCCTGCTCTAAAACCGAACTGCCGTGGAGATGAATCTCCGGCATTCTGATGAGCACTTTGCCAGGAGTGTCAAACATACAAAGGGGCATATGAAGACGGCAACTCGGGGTCGCCTTTCCCTTTACTGATCAGCACAAGCCTCGCAACCTTCCAACAAGCAGGAAAAATGCCCTCTTTCAGGCGAGCGTTGATTGCGCCAAGCAGTAGGTGTGGCCGGTGTTGGAATACCAGTTTGCATACCTCCGCTGGAATACCATCGGTTCCTGGCGCCTTTTTGCTTTTCATAGAGAGGACTGCCTGTTCCAACTTTTTTATAGAGAAAAGTGAACAGTCCTCGGCGCTCTCCGCGCGAGGTCATCATTCTGTACGAAGTGCGCAAAGAATAGTGCCCGTACAATTCGGCCCATCTGCTGGTCCCCATTCACCTCCTTGACAAAACCATGCCAGCAGCGAGCTTTGTTCCTGTTGGATGATTTGTACTCCATTATGGATTTTGGTACATGCCTCCTCCCGGTCGCTTAGACGTCGCTCCTTTCGGAGCTTTGCAATTTCCACCGTCCACCAATACATAGAAGGTTTGCCACGTCTTGATGCCTTCCTGGGTATGGAGGCTCTGCAGGTCGTGGTTATCAGTTTCAAAACTGAATTTACGACAGTGTCAGCTGCAGCGCCACCCCCAGGAGTACCTTCCAGCGTGGCCGCACCTGTTCCAAGAGTTTCGACAAACCTCCCGGTGTTCACTTTCGCAACGTTCCATGCACAGAAATAGCGCCGGGGTGGGGTGCACCGAGAGTTTGTGTCCACCACTTCGGAGGCAATCTATTGATGGTCGTTTCAAGTCTTCCAGAACTCGCCACCCGTCCACCAGCGACAATAGTGACTCCGACGCGAGGGTTCCGTTTGGAATGTTTCCCTCGCAGCCTAGGCGCCGGAACGTCGAGTGGATCTGGTGTTTAGAACTACCAGTGCTGTTCTCCTCATCATTTCGTGTCTCTCTCGAGTCTGAGTGAGGCATGCCCCATTCAGGTGCCCTGGTATTGAAGTCACCCCGGCCAGGATCCGCCCATCCCCCAAAGCATCAAGCCAGCGTCGAAAGTCCGCCATCGTCCCATTCGGTTTAGAATGGGCACTGAAAAACGTTATCGTTAAACATCGAATCCAGACAAAGCCGTCCTCTCGGTCTTGGGTAAGAACCCTAAAGAGGGTGCCGTTCTGAACCGAATGGCAGCGATCCCTGGTATGTCGCAGTGCAGTGTGCACAACGTCCTCATCAGACGCGCCACGGTCCCTGCATAGTACGCAACTTTCTTTCTCATTGCAGGTGTTTGCTTTATTGCCTGACTGACCGCATTTCTGGCATGTAGCCCTTCTGTCAGGTCTCCAGCAGGGTGCAAACATGTGCCAATAATCCAAACATCTGTAACATTTGGTTGGGGGTGGCCCGGATTCGGATACGAATCACACACTACCCAACCAATTCTGATTTTCCCGCTGTTTAGAAGTTTCCTCGCGTATTGCTCCGGAACTTCCACCACGGGAAGTTTTTGGTCTTGGGAGTTGGCAGAGGTGATACCAATCCGGATATTGGTTATCTCCAAACGTTCGCGTTTGATGGCCTCTTCTACCTCGTTCTTTTCAATCAATCAAGGTCTCGGATTTCCAGAGAACACACAGAAGCCGTCTGACTACTTCACAGAACGTAACTTTATTTACTGTTTTCGGGCCTAGTTCGACTAGGACTCCACCACTAATAGAAGACACTTCTGTTCCGTTATCTTCGGTTTGATATTGTAACGGATTTCACTGAGGGCTTCCGCAAAAGTCTCGCCTTAAGTCGGCTTAAAAGGTTTTGCTGATGGCGTGACATGTTGTTGCCCCTTGTCCCTCTTCGACTTCTTCTTCTGAGCCCTGAAGAGTACCTGAGTGAAGTGTCCTTCCTCCTTTCTTTTTTCCCAGTTCGCTCTGCAATGGACTGCCTGCGATACGTTTGGTACTCGTAGTGTTCTCATCGGGAGGCGCGGTTGTTTCTGCTTTCCGCGGATTTTCTCTTACTCTCCATGCCCGCCTCTAATATGAATTCCTGTCCAGCAGCCCCTCCAGCCCCATGAGTCCGTTTTTCACCCCTTTGTTGACGTTTTTCTGGAGGAACGTCGCAGATCGTTTGTGCTTCACAACTGTCGCGTATTTCTTTATTAGCCACTCCCCGTGTCGTAAGCGACCTGTTAAAGATTGTCGACGACCCCTACAGGGATAAGGCTTGGCTCAATAAATTGCGGTGGGCGGGTCATTTAATCCGTATTGGTGAGGACGATCCAGCCTGAAAAGTCTATAAGGGTAATATTTATGGTAGAAAAAAAAAAGACGAGACAGACCCTGTCTCAGATGAAGCGATGGCGAAGGCCAGGACGCCACACAGCTTTTAGGGATGTCGAGTTGGTGGACCTCGGCTCAAAACTGGGATGTCTAAAATTCCTTATTAATTCAGGCCTAGATTGAGTACCGATTGTTACGTGGTTGGTGGTGTGATGATGACTCTCAAATGTGCAGCGAGTCTTATACGTAGGGTTGTTGTGGCCCATATGGAGAACATATACTTGTATAGCGAGGCGCGCCCTCCTGAAAGGGCGCATACCAACAAATTGGCATGGGAGGTGGTTCCAGGATGTACAAATGGTAGAAAGTGTAAGATGCAATTCTAGTTGATGAAGGTACTTTCAAGATTAGCTCCTGAAATACATAAAGAAAGCGTTTGTAAACTGGGGTGCGAGCCCCTTCACCAACTTGTGATACCGATGGGTCGCTTATGGGAATATCCTTTTTCTTATTTTCTAGCATTTGTGGGGACAGTGAAGCCCATGGTGTTTTACGTAGGCACCTGTCGTGAGACTTAATCCTACGGTCCTCTTCAGACATGGATTGATTTTGTGACCACAATCAGAGTCCCGCTGAGACAAGCAACAACGGTACCAGTCTATACCAAGTGCATGGCTTAGCATTCATACTGGTGGATGCTAGAGTTACCTAAATCTCTACCGAACTATGGAGTACGGCACCCGTGTTGATACGCAACACCACGTCGAGGCCCGAAGGTCTCTTCTCGCTTGAGCATAACCACAACCACCATGAAACTCCCACAACGCAAATAACCGAGCTGTCCTCACATACAACAGGAGTTCACCCGAAGTATGTGAGTCCTGGGGCTTTCCCGGTTCCCATGGTACCAGTATACCCCTGGTAAGGTTTCGTGACCAATTTGCCACTTCAGATGAGTCCCCGTGCAGACACGGGTCTGATCGCCCTGATTAGGCCTACTGAATCACGGGCGGCAAACCAAAGTGATTACAGCGTCTCCCGGTGCCACTACTACGGAGGTTCTCCTCGACCACTTGGTTTTGGTTTGGCCGATAGGGTTGCCGCCCCATCTTCCTCGCCGCCACCTCTGAACACCATTTGTGGGGACAGAATTGGGCCTCCGAAATCCCGCTTATATTTTCGTCTTTCGCAAGGTCAAAATGTCTGGAAAATTAGACAGTGGCCCACAGCTGAAATCCAAAAGAGTCTCAACTAACTTTGCCACCTTAGAATATGGGGTCGACCAGTACTAGTCAGCTTGAACCTCCTTTAAAAAAACTATATTCTCGCCTAGTTTTGTTTTTTGGGAGACTTCCTTTCAATTATTTCATCACGTCCACATGATCCTCATCAACATCCTCATCTGGTTTTATCTATAGATTCCGCTCTGTATCTATTCTCAGTTGAATTCCTTTAAAGTGAAATTCTTAGATGTACCCAAGTTATTGCACGTTGTCCGCAGACGTTGTCATCTCACGAATGCAATTTTCGTGCGTGGTGCTGTTGCTGTCGACTGCTCAAGATCCTCGCCCTGATCGTCTTCGAAATCAAGCAAAATATGTTCTTGAAGATACAAGAAAAAAGATATTAAGATACATCACTTCTAGAACGCGTTTGTTGCATATCATTTTAAATAGGCACCTGTTCCTAATGCTTCCGGTCGTGGCCTTAACTTGTAATATATCTTCCTTCCTATATGTAAGTGTGTGTTCCTTGGCGGCTGTGACTGGGGCTCTTTGAGTTGTTTAGCGTCGTCATAGATCTTTTGAGCTAAAATGACTTAGCTGGGTGCGTCGATTGGAAAGTGATGAGTCGTGTTACAGGGTGGCTATTGGATTCAAGATTTTAGTGGACTCATATTGAGTCAGACGAATGGCTAGTCCTGTAAATGATTTCGCATCCTGGGTATCCATTTTCGGAGTAAATTTCTAGTACCTTCTTAGTAACATTAGCCATCCCTTAGCATTCCCTGGAATCTGTCCTGCTGTGTGTATCAAGCCAAAAAATTTGGCCGCATACCTACCTAATTTCGTTAGAATACATTTTAAGTGCACCCGATATATCACTTTTCATATTTGGAGCTTGAATGAAGGCTGCAACGACAGCGCTTTACGCTAAACTAAAAATTAGCTCTAGCATATCATAGAGAGGTAACTACTTTGCAATATCTTTTTTTATAGATATTCCAACTATAGTCCTTGTAATAGTATTGATTTACATAATTTTGGGCTGGAGCCAAGACAGAATATAAAAAATTCTTCAGCTTTAATCCGTAAATATATAAAATATAAAATTTAGCAAAAAAAATATAAATAAATTTAGAAAATGCCACTGAAAGCAAATAAAAAAATAAAATAAATAAAATAAAATAAATAAAAAAGTAGAGAATAAAAAAAACAAGTCGCGAAACCGGAAGCTGGACGCTTCAGGTACGAAGGGTTTTGTGTATTTCCAACGAATGTCAAAACTAAGACCGGCTTCGAAAAGTACTAATCGAGACCATTAATTTGATACCCCACATGACTATATTTGATGAAAAAAAATGTTACACCCCCCTTTTGCATGTATGGGGACCCCCCCTTAAATTCGACGTAAAAGGATGTAATTCACTGTATCCGTGAGCGTTCACAGCTCCCAGCTTTCTACCAAATTTGGTGTCAATCGCTATAACCGTCTCCGAGAAAAATGCGTGTGACGGACAGACAGACAGACAGACGGACAGATCCTCACAGGGCGCGAAAAGGCAAAAAGGCCTCTCACCGGCAAAAGGCAAGGAAAACAAAGTTATCAACATCGTGGAAACTGCGGCGCCGGCTCCAGTTGACCCAAGGGAGGCAAAGCCTCAAAAAGGGACCAAGGAAGCATGGGCCAAGGTTGGCAGAAGGAAAAATACGACGCAGAAAAGAAGATTACGGCCCGAATTAATCATCATCTCCAAAAAAGGGGATATGACTTACGCCGATATCCTTATGAAGGTCAAATCCGATCCTGAGTTGATGGACCTTGGAGAAAACGTCAGCCGAATCAGACGCTCCCAGAAAGGAGACTTGATGCTGGAGCTGAAGAAGTCTCCTGGCAAAACGGTGGAAAATTTCCTCGGCAAGGTGGAGAAGTCCTTAGGAGAAGAAGCTCAAGTACGGGCCAGAAAGCAGGAGCTTGTCATAGAATGTAAGGACATTGACGAAATCACGACCAAGGAGGATATCCGTGACGCCTTAGAAAAGCAGTTCGGACCACTTACTTGGCTTGCAAGATTCGGCAATCAGAGGACTGAGGAAGGCATACGGAGGCACGCAAACGGCAACCATAAGCTTACCAACTGAAGTAGCGTTCAAACTGCTGGCGGCTGGGAAGGTAAAAATAGGTTGGGTCGTTTGCCGACTCAGCGAGTAGGTATCTCTTAAGCGCTGCTTTAGATGCCTGGAATTCGGCCACATAGCGGCGAAATGCACCGGTGACTGTGACAGGTCAAAATGTTGCAGAAAATGTGGGGGAGAATGCCATATGTTCAGGGAGTGCAAGGCTGAGCCTGAATGCATGCTCTGCAAGGAAAAAAAGGGCGTTGACTGTCGGCACTTTGCAGGCAGCAGCAGATGCCTAGTGTTTAGGCGAGCCTTGAATTCAGTAAAAAAATGAGGTTGATACAAATCAACCTCAACCACTGCAAGGCAGCGCAAGACCTTCTCTCGCAGACCATCTATGGGAGGGGAATCGAAGCTGCCATAATCAGCGAGCCTTATCGCAACAATAAGAGCCAAAAAGCGTAAAAAATGCTGTGCCGTAGTGACGTTGGACATCAAAAATGCGTTCAATTCCGCAAGCTGGGAGTGGATAAAAAATTCACTGGCCAAAACGGGTGTCCCTAGTTACTTGACTAAGCTCCTCAACAGTTACCTTTCGGAGAGGACACTGTGGTACGACACGGATGAGGGATCCAAGCAGTACACCGTCACCGCAGGAGTACCACAGGGCTCAGTGTTGGGTCCTCTCCTGTGGAACGTCATGTACAATGGGGTCCTTGTCCTTCCCGTGCCAAAGGAGGCCACGATAATCGGTTTCGCAGATGATCTAGCTGGGGTTGTCGTCGCGAAAGAACCTGAAGACGTTGAAATGTACGCTAACGAAACCATTAACGCCATAAAAGCGTGACTGGAGATGGTTCAGTCTGACCTTGCCGAACAAAAGACGGAGGCGGTCTTGATTACCAATCGTAGGAAGAGGAATACGGTTAATATTCGCGTTGGTGGTCACGTCATCACTTCGAAGCCGGTTATCAAATACCTAGGGGTGATGATTGACGCTAAAATCAATTTCATGGGACATCTGGACTATGCCTGTGAGAAAGCGGCAAATACCAGCGTATCATTAGCGCGGATGATGCCTAACATTGGAGGTCCAAGGTACAGTCGCAGATTACTTCTGGCCGGAGTGGTTCGCTCCACACTATTATACGCGGCACCAGTTTGGGAGGAAGCATTAGCGTGTGAGAGTAATCGTAGGAGAGTGAATATCACTTACCGCTTAATGGCGCTAAGGGTGTGCAACGCCTTCAGAACAATATCAGGCGAGGCAGCGTGTGTTATTGCGGGAATGATCCCGATAGACATTCTGGCAAGTGAGACACGCTGCCTGTACGAGACAAGGAAAATGAATCCTCTTGAAAAGGATGCAGAATACCGAAAGGCGGCAAGGCGAGAGTCACTGGAGAAGTGGCAGAAACGGTGGGATGACTCGCAGAGGGGTCGCTGGACCCACACTTTGATTCCCCGTATTGAGGAGTGGATCCAGCGACGACACGGTGAGATTAACTACAATCTGACGTAATTCCTGTCAGGACATGGCGGTTACAGGAATTACCTGCACCAATTCAGGCTGGATGATTCTCCCTTGTGTCCTAAATGTCGTTGCACACCTGAAGACGCGGAGCATGTTATGTTCCACTGTCCACGATTTCTCTCAGAAAGGAGGAGTCTGGAAGACTCCCTGAAAACCACCCTAAGCCCGCAGAACATCGTCGGGGAAATGTTGAAATCGGAGGGAAACTGGTGTGCGGTGAACACCGCAATCAAACGAATACAAGAGGAACTGGAAAGAGCGGAGCGCGCATGGAGGACGCGAAGAACGGAAGGCGTGGTCGCGTAAAGCGCAGTCCACCCCGCGAGGTAATGCTTCACGGCGGTCGCGCGGGGAAGGAAAAAGGAGAAAGTGGGGGTGGTTTTAGTGGGTGAGAATCCCACACTCTGCTGCAACCTGGCGCGGCAGTGTCTTTGTAAGATTTCCACCTCCATCCATAAAAAAAAAGACGGACGGACAGACAGACAGACAGATACTGGCGGCGTCAATACTTTTCGGAGACGGGATATGGAATCGGTAATAGACCTCACCTTTGTTAGCGATTCATTATCTAAGGATCTCCAATGGCATGTGAGCGAGGAATATACGCACAGTGACCATCAGGCTATCATCTTCCAGATGGAGCGTGCGACAGGAGCAAAGCGAATCAAGAACACTGCAATATCGGGTTGGCCAAAAAACTTGATGAAGAAATGTTTGAGGAAATACTTCTGCAGGAAGCGATGCCGGTGGGAAATGCACGACAAAAGGTGGCGCAGGTCCTTGAAAAATTACAAAAAGCTTGTGACGCTTCCATGCCTCGCCGCACGGTACTGAAAAAACGAATGCCCAACTTCTGGTGGAATGCCGAAATCGAAGAACTTCGTAAAGTTTGCCTTAAAGCCAGAAGACACAGCCAACGTAGCAGAAATCGGTCTGAGTCTGAAGAGTTGCACAACCAATATAAGAAGGCGAGGAGAGCATTGCAAGCAGCCATCTCTAGAAGTAAAATTGAACACTTCAAGAGATTATGCAGGGAAGCGGACTTCGACCCATGGGGAGGTGCATACAAGGCAGTTATGGCAACAATCCAGGGAAAGCGCTCACCGCCGATCACCAACTCTGACTTGCTGCGGGAAATCCTCAGCACCCTCTTCCCATACGTTTCAAGTGAGTCGAACCTGCCCACTGTCCAGATAGATCCCGGTGAAATTTCCGAGGTAACCACGAAAGAAGTCCTGGAAGCCGCGAAGAAGATTGCCGAAAATAAAGCCCCAGGTTTAGACGGCATTCCGAATAAAGCACTGACAGTGGCCGTCAAAACAGTTCCAAGGTGGTTCTCTGAAACATTTACCGCGTGCCTCAAAGATGGGATTTTCCCGGAAGAGTGACGGAAACAGAAGCTTGTGCTAATCCCGAAGCCAAATAAACCTTTGGATGATCCTCCATCTTATAGACCTATATGCCTGCTAAACGGCATCGGCAAACTTTTCGAACGGGTCATCTCACAAACGAGGCAATTTTTGAAATCAGGTCTTGGCTAGAGGAAGCTGGTCTGACACTCGCGGAGCATAAAACCGAGGTAGTTTTGATTACAAAGCGAAGGAAGCAGACGATAAAGATCAGGATTGGAGAACACGTAATACAGTCGCAGCCAACGCTTAAATACCAGGAGTCATGGTTGACCAAAGACTGAACTTCAAGTCTCATCTTGAAAATTTAGCAACCAAGGCTTCCGGAGTGGCTACATTGTTGGCAAGAATGTTGCCAAATATAGGTCGCCGTCGGCTCCTGATCTCGAGAGTTGTTAGCTCCATCTTGCTTTATGCAGCTCCAGTCTGGGCATCGTCTTTGAAAGTGGAAGCAAACAGAATCGCAGCCCCATACCGATTGAGCGCATTACGTACGTCATGCGCTTACCGTACAACTTCAGATGAAGCAGCTTGTGTGATAGCCGGCATGATCCCCATCGACATCTTGGCGAATGAGGGTCGACACCTCTATGACTAAAGAGGTGCTTGAAATGCCTAATGTTTGGACACTTCGCAAAGGCATGCCGGTCCGATGGTTGTAGAAAGTGTGGGCAGAAAGCACATATTGCCAAGGAGTGCAATAGGGTCCCCAAATGCATTTTGTGCGAAGGAAAGGAGGGAGGTGATAACCGGCATATTGCCAGAAATGGTAAACGCTCGATATTTTGGAAGGCGTTAACTGCAGTGAAAAAATGAGGTTAGTAGAAATAAATCTCAATCATTTCAGGGTCGAACAGGAGTTGCTTGGGGAAAGTGGTCTCCAAAAATTTCGAACAATTACGAAGTTCTGTTCAGAAGCGGACATAGATCCGTGGGGTAGCGCCTATAAAATCGTGACAGGCCGACTCAGAGGCCGTTCATCTCCGCAGATAACATGCCCTATGCTCTTGTCAAAAATAATCCAGGGTGGTACTGACGCCATCCACCAGTCACCAGGGACGAGCCGCTGGAGATCTGCAGTCGAATTGGCGACAGCAAAGCCCCGGGTGTGGACGGCATACCGAATAAGGCCCTCAAACTTGCCGTGAAATGTAGACCGGATATGTTCGCGGAGTTGTTCGCACCGTGCATGTCCGATGGTGTCTTTCCTGCACCATGTTGCTACTTAATGCTGGCAGTCCTTCAGCGGAGCCGTCCTCCTGTAGACCCATATGTCTTCTAGATAGTATGGGGAAAATGTTGGAGTGGGTAATTTATAATAGATTACTCCCGATAGTCGAGAGGCAAAGAGGTCTTTCAGATCGGCAATATGGGTTTCCTAAAGCCAGATTAACCATTGATTCCTTCAAAATAGTTACTGTCTAGGCCGAAAATGTAATTCACAGAAGGAGTTGATCCGACACACGGGATGAACCTCTTAGTCCACACTAGATCCGTTTATCACCCTCACTGCTATCCAGCATAAGCAGGTGGGCTTGTTCTTTTCTCTGGTGTACTCGGCACGTACATGCCGAGTGAGAACAAGTAAAAGAGAAAGTTGGGGAATGTTTTTGGGTTTTCCAATTTGCAGTGAACTTGTTAAAGAGAGCTTCATGAGGTTACCAACGATAAGAACGATGGTCTTTACCAGTTAAAACTCATCTCCGGACGAACTGGAATTGACGTCTCTCACCGTTTAGGTTACAGTTGCCAAGACTGTGTTTCCCCAGCACATGTCTGAGCAACTTGATGTCAGAGGGCCCCTTAGCATTCTGATCTCCCGTCACTATCGCAATGTCACGTTTAAAAAGCCTCTTATGAAATGCGTTGAGTTACTTATAGAAAGCCTGCTTTTTCTCTACATCGAAGGTCTCCGTTGGTACGTCATACTACCCTATTCAGATATTCCTCTTATTGGACCGGGTTCTCGCAAAAGTCCCATCATCCAATCTCGCTTCACTCCAGAATATTCGGCCAATACCTTGAAAGCTTGATCGACAGAGAGCAAGCTGGTTTATTTCGACAAAGTTTTTAGCAACGTGTGAGAGTGCATTTTCCGTGCCTTACGCAGGAGGGGCACTCCGAAGCTAGTTATTATCCGAGCGACAAATGTCACGTGCTGCATCTCGCAAGGCATAAAGCTTTGCTTTGAGTCGGTAGGTGTATACCGTAAAATGTTACGGCTAAACTTTGTCGAAGACACGAACGACTGGCTCAAGTAGTACTACTCCCCCCTCAACGATGGGTGGGAGGGTCCGTGACTAACCCTGAAAAGGGTCTCTGAGCTGCCATCGTTCAAAAAGTGCTTCTTCTGGCTTCCCGAAGAAGAGCCAGAAAGAAGAAGAAGAAGAAGGTGTCCAGAATAACCTCAACACCTCTACCTGCAAAACAGTAGAACATAAGAGAAAGCCAATAAACCGGGAATTTTCCTTACTATCAGCAGTCCCGAACCCGATGTTAAGAAGGTTCGGGAACAAACTGGCTGCCGGCTCTAGTATGGGCTAGGGACTGTCATGTTACAAGTGTCGGGTTCTAAAACCATTGAAGGGGACGTGCAACCCTCGGCATCTTCATCTGATGCGTAAATGAGATGACATATTTCCCAAATAAATTTGGAGCATTGTGAAGCGGCGACTGGGATTTCCTCGGGGAATCCGATTATGGAACTGGACTGCCCGGAAAAATGACGGCCATATTCTAGGCGGAGATATATCCCATTTCATTGGCAGCAGAAGAATGTCAGCGTCAAAAATGGAGGGTCGCACCATTCGAATCTGTTCCGAGAGTCGGGCAGCATTATCAGCACTAAAGAGCAACGACATATCAAGCCAGTTGGTGTGGAGTTGTGATCAGATGCTGCTGAAATTTGGCCGACTGAATGGAGCATTCCTGATGTGCGTGCCGGTGCACTCAAACATCGCTGGTAATGAGGAGGCTGGCAGACTAGCTCGCCAAGGGTCTGGATCCACAATAATGGGGCCAGAACCAGCTTTTAGAATCCAGCCATCTACTGTCAAGCCCACTCCGAAGGGTGTAATTGCAAGGATTCGCACAGCTGAGTTGAGAAATTTGAACTCTTGATGGCAGGCAAGAATCTGGGGTGCCAGAGCGCCATTTTTGTTGTCCTTTAAGAAGTAGGATTGGGGTGGTGGTTTCGGCTATTTGCAGCCAATGTGAGGAGGAGGAGGAGACGGGCCTGCACTTTTTATGCAGTTGCCCGGCCTCCTCAGATCTCAGACGAAGACACCTTGTTAAGATTTTCTTCAATAAAGAATCTGCACACTCTCTGCCGCTCAGATTCGCTAAAGCCTGTGAACGACGTAGGAGGGAAGTCATTGAATAGCCAATTTATGGAGATAGTACAATGGGCCTAACAATGTCCCGAGTGCCCGGAGCTGCAGCTCCCCCTAGAAAACTAAACTAACTATAACTAACTAGTCGCCGGAGTTCCGTATTTGAGATGGTACCAACAAACCGTCGGGACAAACGAGGGCCCCGGCGTGCGACGAGGGTCCTGGCATGCGACTGCCCGAAGGCCCTTTTCGGGGAGCAGTATTCGACCGTGATTGCGCTCGAGATCTAGCTCCCGAACACGACATCTGCATGTTCTGTATTAGTAATAATGGGGGGATGGGAATAAGATGCGGTGTTAGGCCCCGCCCTAAAATGTCCAATCACGTAGGATTTTTATGGGGAACCGGTTGTTTGTGGGAGCTGGACTGTGCGATTGGTATGATTGGTCATAAGGGTGGTGTTGCAGCGTGAAGGTTGAATTTTTTGAAAGTTGGTTTCTTGTGTTCAAGGTTCCGATTTGGTGCGGTATGGAGAAGATTTTGGTGTTAGTTTTATGGAATAGGTTTGGCAAAGGGTTTTTGGCCTGTGGTGGGCCCTTCAAGAGTTGTTTGTTGGGGTGTGGCTTTTTCTAGAATTTGCATTGATGATTTTATGTAAGGGTGATGATGCAGTGGACGTTTCCGTTTTAGCCGGTAGTCTGTCCGAGACTGGAGTCCGGGACTTTGTGCCTACTGCCTAGACCCCATTTTCCTTTTTTAATCAACAGACTTCACCCCAGCTCCTTGACACGGGACATGGTTTGAATACTAAGTCTATTCATTGTGTTCAATATTTGAATAACATTCAATATGTGAATTATCCTGGAAATATTTCTGGTTCCTTTTCATTCTTTTATTGAGCCAGTGGCTATCCTCGTGTTGGAGAAACGTCAACGATTTCTTCCTTTCTCTTCTAGTCCCTGCCAAGAGCTTTTGCTGTTGCTCTAATTCAAGCCATTCACCTTGAGGCAGTTGGAGAGACTGAGTAATTGTGTTATATATCAAACTTATATTTGTATATATAAAAGAAAATTTTTATCCGTCTACCTCGCTACCAGGAAAACACTATATACAGCGAAAAAGGAAGGAGAGCACTGCTCCGTTAGAGGCAAAGGAGGCGTATCATATATTATGATTTCTAGACTTAATTATCTTTAAAAATAGATGATAACACCAAAAAGGTGCACTTCTAACAGGATTTGACTTCATAGTAAATGAGCTGCTTGGCATAAATGTCAGCCATAAGCCGTCCTGTAAATCGTCCTGGACTCTGTGCTGTTCTACAGACGTTTCAGTTTTTTTTTTTTTTTATATATTTTCTTTCCTTTCCTTTTTGCTGTTGCCTACATTTAGATTTTCCACATTTCATACTCCTCCACACTCCCAGTGTATGTTTCCAGGATATGGGGACTTTACTGTTAATATCGTACATCGTTTCAGTAACTTTTCTCGTCTTCTCATGATACCCAAAATGAGGAAGAGATGCAGAGATATGTCACTCATCCATGGGTGCCGCTTGTTAAATTTTACCACCAATTAAATATAGAGTGTTGGCATAAGTAGGAATGCAGGTAAAAAAAAAAGGATATATGTAAAGGGATAACATCGTGGTGAGAGGAAAATTGGACAGTTTTCCTAAGTTGATTTTTGAAAGAATTTTCATAGATTCAGGAAGTGCGTTAAACATGAGTTAGGGCGGGGGAGGGAACCCCGGGATTCCCATGGACGACTGGGTTGTTATAAAGGAGGAGGAACCTCTGATAACCAGCCAGCCGGTACCACTTCGCATAAACGAGGAGTGCCTGGAGAAAAAGGCTGATTATAAAGTGTGGTGCGGAGTCAGGAATGCCAAAGTAAGAGTGGCCCAATCCACGCCGCCAACGAGCTGTTGGAGGAGATGACGATCGACGGTCCGACGGGGGCTGACAAACCCCCCACGCAAGCAGATCATGCTGAGGGTAACGCAGATAAATCTGCAGCACCCGAAGTGCGCCTCGGCTAATCTGCTCGTCTTCCTCTTAGGGGAAGACATCGACATCGCGCGACCGAACCATCAGAAGGCTCCAAAGCAAATATTTTAATTTATTCCACAGCACAGGAGACGCTGATCAGGCTAAACCTACAGCATGTATTCTTACGAGGAAGAGTCTGCACGCTTTCCTGTGCCCGGACCTGAGTTCCAGTGACCTAATTGTGGTCAAGCTGGAGCAGATGGGGGCAGACAACGTGTATATTTCCTGGGCTTACATGGCTCACCACCGATCAGCTCCGCCAGAAGAACTACAACATGTGACGAACACCATAACAGCAAAGAAAGCCAACCTGCTGATAGGCTGCGACATTTTGGGGCAGCTCCGAAATCAACAAAAGAGGTGAGTCATTCTTTGATTTTATTATTACTTCAAATCTATCGGTGGGTAACAGGGGCAGTGCACCAACCTTTCACTTTCCCTGCTCTGAGAACTGCGACGGTTGAGAGGAGGTCCTTGATATCACCCTAATAACCGACAACGGGTGTCTTAGGGTGGAGGACTGGAGAGTGTCTGACCAGAGATCCTTCTCTGACCACAGTTGGATACTCTTCAGTCTAGATCTCGCCGCAGAGGTCTCCAAGCCCTTTAGAGACCCCAGGAGGATCGACTGGAGAAAGTTTGGTTAGGTAATTAAGAACAAACTCTCCGGTGCGCAAATTGGTAGGATTGGCACGACAGACGAACTGGAGTCAAAGGTCGGGGCTCTGGAGAAGGCATTTGATACCACCTTCAAAGTCTCGTGCCCTGCTAACTACAGCAAAAAGACCCTGCCACCGTGGTGGAACGAAGATCTCTCTAGTCTCAGGAAGCTGACCAGAGAAATCTTCAACATCTGCTACAGGCAAAAATAATGGCAGCCATACAAGGACTGCCTAAAGAAGTACAAGTCAGCCATCAGGACCGCCAAGAGGTGGTCTAGACTATTGTCAGAACATTGAAAGCACTAGTGAATCCGCGAGGCTCAGTAAGATTCTGTCCAAGGAACATAAGAGTCGATCCTTTCTTAAAAAGTCGGAAGGCTCCTGGACGGAATCTTCTAGCAAAACCTTGGAGCTGCTAGTGCAAACGCACTCTCCCTCCAGCGAGGAGGACTGTGAGTGTGGAGGGTTTGCGGCAACCCCAGCTGTGCGAGACTATCAAATCGGTAATTCCCGGGGATATAAATCTCCGCTTCTCCGCATACAAATCTCCAGACCCAGATGGCATAATGCCAGTCATGCTACAGAAGCAGCAGGAAAGGGTTGCGCCGTGGCTTGTTGATATTTACCGGAGCTGCATCACTTTAGGATACGTACCGCAGTCCTGGAGGCGGGCACGGGTGGTTTTCATACCGAAAACGGGCAGGCGCGGTCATGAGTCTGCGAAGGACTTTCGGCCAATCAACCTGACCTCTTTCGTGCTGAAGACCCTAGAACGCGTCCTGGACATTCACTTAAGGACGATTATGGAGAGAACGCCTTTCTCTAACTCCCAGCATGCCTACCTCAAAGGAAAATCCACAGAAACCGGCCTCCACGAGGTAATTGGCACGGTTTAGCGGTCGCTGCAGTACAAGCAGTATACCCTTGCTGCCTTCTCGGATATAGAAGGAGCTTTCAACAACGTCAGTACCAACGCCATCAAGGAAGCCTTGACCGGTATTGGATTGGAGGGGTATCTCACGCATTGGATTATATCCATGCTGAGTAGCAGGATAATCCAGTCCGATCTGGGAGGGAACCACTTTACCAGAGCTGTGAACAGAGGCACGCCCCAGGGTGGTGCCATCTCACCGGTGCTCTGGTGAATAGTAATGGACAAAATTTTACGTACAGCGGGATGAAGGTGGTGGTATATGCCGACGACTTGGTGATATTAGTATCAGGGATGTTTCTGTCCATTATGACCGTTGCGAAAGGTGTGCCTCTGGGCCGCAAGATGCGGACTCAGCATAAACCCAACCAAAACGCAACTGATGCTATTCACCACCAAGACAAGGATACCTGAATTCCATTTACCACGGCTGAATGAACAAAGATTGGTTCTTTCCTCTAATGTAAAGTATCTGGGTGTAATCCTGGATCCTAAGCTAAATTGGAGGTTGAACATAGAACTGCGGGTTAAGAAGGCCCGTATAGCCTTCTATGCCTGTAAGAGAACCTTTGCAAAGAAATGGGGTCTCCGGCCGAGGATGCTTCTCTGAATGTACACCGCTGTAGTGCGTCCGATCCTGATGTACGGCTCTGTTGTATGGTGACAGGCTTTGAAGAAGAAATACAATAGAAGGAAGCTTAATAGGACTCAAAGAACTGCGTGTGTAGGTGCTACGGGGGCTCTGCAGTCCTGTCCGGCAGATGCTCTCAATGTACTCCTGCATCTCCTCCCCCTAGACCTCCACCTCAAATATGTTGCAGCGTGCAGTGCCGTCAGACTACGCGAATCCGGATGCTGGGCAGCGAAGTCCTACGGCCACAGCAACATCCTAGATGAAATACCTCGAGAAATCTGGGCATCCCCCACGAACTATGTCACACGCAAGCTGAACTCCACGAGAAACTTTGCTGTGGACCTTCCAACCAGGGCAAAGTGGAAGACCGGCGGCGTGTTGCAAGACTATGACACGGTATTCTTTACGGACGGATCAAAGATGGCCTATGGAGTCGGCGCGGGGGTTTTCTCCAATACACACGGTGTATCCAAGTCGTATGGTCTCTCAGGTTTCACCAGTGTATTCCAGGCGGAAGTACTGGCGATATTAGAAGTCTGTGGATGGCTGGAGCGTGATTCGAGCCCCAAGCGTAACATAGCCATTCTAAGAGACAGCCAAGCGGCTATCAAGGCCTTGTACTTAACGACGACATCTTCCGGGTTGGTGGGGCAGTGCAGAGACGCGCTCAACCATCTGGGCGCCACGCTCAAGATCACTCTCCTCTGCGTTCCCGGGCATAGGAACATAGAGGGGAATGAGCGGGCTGACGAATTGGCCAGGCAAGGCTCCGCTCTTGGCAGTCCCTCGGGGAATACAGTCAGTGTTCCGCTGGCGACTGTCGGGGGCCGAGTTTACTCGCACTACCTAGCAGCCGCGGGCCTGAGATGGCGAAGGCTTACAAGCTGTGCCGAATCAAGGAGAATTTGGCCCGCTTATAACATAGCCCGATCACGAGAGCTCCTGTGCCAGACGCGTGCAAATGCATTCAAGATTACGGCGGTCTGCACGGGGCACTGGCCCATAGGGGACCATGCCGCTAGGCTTGGCTTACCCTATAACTCGCATTGCCGAAGCTGCGGAAAAGGAAAAGAAACCCTCATGCACTTTCTCTGTGATTGCCCAGCTCTGGCTCGAGTCAGGCTGCGGACACTGGGTAAACCATTCTTTGGGGACCTCAGTGAGATTTCTAGTTGCAGGGTCGGAGAGCTGCTTTTCTTCGTGAATGCTACGGGCTGGCTTTGAAGATCCGAGGGCCAGAGGATAAAACTTGCGGGGTCCTTTTCAATGTAATTTTGGTAGTCTCTTTACCTCGGACCTCGCGAACACCTTTTTGACTACTCTGCTCCTTTTTTGACAAAAGGACGATGGTTTTTTTTTTTTTTTTTAAAATAGTCCACCTGAACATATAAAACCTGCACCCAATGTACAAATCTAAATCATATTCGCCATGAAATAGTGATGTAATACGCGCGACTGGAAACTCTCTCATGCGTGGGAACGTAATAATGTAACGATGTGCAATATAAGCTTTACCGAGGGTTTCCTCCTATAAAATACACATGTGTAACAAACAATCCACACTTGAGTGAGAATGTTTTGTAATCAACCTCATTTGGTTGACGTGTTGAGTCAACAAATTGAGGCAAACCACTTACGACTAGCATCAGAAAGGACAACATTATGCCACATATTCACCCGTCCGCATCCTCATCAACACCCATCATCATGATTAAAGTACGGCTATCGTCATCGCTATATATCCTTTCCTGTCTTTGGTACTTCGTGTTTGCCAGCATCGTTAACATAAAGCAAACTAGAAGTAGCTTGACTGAAAAAACACTTTGACTAAATACGTAGAGGTTGCATTCGTGCTTATTAGTAACAGATAGGATGTGAAGTCATCCTATTTGGTATCCTTTTTAGATATTTCTGGGGTGGGGCAGATAATTTATCCTGACCAGAAATGCAGGAAATTATGGATCCGGTCCAAGTCAGATGCGTTTCTAAAAGACGTTTTCGTCCACTAATCGCTTCATTTTTTTCGTTATTAGGCCTGGGTGTTATCCTTCCGTACCTTCATCAGTCTAATTCGGTTTTGTTCCCGAGTTTCCCGCAGCTAGCCTAATGCCGTTCCATATTGTCGATAACGGCAATTATCCTACCACTGAAACCAATTTCCCGTCAAAAGAACAAACATCACTCAAACACCAGGGGTGAAACCCAGAAAAAAATCTCATAAGGACTCCGGCAAACTCCCAGAAAAGCTGGGAAAATTACAAAAGTTTTTCCCAAGACAGCAACAACAGAGAGCACACATATAAAAATATCAATCACACAAACTTCTCCTTTACCTTGACAAAGGACCTCGAAAAAAAAATTTCCAATTAGTCCCCAAACTCTCAACGATTTTCAGCCGATCAGTTCATCCCCACTTATATTAATGTTTCCTTCTTTTTTTTTTCTCATTTTTCTGCTCCTTTTTCTTTGCCTGCCAGGACTCAAGGACACGAGCGAAGGATACGAGCTTTTGCCTACTATTCACTAATCGCTAAAAGCATTGAGCAATTTCAGTTTTTGTCGGTTTTACCCAATAATTGAATATATATATCGGGGGGGGGGGAGGGGGCAAGAAAATCGGGAAACTCGAATTCCTGAAGAAAAACCTGCTGCGCTTCTGAGGTGATTAGGATAAGAAGGAGAAGGGAGTGGCAGGGATTGATTGGTCCATGTGATTCAAATTGAGGACGCGGTGTTGTCGTAGTGAAATTTTCATTTAGATTCTGTGAAGGTAGCTCCTTTTTATGGTCACTTTAATAAGGAGGTATGACCCTGGTGACAAGAACAACTGCATCCCGAAATACAGGATCCAGGACACAAGGTTCGGATTTAAAATTGCTCCCTGTATTTTTGTTAGTCCTGAAGTAGAATTTACTTGTAATCGGCAGCGGGACGGAGGGTCCCGTGGTGAAAATTATTGTGACTCTCTTAATCCCTTAATCATTAACGTCTCTCTCCCGAATCTCTCGTTTTAACTTGGTCAGTAAAACATGAGATTCTTTCATAAAGGGACCCCTGCAAACTTGATTTTGGCAATCTGAAGGATTAAAACCGCTGCATGAAGACAAGACCTAAGATATCTGAATCAACAGTCAGTTGAGAAGCAGTGATACCATTATTACGTCCCAAGAAAGAATACCCAGTTATTTCCCTTCGTCATCTCAACTTTCAAGTGCCCTGGCTCCACCGCCAAATTAAGTACCTCATCATCAACTGAGTCCTTGAAATAGGAACACATAAATCAACCCCGAATGGATGGTAAGTTTTGGGATGAGATTGAATATGCAAAAGACAGGTAGTAACTAACTGATTGACTGTTTTCTGGGAGAACTCAATGAGGGACGAAAAAAAAAAGAAAAATCATAATGGAAACAAGTTAGGGGAAAAATTTAATCATGAAAAATGGAAAAAAAAGAGAGAGAACAGCGATTTGAAATTGCCTTTATCGAGAAATATGTTGAATGATGACATACAAAGGGACTTATACGGAAATCTTGCATAGTGAAAAGGTGCTCAAACGTGGCATTCAAATTGAGATTCAATTACCGTGTCCTCTTCAACACATCCCTTATATTCGGTTTCCTCCTATTCCGTCCTACCCTTCTGCATTGGTTGATTGGTATATGGTAGATTCCCAGATGAAATAAATGAAATGGGAAATTTGAATGCCAAACGTAAGTCAATTATTCAGGGCTATTTTTAAGGCTTTGTGTCAAACAAAACCTTATTAAAATCGATTCAATATCTCTCTGTCTGTCTATCTGTTTGTCACAGTCGAATTACTCGCGAGCGGCTGGACATATTTTGAAGAACGTGTGGCGAAAACGTGTGGTCTTGTGGATCCTTTTACCTATAGCGCGAGTGACGTCTTTTCCTGTTCAGTTTAAGCGGGGGGGGGGGGGGGGGGGGGCGCGAAAGAGGGGTGTAAAATATTTTCACCGAACATGGCCGTGTGGGATATTAAATGAAAGGGTTTAATGAGTACTTTTCCAAACAGGTCCTATTTTTGATGTTCGGGCGAAACACAGAGGAGTGTAGGCTCAAAATTTGAGCCCCAAAAAATGAGATAGGTCTCGTTCTCAGAACTTATATGAAATCTGGGTCTCACCTCATTCCGATATTTGCTCACATAAAACTAATAATAGGATATTACCATATTTTCGAAGCCCCCCTTACGTTCATCCTGGAAGTACAATATTAGGCATTGTATTCTTAGAAGACGTGTATGACGTCATCATCAAAAAGTGAACTCGTATTAACCGCGGATCACAAGGAAACATCTCAGTTTTACCCCTCTTAGCTTTGTTTTTTAGTTATTTGAATATTGCCCATGGTTTTCGACTCAATGGAAAGCGTGCATTTAGTGCCTACGGCGAAGCCAGCCAGGAAGGAGGTAACCCTCAACTAGGGAGAAACTGGTCCGCGCACATACCCGTAAACGGAAGGGGAAGTTTTGGCAGAAGGGAACTTCAGCCACCTTCTCCTTCACTCTTATCGGGAAGCGGGAGCGGTGGAAAGAGAAGATTGTGACGTGGAAGCTCCTCCTTACCCCCGATATGTGGGAATTGTCTCAAACGGCCCTGACACCAGGAAGGTTTTAACTGGCTGCAGAAAAGCACACTGCGAAGGAAGTTGAAACACCTTGAGAATGAGGACATGGACGTGACTAAACCACTAGGTGCAGTAATGTTCAAAGAAATTGGACGCAAGGAAGCGGAATCTTCGGAGGAAAATGGGGACAAACTGGGAACCCCGGTGAGACCTATACTGGATGCACCAGACTCCTCTGCCAGCGGTAATGCCCGCAAGAAGCGTAAGATAAACATATCTATGGTGGACAACTCTTTATTGTGCTCCTAACCAGGGCCTATATTCGCGGGTCCCGAGGGGGATTTGCATCTGTATGCCTGGAGGTGATCAAATCAGCGAGAGAGATCTCGAAGAAGCTGGTCCCTCCCATAAGAATACGGACACAATGGGGGAAGGAAGCCTCATTTCCGAACGCTACCGTGGTAGTTTTCTCCAAAGATTGAACAATGTCAGCGGGAGAATTTACCATCCTCCGGGAATGCCTGTGGAGAAAAATGGTGGAGCATGAAACAGAGCCAAGATTTAACTATCAAGATTTTTACGATGGCTTTTTTCATTTGGAGCCACTGAAAAGGCTCACGAATGAAAATATGGGAACTGCTGTGTTACATTTCATCCTTTGGTGGGGTCTAGCGCGTTAACCAGACCTACGCGGTTATCTGAAATGCGCACTCGTCCTCTGCTGTTCTGTGCCAAGCGCTCTTGGGGCGACCCACTCGTCGGCTATCTTGGGGCAGTGGATATTCCACTGCATGGTATACCCCGTAATGCAATTGTCAACCCTCCGTAATGTGTGCCACTTCCACCTTCCTATCACGTCGAATACGAGTGGCAAACCTGCGCCGATCAAGTCCTTCGTTTGAAAGAATGGCAGGCCAGTCTACTCTGCAAACTTAGCTACCATCCGAGCACGCAGAGACCTCTCTAGTTGTCGCACTCAAAAAGTGCCCTTTTTGGAAACTTAACGATCATCCCCTTCTTCTACTCTCTGGCAAAGATCTCGTACGAATAGAAGCAGCAGATGTGCACTAACTGCGGTGCAGCGATAAATAACTCTGCGGAGAGACCATCAAGCCCAGCGGTATTACTCCGTTTGAGGAGTACATCGATGGCCGAAATGATTTCTCTTGGAGGAACAGTCTGTATCCGCTTGTTACGGTGACCAGCCATTTCATCCACAAGAGGGGAACTTCACCGGATGTGACATGGCTAAGGACCCTGGTGAAGTGTTCTTTCCATCTCATCAGTTGTTAATCATCGTGAATGAGAAGTCGACGGTTGACGTCCTTCACAGATCTATCGAAAGATTTGCGACCACATGCAAGCTCTTCCGTGATGCGGTATACATTTCTTAAATCATTGCAATCTCCAGCATCTTCCGTTTCGCTGACCAGCGCACCAGATAATTTCTCTCTTGTCACGGCGCACACTACGGGATTCCGCTCGGTATTGGAGTTCCATCATGTCACCCCCGCCATGAATCGCAGCGATCTCCCACTGCAAGTTGCAGAAATCCACGAACCTGCCAACATTACCGTTACGGTCGCCAGTAACGTGCTTCCACATTACAAGTCCGAGCAAGGGGTTGTCAGATCCCACCTTGGCACTCAGAGTACCTATCACGATAACAATGACACACTGCAGTGGGTAGCGTTACATCCACGAACGGAAATCCGGTTCCAACCCCTTGTCAACACCTGTCTGTGTCATATCATTGGAATACCCCAGCCTTATACAATTATAAACGAAGAACTTGTTCGGCGCACAGGCTAGTAAACATTGTGATCAGAAGACGGAAGTGGCAGTGTATAGGTCACACGGTAAGAAGAGGCGACCATTGTATTGCTGGCTAAACCATACAATGGAATCCTCTCTCCGAAGATAGACGATGGGTGGGTCGCCCCAGGGGCACTTGGCGGAAAGCAGTTGAGAAGGAGTGCATGCGTCGTGGAGGGTGCAGGCGACGACATTTCGGAAAACAGTTTAAGGTCGTCAGCATTGAGATAACAGGCACAAGTAAGGAGGGGCGAAGGTCGTTGATCAAAAATCAAAATAATGAAGGACCCAGAATAGATCCCTGCGCAACGCCAGAGGAGGGGGAGAAGGAACGGGATGTGCAGCCATCAAAAGAAAAGCGGCTGGCTCGGTTAGAAACGTAAGAGGCGAGCCATAAAACAAGTTCCCTCAGGGATCGTCAATGATCCTTCGTGGGTCGTTTACGTTACGGGGAGTGGCGTCCCCGAGGTGTCTGAGCAAGTAGTTCTGACCCCCTAGCTGGCATAACTTGCGTCCTAGGTAGTAGCCTCGAGAAAGTTTCTCGGTGAAGAGCGAACTGCTAATGACCGATACACGCCGGGACACACTGGGAGTCCCCGGAGCCGTCGACAACTCCCCGTCGACGTCGATGGGGTGATGTAAGTCTAGCTCTGCCAAGGTGGTAGTTGTGGCGTGTATCAGGAGCCAGCCCCTTCGGGACCCTGGTTGGGTAGTGTGCATTGAACCGGTGTTAGTAGACCGCGTTGCCCCGAGCGAGCGCTGATCCGTCCATGAATTCCGGGATCAGCTAAGCGTAGGTCAGGCCTCAGGGAACTGGGGTAGGGGCTATGTCCCCGAGGGTATACCCGCTCCTGACTATTGCGGCCCGCTCCCTTGCACACGGTGCGCTGGTAAACAACTCAAATGGAGAATAAAAACGAACGAAACCAGGAGATAGTGGAAATGGAGGGTGAGCTGGCTGCGTTTATTCGCAGCACGAAAATGCGCCGTTAGCCCCAGCGCCCAGCGAAGGACGCAACAAGGGCTGAAATACCCGACGAGACATCGGGACGCGCAGACGGAGAGAAAGACTCGGAAAGTGATGCGGTATCTGCAACACAGAAAGGAACCCAGACCATACCGCACAGTGCTGTAATTGGGGAAAGAGGCACAGTGAAAACTGCCGAAACTAATAAAATGGTTTCGAATATAAGCCGAGTGGGAGGACTGTCGATTACTCTGGCGCAAGCGCAAGAGGAAAGACTTATTGAAAAATGCACGGCAGTTGTGAAGCACATGCGATTTCGACGTTCCTTCAGAAAAACGTCGGCAAGGGCGTGAAAAACGGGCTAATAGAACTGGAAGAGCTCCTGGACAGGATTTCATACTATAGGCAAACATGGAAACTAAGACAAAATCCGCAGGAAGTAGAAACAACCGCGCTTCCCGAGGAGAACACCACGAGTACCAAACGGATCGCTGACAGCCCATTGCAGAGCGAACTTGGTAAAAAACGAAAGGAGGAAGGGACATCTGAAGGAGACTTCACTCAGGTACTCTCCAGGGCTGAAAAGAAGAGTTCTGGAAGACTTTTCGGCAAGTGACCACCAATACATTGCTTTCGAAGTGGTGGACACAAACTCTCGGTGTGCGCCACCCCAGCGATCTTTCTGTGTATGGAACGTCGCGAAAGTGAACACCGGGAACTTTGTCGAAACTCTGGGAACAGGTGGGGCCACGCTGAAGAGTACTCCTGGGGGCGGTGGCGCTGCTGCTGACACTGTCGTAAATTCAGTTATGAACCTGATAACGACGGTCTGCGGAGCCTCCATGCCCAAGAAGACATCGAGGCGCGGCAAACCTTCCATGTATTGGTGGACAGTGGAAATCGCAGAGCTCCGGAAGGAGTGTCACAGGCTCCGCCGCTTAACACAACGTCTAGGCGACCGGGAGGAGGCATGTACCATAATGATGGAGTACAAATCAGCCAAAAGGAGACTCCGCAGCGCAATAAACAAGAGCAAAGCTCGTTGCTGGCAACATCTGATCGACGAGGTGAATGGGGATCCGTAGGGACTCGGTTACAAACTTGTAACCCGAAAAATCGGGGCTCTGCGGAAACCCTGTTCACTTAAGGCCGAGCAGATGGACCGCATTGTGAGGGCACTCTTCCCTGCACATCCCGTATGGGATGGTGACGTCGGCGCGGGGAGCGCAGAGGGCTGTCCACTTTACTCTGTAAAAGAGTTGGAACAGGCAGTCCTCTCTATGAAAAACAAGAAGGCGTCAGGACCCGATGGTATTCCAGCAGGGGTATACAAAGTGGTATTCCAACCCAGGCCAGACCTACTGCTCAGCGCATTCAACGCTTGCCTGAAAGAGGGCTTGCGCTGATCCCTAAAGGGAAAGGCGATCCCGAAGTGCCGTCTTCATACCGCCCACTATGTATGCTTGATACTGCTGGGAAAGTGCTCGAAAAGCTCATCAGAAGTAGACTCGCTGAAGCGATACGCGCTGCCGGAGATTTATCTCCCCGGCAGTTTGGTTTTAGGGCAGGGAGATCGACAATTGATGCTGTCATGCAGGTCGTGGACGCCGTTCGACGAGCAGAAGCACATAGCCGCCGAACTCAGAAACGCCGTCAGAAACGCCTTCAATTCCCTAAGATGGAAAGACATTCTAGGCACACTAGACAATACCTTCAACGTGCCGAACTATCTCTTACGGATTTTGAGGGACTATCTGAGGAACCGCTCCCTGCTCTATGAAACACTGGAGGGTCAAAGGTGGATGGAGGTCACGTCGGGGGTAGCACAGGGATCCATCCTAGGGCCGGACCTCTGGAACGCTACCTATGACAGCCTGCTTAAACTCGACATGCCAGAAGAGTCGCGCCTGGTCGGCTACGCAGATGATGTCGCAGCGTTTGTTGCTGGACGCACTGTCGAACAGGCGCAAAGCAGACTCGGCATATTGATGTGACGAGTAAGCGGATGGATGACTACTCATGGTTTCAACCTTGCACTGGAAAAAACCGAAGTAGTCATCCTGACTAAAAAGAGAATTCCGACCCTGCGTCCCATATCGTTCGGCGAGTCGATAATCGAGTCAAAATCAGCGGTAAAGTACCTCGGGTTGACTCTTGACTCAAAGATGAGCTTTTCTGAGCAAATCCAAGCAGCAGCGAACAAGGCTGCGGCTGGAGTTTCGGCGTTAAGTAAGCTAATGGCAAACGTCTAGTAGGCGACGTCTCCTGATGAGCTCAACGCAGTCTGTCCTGCTCTACGGCGCAGAGGTATGGGCTGGCGCTCTTGGCAAGGAGGTATATTGTAAACGCCTCGCGCAAGTACAGAGACGGGGAGCTTTACGGGTGGCGTCTGCGTACCGCACAGTCTCTGAACCGGCCGTGATGGTGATCGTGGGAGTTATCCCCGTTGCCCTTCTTGCTAGGGAGCGTCAGGCCATATACAAGCGCAAGTGAGATGAGCCAAGGGAGGTGGTTGCTCGCGAAGAACGGCAATACACTCTAGACGAGTGGCAGCTCTCTTGGCAAAATGAAACTAGAGGCAGATGGACTGCGCGGCTCATCGGCAACTTAGGTGCGTGGCTGAATCGGAAGCATGGTGAGACTGATTATTTCCTTACCCAATTTTTAAGTGGGCGCGTTCTCCGGATGGTGTGTTTTGCAATGGAGTTGTGGACGATGCCCACCACACATTTTTTTCTTGTGGAAGGTGGGATGGGGTTCGTCAGCAGCTCTATTTAAACACAGGGGATCTCTCTCCAGACAACATTGTGGAAGAGATGCTGAGGACTGCTGACAGCTGGAACCGTGTTGCCCATTACGTTCGGGCCTTTCTCGTTGCTAAGAAGATAGAACTCGACCGGTGGAGGAGCCGGATGGCAAGGGGCTCCTTGAACTGACAGTTCCCTTCCTCTTCTCCCCTCCCGTTGGCGAAAGGAATTCCCTGATTTGAAGGCTCCGCAAGGCGGGAGAGTTCGGGGGCCGGCCCGAAGTAATGTGACAAACGGTTCCGGGCTAGCTCTCTGACGATGGGGAGGTGTTTAGTTGGTAGTCCGACGACGTACCGAATCGGGAGTCCAACACTGTGTGTGTAAATGCATTCACCTACCCTACCCCAAAAAAAAACCTCAGAGCACCTGGTGAACCACCAGACAGGACAGAGGATAAGAATTTAGGAGATGAGGGGACGTAACAGGGAAGAAGATCAAATAAAGTATTATAGAAGGTCTTGAGTGCTTGGCCACACGTTAATGGAAAGAGAAGAGGAACCCAGTTGATTGCCACCAGGGCTGAGTTCTGACCTTCGAAGTTCGCCTTATGAAAGTTGAAATTGGTAGGCTTGCCTGCGACAGGGGAGTGGAGTCGGGATATCTGAGCATCGAACTTGAGATAAGGATGATTGGCGTCAGGGGCAATGTAAGAGCGGGCATGAGGGGATTGGGAAAGGCAACACACAAGGATGGTTCGACAGGACAAGATCAAGAGTGCGATCTAAGTGGCTTTTAGAAAGGTTAAACTGGAGGGCGGCATCGGTGTACACGAGTGTGGATAAAGGAAGGGAAGAGTGGGTGGAGTTATTAGGGAGGTAAGGCCAGATGTAATAGGCCAAGAGAGCATAGGAAGATTAAAGTCGGCACGGAGGATAAGGTGAAGTAAGGGTATCTAGGCTTCCGGAAAATCTCCGGTTCCGGGGGAAGTACCCCCTTTTCAGCCGCGCCCTCATCGGTACAGCTCTCTTCAAACCGTGTGGGATTAATTCGTCACCGAATTTCAAATGAGGAAGACTTTCAGTTCTGTTTTCTGATTTATTAGACCTTTTCTGTATTTAGTCCTTTTGCATAGAGCAACGCTCTTAACGTAGGATTGACAATTGAGTTGATCGAAATGTATGAGTTTCACCAATTAACCGAGGAAATCACAACTCATATGCCTGAGGAATGTTTAGATAAATTGTAAACGCTTGTGCATCTCGAACCATGATTCCATGTAAGTCACCTGTAGGCCTATTCCGTTGTGTTTCATTAGTATTTTTCCCTTCTGCATTTTCACATCTTTTCGCTTTTCATTCCTCTAAAGTTTTATTTTCATTTTTATTTTAGATGTTGTTGTTGTTGTTGTTAATTATATTATAGCCATCCAGCTCCAGCCACACGGCTATTACTTGCCATTGCAACTGATGACGGCAATGAACGGGGCCTACAAAGAGGCTACACAGACATCGGGTCCCCGGAACGCCATACATAACATAACAGGTATTCTTAATAACTTGAATAAAATGTAGCCTAAAGGTACAAAAATACACCTTGCGCACGACAATTCAGTTCAACAGATAAAAGATACACATATCCGTATGCACAGGTATCTTTGAATTTGACCAGATCAAATGTGTATAGTAGAGTTTCGAGAGTTTAAAATGGAGTGTGTGTGGTTAGGCTGTGTCGCTTGGCTAGCCAGGGACTGTTTTTTCTTTTCTTCATTATTTTTGCTTTCCTGAAAACTAGTCGATTGACTTTTAGCTGGTTTTGTCACGTAACACCCGTACTCTGGACATGCGTAATAGGCTTAGATTGACTTAAGGGGCGATCAACTTTTGGAGAAAATTGCGAGGAGTCCGGCGACTCTGTGCTGTCTGTCTCAGAGATATTTCGAAATATCTGAGATACGTATAGGATTTTGAAAAGCAGTTCCCAATGCACATTGGAAATTTCTAATTTTGTCAAAAGTGAAGAAATACACAAGGAATTATGCGAGTTTCCCTTAGGGACCCAAAAATCTCCGATAAGCCCAGACCATTCAAAAAAAAAAAGGAGGAATTTTAAAAATCGATCCTGTTTCCATTCTCATAAATTATGGCGTAAATTGCGGTCATAATTTCTAATTTAAAGGCCAACCTATTCCACCTCAATATCGAGAGTCAATTCACCACTTGCCCGCTATTAAAACAGGATAGGGTCGTGCCAATTACCAGTCGTATTTGAATCAATAATAATAACAATAGCAAAAAAATCCTCGAAGGACATCCCTTCCTCTAGAGCCGACACCCCGGATTGGCAATATATTGTGGTTGAAAGTAAAACGCATTCAAGACAATAATTCCTAACCCATAGGTCATATAAAATTCCAATTGTATGGTGTGGATGCAAAAAGGATGTCCACTCAAATATCAACACGATGGGAAAAAAGGAAAAAAAAAAACCCTGAATGAGCACTTTACAGGGACCAACCAATTCCCCGAGGAGATGTGGAACGGCAGTTAGTTATGATCTGTGGATTTTTATCGGAGACAAAAAAACGGAAATCAACGCCGTTCTGGATCATCAAAAGTGTCCTTTCGACATTTTCAAGATGGTCGTCTTGGGAGCAGGACCAAGCCCGTATTATATTTCTTTGTGATTATAATTCTAATTTTGAGTGTAAGTAATGTTATACTTGTTGGTTTCATTCTCCTGAAAATGTAAAAGTCTCCGCGGTTAGACAAGGGTTGAATTTGTACTTTTGTGAAGCAACTTTATTTTGACTTTAATGTCCTTGACTTCAAAGAGTTTCGACGCCTTTTTCAACACTTCGTTGTTCCTTTAAAGCAAATACCTCCTGTAAATTTCTATATTTTCGGTCACGTCTCATTTCCTCATATAGCTTATGCGGTTCACCAACCTTACATTCTCCATGGAAACCCTGTGTTCATTTAGGACGATAACCTCCGCTACCTTTGATCAGCAAGCCGACGCACCCTTTCTTTCCGCGCTTTCTTTAACTGCTCCGTAAAACGTATTTCCACGTTCCGTCTGGTTTGTCCGATGTATACCTTCCTGAAATAGGCGGAGGAAATTTCTTATACTCCTAACTATGACATTTGATCGATAGGAACTTGGTCGACCCCAGAAGGGTTTTGAGCTGGCTGTTCCTACTACTGAGGACGAGGTCCAAACCATGTCTCCCCAATGTCCTTTTCGACGACAGGGAAAATTCGTTGAAATCTAAAACTATTCCTCCTAAATAAGCGGTGGAAATTTCTTATACTCCAGACTATGACATTTGACCGATAGGAACTTGGTCGACCCCAGAAGGGTTTTGAGTTGGCTGTTCCTACTACGGAGGACGAGGTTCAAACCATGTCTCCCCAATGTCCTTTTCGACGACAGGGAAAATTCATTGAAATCCAAAACTATTCCTCCTAAATAAGTGGAGGAAATTTCGCATACTCCAGACTATGACATTTGATCGATAGGAACTTGGTCGACCCCAGAAGGGTTTTGAGTTGGCTGTTCCTACTACTGAGGACGAGGTTCAAACCATGTCTCCCCAATGTCCTTTTCGACGACAGGGAAAATTCGTTGAAATCCAAAACTATTCCTCCTAAATAAGCGGAGGAAATTTCTTATACTCCAGACTATGACATTTGATCGATAGGAACTTGGTCGACCCCAGAAGGGTTTTGAGTTGGCTATTCCTACTACTGAGGACGAGGTTCCAACCATATCTCCCCAATGTCCTTTTCGACGACAGGGAAAATTCGTTGAAATCCAAAACTATTCCTCCTAAATAAGCGGAGGAAATTTCTTATACTCCAGACTATGACATTTGATCGATAGGAACTTGGTCGACCCCAGAAGGGTTTTGAGCTGGCTGTTCCTACTACTGAGGACGAGGTCCAAACCATGTTTCCCCAATGTCCTTTTCGACACCAGGTAAAATTCGTTGAAATCCGAAACTATTCCCCGCCAGGGCTGTTGATCCCGGGTCGGTTTGGTGAGTGCTTGCCGTTGCAGGGTCCGTTTCCTTTTGCTGCCTGGTATGGTCGGAATAAGCCACTCATTCAGACCACCTCAAAAATATGCTTCATCTCCTTCCCTCCCAGGAAATGGGAAGAGTTAACATCCAGTGAATCATGCGATTAAAAGAGGCAACTTTATGCTGATAGGCGTGATTCGAAGTGCTGGGGATAGCCCGTCTGGTGTCCGTCGGATTTCTATAGATTTCCATGTCTACTTTCTTTGGATTCCTCTTCAACAGCCGAAGGGAAGGAAAGGTAATTGACCTTCCTTTTCCATCTCAAGAGCGAACTCTATACTGGGGTTCAGTTTATTGAGGAAGCGCAGATATCGTTCAAATATCTTCTTCAAAATCTTGGTATCCGATCCGCTGAAGTTAACTTTACTCCCAGGTCGGCTATGAATATTTCGCTAATAAACGCGAAAAAGGGTTTCCCCATTGCGGCTCACTTTAGCTGGTCATAATATTCACCCCTGCAAGTGAAGTAGTTTTCTTCCATACATATCTTACCTACTTTTCTTCAATATATATTTCAACTAGCTTCATGTATTGTTTCACTTTAGCTCCCCAATGTGGATCCTCCGAGATCACCAATTACCCCGAGCAGCAACTGCGGACCCCATCAAGGATAATAAATTTAGAAATGCCAAGAACACCAACGAAGAAAGGAAAACAATCAAAGAGTTCACTATATTGAAACAGATAAAGGATTGCGACTTCCGGATGAAGGAAAACCTGGAGAATGGACCGTATAGAAGACTCAGGACCCACCCCTCCTACCACAATTCATAAAACAGATGGACAGAGTTGTTAAGGAATGCCAAACACTCTTAGGAACCAACAGACTGAAAGTTTCAAACCCAGCACTTCTTACGATCAAAGGACTTCCGAAGGTCCATAAACTAGGCAACCAGATGAGGGAACTCGTTTCAGCAGAACTGTCTCCCACCCATCTGATTGGCAAGTGGTTACTGAAGCTCCCCTTGGACACCATCTTGTCGTAGTGGGGGAGCCTCAATGGAAAGATTGGCATTAGTGCCTTTGGCGAAGCCAGCCAGAAAGGAAAATATGAAAACTCTCAATTTGGGAGAAAGTGGAAATCCGACTACAGCCGGCCTGTCCGCGGTACTACAGTCCAAATCTACCAGCAAACGGAAGAGGGAGGCTCGGCAGAAGGGAACTTAAAAAACTAAGGAGGGGGGACTACGGACTGAATCCTGCCTCTCGGAATCTTCTCCTTGGCCGTTATCGTGAGAAGCGGAAGAAAGGGAAGCTGGTGACGTGGACGCTACTGGTTTAACGTCGGTATGTGGAAACGACTGTCGTACAGAAGGTCGCGATTCGAATCTTACTGGTGGCAGTGAGATTTCGGTCGGATAGCAGTCGACTCAGCTGTGAATGAGTACCTGAGTGAAATCAGGGTAATAATCCCAGGCGAGCGCAATGCTGACTACATTGACCACACCTACAGTGTACTGTAGGAGACAATTATAGTCTTGAATGAAGTGCTCTAACAAACTTCAAGGCCTTGCTCCAATATGGATTGTTGCACCAATTATTATTATTATGTGGAACCTAACAAGCGGCCCAGAGACCACGAACCTGGAAAGGCCCCAAGCCGGCGGCAGAAGAAGGCACTGCAAAGGATGATGAAGCACCTTGGAAATGAGAACATGGACGTGGCTCAAAGAAGTCGGACGCAAGGAAGCGGAGTCTTCGGTGGAAGGTGGGGATAAACTGGTAACGCCACTGATATCTACACTGGGCGCACCAAACTCTTTTGTCAGCGGTAATGGGTGCAAGAAGCGTATGAACACAACACATCCACGTTCTATTGTTCTCCGCAGCAGGCCTACATCCAGGCGTCCAGCGGGGATTAGGACCGGTGTGCCGGGTGGTGATCAAATCAGCAAGAGGGATCTCAATGAAGCTAGTCCCTCTCATAGGAATACGGACACGGAGCCAGGAAGAAAGAGGACGTATGCGCAAGCTGTAGTCGCAGTTCTGAACGTTGCCATGGGAGTCTCTTCCAAGGATGGCAAAATGTCAGAGGGACAATTTTGGCGAGGCGTTCACAGTGTTCACGGACCACAAGTCTCTTACCTTTGCTTTTAAACAGGAGCCCAATAAAGCATCCCCTCGAGAACTTCGGCACCTGAGCTTTATAAGCCAGTTTACTTCGGACATCCAGCACGTATACGGCAAGGGCAATGTAATTACAGACGCCTTGTCACACATTTCAAAGGCCAAAATCCCTGCCACGGTCGATTTTTCGGCAATCTCGAAGGCACAAAAGGACGACGCGGGGCTTCAAAAACTCTAAATATAAATATGGGGAGTTTCGCTTTTCGAGCCAACCTGCGAGACTTCTGAAAAGGGATCCAGTTCCTATATTCCGGCCGGTTTTCACAAGGAAGTATTCCATGCAGTACTCGATCCCGCGCACCCAGGCATTCGGACAACAAATATTTCAGGCCGCCAATGAATGAGTATGTTAACTGCTGGGCCAGACAATGCATCGCGTGCCAGAAGTATAAGGTAACCAAGCACGTACAAGAAGAAATAGGCTCATTCCCTCGATCTACCAAGCATTTTCACACGATCTACAACGACATCATTGGTCCCATGCGAAACACGCATGGCTTTAAATATGGCCTCACAATCATCGATAGGTTCACGCGCCTGACGCAATACCTCTGGCCGGCATTTCCGTAAAATCGTGCGCCGAAGCTCTTTGTCGGGAATGAATCCTACGCTTTGGAGATTTGGGCGAAGTCATTACTGACCAGGGAATGCAGTTCGAGTCTACCCTGTTTTCGGAGTTGGGTAAACTCCTGGGTTTCAAACGGACGATTGCTTACTGCAGTCCCACTTTGGTTCTACTTGGCCTACGTACAGCTCATCGGAAAGAGTTTGCTGCCAGCTCCGTTGAGCTACGGAGAGAATTTGAAACCCTGTAGCGATCCTGTGTTCGATACCAGGTCAGCCATTTCCACCACTTTGCTTTTTTTTTGCTTTCTCCAGCGTCAAACTAAAATCACCCAGCTATCCCGTTATTCTTCGACAAAGGTTAACGTCCTCAAGGACCTAGACGTCTGCACACACGTTTTGGTTTTGCGTGGATGCTCCCCGGAAACGCCTATGATGGCCTAGATGAAGTGTTAAACAGAGGCGAGCACGTCTTTAAGCTTGACGTCGACAACAGGCTCAAGAACATTTCCGTGCCCAGGCTAAAACCTTTTTCCCCCGTGCTAAGGTGTGCGTCCCTAGAGCTGGTGCGTCAGGAGTCGGAATTTGTTGCTGAAGCCCAGTTGCGGTGCGGTAGTGTGGAGGAACTGCAATGTTCAGGTCATTGGTCCAAGGAAAATGTGCTTGAAGCCAGTGGTTAAGCACATTAGCATATTCCAGGCGAATACACCATAAACAGATGTGCCTCCTTTTATGCCTAAGCAAACTACAGTGGGCTGAACATTTCTATTCTGACTGACAGCCAAGCAGCGATGAAGGCACTTAGGTGCAACCAGGTGAACTCTAAACCGGAATGGGAATGCCGTGAAAGAATGAATACGCCCAATTCGCACAATAAGGTCTGGATACTTTGGGTTCCAGATCATATAGGGTTGGCTGGCAATGAGGCAACGGACGAACTAGCCAAGAAAGGAGCAGAGACGCTTTTACACGGGCCTTCTGTGGAATCGAAAACGCTATGACATTAAAAAATGAAGAAGATCGGCTTCAGGAGCTATACTGGGCAAGCCTACCATGAATGGACCAGTCCAGGGTGCTTATTGGAGATACGAACCCAAGTGCACAAAGGACTGTTTGAACCTAAAAAAGAAGAACCTCCTGACTGGTCACTGCCGACTAAACTATAACCTAGAGAAACTAGGGATGTACACGGAAATGCCTGCAGCAAAAAGACCCTGCCACCGTGGTGGAACGAAGATCTCTCTAGTCTCAGGAAGCTGACCAGAGAAATCTTCAACACCTGCTACAGGCAAAAATACTGGCAGCCATACAAGGACTGCCTGAAGAAGTACAAGTCGGCCATCAGGACCGCCAAGAGGCGGTCTTGGCTAGACTATTGTCAGAACATTGAAAGCACTAGTGAATCCGCGAGGCTCAGTAAGATTCTGTCCAAGGAACATAAGAGTCCATCCATCCTTAAAAAGTCGGAAGGCTCCTGGACGGAATCTTCTAGCGAAACCTTGGAGCTGCTAGTGCAAATGCACTTTCCCTCCAGCGAGGAAGACTGTGAGTCAGAACCTCACTTGGAGGGTTTGCGGCAACCCCAGCTGTGCGAGACTATCAAATCGGTAATTACCAGGGATAGGATCGGCTGGGCTATAAACAGCTTCTCCACATACAAATCTCCAGGCCCAGATGGCATAATGCCAGTCATGCTACAGAAGCAGCAGGAAAGGGTTGTGCCGTGGCTTGTTGAGATTTACCGGGGCTGCATCACTTTAGGATACGTACCGCAGTCCTCGAGGCGCGCACGGGTGGTTTTCATACCGAAAGCGGGCAGGCGCGGTCATGAGTCCGCAAAGGACTTTCGGCCAATCAGCCTGACTTCTTTCGTCCTGAAGACCCTAGAACGCGTCCTGGACATTCACTTAAGGACGATTATGGAGAGGACGCCTTTCTCTAAGTCCCAGCATGCCTACTTCAAAGGAAAATCCACAGAAACCGTCTTCCACGAGGTAATTGGCACGGTTGAGCGGTCGTTGCAGTACAAGCAGTATACCCTTGTTGCCTTCTTGGATATAGAAGGAGCTTTCAACAACGTCAGTACCAACGCCATCAAGGAAGCCTTGACCGGTATTGGTTTGGAGGGGTACGTCACGCATTGGATTATATCCATGCTGAGTACCAGGATAATGCAGTCCGATCTGGGAGGCAACCACTTTACCAGAGCTGTGAACAGAGGCACCCCCCAGGGTGGTGGCATCTCACCAGTGCTCTGGTTAATAGTAATGGACAAAATTTTACGTACATTGGACAGGAGCGGGGTGAAGGTGGTGGCGTATGCCGACGACTTGGTGATATCAGTATCAGGGATGTTTCTGTCCATTGCGAAAGGTGCGCCTATGGGCCGCAAGATGCGGACTCAGCATAAACCCAACCAAAACGCAACTGATGCTGTTCACCACCAAGACAAGGATACCCGAATTCCATCTACCATGGCTGAATGAACAAAGATTGGTTCTTTCCTCTAATGTAAAGTATCTGGGTGTAATCCTGGATCCTAAGTCAAATTGGAGGTTGAACATAGAACTGAGGGCTGAGGGCCAGGACCTTCCAACCAGGGCAAAGTGGAAGATCGGCGGCGTGTTGCAAGACTATGACACGGTATTCTTTACGGACGGATCAAAGATGGCCTATGGGGGGGGTTTTCTCGAATACACACGGTGTATCCAAGTCGTATGGTCTCTCAGGTTTCACCAGTGTATTCCAGGCGGAAGTACTGGCGATATTGGAAGTGTGTCGATGGCTGGATTCGAGCCCCAAGCATAACATAGTCATTCTAACAGACAGCCAAGCGGCTATCAAGGCCTTGTACTCAACGACGACATCTTCCGGGTTGGTGGGGCAGTGCAGAGACGCGCTCAACCATCTGGGCGGCACGCTCAAGATCACTCTCCTCTGGGTTCCCGGGCATAGGAACATAGAGGGGAATGAGCGGGCTGACGAATTGGCCAGGCAAGGCTCTGCTCTTGGCAGTCCCTCGGGAAATACAGTCGGTGTTCCGCTCGCGACTGTCGGGGGCCGAGTCTACTCGCACTACCTAGCAGCCGCGGGCCTGAGATGGTGAAGGCTTACAAGCTGTGCCAAATCAAGGAGAATTTGGCCCGCTTATAACATAGCCCGATCACGAGGGCTCCTGTGCCAGACGCGTGCAAATGCATTCAAGATTACGGCGGTCTGCACGGGGCACTGGCCCATAGGGGACCATGCCGCTAGGCTCGGCTTACCCTACAACTCGCATTGCCGAAGCTGCGGAGTAGGAAGGGAAATCCTCATGCACTTTCTCTGCGATTGCCCAGCTGTGGCTCGAGTCAGGCTGCGGACACTGGGTAAACCATTCTTTGGGGACCTCAGTGAGATTTCTAGCTGCAGAGTCGGAGAGCTGCTTTCCTTGGTGAATGCTACGGGCTGGCTCTGAAGATCCGGGCCAGCTGGACTCTGCTTCCCTGTTCCTATAACAACAGTCACGGTCTTAGGAGTTTGTGGCATTAAAACGGCGCACCAAAGCGCTAATTGGGCTCCTCGGAGCGGCCATTGATACCTACCTACCTACCCATAGCCGATTTTCTGATTTTCCCTTAACATAATAATAATCACTAACAATAAAACCTCAGGTTTGGTTGGCATTCCCAACAACTCTTTCAACGCTGGTAGTGAAGGCTGGTCCCGACATGTTGACCAGAGCTCTCGATATATGTCTAAAAGTAGGAACATTTCCTGTTCAGTGGAAGAAACATAACTTGGTATTTAATAAGAGCCTCCGGTACAGGACTGGTAAGGGGCGAATGCCGTAGCTGTCACTGTGACGTACCCAGACAGGGTAGAGTTTTGTGTGACGGTGACAGTAAAACTAATACAGTTCTGAACGAAAGGGAATGACCCATTCTGAAACATGGGTGATGAGAAACGGGAGTGGTCTTGATCACGAACCATTCAAAGAAAAATAGGGCCAACGAAATGCGATTTGGCGGACATATGGTCTTTAAGTCGACTAGCTGGATAATACTAGGTAAATTTCCGGATTGATACTAAGGATGCGAGGTAGAGTTCTAAGGAGGTCATGAACTCTTTGAAAGGGTAAGCTTATTGCCTTCCTTGTTCCTCTTTAGTCTATGTTGGTTCGTCTTGATCTTATAGTTCGCCGTTTCTTTTGGTCTTAATCTTCTTCCAGTTGGAGTCGTTTGGGTCTCAAATCACCATCTAACATATCAACCTATCGCAGGTTTGATTGGCTTTTGAGTCTTTTCTCTTGCCGTTGTGAGTCTAGATCGACTATTGATTGTTACCTGACTAATTGGGGGTGAGTATAGACTTATTTAGGTATACCTACCTCGGGTTGAAAACCTGTATCAAAGTTCCAATTTCCCTGCCCTTCCAAAAGCAGAACCAATTTAATATTAAATTATCCTAATCCGGTTCACCAGAGAAGGGTTCACCATAAAACCACTTGGATTCTTCTCATGGTAATTTTCAACAAAACGACCATCAAGACAAAAAATATAATGAAAAAATAACTAATGGGTCACTTGAGATGGCATCAACCTCGATGGAGACAAATTCCTCAATATTATATAGTCAAATGAAACAAAGCCTCACACATTCAAATGAAATCCGCCGCCGCCGTTTGCATGTCAAAGAGAAGAAAAGCGAACATGGTGAAGACATACGAGTGGCAAACAAATAAAATCAGAAAATAACAACAGCAACAAACACAATAAATACAAAATAAAATAAAATAAGTATAAAATCGAAACAGGACCCTGTAGCAACAACTAATTATTCATCTCCTTTTTTAAAATCACTCGGGGCCTCGTTCAGATTGTTTTGTTTTAGGAGCACATGTCCGACGTGAAACTGATGATGATCATTTGGGTGGAGAGTTCCCAATGAAAAAAAAATAGAAAACCAAAAAAAAACCCTGCAAATCTCAGTGAAAAAGGAAAAAAAAAATAATATCATTAATAGCGCGTGTGTGTAACAGAAATCGGAGGAAAAAAAGATTAAAGATACGCAAAGATAACAAGAAAATCCATTCCGTAACGAGATTTCATTCTAAGACAATTAAAATGAGACAAAACGTAGTCAAAAAAACGAGGAATTGGTTTTAAATATTCCAAGATTAAGGCACGTTCCATTCTGAGGTTTATTTTCAGCCTAGGACACCATATAGAGGCAGCTTTATGATTTTTTTTTCAGATTTTCTGGTTTGTTAGTTTCTGAGAATGAGTGCGTTAAAGAAATCATCCCTTTCGACCCCCGCACTCCCCAGCTTTTCAACAAATGTCAAAACTAAGACTGGCTTCGAAAAGTACTAATCGAGACCTTTCATCTGATACCAAACATGACTATATTCGATGGAGAAAAAAATTGACACCCCCTTTTTGCATGAATCAGGACCGCCCCTTTTGCCCTAATGTAGAAAGATATAACTTACTGCAGGTATTGGCGCTCATGCTTCTCACCCTCCCACCAAATTTCGTGTCAATCGGCATTATCGTTTCTGAGAAAAGTGCGTACGACAGGCAGACAGACAGCGGGACGGATCTGGTCATCGAAGGAACAATTTAAATTTCGACAAACATTAACGAAACCATTAACGTCATAAAAGCGTGGCTGGAGATGGTTCAGCTTCACCAACAAAACATGGACGAAAGATGGACGCGGTCTTGACTACCGTAGGAAAAGGAATACGGTTAATATTCGTACTGATGGCCACATCATCACTTCGAAGCCAGTTTATCAAATACCTGGGGGTGATGATTGACGCTAAAATCAATTTCAAGGGACACCTGGACTATGTCTGTCTGTCAATGATCGCTGAAGGTATGAAAGTCTGGGGGTTTAACGTGAGTAACTGCCGTGAAGGCTTAATCCCACGGTCCTCTTCGGACGCGGATTGATTTTGTGACCACAATCAGAGCCCCGCCATGCAAGCACAGCGGTCCTGGTTTACACTGAGTGCAGGCTCAGCATTCATACCAGTGGATGCGAGTCCTATCTAACATCTCTGCCGCAATTAAGGGGTACGGCGCCCGAGGAGCTCTGCCCGCGATGTAGGGATAACCACAACCACCATGAAACTCCCACTAGGGGGCCAACCGCAAATAAACGGGCCGAGAACACATCCTCCAGCAATTCTCCTGGAGCATATGCTCTCAGAGGGCCATCCCGGTTCCCATAGTACCAGATAACCTCGTGGCAGAGCCACTTCAGATGAGTTCCTTGCAGACTCGGGTCTGATCACCCTCCTCGAGTACGTGGGGACGGAACTCCCCAACGGGTTAACTGGAATCAACCCGAGGCGGAGAACCGCGACGCAACCTTTCACCAGCTAACTACCGCTCTGCGTACCGCTGAAGGTATGGAGAGAAAAGACATATTACCAAAAAGTGCAATAAGGACCCCAAATTTCTATTGTGTGAAGGAAAGGAAGGAAGTTAGAATCGATCGCCGGAAGTGGTAAATGCCCGGAATTCAGGAATGATTCCAATAAAAAAATGGAGTTTATTCAAAGGACACCTGGACTATGTCTGCAACGCCTTCAGAACAATATCAGGCGAGGCAGCAAGTGTTATTGGAGAAATTATCCCGATGAACATTCTAGCAAGCGAGACACGCGGTCTGCACGAGAAAAGGAGACTCCACCTGAAAAGGATATAGAATACTGAAAGACGGCAAAGCGAGCGTCGCTGGAAAAGTGGTAGCAATTGTGGGTTGACTTGCAGGGGGTTGCTGGACCGACACTTTGATTCCACGTATTGATGAGTGGATCCAGCGACAGCACCATCTGACGCAATTCCTGTCAGGATATGGTGGTTACAGGAAGTGTCTGCACCAATTCAGGTTGGATTATTCTCCCTTTTGTCTTGAATGTGGTTGCACTTCTAAGGATCTGGAGCGTGTTATTGTTATTGTTATTGTCTAGGATTTTACGCAGAGAGGAGGAGCCTGGAAGACTTTCTGAAAACCTGAATCGCCGGGGAAATGCTGAAGTCGGAGGGAGGGAACTGGTGTACGGTGAAATCCGCATTCAGAAGTAAACAAGAGGAGGTTGGAAAAGCGGAGCATGCAAGAAGGACGTGAAGAATGGAAGGTTTGTTCGCTTAAAGTGTATTACTCCCGCAAAGTAATGCTTTGTAGTGGTTCCGCGGGGAAGGAAGAAGGAGAAAGTGGGGGTGAATCCTACACACTGCTGCAACCTGGCGCGGCAGTGCCTTTCTAAGGTTTCAAAACAGGCGGACCTGTAAGGACTTGCTAGATCTCCCATCAGTCCAGGCACTTTCTTTCTGATTGCGCATGGGCTACTGTTTGCTCATCTTTGGTGCGTGGACCAAAATAGCTATGGGAAGGAAACCCGGAAAATAAAACCCCATGGAAGAAGAGAGAAGGAGAAAATTTACGGTGCAGAAGTTCGTAATCTCAGTAACGGCGGTTTTTAACAGTGAGCAAGCGGGCTCCTGGTAGTCGATATCCCTTGACTGCAGTGCCTCGGTTTGTGGATAACTTGCCCACTGTGGCATCTAATGCTACAAGTAATATGAAATTGAAGAAGGTGGCAAGACCTTGCTAAGAACACCAATAACGAAGGCAAAAAATAATGAGGTGAAAGGAGATCGGCGCTGACTAAGGTGGTTTCGATACTCACCGCATTTGCCCAAGAGAGATGACCACAGGAGGTATTCAGAGAGCATCTGCCCATACAGGAGAAGCTTCACAATTCTTCTATCTCCACCGATGCCAAAGACGGCAAAAAAAAACCATAGGAAAGCTTGTTAAATGCTACGGGTGAAGGTGCGTTTAGAGGGAGTAATCCTACCAAGACTTATGGAGAACAGAGCTCTGACTCGGAGGAACTACTTTTCAAGCCGCTTAGAAGAAACATAGTTGAACTGCCCGAGTTCCTCAAAGACAAGCACAACCTGCAACAACCTGCTGAAAATATGGTGAAAGCCATTAGGGTCCTCTATAATAGGTCGCAGGAGGAGGAAACAGGTTCCAAGGAAAAGCCAAAAAATGGTAATCTAACAGTCGACCCAAATGGCACCGAACTGTATTGTTAGCGACCTGCCAGCAAAGAGAACAATCCTGGAGACAGATGGTGATCTTCTAGGATATCAACAGGCCCCAAAGAGGAAAAAAGTACACAAGCAGTTCCGAAAAACGGAACTAAAAGGATGGAAGGTAAAAAACCTGTGGCCCAAGACCGACCATTAACAATTGAAGGGAAACCTAAGGGGAACGAAAATGGTGGATGGACGAAGGTCGTTAATAAAAAGGCGAAGAAGAAAGCAAAAGTGCGAATTCGCCCAGGGGTAATTATTATCACCAATAAGGGCAACTTGTCGTACCCAGATCTGTCAGCAAGCTTGAAGGATCCAGAAAGGCGATCTCACGTTCGAGAATGTCACAATTGGGGCTCAAGAGCATGAGATCTACATACCATGCAAGGATCTTGACGAAGCGATATCCAGAGAAGAATGCACTGTGTTGAAAGGACGATTAAAGTTGGAGGAACTGAAAGAAGAATTCTTCGTCAGCTTGAGAAAAGGCTATGATAACACTTAAACGGTCAGAATGGGGCTACCAGTGAAGTTGGCCGGAAAGGTTCAAATTGGATGGGTTGTCTGCGAGAACCGATTTCATTAAAGAGTTGCTTGAAGGGTCTCATGTTTGATCACTTCGCGAAGGCATGCACCAGCGGCATTGATCGATTTGTTCGATGCAGAAGGTGTGGGGAGAAAGGAGTGCAATAGGGGCCTGAAATGCCTATTTTGCGATAGAAAGAAAGGAAGGGATAACCGGCCGGAAGTGGTAAATGCCCGAAATTTTGGAAGACGTTGACTGTATCAACACACGGCAACTTTAGCGTCGATTCAACAAGCAATCACAAAATCATCATTAATTCTGTTCTCTCAAGCCGTAGCTTCATCGAGCGCCAGCGTAGTCTCGCCTTCTGAGACGCTGGCTGGCTCTGCTTACACCTTGCCGGCGACTGCGAACGACGTCCACAAGCTTTCCACTCGAGGGGCATATTTCCTACTCAGCATCGGCCTCGTTACGCAGTTCTGACGATTGTCCTACTGTCGCTTCATTAGCGTCACCGCACGCTTCCGATCTCATATCGCGGCCCCCAGCTGAACGTTGCCTCGAGGCCAAATGAACTGTTCGTGTCGAGGCTAGCATACTCCACCACTTCTGACCAAATTCTGGCCTATATTAGAAGCAAAGTCAACTCAACTTTGTTACTTCCCTCATGTGTCAAAATAACGAAGGATGGCTCTCCTGACCGAGTGAAAGCTTTCTTCAAAGTGACGTATCCCCACGACTTCGATGCTATCGCCCAATCTTCATTTTGGCCACAGAGGGTATTCGTCAAGCCTTATCAGAGGGCTAAGCTTCGTGCGTTTGGCAAGACAACCGCCGAAAGTGGCCTAATAGCTGTTAAGTCCCCTCTGGGTGCCGAAATCATCTTTTCTCCCTCCTCCTCCTCATCCATCTACGATTCTGTCACCATACGAGTCATTCCGCCAACGCCAATATCCTGTGTATATTTTCCCTGTCTCGCCCCCCCCCCTTCTCTGCACGAGGATTTCTTCGACAGACTATCAGAAGTCCTAATCGTTTTGTTCCCCTCACTTCCTTTCATCCTCTGTGGCAACTTTATTCTTCTTAGGCTCTCCTGGTCGAGCTACTCCTGGCCATCCCTCCCTCTCTAATAACCCCACCCACCCTTCCTTATTTTGATCCATTCCCTATAAGACCTAAATCTCACTCAAGACCTCAGAGTCATTTTCGACAACAAGCATCGACATCCACTGCCTCAAAGTCCCCAATCGAACAGTAAAATTGTCAAACTTTATACTTCGCTCCTGTTCTGATTTTGACCCAATCCAATCCTGCTTAGTTCCTATCTCGTGAGTACCCTCGACTACTGTTCCGTGATCTGGTCACCTTTTGCCAAGTTGGATTTAGTTTTGGTCAATGAAGGGGGTGTAAGCACCTTTCGCAGTGGGGATCTTTCTCAATCGTAGACGTGACGTTTGTCATTAGACTAGGGAAGCGTCTTGGAAGTGTGGCTATGCCAATCTACTAAGGCAGGTGTTCTACGGAGAGAGCTCTTCGTGTCACAAAATGCATCGCTAAGGCATGTGACGCGCCCATGCCTCCATACCGAGAAGGTGCTCACTCCTCGGTAGAAAACCCAACTACTCGTGGAATAGTGAATTGGCCAGCCTTCGATCAGCCTGCCGCTGAGCCATACGAACGGCTCAGAGGACGGTAGGTAGGAGTGAATGAGAGAAGAGGGAATGTTTAAAGGAGCTCGTCTCGGCAGCGGATGTAAATCCTTGGGAGACCCTATAGAAATGTGATGGGGCCGGTCATTTGCTCAGGTCACGCGCACTAGTTTCTTGTTGAAAATCATCCAGGAGATATTTACCCAGCAAGAGAGAGGCACTGACGCATTTTAGAGATCTCTGAATGTGACGGCAATTCCTGCAGTAACCACGGACGAGCTGCTGGAGGTCTGCAGCAAAATAGGTGACAACATAGCTCCGGCGGTTGACGGCGTTCCGAACTTGCAAGCCGAGCACCAAATACTCGTCACGGATGCGGTAGGGGGACCAGACTACACAGCAATATTCAAGGATGTTTTTGACAAAGGAATTGAAGAGTGTTAAGGAGGACTGGATTGAGGTAAAGTCGGACGAGGAACGTAGGATAAAACCAGACATTTTGGAAGCTCTATTGATGATGTCAACGAAGTGGGAATTGAAACGAAGTTTATCGTCGAATATTACACCCAGGTCTTTGAAGGAGGTCCGTAGTGAAAGGGGTTGACCACTGAGAGAATAGGAAAAGAATAATGGGGAGGGTTTAAGGGAATAGCGCATCCAGTGGCATTTGTTGACATTCAGTGTTAGCTTGTTGACCGAACACCAACGGGCTAAATTATCAAGGTTGGATTGTAAGAGAGCACAGTCCAATGGAGACGAAACGGAGGCAAACAATTTAAGGTCGTCTGCGTTAAGCAAATACGGACAGGTGAGGATGGAGGCGAGGTCATTGATAAAAAACAGGAAGAGTAGGGGGCCAAGTGTAGAGCCTTGGGGAACACCAGAGGAAGAAGAGAAGGAACCAGATGAGTGACCATGAAAAGAAACTTTGCAGGAACGGTATGAGAGATAGGAGGAAAGCCAGGAGATGACTGAAGGAGGGAAGTCTAGCGAAGAAAATTTAGAGAGGAGAATGTTATGGTCAACGGTGTCAAAGGCTTTGGAGAAATCAGTATAAACAGCATGTACCTCCTGGCGTGAATTCAAGCGTTTAGCAACAAAGTTCGTAAAGACCAGAAGATTTGAAGCCGTTGATCTTATGTTTCACGAAACCATGCTGCTCTTTGACAATGAGGTGACCGAAGTGCACGGTCAACCAGTCGTTGACGTATCTTTCTAGGATTTTGGAGCAAGATGAGAGAAGAGAAATGGGGCGGTAGTTCACAGCAAGGAAAGGGTCTCCGCTCTTGAGGATAGGAATGATAAGGGCCTCTTTCCACAGACGGGGAAAGTAGCATTCGTCTAGACTTTTGTTGTAAATTATACACAGGGGGAGGGAAATGTGTTTTCTACAGTTAAGGAGGAAGAGATTATGAAGCCAATCGGGGCCAGGTCCGACATTGGGGTCAAGGTTACCAATGAGGAACTCAACCAATGAAGGCGTAAGGAGAGGAATGGCTAGTGATTCGGAGGAGTCTGTGGTTATGAAAGGTGTAGAGGGTGAAGGGTTCGAGGGAGAAAACACTGAAGAGAAGTAGATGCAGAGAAGGTCGCAGGATTGTTGTGGGGAGTTGGCAGTGGAGTCAGCGAAGCTGATAGAAGAAGGGACGGATTGAGTTGGATTACGAGAGTTGCGAGCGTGAGACCAAAAGGGTTTTAAGTTACCGCGGGCAAGGGCAGCTTCGACGCTCATTAGGTATCTTTTACGCGCTTTTCTGACCATTGACTTCACAGTAGATCGTATAGCCTTAAAGTGAGCAAGGTCGGCGTCATTTTTAGAAGCCCGAAACTTCTTCCGCAGTGTATATTTCAAGCGACTGTTAATATGAAGTTCCGTTGTGAACCAAGTTGGGTACGAACGTAGGCAGGGAGGAGAAGAAGTGACATAACGGGAGAGGAGATCAGAGAGGATATTGTAGAAGGTGTTAAGAGCTTGATCACACGATAATCCAGTTGGAAGACGCTAAAGCTGAGTTCAGACCGTCAAAATTGGCTTTGCGGAAGTTGAACTTAGTGGGTTTACGCTTGGTTTTGGGTTTTGAACGAGGGAGCTCCGCTTCAAATTCAACCGCGGGATGGTGAGCGTCAGTTTTTACATACGGGGATGTGCCAGGAAATAAAGAGAGGTGGCGCTCGGGGAGGTTGGAAAGGAAGAGATCGAGAGTGCGGCCCAAGGAGTTTTTGGTAGTATTGAAATTCAGGGCAGAGCAAGTATACAAGTGGGAGGGAAGAATGGGAGAGGTTGCTGGAAAGAATTGGAAGGATAGGATGATTAGGCCAGTTGAGCATGGGGTGGTTGAAATCTCTACAAAGGAAGAAAGGGAGGGAAGGGAATCTAACGGTAATGAGCTCAGACAAGCTGTCAAACAATTCTTCATACAGGTGAGAAGGACTAGCACAGGGGACATATACACAAGAAACAATGAACGGGAGGAAGTTGGGCGGGGAGACACGAAGAGCAACACAATCAAAAGGAAAGCCAGAGGAGGAGAAGATGAGTTCAGCGGGGAATGAATCTTTTATAGCAATTAGGACTCCACCGCCAGTGGACTTTCGAGAAGCATCCCGGTCCCTGTCACAGCGGAAAGTGGAGTACCCTCCGGGGAGCTCGGAGCCAGGTTTCGGAGATACAGATTGCATGGTTTTGCTGAGCCAGGAAACAGCACATGCAGTATGCTTGCGACAAGGGTTCCATGGCAAGTATGGCCCTAGTAAGGATAATGTCGAACGTGGTAGGGTCACGGTGTACTTGTAAGCGACTTATTGCCAGGGTAGTGAGCTCGACCTTGAAAGGCTTTTCGCATATTATATAGACATCTTGGCAGATAAGGTGACCAGTAGATACAATCTGAAATCAGTGTCTTCTTTGTCGCAGACGAAGATCGCGGAAAGGGAGAGATCTGTAGATAGATGTCAGGAGCATTGGGACCACTCAGGAAAGTGCCGGTGAAAACACAAGCTGATCCCCACTATTAAAGAGTGGCTTGGGAGACAGTTTCTGATGTTAGTACCTATACAGGTTCAAATTTGACAATTCGCCCAATTGTCCAGATTGCGCTAGAGTCCCTGAGGACCCAAAGCACATATTCTTCCATTGTCCGAGATTCAGGGACGAGAGGAGAAACCTAGAGGAAACTTTGGCAACGCAACGGGAGAGAGAGGTATTCCACAAATTAGAAGGAATTAAATAGAAGAAACCAAGCCCAAAGGATATACACACATAGGCCTTAGCGGTTGTTCTGCTAAGGGGTCAAGAATGAATCAGCAGAAACTACCGATAACGTCCTTTGCCATGAGAACGATAATTGCGAACCAGAACCTAAACTCTGCGTCTTCTAAGAGGGAACTTAATAAAGGCCTGTTGGATTCTTAACCCCCACCGAGAACAAGGTGCAACTGATCCCCATTGCAGGTTTTGAACCTCTCTACAAACTTTTATTCTCATGCAAAAATCTAGTAACACTTCTTCTGTTTATTTTTCTGGAATCCTTTTTCTTATTTCTTAAAACTTTGTTCGTTTCGTATTTTATTTTGTTTCACCTGCTTAAGTGCATGCGGCCACATTCGCCCATTAATTCTTTGTTTTTTTGTTCTCTGCTGATGTTCGGGTTTTCTAAATGGACTTTGAGAGATGCAAAATGAAATCTGAGATTGGACATATATAGATACTTTGCTGAACGTATGTGAAAGATACAAAAAACAGAAAAGGAAATTTTCTTGAGCAATTGGCGCCTACTTATGCACAACAATACAAAAGGAACTTGCTGCTGCAACAAACGAGAGAAACATTTCATGTCTTCATGTGATGTGTCGTCCTTGCTGCCTTTTTTCAATTAACTGCAGGAATACCGAGGTGGAGAAGACGTTTCGATCGTTTAATATTGTGCGATTATTTAGTGGATCATTCTGCGTTTATGTTCAAGGGTTTGCGAAAAAAGAATAAAATAAATGAAATTAATGGAAAGCCCCTTGGACTTCGGTTAGGAGTATAACCTTAGAACCTTAGGAGACCTTGTTGATTTGTTGAAACGAAATGGTTCTATGGCTTCCATGGTTTAGTGTTTATCTAGCTTAGGAAGGTATAGAATCGAAGAATGCTTAGATAATCAAACAGGATCAGATAGCGTTTGCACTTCTATAGGTGACAAAATCAAAATTGCCGTCAAGCTGGGTGTAGCGAGTGCCATACTTAGTACTCCTAACTCGAAACCGTCGACCTCGGCGGATCCCTCAGAAGCACAGACCGACAAGAACATCGGTCACCGGAAATCGGCGAAGAAGCGAAGAAGCACTGGAGTCCTGCTCAAGAGTCAGTACCAGAAAGCTATGCATGCTCTTAGGAAGGTTGCTAAGAATGACAAGCGGAATTAAAAGGACCTCGCTAAATATCAGGCAATTGTTGAGGAATATAACAGCAAACGCCTAGCAGAAGAACAGAAGGCGAAGCCCATCGCTTTTAACCGCAATCGACCTCAAGATAAGGTCGAAAAAAAAACACAAACGGAGCAGAGTGGGCAAGAGCTCGTACGGTATGCAACCTCTGGAGAAAGGAAAGCAGCAACAGCCAGCCGAAGAGCCACCAACTGCAAAATCCTTCAGCGACGTGACTAGGAAACACTAACGTGTGACGCTGGCGGATGGCAATTCCATTAGCGACAAACTAGCGCCGGAAGTGTGGTCCAACGTTGAGATCATTGAGCATCTCCTGGACGCCAAACCCGTATTGACGGGATCCATCCCCTGCTTTGATTCCTCTCACTTGGACCGTGGGTCCCACGTTATAGCTTGCGGGGGCTGATTCTCCATGGATTTTATCGGTTCGTGCCTCGCTAAGATCAGAAACGCCTAAGAGGGCGTAAAGTTTAAATTTATCCCTTTCGAGAGACTGGTCGCTCGCATCTGGTTGCCCAAGATTCGCATGGATAAGCTCGTCCAATCCCTGCGCCTTCAAAACCCCCCAGGATTCCTGTGGACTATTGACTAATTATCAAGAACCTCAGACCAACAGTCAGCGTTTCTCGCGGAGTCACGAACGCGAAGGTGAAAGTGATGCGCTCTGCCAAACCGGACGACGACCTGGGTCCAACCCACGCCGCCAACGAGCTGTTGGAGGAGATGAGGATCCGCCGGGGACTGACGAGCCTCCTCACTCAAGCGTATCATGCTGAGGGTAACGCAAATAAATCTGCGGCACTCGAAATGGAAAGGAAAACATTGAAGTGGGAAAGAAGACATCACACTAGAATAGAACCCTTGGATCGAAGATAATCGAACCATCAAAGGGCTGCAAAACAAATATTGTAATTTATTCGATAGCACAGGAGACGCTAATTAGGATAGGACAGAGTCTGCACGCTTTTCTGTGGGCCTAAATTCCAGCGACGAGGCAAGAGAATGTATATATTTCCTGGGCTTACATGGCTTACGACCGATTAGCTCCGCCAGAAGAACTACAACATTGGACGACCACCATAGCAACAAAGAAGGCCAACCTATTGATAGGCTGCTACGCCAATGCAAGGCATACGCTTTGGGATAGCTTGGACGAGAGGTGAAAAATTCTTTGATTTTATTATTAATACAAACCTATCGGTGTGTAGCAGGGGCACTATACCAACCTTCCATTTTCCCAGCTCGGGGAACTGAGACGGTTGGGACGAAGTCCTTGATATTACCCTACTAACAGACAATGGAATTCTTAAGGTGAAGAACTGGAGAGTGTCTGACCAGAGATCCCTCTTAGATCAGAGTTGGATACTTTTCAGTCTAGATCTCACCGCAGCCATCTCCAAATCCTTCAGAGACCCGAGGAGGATCGATTGGAGGAAGCTTGGTAAAATTATCAAGATTGCACGACAGACGAACTCGAGTCAAAATTCGGGGCTATGGAAAAGGCATTCCAGCAAGAAGATACTGCCACCATGATGGAATGAAGATTTGTTCAGGCTCAGGAAGCTGACAAGGGAGATTTTCAAAATTTGCTACTGGCTTAAATATTGGCAGCCATACAAGGACTGCCTGAAGAAGTACAAGTCGGTATCAGGACTGCCAAGAGGCGATCTTGGTTGGACTATTGCCAGAACATTGAAAGTACCAGCGAACCAGCAACGCTCAGTAAATTTGAAAGAACATAGGAGCCCATCCATTCTTAAAAAGTCGGAAGGCTCCTGGACGAAATCTTCCCGCAAGCGAGGAGGACTGTAATTCAGAACCTTGCTTGAAGGGTTTGCAGCCACTCCAGCCGTGTGAGAGTATCAAATCGATAATTATCGAGGATAAGATCGGCTGGGCCGCATATAGGCCTCCGGGGCCAGATGGCATAATGCCAGCATGCTACAAAACAAGTAGGAAAGGGTTGTGCTGTGGCTTATCGAGCTTTACGTACTATAGTCTCGGGGCGCACAAGAGTAAGCGAAAGCGGGTAGCCTCACCTCGTACTGAAGACCCTAGAGCACGTTCTGGACATCCACTTAAGTGCGATTATGGGGAGAATTGCTTGCTTTAATTATTAAGCATGCCAACCTCAATGGCAAAATCACAGAAACGCTGCGGCGGTTTTCTTGAATACGCACAGTTTATCCGAGTCGTATGGTTTCCCAGGATTCACCAGTGTACTCCAAGCGGAAGTGCTGGCGACACTGAAAGCCTATCGATGGGTGGGGCATAATAATCCCAAGTCTAATGTAGTCATTTTGACAGACAGCCAAGCGGAGCCTTGTACTTAGCGACGATATCCTCCAGAACGGCATGCTCACGGTCATCTTCCAATGGTTTCCTGGTCATAGAAACATGGAAGGGGGCCTCTGCTCTTGGCAGTACTGTGGTGGGTACAGTCAGTGTCCTGTTGGCAACTATGAAGTGCAGAATCTGCACGCGATACTTAGCACCCACGGACCGCAGATGGCAAAAGCTCACCACCTGTGCCAAGTCAAGGAAGATTTGGCGCGCTTATTACAAAACGCAATCACCAGATACAGTCACAGACTGGGAGAGCTGCTTCCCTTTGTGAATGCTACGGACTGACCTTGAAGAACTGAGCTGGCTGGACCCTGCTTCCTTGCTCTCATAACAGCAGTCTCGTTCTTAGGATTCTGAGCCATCAAAACGGGGCACCGCAGCGCTAAATGAGCAGCTCGGAGCGGCACCTGATATCTACCTATCTACCCCCTTTAAAAGCAGCGCCACTAAATTATTTTTTTCATTGTTTTAGGAAAGTGCTCCTTTCGATCATGCCTTAGTAAGGAGATACAGACTTCCCTATTTTCTACCGAGGTATAACAACTCGATATCCCTAGAAGCTGTCTCGCTTCATGGTGTCCTGTCCTACGCCATCGCTCCATTTCACGCAGGATCTATCACGTCTTCCTTTTCCGCCATATCTTCCTTGTAAACTTTCAAGGCTGGATCTCCGACACTCATACGGATTAAGCGAACCACCCCTCACAACCGATTGAGCCGGATTTTATCCACAACCAGAGGTTATCCTTGAGTAAGGGACCAAACATTTTTCGAAGGGTTCTTCTCTGGAACGCGAACTGCAAAGTCTCTCGGAATGTTGTGAGCTAGTGCAGTGCTTCAAACTGACTGGTGAAGGCTATGCGTGGTGGATTAGTTTTTCGGTGTTTGCGGTGTTGGAAAAAAGTGAATGGACTATTGTGGTTCCGCCGATCGCGGAGACATTGCAAGTTTTGTCAGCCGCATAGACGAAGTGCAAATTTTTCTGGGGCTTGGATCCAAGCCCCATCGGTAGTGCGGCCACCTCTTATTGGGGCAATCCTCAGGAGCAGCCCTTGCTTGGTCGGTTATTCGGTGCAACAACCGGTAGGCAGCGAGATATCGACCAGCCGCGACGTTAGCGGGTTGCCCGTCTCGAGCTTCTACAAAAGCGATCGGGAAACCAAGTTTGGAGCTCGTAAATCCGACTCCGTGTTTGCCAGTTGTCACTTCGCAGTCGAGTTGATATTGAGTGCATCCCGCGCTCGTAGCCCGAAGTCAGTGGCCGTAATTCAGAATTGCAGGTTGAAAGTTGGCCAAGGACAAGCCAAGTGGAATATTGTGGACGCACAAATCCGTCATCGACACCCTCGTCCCAACTAAACCTTTGTGCGTTGAATCGTTCCAGGAGTCCCCTCCATTGGGTGGTCACTTTTTAATATAAAAAACATCGGAGGCCGAACACTTCGTGGCGATTGGTCTTGGCTGATATTAACATCTTCATTTTAGGCGCAGATTTCCAGTGTTACGATGGGTTATTGGTGGACCTGCAGAATAAAGCCTTAATAGACCCCGCAACTTCTTTAAAGTCGTCAGAAAAAATTTCCAACTGAGCAAAGGATACTCTTCCCATTGTTTCCGAAGTCATTGCCGACCATCGCATTTAAGCACGAAGCGTAGCACTACATCAACACTACTTGCTCCTCGATGTTCTCAGAGGTGCGTTCCCTGTCATCCCAGAAGCTAGCTGTTATTCACCCGGAATTCATTCGCCAAGATTGGTCTAATATCGAAGTCTATAGTAAGCGACCAAAAGGCTGGCCGGAACAACGGTGGCTTGATACGCTGGATGAGGATTTCAAGGGGCCTCGCGATTGAAGTCAGGCATTTGATAGAATCGAATGGCGAAACCAATCAAGACGAGCCGAACCCGCTTATGAACCGGACAAAGGTTGAAGAAAGAAAAACAGAAGAAGCACGTAAAACGGGATGTAGGCATATTCCCTCGGTGGACCAAGCGCTTCCGCACCATCCACACCGAAATTGTTGGCGCTTGCGAGACAAGTGTTGCCTCACAATCATCGATACGTTTTCGCGGTGGCCTGAAGGAATCTCGGGGATTGACATTATGGCATAACCATGTGCTGAGGCCTTCTGTCGAGAATGGATCCCGCGCTTTGGTGTACCAGCCATAAACAGCACGGACCAAGGAATGCAGTTTGAGTCTACTCTTTTCTCGGAGTTGCGCAAACTTCTGGGGTTCAAACGCCACAGGATCACTGCATACCATCCGCAGTCCAACGGGGTGCTGGAACGTTGGTACCGGACGTTGAAGGCCACGTTAATGGTCCGCAACTATCCGTTGTATTTGCAATCTTTGCCTTTCGTTCTCCCTCAATCTTTATAGAACTTACCGAGAGAAATTAACGGCCAGGCCTGCGGAGATGGTGTTTCGGGAGAATCTGCAGCATGTAGGATGTAAGAGCAAGGCTAAGCGACTCCAACATGCTGCGTCTGCGTGGTTCTAAACCTGCGGCCGACTTCACCTTCCTGACATACGGCGCTGGAGGTTGACAGCCCGAGGGACCTCGGGACATGCTCGAAAGTCCTTATCAGGGTGGACTCCTCTCGGAGACCGCTACAGTCGCCATATGGGGGCCTCTTTAAACTCCTGGAGGGACAACAAAAAAAGTGAATTAAGGCTCAACATCTCTTACTAGCCGCGTTCTTTATCTACACATCCTTCTGTTTTTCTTCTATTACATATCCTGGTAGACGAGAAAAAGGTAAAGAGGAGGGGTCAGGGGGAGTCCTATCGGTTCATTTCCGGTAGATATTTATGACTTGATTTTAAATAAAAATACAACCTTTTCTGATGATATCCCAAGAGGTATTGAATTTCCTACAATTATTTGCCCATCTACCGTCTCTCTATTCGGGATCTGTTTTCAGCCTTAGAGGTCCTTTTTTAAAACTCACGTGGGCAGACGTTTTTTTCTTTCCAATATGTCCCTCCACTTATTCAACTGACTGTAAATTATAGACCACTTAGTGTCTGTCTTGCTCGATATAAAGGAAGATAAATGCAAAAGAAACGACTGCCTTTATTGGCTAAATCGAAAGGGGAATAAGCTTCGTTGGATCCTTGTTCCCTGGCTCCTGGTATCATATGTATATCTTGCCTTAAAAAAAATCTCATGGAAAGGGTGCAAAACAACAACAGAAATAAAGTGAGGAATAGGATAAAAGCCATATACATGCCAAAGTTGGTTTCAACCCAAAACTACACTGCTCAGTGAGCGCGGGTAGTAACACACCACTCAAAGGATCATTACAATAAATAAAACACAACCCTTTCTCCTGGCCGATGAGAAGGTGCCAGAATTGCTGGGCTGCTTGCCTTCCTACGTCCATGCCAAATCGTGCGGAAGCCACAAGCTAAAAAGTCACATATCATTGACTACAACGCTTTCGATGTTCGGTATCCTTTTCATCCCCTTCTGGCGCACCTCCCACCCCCAAAATCCTTGAACAAGATAAAAAAGAGACTTGTGAGTCAATAAAATATTCTATTTCGATTATTTTACTTTATTTTATTGTGGTGGCTTGCGGTAGTTGAAAAATACATGTGTATTCACTTTGTAAGGGTCGACCGAGGTAGTTACCCATGCTCGTTGGTTTTTCACACGGAATTCCATGTTGCTTTCCTTCTGCCTTGCTCGGTTCTCCCCTCTATTTTTTTAAGGATAACAAATGGGGGTTGTATTGAGCTATATTTAAAGTCTCAGAAATTTTCTATGCTTTTTTTTGCGATTACAAAAGCAACAGCGGAAATGTCTTAGGTGCGGTCGTTTGAATGGTTTTCCAGGAAAAGGATACCGCTCAAAGGATATGTGGTCATAACCTTGCGGAGTGTATATGTTGCATGGGTTGTGCACAGTGTTGTCAATATAGACTTGCCTCTTTGGAATTTTCCGCTCATGTTATGGGGGAGGAAAAGGACAATTCGAAACTACTACCGGCTGGTACCTCACTTTCATAAGGACAGAGAGCTGGAAAATGGGATCATGTGTACGGTACAATGGACATGATATTACCTAATATAGCGAAAAGGGCATAATAGACAAGGATTGTCCAACAAGGATACCTTCCTTGCTGCTTCCCAAAAGTGGGTTAACTTTAAAACGAATAGGCTCAGGAACAGCCGAACAGGATGAATGGGAGAATTCCGGAGGACCCGCGATAGCATATGTGTTTCCTTGTAAGTTTCTGCGGTAACAACTAGCTTCCTGAGCGATTTTTGACAGGTAGGAACTACGCGGTTGTAAATTATTATCCTTTTTAAGTACATGCTTTTGGTAACATATATATATGTAATGGTTGCAAATGTGATACCCAAGTATATCCATGTATCATTGGTCTCAAGTGATTTGCAGGATGGTCCTATTGATCCAGGAGACGGAACTCGAATTTAGTTTCCTCGAAGGGGGAATCGCGAAGGGAATGGAGGAGTGTCGGTTTCGACAGAAAAATTTCATCTGGCAGACATAAGACTTTTGGTTTTATGGCTCCGCTTTTTTGTATTCTATTATAAAAGGACGTGACTGTAATTTCACAAAGTGACCAGTAAATTTGCTGTTCGATAACCATTCCATTTTCTCCGACAAGGAGTTGGGTGAATGTAGATTGTCGTCGTCCTTGATATCGCACCTTTGAATTATTAAGAAGGATTCGATTGAGTAGAAAATTTGATGGTGGATGCACAGGTTTTTCAGTGGATATCGTGTAACTTTGCTATTAAAATAGATTAGCTCTTACGCGATGAGGAAGAATAGGCGGGGGAAGGAGCTGATGCATTACTACTTTCGGGAATATATAGCAAAGTGGAGATAGGGGGAGGGGTGAATTAGATTTTTGAATTTTCCAATTTCTGAGACTGGGTACTTGCAGTGTGGCCGGTTTTTTTTTAGGGAACAACAAAAGAGTTGAGTGGTGGTCAAAGGGTAGTATAGGTCTCAGGGCGAAACGTGGATTGGTACCCACGATGGAGCATAAAACCTGGGAAATGCCTGCTGAACCAACACCATCAGCTCTACTACCAAACCCTATCTCCACCTCCACGTGGTGACCGCTGGTAGCTCTTTCTTAACGAAAAGCTGCAGACGGAGAAGGATCAAGGCGAGTCTCCCGTGTCTAAAAACGGGACAAATTGTACCAACTGGTCCTCCAGGTTGGGGGTTGGGTAGGGCTGACAACCCTACATGGAAAACAACTTGTTACGAAGCCACAAAATTTACCGCAATGGCGTCCGTCCAGTCGCTCTCTATGGTTCTGAGTGTTGGCCGACCATAAGAGACAATGAATGACGTCTTGCGGTAATGGAGACGAAGATGCTACGTTGGACTAGTGGCGTGACACGTTTAGATCACATCCGAAATGAGGATATCCGCGATCGTTATGGGGTTGCACCGATCGTGGAAAAGCTGTGAGAGAGGCGTCTTCGATGGTATGGTCACGCAATTCGTGCAAACGAGAATTCACTTGCCAAGATTGGTCTGAACATGAAGTCGATGGTAAACGACCAAAAGGCCGACCTAAGCAACGGTGGCTTGATACGCTGGATGGGGATTTGAAAGCCTCGAGATTGCGCCCAGATCAGGCATTCGATAGAGCCAAATGGCGAAGCCGATCACGACGAGCCGACCCCGCTTGTGAACGGGACAAAGGCTGAAGAAAAAGAAGAAGAAGACGAAGCCACAACAGGAGCCTCAGACAGGACGGATTTTAAAACGACGGACCCGGCAACGACAACGGAATAACGATTTGCGCATTTTCTCATGGAACGTGCGCTCCCTGTACAGAGATGAAGCTGACGAGCAGCTAGCCGATACCCTGTCCCAATATAGGGCTGATATAACAGCGTTGCAAGAGATGCGATGGACAGGGACCGGTTTCCTGGAGAAGAGCCACTACATCATATATTATAGCGGTCATCCAGTAAACTATGTGCTCGGAGTAGGTTTCTTAGTCAGCTTAAAAATGACACCTGCTGTTATCAGCTTTGAAAACATAAGCGAACGGCTATGCACTCTGCGCTTGCGAGGCAAGTTTAGAAATATACGTCTCATTAACGTTCACGCCCCTACAGAGGAGACTGCAGAGTCGGAGAAGGATACCTTCTACGAGGCAGTAGAACGAACCCTCGAAGCCTGTCCCAGATATGATATCAAAATCATACTTGGGGATTTTAACAGCCAAGTAGGCAAGGAGCCCGTATTCAGGCGATACGTTGGCTCCCATAGCTTACACGAAAAAATAAATGATAACGGACTACGGACTATTCAATTAGCAGGGTCACACGAAATCGTTGTTGGAAGTACCTGGTTTGCGTGGAAAGCGGTCCACAAACATACGTGGGCCTCTTCAGACGGGACGACTTTCAACCAAATTGACCACGTGTTGATCGAACGCCGCCACCCTCAGCCTTGATGAATGTCAGAACGTATAGGGGGGCCAATATAGACTCGGATCACTATCTTGTTGGCATGGTGCTCCGAGCTCGAATAACAATACCACCTAGAATCCCCTCTGACAATCAGGTGAGAGTGAACACTGAAGCCATCCACAACACAACCCTCCGTGACACCTATAAGAGGGAAATGGATCCCGCAATAACCGCAGTCAACAGAGGTCCTGGAGATGAAGCATCAACAAATGATCTTCACAATCACCTGAAGAACGTTGTCATGGATACGGCCACAAACATACTTGGCCCCAGCTGCAAAAGGAGTCGGAACGGTTGGTTTGACGGTGAATGTAAGCTAGCAACGGAACGGAAGAATGCCGCATACCGAGTAATGTTGTATCCTCAAAGAACGCGGGCACGCGCAGAGACTTATCACGAACTCACGTCGAGTGGAGAAGCGGCTTCACAGACGGAAAAAGGAAGCCTGGGAGAACCAACAAGTCTGTTAATTAGAAAAGTACAGGGAGCAACCGCAGCAGGCGCGGAAGTTTTACCAACAAGTCAGCAGGATGAAGCCTTATACAGCTGGATCCTCATCCTGCCGAGACAAAGAGGGGTTGAGTACTTTGATGAGCTACTGAACAACCAGAACATCGGCGAGTTGGAGGTCCCGCCAACTGAAGACGACGGACAAATACTGCCACCACCAAGTTTAGGAGAAACAGTCCTAACAGGCTAAAAATCATAAGTCGCCAGGAGCCGATGGAATTACAGCCAAATTGGTTAAATATGGAGGCGACCAGTTACACCAAGTGGTTCATCAACTTGTGCTCAAGGTATGGGACAGCGAATCAATGCCTGACGATTGGCAACGAGCCATTATCTGTCTCATACATGAAAAGGGAGATATCACGCAGTGCAGCGATTATAGAGGTATCACGTTGCTGAGTACCATCTATAAGATATTCTCCACTATCTTGCTAGGCTGGATAGCCCCATACGCCCAGAACATCATTGTGCCATACCAAAGAGGCTTCACTCCAGGCAAATCAGCAACAGATCAGATTTTCTCTCTGCGGCAATCGATGGAACAACTGTTGGAATATGGACAACAGTTGCACCATCTGTTCATCGAATTTAAAGCCGCCTATGATAGCATGGCCGGGGTAAAACTGTACACGGTCATGAGAGAATTCGGTATCCCGACGAAATTAATAAGACTGACTAGGCTGACCTTGACCAATGTGCGAGGCCAGATAAAAGCAGCAGGATCACTCTCAAGACCATTCGACATCAACAACGGTCTACGACAAGGGGATGCCCTATCCTGCGTCCTCTTTAACCTGGCCCTCGAGAAAGTGATGCGTGATGCTGAGGTAAATGCAAGAGGTACGATCCTCTTCAAGTCCACCCAACTACTGGCCTATGCTGCCGATATCGACATCATGGGAAGAACCACCCGAGATGTACAAACTGCCTTCATCCAGATCGAGCAGGCGGCGCGAGATCTTGTTCTGCACACCAATGAAGGCAAGACGAAATATATGGTGGCAACGTCAGCACTGAAGACGAATCGACCAACAACCTCAAACCGCACTGGTCAAACAGAGACCGTTGACAATTTCTCCTATCTAGGGTCGAAAATCACAATCGATAGCAACTACGATGATGAAATCCGCGCACGGTTGTTGTCAGCCAGCAGAGCCAGCAGACTGTTCCGCTCAAAACGTCTCACCATAGGGTCAAAGCTCTTACTGTACAAGACTATGATCTGGCCAGTCCTCATGTATTCCTCGGAAACTTGGGTTCTTAGCAAGAAAAATTGCGAACTCTTGGCCGCGTTCGAGAGAAGAATCCTCCGAAGGATTTTTGGCCCCCTACATGAGGACGGACGATTCCGTAGCCTACACAATGACGAAATCTATGAGTGATACCATGACCGTCCGGTTGTGGATAAAATCCGACTCAATAGGTTACGGGTGGGCGGGTCACTTAATCCGTATGGATGAGGATGATCCCACCCGGAAAGTCTATAAGGGCAATATCTATGGTAGAAAAAGAAGACGAGGCAGGCCCTGCCTAAGATGGAGCTATGGCGTGGGTCAGGACGCCAGACAGCTTTTAGGGATATCGTATTGGTGGACCTCGGCGCAAAACCGGGATGTCTGGAGTTCCTTATTAAGGCAGGCCTAGACCGGATACCAGTTGTTGCGTCGTTGATGATGATGAATACAAGGCACTTGGAAGCACAAGCAGCATTCACTTCTGGGGGATGCAGGATATATGAATAGCAGGACCTTCCAAAATCTGTGACACTAAAACCAAAGGGTCAGAAAACAACACAAATGACGATGAAATCCAAACTAAATCTCAACTCCTTCCTCTACAACTCCCATAACATTGTAAATATTAGAATGTAATGTTGTGTGTACATTTGATCCTTGCATATGAGAGGGGGTGTAACTAGGAAGACGGAAAGTTAAAGGACACACATGTATACATTTTGAAACACTCGTAGCACCAATGCACATATGTGACATACATATATGAATGATTCAGTAGCCGAGCAAAGTAAGCTTTAAATAGAGTTGTTTCGTAGTCAAGAGATTATTATCCTCTTTTTGCTCCTTGCTCCTCGTTTCTCGTTACTCATTATCCTGTGACAGACGCAAACGTTTTTGATATGTACCATGGTATCCCTTTTAGTAGTTCAGTTTTGTGATAATTATGTTTTCTCTCTGTGTGTAATCATGATAATATGAAGACTTCGTGGTCCTCTTGCACTCTGCCTCTTTCTCTCCTTTTGATTTTGTCACCCCCCCCCCCCCCCCATTTCTCTGGTAATTTCACAGCAATAGGGTCCATATTATGAGGTTTAATAATGACAACACACCACTCAACAAACCAGTGATACCAGTGATTATGACGATGATGATGATAAGGGTGAAAAGATTTGATGAGATATAAAATGCTTAATGAAAATGAGTAGTAGGGGATGACAGGGGTTATATAGGATATTTTTGTCTGCTTCCGGTGGAGGTGTACAGTAAATGAGTCTAATGATACCTACTATAAGTTATCGTTCTTTCGACAAACTGCAATGTTTGTGGCGCTACGGATTCCGCTTTTTTAGAAGGGTAACATATTGGGCGTATATCATATATGCTGCCGCAAAAGCGGGCTTCCTGCTGTTACACTGCGCTGGTGTTTGACCACTTTGGATTTTTCTAGGTCATGCGGAAGTTAGACTTAGCTTTAGATTTTAAACCTATGAGCATTCAATTTCCCTCCAAATCCAAGTCCAAGTCTGGTAGTTGCTTGGGAAGACAGACCTGATTGAATCCTATTCGGTAGAACCTTACTGGGACTGAGGATTCCTAATAACTGAGGCAGGCTAAACTGAAACTCAATCCAGCGACGGTGGCTCTAGCATCATTGAAAGCATACGTCGCAGAGCAGACCTAACCATAACACCCAAGGAGCTATATTATCACTGGAGTCGAGTAGTTGCTTGGGGAAGACAGACCTTATAGGTTCCATCAAGGTTGACTTCTTCTTGATAGATGCAGAATGTCGTCAAAGAAAGCGGAAACTCACGGTTCAGAAATTCGAAATCACAGTACCGACGGCTTTTGATAATACCCTGCAGGCTCCTGTTTATTGATATCCTTTCACTGCAGGGCTTTGGGGTAGATAACATGGAAAATGGAAATAACAACATCGTTACCCCCTAGAACACCAAGGGGGAAATGCTGAGCGACACAAGTTGCAGGGCTCCCGTCACGAATGGTTAGCAAATATGGTTGACCAGTACGACTGTTGAAGGGACGTTGTAAACCTGGTCCTACAGAAATGGGTGAATGAACTTGATGTGGATAAAAGTAAACGGCATTTACGTTCTTAGTTGCTCTACACTTCTAAACCGCGAAGCTAGAGCGGTAGACACACTTGGCTCGAATACAAGTGGAAGGAGACCTAAACAAATAGTGGTTTGCACGCTAAATATGGAGTCACTGGAAAGACGAAGGAGCTCGCAAGAGCCCTTCGGTATGGTTTTGGCACCGCCACATCTAAGGGTTTCCCTGATGACCTGGGTATGAGCGGTTTAGCGGAGAACCACCGAGGTTCCACACCAAAATAAGCGTAACACAACTCACCAAGACTGAACAACTCGAAACACCCCCGCCTGAGCAACTCGCCCATTTGTCGGTATCAGGATGACAGCCAGGAGGACGGCGAAAGAACCGGGATGGTGCCAGTCTACAGCCAGCGGCCGATTGCACCGGAACCGCGGTTTGTACCTTACTGTCAAATTGGTTCTTTCTACATAAGTGGAGGAAGCATTTTCATACTTTCCTCGCTGTCACTGGATGCAGCTAGCCGAATTTTCTACATGTCCAGCGAAGGATCTTAGTTACGATGCCAACGGAAACCCAGCTTAAATAATACTGGGATCACCAACACCGTTTTCAGATCGATTAAGCCAATCAAGGTTCGTTTGCGTCATACTTTACTTCAAGAGTTTGAGCAACAAGTTTAAAATACCCGTGGAGCCAAAGCTGAAGGAAAGTACCGACTTGGCTTGTGTCTTAGAGGACTCCCTAGATGGTGGGCCACCGTCAGTAAATTTCGATGTAGCAACTGCATCCTGGTGGGCGTAGTCAACAAAGCTGAATCACTTGCTGATAGAGTTCACCTTAGGTGACCGGTGCCTAAGCCAACTTTTGCGTGAGATGAAGCAGTTGGCGGGGGGGAGGGCATGGTCGGGATTGGAGCTGCAAACACAGCGACTCCCGGCAAGCACCCAAACCATCTTGGTGTCTGCGGACTCCGGGTCGTTGGAGGTATTAGCGAACACCACTGACAAAATCCACGAGGTACATGCGCACCCCGTGGCCAATGAAATTTCGCAAGAGACCACCGTCGTCGCTGAAATAACGCGGGATATCATGGGCCAAATTACCGAGCTTCAGCAGACTGTGGTCATTCCCGCGGCTACCGTATCTAAGCTAGCGTCGATGGTGGAAGCTTTGCTTTCGGGAGGTAGGTCCCGGATCCGTTCGCGGTCCGTCAACCGAAATGGGCATCGGGGACCTCAACAAGTCTTGTAGTTTGCTGGTACCACCGCATCTACGCCGACAAGGCAAAGAAATATATCAGCCCGTGCACGTTTACAGTACCGAAAAACTAAACTCCTTGGGAGCTCCGACAAAGGTGCAGTCGTCTCTTGCAGTAACTGCAGATCTGTTGCTTCCACTCGTATGGAAATTTAGGAATCCGACCCCTTTCCCAGAGAGTGGAAGAACGGGATGATCGTTAAGATTCCGAAAAGGGCACCCGTTTGAGTGTGATAATTGGTAGGGTATCGGTGTGCTCCCTGCCGTCGCAAGGATATCTCAAAAGCTTGATCGACAGAGAGCATGCTGCTTTCCGCTCCGTATCCTCCTACATCGATCACATCAACACTTCACCGATCATTTTGGAACAGCACCCGGAATACAGATCTTCGCTGCACCTCATCTTCATCGATTTCTAGAAAGTTTTCGATAGCGTGAATAGGGAGTGTATCTGGAGTGCCGTAAGTAGGAGCGGCATTCCGGAGAAACTAATAGTTGTTACCAGAGCGACATATGATGGCGAAAAATGTCACTTGCTGCACCGAGGTAAAATCTCAGAGGATTTCGGGGTACAAAGCGGACTCAACTGCATTGCAAGCTAAGTCATGCAGCGGAATCCATTCTCTCAAGACGGCCGATGAGTTGGTCCCCCCAAGTGCACTTAACGCAGAACAGTAGAGGAGGAATGCAAGTGTCTCAGGAAGTCGTGGGGGGAGTCGAAGCGCATTTCCGGTAACCGCGAGCGATGACGCGTTGGTACGGTACACGCGCTATACCCCACCAAGGGGTGAAAGGAAACCATTTATTTTTCTTTATCCTTAGCGAGGTTGCTAGGAACGATCGACTTGAATGAAGCTTGAAGATTTCTCAGGGGGGTATTTTCTGCAACAGTTTATCTTCGGGGCAGCTTACGATACATTTATTTAGATTTAGTTCCATAATTTTAACCTTATATTAAGGTAGCTACTAAGGTTACTACCAGGGGTCAAGCAGTGCACTGCAGGATAGACTGATGCGGAATACAGCTCCCTGTGGCCAACCTATCTCTCTCTAAGGATGAGTTGTCTCTCCTCTGGGACGGTGTGTGCCTTTTCAGGGGCCAAGCCTCTCGTCTACCAAGACCGTTAGTGAGTATTGATAGCCACACCCTGTACGAGGTGACCCTACTATCAACAAAACGCTACGGATCTAGACTGGGGAGTCGAAAAACACCTCCCCCAATCCAGGGTGTCATGCGAACCGTGCCCATTGGATAGTTTGCAGTCGGGGGTAACTGACTGTATTCGAACGGAGCCTCACTGATACCTGGTCGCCTCAGTGAGTAAGTTAGACCTTACCGTGCTACGGGGGGCTATGGCACAGCGGACCTCTTAACCCCCATACTCGTGGGAATCAAATGAGTACAAAACTAGAAAAGAAAACAAAAACCAAAAAAGCGGGGCCCCGTACCGCACCAAAACTGGTTCATCAGGAGGGGGCACGTCTCCGAATTACTGAGAGCCAGCTGACTAGACCCAAGAACGGAGAAGTTGGGACGTCAAGCAGTGGATCCAAGGTGAGCATTGGTATACTGCGTGGACTACAGGCAACGAACACCACTGCTCAAAGAGCAGGGACCAGCAAAAGCACGTCTGAGATAAATATAACAGACGTCAGGAAGGAGACAGGTCTCAGTGGCGCCGGGGTTAAATGGTACCTGCGGTACTCAGTACAGACCTAAGCCATCTCTACCGGAGCCGAGAAAACGGGGAGCAGCAGAGATCAGCCCGCATGAAGGGAATGCTCCCAAAAAACCCAGACCTGAACCCAAGGGAGGAGAAAACCCGGGCAGGTCAGTAGTGAAGGCAGGACCCAAGAGCCCACCATTAGCTATGCTAGTGCGGTCAAGGGCATTCGACTGCCCATACTGCCAAAAAGGTTTCTCGAGCAAATACTCACTCGGGAGGACCAGGAAATCATTGAGGAACTTGTCGTCAAGCAGATGATCAAGGGTTGGACGTCGAAACTGGTGTTCACCGGGATACGCTTTCGACTAGGCCTTATACTGGTGGACTGCGGGACGGAAGACACCGCAGAATGGGTTAGAACCATAATTCCTAGATTGCCAGGCTGGGAAGGGGTAGAATTGTCAACATGTGCTGGAGATGATATACCAGGAGCTCACATGGTGACAGTTTTTCTGTCAAAGGCCGCGGCAATAGAAACAGAAGACCTTATGAGACTCCTAATTGCTCAGAATGAAGATCTCCATACTCGACTATGGAGAGTCTTCAGAAGCAAGGTGGAGGGAAAGGGTAAACTCTTCACGGTCGGGGTAGATGACCGATCCCTAGAGGCAATTAGACGTCGAAGTTGTCATATCAACTACCGATTTGGCAACATACCCGTGCATGTGCACAAGGAAAAGCCAAGGAAAGAGACCTCAGAGGAGGCATCGGGTGGAAAACTTAACGAGGTCCCTGAAGAAGTCGCGGAAGCCATAGAGGCGGAAAGAACTGGATCAACCAGGGAAATAGACCTACTGCCCAGTGAAGAGCAGAAGCTGGACGACCTAGACCTAGGACTCCTAGGGCTCAGGTTGGACAACGATGCACAGGAAAGCGCCATGTCGGAGGAGGAGGGTGACACTTCGGCAGTGGCGACAGCTCCAAACAATAACGGAGCCAATGGCCAGCACTAGGATAGCCCAGATAAACCTCCACCATGTGAGAGCTGCATCTGCAGTGATTGCAAGGGCAAATTCCAAGGAGAACATTAGAATAGTGCTGGCTCAGGAGCCCTGGGTGTACCGGGGCAGATTCGCGGTCTGCAAGGAGGAAGCATGCAGGTAATTCGGGACTCCTCTTGTGAAAAACCAAGAACTTGCATAATCCTCAAATGTAAGTTAAAATACATATGTCTTTCAGAGTTCTTAACCGGGGACCTTGTGGCTATCCAAGTCTCATTGGAAGCCGGGAGGAGCACTCGAGAGGCAGTTGTAGCATCGGGATACTTCCCAGGAGACGAGATCCGGGCTCCACCGGAAAAAGTCGCAAAGCTGACGGAGTATTGCGAGGAGAGGGCGTTACCACTTCTTCTCGGCTGCGATGCCAACGCCCACCACGAAGTCTGGGGAAGCAATGACACTAATCGTAGAGGTGAGTACCTTCTCGAATTTATTCTTAGTAATAAGTTAGAAATATACAACGTAGGGAACACTCCAACATTTGTGACCAGCACCAGACAAGAGCTACTAGATATAACTCTAGGAAATACCCTAATGAACGGGATGGTCAGGAATTGGAGGGTGTCGGATGAACCCTCAATGTCTGATCACAGGATAATCAGATTCGACATTGAGGATAACTACGAAATAAATAAAATAATGAGGAATCCCAAGAGAACGGATTGGGAATCCTACACAACGCACCTGAGCAACAACATTGACCCCCTTCAAGGGGGCGGTGACATCAGGAGCGATCTGGAATTAAAAACGGTGGTGGAAAACCTCAACACAATCGTCATTGACGCATATGAGGCTAGCTGTCCGGGCAAGACAGTCAAGTCATCAAGGGATGTACCTTGGTGGAACAGGAACCTAGCCAGAATGAGAACGGAGGTACGAGAACTCTTTAACCGGACAAAACAAACCGGGCACTGGCGGAGGTATAAAAATGCACTGACTGCGTATAGCAACGCGATCAGGGAAGCGAAACGGAACAGCTTTAGGGAATTCTGTGAAGGGATTGAACAGATCACAGAAGCAACCAGGCTGTACAAGGCTGTAGCCAAAGACGGGGGAATAACCTCTGTCTGCCTGAAAAAGGAAGATGGGACATTCACCGAGAATGAGGAGAACAGGGTACACCTGCTTCTCAGAACTCATTTCCCGCGGTCCTACCCCTCGGTGGCAGGCGACAACAATCTGCCTGACACCCCAACAACGAATAAAAGGGGAAGGAAAGAGAGCTGGAAACTAGCAAAAGAGGTATGCTCAGAAGCTAGGCTAAGATGGGCAGTGGGAACTTTTAAACCAATGAAATCTCCCGGAGTAGATGGCATTTTCCCAGCACTTATCCAGAGAAGCCTAGGAATTATCTTAGAGTTAGTAAGGGGGAGCATAGCACTGGGTTACATACCAAGGGCATGGAGGCTGGCAGAAGTGGTCTTTATTCCGAAAGCGGGTAAAAAGGATCCTTTTCACCCTAAATCCTTCAGACCTATCTGCCTAACATCGTCCGTACTCAAAACGGTGGAGAAGGTCATAGACAACTATATTAGGACTAACGTTCTAAAGCGTAATCCCCTACATCACTGTCAACACCCTTACCGGGCAGGACGGTCAACTGAAACTGGTCTGTATCAGCTAACAGAGGTATTAGGGGACGCCATAGAAACAAAAGAAATTGCACTGTGCGCGTTTTTGGATATCGAAGGAGCATTCGACAACACATCGCACACAGAGATACAAGATGCCCTGAGCCGCAAAGGAGTGGGGAACACCCTGGCACTCTGGATGGACAAAATGCTAGAAAGCAGACAAATAGAGGTACAAACAGGTACAAATTCTATTATCAGGAACACCACTCAAGGCTGTCTACAGGGTGGAGTACTATCGCCGGTGATGTGGAGTATGGTAGTGGATGAACTCCTGGACGTGTTAACTAATACTGGAATATAAGTCCAGGGCTACGCGGACGACATTGTTCTAATCTGTAGGGGCAAATATGAAGATACCCTATGTGATAGAATCCAAACTGGATTAAGGGTTACTAGTGCCTGGTGCAGGAAGGTGGGACTGCGGATCAACCCAACCAAAACCACCATAGTACCATTCACTAGGAGGCCTAAGCTGGATCACCTGAAAGCCATAACATTACATGATATGGAGGTGAAACGAGAAATAGAGGTCAAATATTTGGGAATCACGCTAGACCAAAAATTAATCTGGAAGACACATGTCGGAAAGCTACGAGGGCTCTGATGACTTGCAGATCCATAGGAGGAAAAAACAGGGGTTGCAGCCCGAAGATACTACTTTGGATATATACTGCAATAGTAAGGCTAATGATTACCTATGGAGCGGTAATCTGGGCAGAAAGAACCCAACTCAGCACACAAGCCAGGGAATTACATAAGCTCCAAAGGCTGGCTTGCGTGTGTATCAGTGGGGCAATGAGACATGCCCAACGGCATCCCTGGAGGTCCTTCTGGGATTAACCCCTTTCCATCTGCATATACAGATGCAGGCAAGGAGATCATTATTCAGGATGGCCGGTAGTATGAGTGAGGCGGGGAGCTGCCTAAATCGAAGGAAGATTGATATACTTTCTAGGCGGTATCCCCGGGACAACATGACAACAAGGTTTCACTTCGATATGAAGTTTGAAACACGTTGGAGTAACAAGGCAAACTGGGAGAGCGTGGCTGCGACATACGGCTTAAACCAGCAACTGATTACTTGGTACACTGACGGATCCCTCGCAGCAGAGGGAGCGTGTGCCGGTGTCGTTGGTCCAAGGAAAATGTACTTTGAGCCAATGGCCAAGTACACTAGCATATTCCAGGCGGAAATTTACGCCATAGACAAATGTGCCTCCTTTAATCTGCAAAGGAACTACAGGGGGCAGAACATAGCTATTTTCACCGATAGCCAGGCAGCAATCAGGGCACTTAGGTCCAACCAGGTGAACTCTAAACTGGTATAGGAATGCCTTGAGAGACTGAATACACTCGGCTCGTCCAACAAGGTCTGGATACTTTGGTTTCCAGGCCATGCTGGGTTGGAAGGCAATGAGGCAGCGGATGAACTAGCCAAGAAGGGAGCAGGGATGCCTTTACACGGGCCAGAACCCTTCTGTGGAATCGGAAACGGTTTCATGGCTATGAATCTAAGAAACGAAGAGAAACGGTTGAGGGAACTATATTGGGGGGGCCTACCAGGGATGGAGCAGTCCAGGGTGCTTATTGTTTAAACCTCACCAAAAAGAACCTCCGAATCATAGTGGGAATTCTCACTGGTCATTGTCGGCTGAACTATCACCTAGGGAAGCTAGGGATATCCACGGACACTGCCTGCAGGTTCTGTGAGAAGGAGGACGAAACCTCTATGCACGTCCAAAGTAGGTCGATACATCTGGGAGAACACTTAATACCAGATGCAAAGCTGAAACTTTCTGGAAGTGGGGAACATACTAAAGTTCCTAACGGTTACAGGCCTGCTTGAGATACTATGATCCAACAGGTACACTATAACCAGTAAAAGGGGCATAATAGTTCTTCAAGGACGCGGTGCGACTTTCCCTTAACAGCATAATAATAAGGTTACTACCAGGTTAAGTATCTTTTAAATTGTGATGTCCTGCCCCCCCTCCTCCGTGTCCTTTTCTGTTGCTATCCTACCTCTTCTATTTTACAGCCCCTGCCTACCTGCTTACGGATGAGGGAAGGATGACTATAATTTATGTTAATATAATTTTCATATGAAATTAAAGGAATATTATAAGCAAATGAGGGTGATTTTCAAATCCTATTTCTCCTTCACTCCTTAGGCTTCGTTCAGTTGCTGATACATTATGGTCTTTTTCAATACGACTCTCCTCCATGCAAAAATAATACTAATCGTCATCATCATCATGATCAAAATACATAACTTCAAATGATGACCTTTTCAATGGCCCTATTAAATTTTCTATTCATATGTTTTTGCGTATTGGTGCCTTGTTTCTAATTCTTCCCTTGTGAGCCACCCCAACCACTCCCACTGTTAACCTCCGTTCATTTCCCTGCTTTCCCTGTGTTCCAGGTTTAAGTTCGCCACCGCTTCTCACTATCAGTTGAAACAAATTGCTCTGTAGAAACGTTTATGGTATGATTTCAGGAGGGACAAATTGTGTACATATGTTTTGTATGACGGAAAACAGGACATTCAATAGGTCCTGACAGTTGGATGGAACAGAAATATATCCTGAATTGAATTTGGGTACATGTTTTGTTTAGAATAAAAAAGGAAATGAGGCATGAGTTAGTTGTGCACATATTTTACTATGGGTAGGAAATGTCCTTTGGAAGTATCCTGCCTGCCTGTCATGCTTGATGGAAATATTCGGGAATACTATGTGCTGAAGTTGGAAAGGGATAGGGGATCATGTATGCCAACTATCAACTAGAGACCAAACTAATGCTTTGTAAGTTTTGTGAGGCAATCTCTTTGATGGGCCTAGACGAAAACAATAGGTCCTGACAGTTAAAAAATATCCTTTTCCCCTTTTGCGTTCTCGGGCTATTCAAACCTTGGGCGCCACAAGGACACCAAGGATACCAAACCCATACTCACTGTTCGGATTTTAGAACAAGTAGATTTGCTAAGTCGACGCTCACTTTACTGTTTCCACTATCCAGAATGTCCTTCCTCCCCCTGTACTGCTACTTGTCTGAAGACTACAAATGTCCTTCTATTCATCCTTCCATTGCAAGGCTATGCATGGCTCCTAGTCGTTCACAGAAGGCACGTATAGATCTATTGAATGCAATAATTCCATATTTTGAATTTCCGCTCATGATTCATGTCGACATTGTCAGCTTTTAGGTGGTCCCTGAATCTTCTATGTCCGCTACAGGACCATTTAGTTGAAATATGGTTAGAACGGTTAGAATGCTGTTTAACTAGGCACCATTCACTAGATATAAATATGCTTTTCCATTGGAAGCAAGCAATTCCACCCTGAGCTCCCTTCATGATGGAGGGTTGGATAACAACAAAATGGGAGATAGAAATTTGAGGAATTGTTCTGAACGGTTCATCATCATCATCATGTTTTTGCCGCTCCTGTTCCTGCCGCTGATATTTTCATTAGAAATAGAAGGGAATAAATAGTGTCTATGTTTGTATAAGTTTGGCCTTTTGTACCATTCATATTTCCATCAGTACCCTCGCTCCATCATCATCATCGAGAGAGTATCATCCTCACCATCGTCATCATCATCGCTCCAGCTATCATCATGATTTCAGAGCTTTGACAAATATAATGGACAATCAGGATATCTAATTAGGATGTTCCCGTTTTGTACAATCCATTGGCATGGCAGACAAACGAGGTGATCCAAAAAACATACTATTCCTGTATAATTCTATAGAAGAATGATGAAGAGGAAGGGGTTGGCAGAAATTAAACTTTCTAGTCTATTGAAAAGTAATACCGGAATTGAGGATTGAGGGGGATGGACACCGTGAAACTGAATGTTCTGAAAATAGACTATCAGAGATTGGAGTTAAAAGTGGGAAAGGAAACAAGAGAGAAGGATAGAGAGAGGTAGGATCTAGGTGAATTAATTAATTTAATTGTATTGTCATTGCGAAGGGAACGTCACTGGCTTAACTTTTCTAATTTTTTTTTTGGGTCCAGAAGTGCATTGCAGTGTAGACTAACGCGGAATATAGCCCCCTGGGGCCAACCTATCTCTCTCTGAGAGTGAACTGACTCTCTTCCAAGGGCCAAGCCTCTCGTCTTTTTTTTTTTGAGGAGGTGGAAATCTGCAAAAGACACTGGTCTGGATACACCAGCTTGTGGGATTTTTACCTACTAAAACCACCCCCGACGGCGCACATGACCGCGCTCTTCTCCTTTCCTCAGCCTTTCGCAATTTATCTTGAATAGATGCGACCATGGAGTTGACCGCATCCCAATTCACTTGATGTGCTAGCATTTTCGGCACCAGATTTTCTGGTACCAGCACCTCTCCTAGAGTCTCTTCTAGATTCCTCCTTTCTTCCGCAAATCTCGGACAGTGGAAGAATACATGCTCTGGGTCCTCTGGGACTCCATCACAATTTGGACAGTCGGGTGAGGTATCCAGTTTAAACCTGAACAGGTACTGGCGATATCCTCCATGTCCCGTGAGAAACTGGGTGAGATTATAATAATTCTCACCGTGTCGTCTCTCCAACCACTCCTTGATGGCAGGAATGAGCCTGTGAGTCCACCGACCCTTTCCCGAGCATTCCCACCGCTCTTGCCATCTATTTATGGATCTCTCCCTCTCAGCGTTCTTCGTCTGCGATAAGGGAGAGATTGGCTTCGCATGATATATATTCGCCATCTCATCTGCCAAGATGTCAATCGGCATCATTCCAGAGATGACAAATGCTGCATCATCTGAGACAGTCCTGAAGGCAGAGCATACCCTCAGAGCTGTCCTCCTGTAGACTGAACTCAGTTTGGTAGCGTTCCCTGACATCCACAACGCCTCCCTCCAAACTGAGGTTGCATAGAGAATGATCGAGGTCACCACCCTGGCTATAAGCAAACCTAAAGGTATGCCGTGGCCCTCCCACGTTCGGCATCATCCTCGCCAGGGCCATACTAGCAGTGAGTGATTTATCACAAACATACCGCACATGTTGCTTATAGCTGAGCTTCCTGTCTATCACCACCCCCAAGTATTTGATGGTCGGCTTGGAAGTGATGATATGATTCCCGATTCCAACACAGGCGTAATTTCTCTTCCGGCGCTTCGTGATGAGGACCGCTTCTGTTTTTTCCTCCGCAAGCGTCAAACCAGAGCTCTCCAACCAGCATTTGACAGCACTGATTGCCTCACTTGAGTATAACTCAGCATCTTCGAGATGCTTTGCGACAACAGCCAGTGCTATGTCGTCAGCGTAACCCACCACTGTGGCTTCCTCCGGAAGGGGAGGATTAAGAACATCGTTGTACATGATATTCCACAGTAGTGGGCCCAATACGGAGCCCTGTGGGACACCCGCGGAAACAACATACTCCTGGGGTCCGTCATCAGTGTCATACCAGAGCCTCCTTTCAGTTAAGTAACTATCGACGATAGCAGCGAGATAGGCGGGAATACCAACCCTCCCAACCCAATTGGCCGAATTGAATGCATTTTTCACGTCCAGGGTTACTACAATACAATATTTGCTGGTACTGCCCCTTCCGTGGATTGCATTTTCGGCCAAGCCAGTAACCATTTTGATGGCATCAATGGTTGATCTGGCTTTACGGAACCCATACCGCCGACCTGAGAGACCTCCCTGGCTCTCAACAACCGGGAGTAATCTATTATAGATTACTCGCTCTAGCATTTTGCCCACAATGTCCAAAAGACAAATAGGTCTGTAAGAGGTTGGCTCACCTGGTGGTTTGCCAGGGTCATGATGTAGGAAATATCCCCTCGGACATGCACGCTTCGAACAACTCAGCGAACATGTCCGGCCTGGATTTCATGGCAAGTTTAAGGGTCTTATTTGGTACTCCGTCCAGGCCCGGCGCTTTATTGTCGCCTATTCTGCCGCAGATCTCCAGCAGTTCGTCTCTGGTGACTGGTGGAATTGCCGTCACATTCAGAGGTCGTTGGAATATGTCGGTGCTCTCCTCTTGTTGTTGGAATAGCCCCTGGATGATTTTCAGCAAGAGGGTGGGACACGTGATCTGCGGAGAGGAGCGGCCTCTGAATCGTCCCATCACTATTCGATAAGCACTCCCCCACGGGTTTATTTCCGCTTCTGAACAGAGTTCCTTAAAGCACTCCCTCTTGCTTCGCTGGATGGAGAGCTTGAGCTTTTTGCGGGCTGCCTTATGGGCGCGCTCTTTTTGTCCCTGTTCGACTCTACCTACCGCCCTCTGAGCCACTCTTCTGGCACGGTGGCAGGCTGATCGAAGACCGGTCAGTTCATCATTCCACCAGTAGTTTGGTCTTCTACTGGGGAATGAGCACCTCCTAGGCATAGACGCGTCACATGCTTTGGCAATGCATTGAGCCAGATGGACGGCTCTTTCCGTAGAGGCGCCTGCTTTATCAGGTTGATCTAACCACACCTCTATGAAGGTCTGCTCATCCAAAGATTTTGCAGACCAGCCTGAAACCTTTTTCGGTTTCGGGCATGATAGCTCTTTGCACTGTGGCTCGACACATGTCTTAAAGAAGATTGCCTGGTGATTGCTGTGGGTGTCGCGTTCGCTGACGCACCAGGACATACCACGCGCCAGCGAAGGGCTGATAAAGGTCAGTTCTACAACCGAGCCTGAGCCCCCTTTCTGAAAGGTGTTTACAGCACCTTCGTTAGCCAAAACCATGTTCATCTGCACAAAAGCCTCTAATAGACTGCGCCCCTTAGCATTTGATTCTCTGCTACCCCACTCTAGGGCCCAAGCATTGAAATCACCAGCAATCACCTTTGGACTTCGTCCCCTTGCGTGGAGAACAAGATTATCAAGCATTTGCTCGAATTCAGGCAGTGTCAAACTTGGTGGGGCGTAGCAGCTGTATAAATATACACCACTTATTTTCGCCCACACAAAGCCACTGACTGCCTAACTTACAGTATATTGTATGGCCTGTCGACCACAAGCCCATATCGCCGCTCCACCAGTCGAATCTGTGACCCATACGCCACCGTGATGGTTTCTATACGGTTCACTTATGAAGGCAACTTCCATCTCAGATTCGAACGTGGTCTGCTCAAGTAAATCCTGAGCGACCCTGCAGTGATTGAGGTTTATTTGAATAAACCTCATTTTCTGATTGCAGTGAGCGCCTTCCTAAATTCCGGACATTTGCCACTTCCGGCAATGTGCCGGTTATCCTGTCCCTCTTTTGCTTCGCACAATAGGCATTTGGGGTCCCTATTGCACTCTCTGGCAATATGGCCTTTCTCTCCACACCTTCTGCATCGATCGGACCGATCAATGCTGCTGGTGCATGCCTTCGCGAAGTGCCCAAACATGAGGCATTTAAAGCACCTCTTTAGTGAAGTTTGCTCCCTTAAACGGCAGACAACCCATCCAATCCGAACCCTTCCGGCAGCTAACATCATCAACAAAAAAAAAGCCCCCTGGGGCCAACCTATCTCTCTCTGAGAGTGAACTGACTCTCTTCCAAGGGCCAAGCCTCTCGTCTACCATGACCGTTAGTGAGTGGTGATAGCACACCCTGTATGAGGTGATCCTACTATTAACAAAACGCAACGGATTTAGACTGGGTTGTCCAAAAACACCTCCCCAAATTCAGGGTGTCATGCGAACCGTGTCCACTGGATTGTTTGCAGTTGTGGTTAGCTGACTGTATTCGAACGGAGATTCACTGATACCTGGTTGCCTCAGTCAGTAAGTTTGACCTTACCATGCTACATGCGGCTATAGCACGATGGACCTCCTAACTCCCATATTCGTGGGAATCAAATGAGTACACGCATTAAAACAAGGAGGCTACAACCAAACAAGCAGGACCTCGTATCGCGCTCAAACTGGCCAACCAAGCGGAAGCGCATCTCCGAAATACTGAGAGCCAGGTGATTACACCCAAAAAGGGAGAAGTTGGGACGTCAAGCAGTGGATCCAAGATCAACATTGGTACACTGCGGCACAACTACCAACAAAAACCATTGCTCAAAAAGCAGGGGCAAGCAAAATCACGTCTGAGATCAATGTGTCAGACGGACCTCTGTAGCCCAGGTGCTAAATGGTACCTGCATTATTGAAAGGAAGGCCTGAAACCAGAAAAGGTCCTTAAAGGGCTCGAGGCAGAACTAAGCCATCCTTATCAGAGCCACAAAAGCGGGGAGCAGCGGAGATTAGCTCCAAAAAACTCAAACCTGAACCCAAGAACGGAGAAAACTCTGGTAAGTCAGGGGTGAAGGCAGGAGTCAGGAAACCCTTCCATTAGCTATGCTAGTGCGGTCAAACGCATTCGAGTGGTTATACTGCAGGAAACTATCCAACATCTTGTCGTCGGGCAGGTGTGCAAGGGATTGACTGTGAAGGTGTTGTTCACCGGGATATGCTTTCAACAGGTCACATACCGGTTGGCTATGCGACGGAGGACACTGTGGAGTGGCTTAGGACTATAGTTCCTAAATTGCCAGGCGGGGTAGGAGCAGAACCGTTCATATTTGCTGGGGATGACATATCAGGAGCACACATGGTGACAGTGTTTCTTCCGGAAGCCGCAACAATAGAGACGAAAGATGTCATGGATCTCCTAATCGCTCAGGATGAATATGTCCATATGTGATTATGGAGAGTGTTCGGAAGCAAGGTTGAAGGCAAGAGTAGACTCCCAATGGTTGGGGTAGATGATCAATCTCTGAATGCAGTCAAACGTCAGAATTGCCATAGAATATAGATTTTGAAAGATAACTGTGCACATGTCCAGGGAAAAGCCGAGGCAAGACACTTTGGAGGAGACATTGGGTGGAAAACCCCGAAGGAGGCCATAGAGGTGGAAAGGACTGGATCAATCAAGGAAGTAGACTCGCTGCCCAGTGAAGAGCAAAAGCTGGACGACTTAAACCTGGATCTTCTGGGGCTCAGGGTGGATAACGACGTGCAGAAAAGCGTTATGTCGGAGTAGGCGGAGAGGGATGATACTCCGACAGTGGAGAAAAGCCAACACTCAGATGGTCCAGATAAACCTGCACCATGCGAAAGCTGCATCTGCGGTAACTGTAAGGGCAAGTTCCAAGGAGAACATTCGAATCTTGCGGACTGATTAGCCCTGGGTGTATCGGGGGCAGATTCACAGTGTGTAAGGAGGAAGCATGTAGATAATTTGGGATTCCTCTTGCGAAAAACCAAGAGCTCGCATCATCCTTAAACGCAATTTGAAATGTATACACATATGTCTTTCAGAGTTCCTGACCGGAAACCTTGTGGATATCCAAGTCTCACTGGAAGCCACTCGAGAGACAGTCGTGGGATCGGATTACTTCCCAGGAGACGACATCTGGATCCCACCGGAGCTAATTGCTAGACTGGTAAAGCTCTGCGGAGAAGAGCGCTACCACTTCTCCTCGGGTGCGGTCCCAATATCCATCACGAAGTCTGGGGAAGCAGCGTCACTATTCGAAGAGAGGAGTCGCTTCTTGAATATATTCTTAGAAATAAGTTAGAGATATATAACATAGAGAACACTCCAACATTCATGACCAGCACTAAACAAGAGTTAGGAGGGAATACCCTCATGAACGGGCTAGTCGGGAATTGGAGGATGAAGTCCCTATATCCGATGACTGAATAATCAGATTCGACATTGATTGCAACTCCAAATACTGGCTTACGTGTACATCAGTGGGGCAATGAGGACATGCCCAATGACATTCCTGGAGGGCCTTCTGAGATCAACACCTCTCCATCTGCACAAACAGATATAGGCTCAGGAGGGCAATGCTCAGAATGGCCGGGAGTATCAATGAGGCGGTCAAAGGGTAGTATAGGTCGCAGGGTGAAACATGGCTTGGTACCCACAATGGAGCATAAAACCTGGGAAACGTCTACTGAAACAACACCAACAGCTTTACTACCAAACCCTACCTCCATCACCACATGGTGGTCACTGGGATTTCTGTCTTAATGAAAAACTGCAGACGGAGGAGGATGAAGGCGAGTCTCCTGCACCTAAAAAGGAGACAAATTGTACCAACTGGTCCTCGAGGTTGGGAGTTGGGTAGTGTTGAAAATCGTACATGGAAAACAACTTGTTAGGAAGCCACGAAAGGAGCCTCGGGCAGGATAGATTTTACAACGATGAACCCGGCAATGAAAACAAAATAAGGCTTTGTAAATTTTCTCATGGAATGTGCGCTCCCTGTATAGACCGATCGCTGCTCAGCAGCTAGCCGATACCCTGCCCCAATATAGGGCTGGTGTAACAGCGTTGCAAGAAATCCGCTGGATACGGACCGGTTTCCAGTTTGGAGTGTTCCCACCACGTGCTTGGAGTAGGTAGTCAGCCAAAAAATGAAACCTGCTGTTATCGGCCTTGAAAACGTAAGGAAAAGGCTATATACTCTGCGAAAGGCTATATACTGTGCCTCATTAACCTTCATGCCTCTACAGAGGAGACTGTAGAGTCGGAAAAGAATACCTTCTTCGAGGCAGTTAAGCGGACCCTCCAAGCCTGTCCCAGGTGCTACATCAAAATCATACATGAATATTTCAACAGTCAAGTAGGGACGGAGCCCGTACTAGACGATACGTCGCCTCCCATAACTTACATAAAGATACCAATCATAATGGACTGCGGATTATTCAGTTAGCAGTATCACACGAAATGGTGGTTGGAAGTACCTGGCTTGCGCGGAAAGCAGTCCACCAACATACATGAGCCTCTTCAGATGGGACCACTTTCCACCAAAGTGACCACGTGCTGATCGAACTTGGACAATCAGGTGAGAGTTAATGCTGAGGCCATCCACAACCCAGTCCTCCATATCTCCCATAAGGGGGAAGTGGATGATGCAACAACCACAGCTAGCAGATATCTTGGGATGAAGCATCCTCTCTCATCAACTTCAAGGCCACCTATGACAGCCTAGCAACGGTGAAACTATACACGGCCATGAGAGAATTCTGTATCCAGACGGAATTAGTAAGACTGACTAGCCTGGCCCTGGCCACTGCACGAGGTTAGTTAAAAGCAGCAGGACCACTCTCGAAACCATTGGACACCAACACCGGTGTAATACCGCCCTATTATGGGTCCTCGTTAATTTGGCCTTGGAGAAAGCGATCCGCGATACAGATGTCAATGCAAGAGCTGCCTGCGCTGACGATGCGGTCAAGCGAAAACAATAAAGTTAGAAGACTACAACTTTGAGGCCCATTCCACAGTGTCAAAGTTCTTCTCAATGATCTTGTCAGTCCTCATGTATTCCTCGGAAACATGGGTTCTTAACAAGAAAAATTGTGAACTCTTGGCTCCGTTAGAGAGAAGAATCCTCCGAAGAATCTTTGCCCCCCCCCCCGCCACATGAGGATGGACGATAACGTAGCCTACATAACGACGAAATCTCTTAGCGAAACCACGGCTGGTCCGATTGTGGATAAAATCCGGCTCAACAGGTTGCGGTGGGCGGATCACCTAATCCGAACGGACGAGGATGATCCAGTCAGGAAACTCTATAAAGGCAATATCTATGATAGAGAAAAAGGAAGAGGCAGACCCTGCCTGAGATGGAGCAATGGCGTAGGTTAGGACGCCAGACAGCTTTTAGGGCTACTTACTAAGGCAAACGTAGAAGGAATATCCGGTTGTTGGGCCGTTGATGATGATGATACTATTTCTGACTTGCTTTTACTATAAAAAGATACATTGACATTTGCTACTTCCTCCCTCCCTCCTGATAGAAAGCCTCAGTATTAGGTAAACATCAAAATATAAGATACTTGTCAAATGTAAACTTTAGAGACTTCAGACTTAATATAACTAATCTTCCACCCTACGTAGAAATCTGACACCCTAGGATTCATAGTAGCAACAACAAAAGATAAACCAAATCCTTCCATGCAAGCGAAGGGTCTTTCACAATTCCAAATAACGACTTTCTCTTCTCGTTGTCAGTTAAGTTTCATTTCTTTTTTTTTTTGTGTGTCATTTTTGAAGGAATTCATCTATTCTATCTATCTTTTGCGAATAATCCGACGATATTGGTTTTCATTTTCACTTTATATTGAAATCTTGCATAAAATCAGATTGTAGGGTTGTTTGTTTTTCCGAAGAGAACATTCGGAAAATGGGTATCCGAAAATATGGTGACAGGTTGACAGGGAATAATGAAAAGTATTCAAGTTTTATCTATTGGAATTTCATAGAACCTGAACTTATCTAAATAATTTTTATAATAAAAACAGTCATTAAATTTCTAGATACTTTCTCAACCCTTCCTATTTTGGTGTAACTCGGTTGTATTTTTGGAGTCATGTAATTTTTTCTGGGGCGGCAAAAGGGTAGTATAGGTCCCAGGGCGAAACGTGGATTGGTACCCACAATGGAGCATAAAACCTGGGAAACGCCTGCCAGACCAACACTAACAGCGCTCTACTGTCAAACCTTATCTCCACCTCCAAGTGGCGATCGCTGGGAGTTCTTTCTTTATGAAAAACTGCAGACGGAGAAGGATGAAGGCGGGTCCCGCAAATTACTGAGAGCCAGGTGACTCCACCCAAGAAGGGAGAAGTTGGGACGTCAAGCAGTGGATCCAAGGTGAGCGTTGGTATACTGCGTGGACAACAGCCAACGAACACCACTGTTCAAAGATCAGGGACCAGCAAAAGCACGTCTGAGATAAATCTAACAGACATCAGGAAGGAGACAGGTCTCAGTGGCGCCGGGGTTAAATGGTACCTGCGCTATCTGAAGGAAAGCCTGAAACCAGAAGAGGCCCTTAAGAAGGCTCAGGCAGACCTAAGCCATTTCTACCGGGGCCGAGAAAGCGGGGAGCAGCAGAGATCAGCCCGCATGAAGGGAATGCTCCCAAAAAATCCAGACCTGAACCCAAGAGAGGAGAAAAAACGGGCAGATCAGGAGTGAAGGCAGGACTCAGGAAGCCCGGCATTAGCTATGCTAGTGCGGTCAATGGCATTCGACTGGCCATACTGCCAAAAAGGTTTCCCGAGCAAATACTCACTCGGGAGGAACAGAAAATCATTGAGGACCTTGTCGTCAAGCAGATGATCAAGGGTTGGACGTCGAAACTGGTGTTCACCGGGATACGCTTTCGACCAGGCCTTATACTGGTGGACTGTGCGACGGAAGGCACCGCAGAATGGGTTAGAACCATAGTTCCTAGATTGTCAGGCTGGGAAGGGGTGGAACTGTCAACATGTGCTGAGGATGATATACCAGGAGCCCACATGGTGACAGTTTTTCTGCCAAAGGCCGCGGCAATAGAAACGGAAGACCTTATGAGACTCCTAATGAAGAATGAAGATCTCCATACTCGACTATGGAGTGTCTTCAGAAGCAAGGTGGAAGGCAAGGGTAAACTCCTCACGATCGGGGTAGATGACCGATCCCTAGAGGCAATTAAACGTCGGAGTTGTCATATATCAACTACCGATTTGGCAACATACCCGCGCATGTGCACAAGGAAAAGCCAAGGAGAGAGACCTCGGAGGAGGCATCGGGTGGAAAACTTACCGAGGTCCCTGAAGAAGTCTCGGAAGCCATAGAGGCGGAAAGAACTGGATCAACCAGGTTAATAGACCTGCTGCCCAGTGAAGAGCAGAAGCTGGACGACCTAGACCTAGGAATCCTAGGGCTCAGGGTGGACAGCGACGCGCAGGACAGCGCCATGTCGGAGGAGGAGGATGACACTCCGACAGTGTAGAAGAGTTCCAAGCAATAACGGAGCCAATGGCCAGCATTAAGATAGCCCAGATAAACCTCCATCATGCGAGAGCTGCATCTGCAGTGATTGCAAGGGCAAATTCCAAGGAGAACGTTGGAATAGTGCTGGCTCAGGGTGTACCGGGGGCAGATTCGCGGTCTGCAAGGAGGAAGCATGCAGGTAATTTGGGACTCCTCTTGTGAAAAACCAAGAACTTGCATAATCCTCAAACGTAATTTAAAATACATATGCCTTTCAGAGTTCTTAACCGGGGACCTTGTGGCTATCCAAGTCTCATTGGAAGTCGGGAGGAGCACTCGAGAAGCAGTTGTAGCATCGGGATACTTCCCAGGAGACGAGAGCCAGGCTCCACCGGAACAAGTCGCAAAGCTGACGAAGTATTGCGAGGAGAGGGCGTTACCACTTCTTCTCAGCTGCGATGCCAACGCCCACTACGAAGTCCGGGGAAGCAGCGACACTAATCTCGATCTCTGATCACAGGATAACCAGATTCGATATTGAGGGTAACTCCGAAATAGAAAGAATAATAAGGAATCCCAAGAGAACGGATTGGGAATCCTACACAACGCACCTGAGCAACAACATTGACCCCCTTCAAGGGGGCGGTGACATCAGTAGCGAATTGGAATTAGAAACGGTGGTGGAAAACCTCAACACAATCGTCATTGACGCATATGAGGCCAGCTGTCCGGTCAAGACAGTCAAGTCATCAAGGGATGTACCATGGTGGAACAAGAACCTAGCCAGAATGAGAACGGAGGTACGAAAACTCTTTAACCGGGCAAAACAAACCGGGCACTGGCGGAGGAATAGAAATGCATTGACCGCGTATAGCAACGCGATGAGGGAAGCGAAACGGAACGCAGCTTTAGGGAATTCTGTGAAGGGATTTAACAGATCACAGAAGCAACCAGGCTGTACAAGGCTGTAGCCAAAGACGGGGGAATGTCCTCTGTCTGCTTGAAAAAGGAAGATGGGACATTCACCGAGAATGACGGAACTCATTTCCCGGGGTCCTACCCCTCGGCGGCAGGCGACAACAATCTGCCTGACACCCCAACAACGAATAAAAGGGGAAGGAAGGAGAGCTGGAAACTAGCAAAAGAGGTATGCTCAGAAGCTAGGCTAAGATGGGCAGTGGGAACTTTTAAACCAATGAAATCTATCGGAGTAGATGGCATTTTCGCAGCACTTATCCAGAGAGGCCTAGGAATTATCTCTTCTGAGGGTGGTAAGGGAGAGCATAGCACTGGGTGGTCTTTATTCCGAAAGCGGGTAAAAAGGATCTTTTTCACCCTAAATCTTCCAGACCAATCTGCCTAACATCGTTCGTACTCAAAACGGTGGAGAAGGTCATAGACAACTATATTAGAACTAACGTTCTAAAGCGTAATCCCCTACATCACTGTCAACACGCTTACCGGGCAGCACGGTCAACTGAAACTGGTCTGTATCAGCTGACAGAGGTACTACGGGACGCCATAGAAACAAAAGAAATTCCACTGTGCGCGTTTTTGGATATCGAAGGAGCATTCGATAACACATCGCACACAGAGATACAGGTTGCCCTGAGCCGCAAAGGAGTGGGAAATACCCTGACACTCTGGATGGGCAAAATGCTAGAAAGCAGACAAATAGGGGTACAAACAGGTGCAAATTCTATTATCAGGAACACCACTCAAGGCTGTCCACAGGGTGGAGTACTATCGCCGCTGATGTGGAGTATGGTAGTGGATGAGCTCCTGGACGTGTTAACTAATACTGGAATACAAGTCCAGGGCTAGGCGGACGACATTGTTCTAATTTGTAGGGGCAAATATGAAGATACCCTATTTGATAGAATCCAAACTGGATTAAGGGTTACTAGTGTCTGGTGCAGGAAGATGGGACTGCGGATCAACCCAACCAAAACCACCATAGTACCATTGACTAGGAGACGTAAGCTGGATCACCTGAAAGCCATAACATTACATGATATGGAGGTGAAACGAGAAACAGAGGTCAAATATTTGGGAATCACGCTAGACCAAAAATTACTCTGGAATACACATGTCGGAAAGCCACGAGGGCTCTGATGACTTGCAGATCCATAGCAGGAAAAAACAGGGGTTGCAGCCCGAAGATACTACTTTGGATATATACTGCAATAGTAAGGCCAATGATTACCTATAGAGCGGTAATCTGGGCAGAAAGAACCCAACTCAGCACACAAGCCAGGGAATTACACAAGCTCCAAAGGCTGGCTTGCGTGTGTATCAGTGGGGCAATGCGGATATGCCCAACGGCATCCCTGGAGGTCCTTCTGGGATTAATCCCTCTCCATCTGCACATACAGATGCAGGCAAGGAGAACAATATTCAGGATGGTCGGTAATATGAATGAGGCGGGGAGCTGCCTAAATCGAAGGAAGATTGATATCCTTTCTAGGCGGTATCCCGAATTACTGAGACCGAGGGACAGCATGACAACGAGGTTTCACTTCGATAAGAAGTTTGAAACACGTTGGAGTAACAAGGCAAACTGGGAGAGCGTGGCTGCGGCATACGGCTTAAACCAGCAACTGATTACTTGGTACACTGACGGATCCCTCACAGCAGAGGGAGCGGCTGCCGGTGTCATTGGTCCAAGGAAAATGTACTTTGAGTCAATGGGCAGGTACACTAGCATATTTCAGGCGGAAATATACGCCATAGACAAATGTGCCTCGTTTAATCTGGAAAGGAACTACAGGGGTCAGAACATAGGTATTCTCATCGATAGCCAAGCAGCGATCAAGGCACTTAGGTCCAACCAGGTGAACTCTAAACTGGTACGGGAATGCCTTGAGAGACTGAATACACTCGGCTCGTCCAACAAGGTCTGGATACTTTGGGTTCCAGGCCATGCTGGGTTGGAAGGCAACGAGACAGCGGATGATCTAGCCAAGAATGGGGCAGGGATGCCTTTACACGGGCCAGAACGCTTCTGTGGAATCGGAAACGGTTTCATGGCTATGAATCTAATAAATGAAGAGAAACGGTTGAGGGAACTAACTATATTGGGCGGGCCTACCAGGGATGGAGCAGTCCAGGGTGCTTATTGGGGGATACGAACCAAAGGATTGCTTAAATCTCACCAAAAAGAACCTCCGAATCATAGTGGGAATTCTCACTGGTCATTGTCGGCTGAACTATCACCTAGGGAAGCTAGGGATATCTACGGACACTGCCTGCAGGTTTTGTGAGGAGGAGGGCGAAACCTCTATACCCGTCCTGGGACAGTGTCCGGCACTTGTGCAAATTAGGTCGAGACATCTGGGAGAACACTTAATACCAGATGCAAAGCTGAAACATCTGGAAGTGGGGAACATACTAAAGTTCCTAACGGTTACAGGCCTGCTTGAGATACTATGATCAATAGGTACACTATAACCAGTAAAAGGGGCACGATAGTTCTTCAAGGACGCGGTGCGAGTTTCCCTTAACAGAATAATAATAATGGTAGAAAAAGAAGACGAAGCAGACCCTACCTAAGATGGAGCGATGTCGTAGGCCAGGACGCCAGACATCTTTTAAGGATATCGAATTGGTGGACTTCGGCGCAAAACCGGGATGTCTGGAGTTCCTTATTAAGGCAGGCCTAGACCGGATACCGGTTGTTGTGCCGGTAATGATGATGATGATGTAATTTTTTCTGCAATTTAAATGTATCTTTCATATACAATTATTGTTCCTTAATCAATGTTTTTATATAACGATCGTTTCGATCATTAGTTCCAATTCTTGCACATTACATATCTAAATTCTTGTTGAAATTTAGATCCATTTAAGACAAAAAATAATCAACGAATCATATAAGCAAAAATACTGTATGCATATCTTATCTTGTTCTAGATATTTATTGAAAATCGCTTAATTTCTATTTACATTTTGATATCCACCGAAAAAGCTGTCTGTTTCACTTTGACGCCGATATACACCTCATGTGCTGTTATGAATTATAAATTCTAGAATTATCTACATATTCATATGGTTGATTGTTTAGTACGTGTTGTTTTAGCACACATAGATCATTAAGATATAATTTTTGCTTATTCTGTTTATTGTTTAGACTTCTGTGACTCGCTAGGTTTTCTAAGTGACATAGATAAGTGCAGAATACAACAGGAAGGGGAGGGGGGGGGGGGAGGATAACAAAATTACCCGACAAGGGCTTGTGAAGGGGGGGGGGTATCTTTCAAAAGTATAATATATTAAAAACACTAAAAAAATAAACATAAGCCTTCAAGTCAAAAATCCAGAACGAGCCTCTAAGCTGGCTATAGATGACGCTCCATGTCACTTTTCGTTCACCTCCTTCAGCATTTTCATCTGTGTTTTTCCGGTTTTGAAAACTCGCCTCTCCAACCCTTCGTTTGAACGTCTTCCGGTTCGGCGAAAAGTTTCAATCTCAACAAGAAGATCCATTTGGGCCGGGCCCGGACGTTAAACTTGAAAGAGTTCCCCGGTTTCTCCAGGACTTTAAAGGTACCCTCATATAGTGGATGCAGCCACTTCCGAGAATCGTTCACCTTAATAAGGACTTGCGAGTACGTCTTAAGGTTCCTGAGGGTGCTGACCTTCCCAAGCTTGAATGTTGGGAAGGTGGAGTCGGTCACACAAGCAGACGCAGCATGCTCGAGTCACTTAGTCCTGCTCTGATATCCAGTACAGGGTCAAATTCTCCCGATACACCATCTCCGGGTGGTTGTGAATATCTTTCGGTGGGGTGTGCGAAGCTCAAGGACGAGAGGCAAGGACTGAGAACCATGACGGAACGTCGCAAGTCATTAAAGTGGCTTTCGGCGTCCGTTGGGGACATTCCAGCATCTCATTGGACAGCGAGTGGTATACAGTGGTTCTGTGGCGTTTGAAATCCAGGAACTTGCTTAATTCCGAGAAAAGAATGGACTTAAATTTCACTCCTTCGTCCGTGATGATTACAGCTGGTTCACAAAAGCGTGGGATCCTTCTCGACAGAGGGCTTCGCAGAAGATTGTACAGCAACGTCTTTCAGAGGTATCGCCTGAGGCCACCTCGTGAACCTATCAACGGGCAACACCTGAAATTGTGCGAGGTTCACAAAGGGCCAATTAGGAAACCCGCCTACCTCTTTCCTCACATGCTTTGTAGCCTTGCACTTCTGACATGTGATGCCCAAGAATTAATGTGCTTGTTCATGACTAGGCGGTTCGTCGTGCTGGTGCCTTGGTGTGCAAGATCGTCTACCGCGTGGAATACTTCCCTGCGAAAATCGGCCAGAATAAAATGGCCTAGGTCCTTTGTTCGAGGCCTTGCCAAATAAGAAGGAGTTTGAGCCGAAATTAGGAAAATCCTTGAACTTGTATTTGGAGTTTGTCCTCAGGCTGTGAAGCTCTGCGTCGTTTTTCTGCGTTTCAGCGATTACCATATAATCGACCTTGGCGGGGACTGTAACCTCTGAGATTCCTGATAAAGCGTCTGCAGCGACGTTGTGTTTTCCAGACACGTGATGGATGTCGGAAGTAAATTGACTGATGAAGCTCAGTTGCCGATGTTGGCGAAGAGACGTTTTGTCGGGCTTTTATTTAAGTTCGAACGTAGGCACGGTTTGTGATCCGTGAACACAGTGAACGGCCTGCCCTCAAGGGAGAAACGAAAGTACGAGGGATGTTCAGAGAGTAATGGGATATTTATTTATTCGTCTACATTAATGTTGTCGCTTTTAATATAGTTCCCATTAGATATTATGCACTTGTGTCAGCGCTTTTTCCAACTGTCAAAACACTTCTCATACTCGACCTTTGGAATAGCCTTTAGGTCTTCCATCGATGCGCTTTTAAAGCCATCAGTGCTTGCAAAACGACTGCCTTTTATGGTTCTCTTCATTTTTGGAAATATGATAGAAAAAAGTGATACGGGGACATGTCGGGCGAATATGGAGGCTGGGCCATCATGTGTTTGGCCAAAAACGAACAAACAATGAAGTGTGAGCTGTGTGTGATGGAAAAGCTATGATTTGTTTTGTCACAAATCCAGGCGTTTTTTCGGATTCCTTCACAACGGCGTTGAACTTGTGGGTTGACCGTTTGACCTCATGGCGAGAATTCATGACGCACTATTGCCTATATGCCATTAAAATCAGAGATCACAGTGAGCATCAACTTCACGTTCCACCGCAATTGTCGAGTCTTTTTTTGTCTCGGCGATCTAGAGTGCCTCCACTGGGACGCATGAACTTTAGTTACGTCATATTCATAAACCCATATTTCATCGCCTGTTATAACACATTTGAGTAATCCAGGATTGTCGTTGACTTCATTTAGTGAAGCCTGGGCAACCCCCATCCGACTTTACTTTGATCAAAATTCAACAATTTTGGAACACCTTTTTCCTGTGTCCGGATAGCTGGTTAGAGCGCAAGGCTGTCGTACGGAAGGTCGCGGTTCAAATCTCACTGGTGGCAGTGGAATTTGTATCATAATTTGACGTCGGATACCAGTCGACTCAGCTGACAGCTGACATGAGCCAATCGATATGTCAACTTCTCGGATTGTGATTCGGCGATCGTTCATAACCATTTCTTTCACTTTTGCCACATTTTCACCGGTTGCTGATGTGCAAGAGAATCCGGGGTGTTCGTCGTCTTCAACGTATTCAGAGCCTCCTTGAAAACGCTAATATCACTCGTAAACTTTTGTTTTACTCAAAGCAGTTCTTTAAGGACTTCTCCTTAACAGAATACGTTGAGCTGGGTTCAGTTGTTTAGAAAGGAACCTCAACAGTTGCCAGATTTAGTTCACTCGTTGGTGAGAATCGACGCCTACCGCTGTGTCTCAGGCATCGACGAACACGGTTAGAGGTGCATCTGGTCAAGGAAATGCCAGAAGTGCAGCATCAACTAGCTGTTTATTGACGGTTTCAAACGCCTGGATGGCCTCAGTAGACCACGCAACCTTCCGCGATTCTTTTGTTTCTGGTCCAGACAAGTTAGCGTTGAGGATCGCTTGATGATCAGCGGTCTTGCCTAGGAAACGACCATAGCAGTTTAACATGCCCAAGAACCTTGCAAATCCTTGACTGTGGTTGGCAGGGAGAAGTTTTTGACTACCATTGTCTACCTTCTCTGGGTCTGGTTCAATTTCGTGAGAGGTGATCATGTGGCCGAGAAATTTCACCCGCTTTTGTTGTAATTTGCATTTTTCAATGATTCGAACGAGCCTGGCCTGAAGGAGACGTTGGAAAATGCTCTGTAGATAGTCCAAATGCTCAGACTCAGAAGTTTAAGCTTCGTAGGACAGAGTTGATGCACCTCTGGAATGTCTGCGCTGAGTTGCACAAATCAGATGTCATCCTAGTGAACTCGAAGAGTCCGAAAAGTGTACAAATAGGTGGTATCTGTTTGTCTTCAGGAACTTCAGGGATTTAATGATACGCCTTGGTCAGATCCAAGATTGTGAAACCACGGCAGTTTGTCAAGTAATGCGCGAAGTCATGGATAGGTGGAATAGGGTATGGTATTGTCTAAGCTTTTAGACGCCTGTACTCTCCGGAAGGCCTCCATTTGTCGGCTTAGGGACCATATGGAGTGGAGATGACCAACAGCTATTGGAGGCTCTACATATAGGGTATAGGCTTCATAAGATCATACAACTCTTTCTTTGCGAAAACTAGCTTCCGGAGTGATAGGGGACGTACCTTTAAGAAGATTGGGAAGCCGGTAGTATTGATGTGTTGCTTCACATCGTGCTTAACCGGCTGGGAGAAACTGCTTTCAGTAGAGATGTTGCAATATTCTCATAAGAGCGCGTGAATGCGATGGTCGGCAATGTCCTCGAAAACAATGGAAAGAGTGTCGTTCGCTCAGGTGGAAATTTTCTCTGACGACCTTGAAGAGGTAGCGGGGTCTATCAAGGTCTTATTCTGCAGGCCCACCGTAGCCTATAATGATACAGGAAGTCTACACCTAAAATGGGGATGATAATCTCACCCAAAACAAATCGTCACGAAAACTTTCGGCGCAATCCGAAACTCACGTCAACCTGCACCTGTAGCGGCAAGTACGGATGGGAGAGGAGTTTGCAGCAGCCAGTCGCAAGCTTTGCGGAATTAAGGTGTTTGCTCGGGGTACGGGGAGAACTGAGACCTCCGCGTCGTGTCGACCAGAAAGCAACTTCCGCTCAGAGGGTCGAAAATTGTAAGATAACGTGGAACTGCGCTTCAGGTAGCCGCCGACCAGGTACACAATGAGCCGATTTTTGCATTGAAATTGCATTCGGTGGTATATTTATTCACTTGAGCTCCGAATTTACGACGGTAACAGCAGATTGTCGGGACGTTCAGCCCGGACGCCTTTCTCAGGAAGGAGACCTCAACCGAGATCTACCTGCCGAACGGAAAGTACTCACACCCGCTATTAGTTTGGAAGCTGCGTCCACAAGTGAAGCCGTCGTTTCTCTAAGGTTCTCGACCTCTTGGCGTGTGTCCCTAGACACTACCACGGAGGCGCGTACTCCTCGTGGACTTTATCAGCAGAGGCGGACAGCAGCTCCAACGACCTCAAGTCCGCGCAGGCCAAGATAGCGCATGTGCTTTGCGGGAGCCGCTGCAACCATCGGGATTGCAATAGCTCCAAGCCAACCTTATCCCCACCCAGCCGCATTATTTTTCGAAGCAGCTGGCTGGGGGTTCGTTTTTCCAGCGTTAGTTTGCTTTGCAAGTGATTCAGCTTCCTTTCTCACTTACTGACGAGTCGCGTATGAGCTGCTCCTTTAGTGGACGTAGGAGCAGTCTTCCAATATTTCGCGACCTCCTCGATGGTCTGTTCATTGAGCTCGATGAGCGCATTGGGCCGCCAAAATGAGAGCACCCTTTCTGCGATGCTACCAGAGGGAAGCGGACAGAAAAGAGTTTTATTATACCCACAAGCACGGCGCATTTTCCCGGAAAAAGCGTTTTCCTTAAATTCGGGTTCACCACTGTGGTTAAGCACGCCACTTTCCTTTTTCCTCATTCACCTGGTTTGTTCTGAGATGAAAGTTCTCCCGATTTTGGAAACTTGCATTCTCTATCTTTTTCAATCCCAACAGTTCAACAGATACCGGTAGAAAAACGTACCCTACATTTTCGCAGCCGTAAAGAATGTCTTGGCTTCCTTACATTACTCACGGAGACACTTGCAGAAAAGTCAGCCTTAAACTATCTTAAGGAACTCAGTGAAAACGGAGAAGCCGACTCGAAGAACTGGTTATGGCAAGAAGACCGGTGCTGTACCGCGCCGGCCTGGTGTTAGGCCGCCAGGTACTTCAATGTGTCCGCGGGAGTTCGTTCAATGCGATACGTTGCCGGTGACGCAGTGCGTGGTTCAGCAAATATATCTCGTCTCCACTATGCTACCACATCGCATCAGCTGAAATCATTATTATTATTATTCTGTTAAGGGAAAGTCGCACCGCGTCTTTGAAGAACTATTGTGCCCCTTTTACTGGTTATAGTGTATCTGTTGATCATAGTATCTCAAGCAGGCCAGTAACCGTTAGGAACTTTAGTATGTTCCCCACTTCCAGAAGTTTCCGCTTTGCATCTGGTATTAAGTGTTCTCCCAGATGTATCGACCTACTTTGCACAAGTGCCGGACACTGTCCCAGGACGTGTATAGAGGTTTCGTCCTCCTCTTCACAGAACCTGCAGGCAGTGTCCGTAGATATCCCTAGCTTCCCTAGGTGATAGTTCAGCCGACAATGACCAGTGAGAATTCCCACTATGATTCGGAGGTTCTTTTTGGTGAGATTTAAGCAATCCTTTGTGCGCATGGGTTCGTATCCCCCAATAAGCACGCTGGACTGCTCCATCCCTGGTAGGCCCGCCCAATATAGTTCCCTCAACCGTTTCTCTTCGTTTCTTAGATTCATAGCCATGAAACCGTTTCCGATTCCACAGAAGGGTTCTGGCCCGTGTAAAGGCATCCCTGCTTCCTTCTTGGCTAGTTCATCCGCTGCCTCATTGCCTTCCAGCCCAGCATGGCCTGGAAACCAAAGTATCCAGACCTTGTTGGACGAGCCGAGTGTATTCAGTCTCTCAAGGCATTCCCATACCAGTTTAGAGTTCACCTGGTTGGACCTAAGTGCCTTGATCGCTGCTTAGCTATCGGTGAAGCTGAAATCATACGGTTCAGCGAAGGAGCAAGGGGCGTGATTCCGCCAATAATGTTGATGGGTGAACCTGACGCTTCGCGAATGCTTCATTAGAGCGTCCCCCGGTTCGGTGAAAGGTTTCAGTTTCGACAAGTCGCGATGGATAGATGAGGAGAATATTTTGAGCAGATTTCAACGGAAGAATTTATTTAGCCTTCATTGCCACAAACACTGTCGACAAGAAAAAAATTTCACCTGTCAACGCGAACGAAGTCGAGGAAGCAATAAAACGAATGAAATGGGGGGAAAGCAATGGGACATGATGACATGGCATCTGAGTCCTGGAAAGCGAATAGCTGGGACCCAAGACTGTGGCTAAGCGAATTCTTCTTCTGACACAGATGCAATACACACTGCGCGGTTACTCATGGAAGAACACTGTGGAAGGCATCGCCCTCTCTTCATTGCATTTTTGGATCTGGAGAAAGCGTCAGACGGTGTGCGACACGAACTCATCTGGTATGCCTACGAAAACATCTAGTGCCAGAGGAACTTGTGCGCTGGGTTAAATTCCTCTATTATGATCCGAAAAGTGAAGTTCGAAATGTGGTGGGTGTATCAAAACCCCTTCGTGTCTCCATCGATGTTGGTCAGGGAAGCACGATGAATTTAAACCATATGTAAACTGGACAAAAGTTGAAGAAGAAGAACCTTGTATGCTCCATTCATCACCAGAACTACTCTTGTTTTCCCAATCACAACGCTTTTACTCTGCAGTTTATAGGAAACTTTGCCAAGAGGCGAACCGCACAAAACTGGGGCGGGAACATATCCTCCAGGAATTCTCCTAGAACGTATGCTCTCGAAGGCCATCACGGTTCCCGTGGTACCAGATAACCTCCGGTGAGGTTGCCTGACAAGAGCCACTTGTAGACTCGGTTTTGATCGCCCTCCTTACGTACTGAGGAGAGGAAGAAGGAACTGAGATGAGTGCCCTTGAGCTCGGAGTTACCTTGGGAGCGGGAAGTAGACACTTTAATGAAATGGGAATGTAATAGGGCGCCCTTATAACTTTAAACCCCCCTGAATTTGCTCTCTGCTAGCATAATTCATTTTGTCGTTTCCTGAATTCTTGCTTCGTGAACGTTCTTGGTCTCTACTCTTCGCCATTGAGTACCTTTGAATGCGGAAATACAACCCCTGATCGAATTTGCTACAATAATACTTCCCGATCAATCTTAATCAATGTCCACAGTAAGAACATAATTGCAACAATATTTTCACACAAAATCTTGATAACAAAACGTGCCCTAATTACTTTCCGATACTCATTGTTTCTCTTCAATACAATCCCTCTTGATTTTCACCCTCATCCCTTGTATATTCATTGCGTTTCATAGTTGAGCTTTCTTCACTAAAAAAAAATCAAAAGGACAAATGGTGATTGTCCTGCTTCTTCGTTCACTTTGAATGGTCCAAAAATGGAATTGACCTTATTCATGCCACCCTTCTTTGTACCTCCCCACACAATTGCAGGGCGGGTGATCTGTCATCCATATTCATATGCCTTTATTATTCTCACTCCCCCGGAGTAATTAACCATTCTATTATTTCTATTATTTCTCCAATGTGCACACGGTTTATTTCTTCCGTGTATTCGCCGAAACTCAAGAGCAAAAGGCTCTACGTCCCCAGTGACAGTGAGGAGCAAGTCACCCCTAATTTTTACAATCGACCGGGGAAAAACGTAAGGCTTGCATTTCTTTTTCATGAGGAGTTGATCACTTTGTTGTTCTTTTTCCTATTTTAATTATTTTTAAGCGCATTTTTATGTTGCTGCTACGCCTCTTCAGAATATGTTGATTGTCCTTTTCAAGTTCAAGCCTCAGTTGCAAGTTAGGAGGTAACAATTAGACTCGTTGGGTTATTTTCCCTACAATTCATTCCTGGGATCATACAATGCATCCCAATTATATTCAGAAAATTCAAAGTTTTCATTGGAAAAGACAACAACAACGAGAACAATGTCCTGAATATCTAGAAAGAGCCAAGAATTGAATGCGGAAAAGACAATTAGCGAGAATACGGATATGGAATAATTAAGGGTGTGCACTTGCACACATTTGAAACAACCACCGGAGAGCAAGTGAATTTTTCAAAAGGGGAGTCTTATGGACATTGCATCTTTGTGGCCTGGTTCCAGGTTTTCTTAATATTTCTTTGATCCTTAGAAGCATAGGACCTAAATGATTTACTTTCCGTAAAGTGTACTTTGGATCTAGATTGTCTAGATAGGGGGATCAGGCAGCGCACTGCAGGATACACTGACACGGAATATAGTTCTCTGGGGCCAACCTATCTCTCTCTGAGAGTAAGTTGCCTCTCTTCTAGGATGATGCATGGCTTTTCACCGGTCAAGTCTCTCGTCCTTTTTTTTTTGAGGAAGTGGAAATCTTCAAAAGACACTGGTCTGGATACACCAGCGTACGTAATTCTTACCCACTAAAACCAACCCCGACTCCCCCCAAGCCCCGTGGAACCACCGTACGGTATTACATCGCGGGGGTATTACATCTCTATGCGGCGTACGTAACCGCGCTTTTCTAGTCTCCTCTGCCTTTCGCAGTTTGCTCTGGATAGATACGACCATGGAGTTGATCCCATCCCAGTCTTCCTGACATGCTAACATTCTTCGCAACAGATTCTCTGGTACGACCACCTCTCCTAGACTTTCCTCTAGGTTCTTCCTTTCATCCACAAACCTTGAACAGTGGAAGAATACATGCTCTGGGTCCTCTGGGACTCCATCGCACTTTGCACAATCGGGTGAGGTATCTAGTTTAAACCTGAAGAGGTACTGACGATATACTCCATGCCCCGTGAGAAACTGAGTAAGATTATAATTTATCTCACTGTGCCGTCTCTCCAACCGCACCTTGATTGCAGGGATGAGCCTGTGTGTCCACCGACCCTTTCTCGAGCGTTCCCAACGCTCTTGCCATCTATTTAGAGATCTCTCCCTTTCGACGTTCTTCCTCTGCGATAAAGGAGAGATAGACTTCGCATTATACATATTAGTCATCTCATCAGCCAAGATGTGAATGGGCATCATTCCCGAGATGACAAATACTGTATCCTCTGAGACAGTCCTAAATGCCGAGCACACCCTTAGGGCTGTTCTTCGGTGTGTGTGTGTGTATGGTGGGGGAGAAGCTACAGCTCCTGAGCACTCATGCCGTGTTGGCCCATTGTACTCGCCTCCCCCGTCTAACGGAATATTTTGGATTCGTTAACGTATCGCAGGATTTCCGTTAGGGGATGTGATGCTACCCGTCGCAATTGGAAGACATCGGCACCAAAGATCTGATGCCTGATGCGTCCATAGGCGGGGCATTCACATAGGAAATGCTCCGTGGATTCCGCTTCCTCATTGCAGGAGGGACACGTATCATCGTTGGTAATTCCTATTCTGAACATATGCCCAGCTAGTGAATTATGGCCTGTCAGAATGCCCACAATACACCTGCAAGTCCTCCTGCTTTTCGACAGGATAAACTTTGCGGTACGTATGTTGGGTGTTTGGTGTGTCGAGCAGCATTTAGGCTCTGCCACCTGTCATTATGGGAAACTTGTTCCCAGTTTTTGAAAACAGATTTAGCCAATGCCACTGATACTCCAATTGCTGGCTCCGGTCCCGGCACAGGGAAGATTGACCCCTCTTTCGCTAAAGCGTCCGAGATTTCATTTCCCTCTATGCCGCAGTGACCAGGTACCCAGAGTAGTTCCACCGTATTGAATCTAGACATAGAGTTCAAACGGTTTCTGCATTCCTTAACGATTTTCGAGGCGATCAAAGGACTGCTCAATGCCCTGCAGATTGCGATGCGCCTGCCCTTCAACCGCTCGTCAATCACCCAGTTTGCCACCCTTAGGATCGCATAAACTTCGGCTTGAAAAACCGTTGCATATTGTCCCAAAGGAAAAGCCCACTTCTCGTTTTTATTCGAGAGGTAGACTCCGGCTTCAGAACCCTCTTCTGTTTTTGAGCCATCGGTGTAGAAGACTTCCGTATATCCCTCCACGCATTCCTCTGGGTCTTTCCAGTCCTCTCTACGCTTCGGAGTAACTACATATCTTCTACCAAACAGCTGCATGGGGACACGAGAATCGGAAGGCATTGTGAGAACTGGATTTAGTCCTCCCAGTAAATCTTCCAATCTAATCTAATCTAATCGAATTAGCCTATGAGCTGCTCTCATTGCAGTGCTTTGAATAAATATATCCAGGGGCTGCAAATTGAGTAGTGCATTCAGAGCTGCGCCGGATGTCGTGCTCATGGCACCAGTGATACCCAGACAAACAGTTCTTTGCAGTGCGTCTAGTTTACGGTGAAAACCTTTTTGTCTCACCTTAACCCACCACACTACGGATGCATATACGAACATCGGCCTAATGATGGCAACGTATATCCACATTACCTCATGAGGCCTGAGTCCCCATGTCGAGGCAAAGGTCCGTCTGCACAGCCCATAAGCTGTGAGAGCTCGTTTCATTTTTACCTCAAAAAACATGTAGTTTGTTCCAAAGAAGTTTTTTATCTAGAGTGACCCCCAGATATTTCACTTCTTCGGAGAGTTGAAGGGTAGTACCCCTCATCTCAGGGAGACAAAGTCCATCCAGTTTTCTCCTTTTTGTGAATAAAACCATTCTGGTTTTATTTGGATTAACTGACAAACCATGTCTAAGGCACCAGCTGTCTTTCAAATCAACGGCACGCTGTATATTCCTACACATCGTTCCAAGATCCCGCTCAACAGCAAGTACAGCCACATCATCAGCATAAGCTTGAGCGTGTATTGGCAAATTTTGCAGTTCACATAGCAGTGAGTCGATCAGCATACTCCACAGAAGCGGCGAAAGCACACCTCCTTGGGGGCAGCCCTTCGTTCCTTCCGTAGTCAGGTAGCGATCGACCCCTACCTCAGCGCACAACAATCTTTGTGTTAGCATAGCATGGATCCACTTAATTAAAGCATCATCAACACCATGCGCTCTGGCGGCTTCACAAAGTTTTTGAAAAGGCGCACAGTCAAAAGCCCCTTCAATGTCCACGAACACCCCCATCGTGTACTCACCATTCAAAGTTGCATCATCTATCTTTGTGATCAAAGAATGAAGAGCAGACTCACAGGACTTTCCACGTTGGTAAGCATGTTGGTTTTCACTAAGTGGGTGTGACCTAAGTGCGTTTCCACGAATGTGACGCTCCACCAATCTCTCCAAACCTTTCAGCAAGAATTAAGTCAAGCTGATCTGTCTGAAGTTCTTTGGATTAGAATAGTCATCTTTCCCAGGTTTCGGTATGAAAACTACTTTAACCTGTTGCCAAGAAGAAGGCACGTAGCCCAGAGCAAGACATCCTCGAAAAATATTTCTTAGAGGTCGCTCTAAATGCTCCATACCCTCCTTTAGCATTGCCGGATAGATGCCATCCATGCCAGGTGCTTTGAAATGTTCAAAGGACAGTATGGCATCTCTCACCTTTTCATGGGTGACAACCGCTTTCGCAGTATTCCAGTTCCCCTTGCAACACTTGCGTGTTGGAGGTGTTGCAAGAACCGTCAACTCTCGCCCTACCACTTCTCTCACCCGTTCTCCCGGGTGGTGTACTTCCTGGAGGGTCCAGTCTGGAGCTCGTGAAAGTACCGTCGGGTTTTCTAAGAGAATCCAACTTGGCCGACTTATCCCTTTTGAGGACTCTGCACAGCCTTGAAGTCTCCCTTTCGCCTTCCAGTTCCTCACAGTACGCTCTAAAGGAGTCTCGTTTCGAGCACCTCACGAGCCTCTTATATTCACGTTGTGAGTTCCTGAAATTTAACCAGTCTTCGTCCTTGTTACTTTTGCAAGCACGATTTAGAAATCGCCTGGTTGATTTCCTGAGTTTTTGCAGTTCTCGGTTTCACCAAGGAACCGTTTTACCGCTTTGGTCTCGGGAAATAGGACAAGCCTCTTCATAGCACTCTAAAAGTGTGCAGTTCAGAGTTTTCAATTCATCTCCCAGCACCAAATGAGTCCTTAGTCGCCTAGGGAACTGTACTTTATTGCCAAGAAGTTCATTGAACTTTGCCCAATCCGTTTTCCTAGGGTTCCGTCTTTGTACTGCAGACTGTTCGCCCGCAATAGTCAGATTGAATTCTAGATATCGGTGATCTGACAGTGAGACCTCGTCTAGCACTCGCCAGTGTGTAATCAACTCTAATAATTTTGGGGTACAGATTGGTTAGGTCAATTACTTCGCTTCTTCTCGGTCCCACGAACGTAGGGACGCACCCTACGTTTGCAGTCATAAGACCAGCTGAAGTGTTGAAATCAAATAGCTTCTCTCCTCTTGGATTGCATTTGCTGCTTCCCCAACAAATATGTTGAGCATTCGCATCGCAACCTATTACGAGTTCGAGACCACTTGATTCTGCATACGCCACCAGATCCCTAAGTTCTTGCGTCGGTGGAGGATACAAAGAATCATAGGGTAAATAAGCGGAGGCAACTATGATGTTTTTCCTCTCGTCATCTATTTCGTATTGTATGATGACCGTAGCTAAGTCCTGGGAACAATATTGTTTCAGCATAGTTGCCTCTAACCGTCTTGACATAAGGACGCAAGCTCTCGGTCTTATGGATCTTTCTTCGTAGAAGATCCTAGCCCCCTTTACTGATCCAATGCCACAGATTCTGTTAAATCGAACCCACGGTTCTTGCACCAGAAAGATATAGGGGAAATCCTGCAGCTTTGTTATTCTCGCTGCCAACAGGTAGGAGGGAGCTTTGGCATGCTGCAGGTTGATTTGACCAATCTTTATGTTTTTCGACATAAACTTAGTCTATTGTCGCTGACAGAAGAGTCTGGTGCGTCCAGTGTGGATCTTACCGGGGTTTCCAGTTTATCCCCACCTTCCGCCGGAGATTCCGCTTCCTTGTGTCCGATTTCTCTGGGCGTTACCGCGCCTAGTGGTACAGCCACGTCCATGTCCTCATTCCCAAGGTGCTTCATCTTCCTTCGCAGTGCTCTCTTCTGCCGTCGGCTTCGGGCCTTTTCAGGTTCACGGTGTCCGGACCGCTTGGATCCATTTCCACACACCGGCGTTAAACCAGTAGCGTCCACGTCATCAGCTTCCCGTTCTTCCGCTCTTTCTGGTAAGGATGAAGGAGAAGGTTCTGACAGGCAGAATTCAGCCGTAGTCGGATTTCCAGTTTCTCCCAACTTGGAAGTTTCCGTACTTTCCTTTCTGGCTAACTTCGCCGTAGGCACCAAGTGCAAACTTTCCACTGAGTCGGAAAGCATGCCTTCTAAAGATTGATCTGTAGGCGAGTATGAATGTGGTGAGGCCTCCAAAATCCGCGCCTCGGCCGCGACATGATTGCTCATGGTCGCGGGTGGATTCGAAGTCTGTGACTTCTTACCACTTGAAGAGTTTAAATCCATCGTTTCCATGTTCATATTTTTGGACACCCTTAGTGTAGTAGGAAACAACTACAGGCTCCCCCACCACGACAAGGTGGTGTTCGAGGGGGAGTCTGAGTAGGGTACCAAAGTTCCGAACCTAGTGCTTCTTGAATCCTTTACTTTAGATGTTTGGATGCTGAGGAAAGGTACCTCCTGTCAATAATGATTAATGAGGTCGGTGTAAGCATGATACGTCAAAGTTCCCTAGGGCTGCTCTGTTGTGACGATTCGTCAGGTTTGATCCGGTTGTAGCTGTCACAAGGCGGCTTCTATGGCGGAATTTAAAGCATGAGTCTTAAGACAGCGCTGGTGGTAGTCTCCTTATGTAAGGCTTCATCTGTTTCGAGTGCTTACTTCAGTTTGATGTCTTTGGGTAAGCATCTAAGTAGGCCGGTTGCGTGTTGTGTAGAGTGTTTTTAACAGTTTGGGCCATCAAGGAAGCTTCTTTGTGGTGAACCTCAGGGGCGACGTTTTCTGAGAGTACTGAACTCTTCCAAAAAATGGTATCTACTAAGTATTTTGTGCAATTCTACAGTTTCGCAACCGACTTCCTTAGACCATTGCAAGGGTTTCGATAGTTCACCCATATCCATTCTTTTCTGGGGGGAGCCAAACCTAATTCACCTTCAGCCCCTCTTTTTATATTACGATCATATCAAATTCTCGGTCAAACTACATTCAAGAACCATTCTTACTTTCTGAATTCGTTTATGCAAACGTATCTTGTTTGTTTTCTTATCTTTCCAAATACTCAAAATTGTAACCAAACAAAAAACCATATGATTGAAGCTTACCAATCCGTGATATTGTTAATAACATTGTCCATCTCTATTCAATTAATGTCCGGGGGTAGGTAGGTTGATCGAGTACAAATTCTACAAGATATTATAGATATTCACGGCCTCTATATATTGTTTGAAGCAAAAAAGAGGGTGCGGTAGATTGTTTGTCACCCAAAAGCCTTATTTACCCTCGGCTTAATCTTTCCTACACGTTTACGTTATTTGTTTAATTTTTTTTCTATTCTTACTTCTTACTGACGTAGGAGCTTTGTTGTTTGTTGTTGCTTGAAGTAGGAATGATATGTTTCCGTGGAGCGTTTGGTGTTTTGTGTGCTTTATGGGTAGGGCGTCAATGGAAAAAAAAATTGACAGAAAAAGTAGTCAACTTCACATGGAATTGACAAACTGAATACATAAATGTAGGAACTACTTGTATAGCTTGGATGATAGGGTTGTTGATTTCCGGCTCGTCACTGAAGTAGATTTCCACCGGGCAGAATTCTGATATACATAAAATACTAGATAAACCCGATGGACCGTGTTCTACCTGTATTCGTCACTTCAAACGCCAAGATGTCAATTGGCATCAGTCCGGAGATGGCGAATGCAGCCTTATCTGAAATCACTTTCGTCGAAAAGGGAAGGCACCACCGTGGCCTCCTCCGGAAGTGCCTAGAAGACATATGAATCTATAAGAGGATGGTTCACCTGGAGGTTTACCAGCCTTAGGCAGCAGGACCAGCTTATGCCGCTTCCATGCTGCAGCGAATATCTCCTCGGATATGCACGCATCGCCTAAGTCAGTGAACAAGTTCGGTCTGCATTTTACGCTCTGCTCGGTATGCCATCCAGGCCCAAAGCTTTGTTGTCACCTATTCTACTGCAGATTTCCAACAGTTCGTCCGTGGTCACTGCAGTAATTTCCGTCACATTCAGAGATCTCTGGAAGTCAGTGTCAGTGTTCCTCTGTTGCTGGGGAATAACCCCTAGATGATTTTCAACAAGAGAGTAAGGCACTTAATCTGTGAAGATCAAGCCTCTCAATCGGCCCAGTCACAATACAGAGCTCCTTAAAACATTCCCTCTTACTCCGCAGGATGGCAAGCTTGAGGCTTTTGCGATCTACCTTGTTAACATGCTCCTTTTGTCCTTAATCACTCCTACTTACCGCGCACTATTCACTATTCCACCACCAGTAGTTGGGTCTTCTACTAGGGAATGAGCCCCTCCTAGACATGGACGCGTCATATGTCTTGGCATTGCATTGTGTGACATGCAGAACTCTCCCTGCGGAACCCCTACTAGGCCTAGCCACACTTCCAAGAAGCTTCCCTCGTCCAATTCATTCGGACACCAGCTTGATGCCCTTCTCGGCTTGAAGTACCCCGTTTCCGTGCCCTGTGGCTCTCTCTTTAATTTAAAGATGATTGTTATTGGTGAAGTCTTCTTCTATGTGGTGTGTTTTGGCATGTTGGATTCACCACAAACCAGCGCAGAGCTGACAAAAGTCAGGTCTACGATTGATCCCCCTTTGCGAAAGGTGCTTGTATCACATCCGCTGGCCAAAACTAAATCCAATTGGACAAAAGCTTCTAATAGACATAGACACGAGGTCCCAAGCGTTGAAGCCACCGATAATCACTTTTGAACTTCGTCCTCTTGCACCGAGAACAAGGTTGTCTAACATGTCTTCAAATTCAGGCAATGTGCGACTGGGTGGGCCGTAGCAGCTGTACATTTTCATTGCATTCAATGTCTTCTTGAATTCCGGGCAATTTGCCGGTTATCCCTTCCTTCCTTTTCTTCGTTTCACAGGCATTGGGGGTCCTTTTTGCACTCCATGGCAATATGGCCTTTCTCCCCACACCTTTCGCGTCGATAGGATCGCTCAATACGTTTGCGAAGTATCCAAACATGAGGCACTTAAGGCACCTCTTTAATGAAACCTGCTCTCGTAGGCGGGATGTCTCCCCCCTATCCAATTCGAACCTTTCCGGCGACAATAGTTTCTACGTCTGCATTGGTAATCGCACTGTGGATGTTTGGGTATTACCATAGGCTTTTCTGAAGCTCACGATGAAATCTGCTTCCAGTTCCTCGAGTTTAAATTGTTCTTTCAACGCAATGCATATTTCTTCTCTGGATGTCACCTCGTCAAGACGCTTCTGGACCCGAACTGTGACATTCTCCCCAAGCAAGTTCTTCACTTGGGTGCGTAGGTCTTCGGTTTTGCCCAAGCTGAATTTGTTCAGCTTAGACAGGAAATCACCTTTTTGGGTCCTTCGGATCTTGCTGATGTTTCCATTCAGATCTTTGAGGTTGATTTAATCTTTTTTAAAATCTCCGCATACGACAAATTCCACTTCCTGGGAGTAACAATTGACTGTGGCGAATTCGCAGTTTTGCTATCTTCTTCGTCTTTTTATTAACGACCTTCCACCATTTTCGTTCCTTTAGGTTTCCCTTCGATTGCTAACGCTCGCATTTGGGGCACAGGTTTTTTACCTTCCGTGCTTTTAGTTACGTTCTTCGGAACTGCAAGTGTACTTTTACCTTTTAGGCGCCTGCTAGTTCCCTAGAAGGTCACCGTCTTTCTTTCGGACTCTTTTCTTCGCTAACATTTCGATTTCTTGGGTCGCCTGTAACACTGTTGGATTGGCATGGTTCGACTTTTGCTTGAGACCCATTTCTTCCTCCTGCGACCCATTATAGCGGACCATAATGGGTCTCACCATATTTTGAATAGCTTGGTGTGCATTGTTCTTCTCCTTGACGAGGAACTACGTTCGCTCCTAGCTGCCTGAAAGATAGTTCCTCCGGATCAGCGCTCTGTTCTCCATGATCTTTACCTGGATTATTCCTTTTAAACGCTCCTTCATCCGTAGGATTTAACGTGCTTTCCTGCGTTTTATTTTTTGCCATCTTTGGCATTGCTGGAGTTCGAAGAATTGAAAAGCTTCTCCTGAATAGGGCAATATCCTGCTCTCGGAGTATCTCCCTCTTGGACAAATGCGATGGGTGTTGAAACCGCCTTAGTCGGGCAGCGATCTCCTTTCAACCTATCATTTTTCGCTTTCATTATTGGTGTTCTTGGCAAGGTCTTGCTTCGCTTAAACACCTCTAAATCACTTGTAGCATTAGATTCTGCGGTAGCCAAGTTATCGACCACCGAGGCACTGCGGTCGTGGTATATCGCCGACCGGGAGCCCGTGTACTCACTTCCAAAACCCGCAAATACTGGGGTTCTGAGCCCCTAGACCACAAATTTCATCCTTCTCTCGTCGTCCATGTTGGTTTTATGTTCTGGGTATCCTTCCCATAACTACTTTGGCCCACGCATCAGAGGTAAACAAACACATAAACACATACTTACACATCAATAGGTATACCCCGATCCGCCAACCGAGGCCGCACCTAACCGGAAATCTGACAAATCCTTATAGGTCTGTCTATCCGTCCGCCCGTCCGTCAAACATATTTCTCGGAAACGTTTATGGCCATTGACGCCAAATTTGGTGGAAAGGTGGAAACTGTGAACGCTCACGCATACTGTGAGTTGCATCAATCTACGTCGGCTCTCAGGGGGGGGGGGATTCCTCATACATGCAATAGGGGATGCACATTCTTTTTTTCACCAAATATAGTCATGCGGGGTATCAAATGAAAAGTTAGTACTTTCTGAACCCGGTCTTAGTTTTGACATTTGCTGGAAAGCTGGGTGGTGCCGGGGCCGAAAGTGATCATTTCTTTCTCAAAAACTCACGAAAATCTGAAAAAAAGAAGCTGCCACGCTTTCTGTGTAACTCCTGCTCTGTAAACGTAAATAACCCAGCTTGGGGGTATATTCTTTAACAAGGATCCGCTTCAGCTTTAAGATTGCCTCTAGAGAGTTTGTTTCTTCCCAACTGCATACCCATGAAGACCGTTTAGCCAATCTTATGCTCTGACTCGTTATACCGATTCCTGTCAGCGGCTGAATCAAACTTTAAAGCACGATTGAGGAACGCCCTTGTCTTTTTCCCCTGTTTTGCCAAATTCGAGTTCCACCTTGGTGTTTCGAGTGGACAGCTTTCTTCGAGAGTTTCTCTTATGATCTTATGCGTCTGGGTTGTTTTCTCAATTGCAGCAATGGATTTGATTCAACTCTCAGGGATCGTAACTCGGGGGCTGAGTTCTATTTTATACGCCGGCCAATCTGTCTTTCGCTGATTCAGAAATGGAGTGGAAGGAGGTAGATCCATGTCCATTACGAAATCAGTGCGCCTGTGATCTGACAGTGTGATATCGTGTGATACTTTCTACTCGCCGACCAGAGCCGTAATGTCAGAGGATGACACCGTGTTGCCGCTGACTTCATGCCTGTCTACGATGAAGAAAGTGAGGATCTGCAGGTCGGTTCCTATTAGATACTCTAATAGTCTCGATCCCCTTGCATTATTGTTGGAACTTCCCCAGTATATGTAGTGGGCGTTGACATGACATCCTACTATACCTTCACCTTCAGTATAGTAGGTTACTCTGATGAATATCCCACCGGGAATTTTTTCTACGTTATCGGGTAAATATAGTATGCAGACCACCTATGTTGATTTATTATGGTCAATTTGACGGTTTTGATGTCGCCATCACATAGGTCATTAACCAAATTAGCCTGGAGGTCACTTCCATTGGCATGTTGGGAATTAAGGCCCCTGACTACCCCACCAACAACCCATGGTTTTTGTATGAAGTATATAAATGTCCTGCAGATATTGATCCGACGACTGATAAGTACAGTCCCCGCTTTACAATGCTACAAATTTATTTGGGAAATATGGCACCTCATCTACGCGTCCCATTCAATGGTTTTAGTAGCTGACATTTGCGACATGACGGCCCTTAGCCCGTATTAGAACCGCAGCCCGTTTGTTCCCGAACCTTATTTATGTGCGGCTCAACTACTATGCCAATAGTAAGGAAAGCTCACAGCCTATTGTCACTCTCCCCTGTTTTGCTGTCTAACAGCATCCAGGTGGAGCTGTTGATGTTATTCTGGACTCCAAATTGTTCCAAAACTTCAGCACAATTACACTCTTCTTCTGGAAGCCAGGAGACGCACTTTTTAAACGATAGCAGCTCAGAGACCCTTTTCGGGTTAGTTGCACACCCTCCCATACATTGTTGAGGGAGGAGCAGTGCTGCCTGAGCCCCTCATCCGTATTTTCTTCCGCGAAGTTTAACCATAACATTTTGCGGTATACACTTAACGACTCAAAGCGAAACTTAATGCCACGCGAGGATGCAGTCCTTTGCAGCTTGGAGGAGTTTCCTTCCAAGCTGTTCGCACCGCTCATTATTGTAACCGAATGGATTAGTGTCGTCATACAAGGCCCATCCATCGGCTTCGACAGCCTTGGCTGCAAATGAAGACCTAGCTGTTCTCGGCGATGGCCTCTTTGCTGCCGTTTCGGTTTTTCCTTAGTTGCAAGTGCCCAGGGTGCTCCTTTTCCTTTAACTTAGACACAGCACGTGGGTTGTGATTTGCCCGGAGGCGGTTTGTCCGGAGGTGGTATTCCCGAAGGCTGTTCGCTTCCCAAGGTTAGATGTTTACCCATGGGCAAGGCGTTAGCCTCAGCAGGTTGCGCCGATTGGAGCCGTTAATCTCAGTCAGATTGGTTCCCACTTGAGTAAGTGGAGAATCTGAGTCTAGACTTAGGTTCTTCGCTTACGGTTGCCCCTTCGTGGTTCGATCCCCACGATCGACACTTGGTTTCTCGAAATTGATTGCCATGACCTCAGTTTTATTGGGAAAAGTAAGTTGATCTCGGCAGAGCCCCTTTCTGCGGAGACAGGGCTAGTTGAAACTAGGGGTGCCTGGCATCCAGAGTTCACCGCGCTCGGCACGATATTACACCATAGCTTGAGGTTTTGATACCGCTTGGTTTCCTAGAGGATCTTCTTTACTGGGCTCACTCACCACAACAAGGTAGGCAGTCGTCCGGGATGCTCTCTGCATATAAATAATATCATAAAATACTTGAAATGATGAGCTGCATGATTTGTTTTCCGAACTACCTGCATCGTACATGGCCTGGGAATTTTGTTGCCAATTTCGAATGCGATCCTGTAATGCTTCCTTGTCACTTGTCCACTTTGACGCAGGCGGGGATCAGCGTAGCACTTCTTTGTGGTGGATTTTTGTCAATAATTATTTCTGTTTTAAATAATTCTATAAAGCCCATTGCAAGAGAGAACTCTTCGATCCTAGCTCGAAACATCTTTTCCTTGATTTCGAGAACGTATTCAATATCATTACATTATTAGTAGCGAAAATCCTCCCTACCGACGTCATTCGTCCTCTATTCAGAATTCATATAACACAATTGAACTATAAAATCTGAACAAATGTGATTAGGTAATTTTAATTTGTTTTCTGCTGACAATTTCTTACGTAAATTTTCTTTGATGTTCGCGTACTATATTCACCCCTCGTATAACTCCCCCTTTCTCTGTCCCGAATTAGGACATGCTCTCTTATAAGATGGTGCCTTCTTTTCATTCATTCCATTATTCAATCTTAATCTTTTCCATAAAGATTCACTATGTCTTGTCTCGCTTCTTTTGAGCTTATCAGCTCCCTGTTCACCACGTCTCCGCCCACCAGTTACGCTCATGTTTTCTTTTATTCACCTGTCTTTTTTTGTATTCGCTAAATTCTTTCATTTACGGGGAAAGTCCTGTGCGTGTTGTAATCGTTTAAGCAACAAAAAAAAAAAAAAAAGAAAAATCAAGAGAAATTCTCGTCAAACACAAAAATGAAAATGCCCCTTCCTTATTACATATTTATATTGAGCGTCGCGTACCTTATCCTTATTACGGCTGCCAAGTCCTTGCGCTACCCGATGAGAATCGAGAATGGTTAGCATACTATACACACAAAACGACATTTTGCTCCTTGATGAATCAATTCTATTATATTTCTGTTAGCTTTCCAATCATATTACCGTGCCGGCTTTCTTTCATCTCATTTTAGACTACCCCCACCGCCCCCCCTCCACCGCTTCGTCGCCCTCTTTATTTCATTTCCTCCTACTTCTGGCCTTTCTGTCGTTGTCATTCAAAAGCTTTTCCATATCGTTGTTCTTGTCCTGTGCATATTTCGGAGAATAAAAGTGAAACGAAAGCAAGGAAACGTGAAAACATCCGAAAAATATATAAAATGAAATAAAAGGAAATACAAATAAAGCCCAAAAAATATGATAATGAACCATAGAAATTTGAGTTAGATACCTAGGACGGATGAGGATGCGGGGTCCTGACGAAGTTTACACTGAATTATATTGGCAAGATCGAATCAATGGTGGAATAATAACATTTCACCTCCTATAAAAGGTCGTCTTCACAAGGGCATGGGAGCGCACAATGGAGAGGAGAGAAAAACAATATCACGTTTGACTGTATTTCTTGATTGTATCTACAATCAAGTACCTTCCATCTATCGTTAATTTAGAATGGGCAAAAAATCTCAAATCTAATCAAAAGGACTCTTGGTTTTCCGTGAAACAAAACCTTATTAAAATCAGTTTACTGTGTGACTGTCAATCTGTCCGGTCGGCCATCTTTTTTTATCGTTGGAAATTGGAAAGTTTCAAAACCTATTGCTGGCTCCTGCCATGCAGTTATGTGAAACTCTTACTTACCAAAACCACATCCTTCTCGTTCCACTCTCCCCACCGGACTGCTATGAACCACTGCATCGCGAGCAGGATCAGTTATTAACTGCGGCTCATTATTCTTCTCTTCCTTTCTTGTTTTCGTCGTAGTTCTTCATGCTTATCTGTTGATGAGTCATTTGGAAGTAAATTACAAATTACGTTGACTCCAAAATAAACTCAACTATATTTTCAGGTGTTGAGCGCTGCGATCGCTTCCAACTTAGTTCGGTGTGTGGTAAACCTAGGGCACTCAAATACAACATGCTCCGCATATATCTATATCCCTATATCTTTCTGGTGCAAGAACCGTGGGTTCGATTTAACAGAATCTGTGGCATTGGATCAGTAAAGGGGGCTAGGATCTTCTACGACGAAAGATCCATAAGACCGAGAGCTTGGGTCCTGATGTCAAGACGGTTAGAGGCAACTATGCTGAGACAATATTGTTCCCAGGACTTAGCTACGGTCATCATACAATACCAGGTAAATGGCGAGAGGAAAAACATCATAGTTGCCTCCGCTTATTTACCCTATGATTCTTTGTATCCTCCACCGACGCAAGAACTTAGGGATCTGGTGGCGTATGCAGAATCAAGTGGTCTCGAACTCTTAATAGGTTGCGATGTGAATGCTCAACATATTTGTTGGGGCAGCAGCAAATGCAATCCAAGAGGAGAGAAGCTATTTGATTTGATCACTTCAGCTGGTCTTATGACTACAAACGTAGGGTGCGCCCCTACGTCCGTGGGACCGAGAAGAAGCGAAGTAATTGACCTAACAATCTGTACCCCAAAATTGTTAGAGTTGATTACACACTAGCGAGTGCTAGACGAGGTCTCACTGTCAGATCACCGATATCTAGAATTCAATCTGACTATTGCGGGCGAACAGTCTGCAGTACAAAGACGGAACCCTAGGAAAACGGATTGGGCAAAGTTCAATGAACTTTTTGGCAATAAAGTACAGTTCCCTAGGCGACTAAGGACTCCTTTGGTGCTGGAAGATGAATTGAAAACCCTGAACTGCACACTTTTAGAGTGCTATGAAGAGGCTTGTCCTATTTCCCGAGGCCAAAGCGATAAAACGGTTCCTTGGTGGAACCGAGAACTGCAAAAACTCAGGAAATCAACCAGGCGACTTCTAAATCGTGCTTGCAAAAGTAACAAGGACGAAGACTGGTTAAATTTCAGGAACTCACAACGTGAATATAAGAGGCTCGTGAGGTGCTCGAAACGAGACTCCTTTAGAGCGTACTGTGAGGAACCGGAAGGCGAAAGGGAGACAGGGAGACTTCAAGGCTGTGCAGAGTCCTCAAAAGGGATGAGTCGGTCAAGTTGGATTCTCTTAGAAAACCCGACGGTACTTTCACGAGCTCCAGACTGGACTCAGTACAGACCCTCCTGGAAGTACACCACCCGGTAGAACGGGTGAGCGAAGTGGTAGGGCGAGAGTTGACGGTTCTTGCAACACCTCCAACACGCAAGTGTTGCAAGGGGAACTGGAGCACTGCGAAAGCAGTTGTCACCCAAGAAAAGGTGAGAGCTGCCATACTGTCCTTTGAACATTTCAAAGCACCTGGCGTGGATGGCATCTATCCGGCAATGCTAAAGGAGGGTATGGAGCATTTAGAGCGACCTCTAAGAAATATTTTTCGAGGATGTCTTGCTCTGGGCTACGTGCCTTCTTCTTGGCAACAGGTTAAAGTAGTTTTCATACCGAAACCTGGGAAAGATGACTATTCTAATCCAAAGAACTTCAGACAGATCAGTTTGACTTCATTCTTGCTGAAAGGTTTGGAGAGACTGGTGGAGCGTCACATTCGTGGAAACGCACTTAGGTCACACCCACTTAGTGAAAACCAACATGCTTACCAACGTGGAAAGTCCTATGAGTCTGCTCTTCATTCTTTGGTCACAAAGATAGAGGATGCAACTTTGAATGGTGAGTACGCGATGGGGGTGTTCGTGGACATTGAAGGGGCTTTTGACTGTGCGCCTTTTCAAAAACTTTGTGATGCCGCCAGAGCGCATGGTGTTGATGATGCTTTAATTAAGTGGATCCATGCTATGCTAACGCAAAGATTGTTGTGCGCTGAGGTAGGGGTCGATCGCTACCTGACTACGGAAGCAACGAAGGGCTGCCCCCAAGGAGGTGTGCTTTCGCCGCTTCTGTGGAGTATGCTGATCGACTCACTGCTATGCGAACTGCAAAATTTGCCAATACACGCTCAAGCTTATACTGATTACGTGGCTGTACTTGCTGTTGATCGGGATCTTGGAACGGTGTGTAGGAATATACAGCGTACCGTTCATTTGATAGACAGCTGGTGCCTTAGACATGGTTTGTCAGTTAATCCAAATAAAACCACAATGGTTTTATTCACAAAAAGGAGAAAACTGGATGGACTGTCTCCCTGAGATGAGGGGTACTACCCTACAACTCTCCGAAGAAGTGAAATATCTGGGGGTCACTCTAGATAAAAAACTTCTTTGGAACAAACATGTAGAGGTAAAGATGAAACGAGCTCTCACAGCTTATGGGCTGTGCAGACGGACCTTTGCCTCGACATGGGGACTCAGACCTCATGTGGTAATGTGGATATACGTTGCCATCATTAGGCCGATGTTCGTATATGCATCCGTAGTGTGGTGGGTTAAGGTGAGACAAAAAGGTTTTCATCGTAAACTAGACGCACTGCAAAGAACTGTTTGTCTGGGTATCACTGGTACCATGAGCACGACATCCCGCGGGATATACGGAAGTCTTCTACACCGATGGCTCAAAAACAGAAGAGGGTTCTGGAGCCGAAGTCTACCTCTCGAATAAAAACGAGAAGTGGGCTTTTCCTTTGGGACAATATGCAACGGTTTTTCAAGCCGAAGTTTATGCGATCCTAAGGGTAGCAAACTGGGTGATTGACGAGCGGTTGAAGGGCAGGCGCATCGCAATCTGCAGTGACAGTCAAGCTGCACTGAGGGCATTGAGCAGTCCTTTGATCACCTCGAAAATCGTTCAGGAATGCAGAAACCGTTTGAATTCTATGTCTAGATTCAATACGGTGGAACTACTCTGGGTACCTGGTCACTGTGGCATAGAGGGAAATGAAATCTCGGACGCTTTAACGAAAGAGGGGTCAATCTCCCCTATGCCGGGACCGGAGCCAGCAATTGGGGTATCAGTGGCATTGGCTAAATCTGTTTTCCCATAACGACAGGTGGCAGAGCTTAAATGCTGCTCGACACACCAAACTTTTCCTGCCAGAAGCCAACATACGTACCGCAAAGTTTATCCTGTCGAAAAGCAGGAGGACTTGCAGGTGTATTGTGGGCATTCTGACAGGCCATAATTCACTAGCTGGGCATATGTTCAGAATAGGAATTACCGAAGATGATTCGTGTCCCTCCTGTAATGACGGTTCTCAACTCTTCGGCTCAAATGGATGCAAAGAACGATAAGCCAGCAACGGCCGAGTCTTCATTTGCAGCCAAGGCTATCGAAACCTATGAATAGGTCTTAGCAATCCATCCGGTTACGATACAGAGCAGTGCGAGCAGCTTAGAAGTAAGCTCCTCCTAGCTGTAAGGACTGCATCCTCTCAAGGGATTATACTACGGTTTGAGTCGAAAGGTGTATACTGTAAAATGTTACGGATAAACTTTGCCGACAAAAAGACGGACGAGTTGCTCAGACAGCACTGTTCTTACTTCAACGATATGTGGAAGGGTCCGCGACTGATTCTAAAGCTAGGAGCTACCATCTTTTAAAAAGTGGTTTCTCTGGCAGTAGAGGAGCGAAATGGTGCGGAGGTCCTGAAACAACTTGGAGTCCATGGTTGAACTCGGACTTGGAGGACGACAAGGGTACTCCTCAACCGGGCTTTAAAGATTGCGTACAAACGGGCTCAAAAGACTCCAAAGGGAAGCATAAGATCTTATAAGGCCAAGCGATGGAACCGCTTTTGTGAAAGGACCAACTCTCTTGAACCAACCTCGAAGCTAAATCGGATCCTAGTCAAAGGGGTTATCTACTTTTACTGAGCGGGAGTTTCACAGAAAGCAATGAAGAAACGGCGAACCATTTCCTTGAAGTGCACTTCAGACGCAAAAGCTTCCGATCAGTCTAACTTCCATTCTGCTTAAAGTACTGGAAAGGCTAGTAGACCGATTCATAAAGGATGCTTATATATCCCTAGGTGCCCACTTCATTGTGGGCCTACCATAAAGGCGAATCCACGCGGAGAGAGCACTCCATGAGCTAACGGCAAAAATTGAGAAAGCGATGTCCAATAAGCGCATTCATGGACATCGAAGGCGCCTTCAATTATGCCTCATTCCCTCACGATTTATAAGGCAGTAAGACAGCATGGATCCGCTGTTAATCAGTTGGGTCCTTGGCATGCTAGAGTGGAGAAAAGTTCATATATTGGTCGGATAGAAGTCTCTTGAGGTAGGGTGTCTTAGGGGTTGCCCACAGGGAGGGGTTCTCTCCCTTCTGTTATATCTGCTGGTGACAGATACCTTGCTATGGCTCCTGGAGGACAAAAAGTCTTCACGCAAGTATTTGCGGACGATCTAGCCGTAATAATGATCAGCAAGTCTGCGTACTCCAAAGTTGGCGCCCCCATAATGGACTCACAGTGAACGCTAGGGAAAGTCAACTAGTTATGTTCACTGGAAACGTCAGGTGGAGCAGTTGGTGGGGGGGGAGGGGGGGCGGGGCTGGTGGTTGTTCTCGGGAAATCCGATTATTGAACTGGCTTGCCACCATGTACTTCGTCTTGGCCTCATCAATTTTCAGCCCAAAATCTCGATCTGGATGAAGATAAACTGTATATCCCGGGTTTTTGTTTTAATAACGTCAACATGGTTACCGTAGGCCAGTAGTTGGGTGGAGTTGAAGAGGATGTGCCTCTTGCATTAACATATGCATCGCGCATCACTTTCTCCAAGGCCAGATTGAAGAAGATGCATGACAGGGTATCCCCATATTTTAGACCGATTAATTGTACGAACTTTCTTCCGTCTTTGATGGTGGCAGCATTTGTCCATCGTCTTTAATGGGCAGGACCTCCAACTCGCTGATATTTTGTTTGTTGAGCAGTTCATCAAAATACTCAACCTATGGTTCCAATAACCCCGTGCTGTCGGAAATCCGATCTTTGTCTCGGCAGGGTGAGCATTGTGGTGTATAAGACTTCATCCTGCTGACATGTTAGTAAAACTTCCGTGCCTGGTCCGGTTGCTCCCTGTAATTTTCCAGTTTACAGATCTGTTGGTTTTCCCAGGCTTCCTTTTTCCGTCTTTGAAGTCGCTTCTTCACTCCATGGAGTTCGTGATAGGCCTCTGTGCGTACCCGCGTTCTTTGAGAGTGCAGCATTGCCTGGTATGCCTGGTATCTTCCGTTCCGTTGCTAGCTTATATTCATCGTCGAACCAGCCGTTCCGACTTTTCCTACGGCTGGGGCCAAGTATGTTAGTGGCCGTGAAGAGCATTTCTTGCTGCTTCATCTCTAGGACATCTGTTAGCTGCGGTTATGCGACTGTGTTTTGGATGGTTTCATTATTTACTCCACTGGAGGAGGAGGTGTAGTAAGTCGATCCTGGAGCACTAACCAACGAGATAGTTATCCGAGTCTATATTGACCCCCATATGTTCTGACCTTCATCAAGGCTGAGAAGTGGCGGCTTTCAATCAATCCGTAGTCAATTTGGTCGAAGTGGTCTCGCCTGTAGTGGTCCATGTATGTTTGTCGACTGCTTTCCAAGCAAACCAGGTACCTCCAATAACCACTTCACCATGGTTCTTGACCGTTTTACATCCGGGGAGGTTCCCCCTCTTATGGATGAAATGGCTAATCACCGTAACATGCGGATGCCGGGTGTTCCTCCATCAATGTACTCAAACGGAGTAAAGCAGGGATTGATGGTCTCCCCGCAGAGTTATTTGTCGCTGCCCTGCCAGAGTTGCTGCTTCCACTCGTTCGGAAATCTTGCGAATCTGCGACCTTTCCCAGGAATGTGACAATTGGGGGCTCATTTGCGTGCTACACGCCTTCGTAAAGATAGTAGTCAAAATAATCCTGGAATGGAACATCTGGAAAGCTGGTTTCCGCTCCTGATCCTCCTTCATTGACTACATCAATACCCTACACATAATTTTGGAATAGTGCGTGGAATTTAGATGTTGGCTTCATCTGCTCTTCATCGATTTTGAGAAAGCTATTATCGGACATGAACAAGGAGCTTTTTCTGGAGTGCTCTACGTAGGAAGCGCATTGCGGAGAAACTAATAGCTATTACCAGAGCGACGTAAGATCACGCAAAATGTCACGTGCTGCACCGAGGTAAAATCTCGGAGGATTTTGAGGTACAGGGCGGAGTCTCCCAGGGTGGCATCTTGTTATCGGTGACGTTCTTCGTGCTGCTTTGTTCGGAGGACGTGGAGTAATTCAATGGGCGATAACATCTTTCCTCAAATACCTCAACTACGCTGACGACATTTTTTTCCTTGCTTAGGGGTCTAAGGTCCTTGGCCAAGTGGCTCTGAATTTGGAAAGAGAGGCGAGCAGAATCGTATTGAAGATGAATACCTACAAAATCAAGATTCTCAGTCTGGGTCATCGTACTCTATCTGCATTTCTGGGCATATCATCGAAAGCGTCGATCAATTTGTAGATCAGGAAAGCGTGGTTTTTTCCGACGGTGCCACCGAACTAAATATTGCCCCGCGCCAGATTCGTTTTTTGGTGCCCTGTCTAAAATCTGAAAATGTAGTTACCTCAATACTAAGATCAAGTTGGACTGTTCTGTGCTAGTGTTCTTCCTTTGTTACTATAAGAGAGAAGCACATGGAAAATGAACTCCACTGAAACTCAAAAGCTCCAAGCTTTCGTCAATATCTACCTGCGTTGTAGTATCGGAGTACGCTGGCCCGACACTATCTCAAACGAAGGACTTGGGCGGCGCACGGGCTTAGCACTTGCTCGCGATGTGGCCGCTGCACGAAAGTGGCAGTGGATAGGTCACACATTATAGAGCTTACGCTGTTTTTGCAAAACTCTACTCTTATATTCCAGTGATTTTGAGTTATTAGGTCATAGCGTACCGTTTAGCCTTGACGAAGGAGTTTATTGAGTGTTATTTCGCCTAGCAGGAATGTCCTGCCGAGGAGGTTAGTTCCTCAGCATAATGGACATTGTTTGTGTTTCGATAGTAGGCAGAAAGTCAACTGATATCCCTTTGCAGAAAATTATTATGTAAGGTTATTATGCGATTATCAAAAAATTACATTTCAGAAAGCATTTAATCCTTCTTACATGGGATTAGGGATCCAGTGGTTTAAATACAACTTTTCGGGTTGCAGGATGTGTCCTGACAATTTTTCGTTCTTCATCCCCCTAACAATTTCCCATGAAAGCACTCCATTCCTAATTTCTCGATGATTAAATCCGACATGATAAGGATCATATTTATCGCAATTCTTCGACTATGTATGTCGGAACTTTCCTGATATAACAAGGAAGTATAGAATTCCGCGAAATGTTATTGTGTTTATTTTGATCTAAAGAATCTCATGAGGAGGAGGAAGTTCTCTCAAAGGCGGGGTAAAAGGTTTGTTTCCTTCTCCAATATTCTCGTCCCAGCCTGACTTAAGGTTCATTTATGAGTGAAGTTAATCCCTTATGTTCATGACACATGTCTCAAGACGATTTTTGTAATATTATGTGACATATACACATCATATATGCAGTTTTTTTCCTTTCCTTTGCTTCCATTACCCTGTTGTCGTCTTTGCCTTGTTCATTTCTTCCGTCACCGACCGTCATTAGCATCGTCGTCGAGAAAACGCTATTTCCCATCATCTTAAGGTTTGAAGATGGAAAGATTCAACACCGTAGTGTGTCCTCACCCTCCCAGGCTATTCACCACACCATTCAATGCTGCCAATATTTCCTTCTTTATTTTTTTGTTGTTTTGGAGTGTTGCGAGTGTTGTTATCGTCAACGTCCAAACCCCTCGTAGAGTTTATCAACTAATTCCGTAGATTACCTGTCGATATGCTTTGACATAAATCTGCTTACGTAGATACAATTCTTTTTTGGAGCACCACGAGATGATGAAGTGGCGCAACTACTTGCTTGTGAAACTCACTGGTGCGTGTAGCGAGTCGTTAGCAATAGTAACATGATGAAGGGTCTAGGTGTTTTCCATTGGTCGATGGTTAGAGTCAAATGTAAACGAACCCTTCATGAACACAGTTTGAGAAATCACTATGAATTGCTTTTTAAAATCACTTGAAATGGCTTTCAAAATTATACCAGAATCCCTCGACGATTACCTACCTTGAAGTGGTGAGGGAGCTTAGTAAGGAAGATCCTCCAGGAAACGGGAGGTGACACCTGAAGCCAAGCGGTAATCAAAACCCGAAGTCAAGATGTGACTACCGTGCCGAGGGCTGAATGGTCACAGGGGTTAAGATGTGGCCGTAAACGGTGAACTCTGGGTACCAGGCGACCCCCAGTTTCAACTAGCCTTGTGTCGGCAAAAAGGGGCTCTGCCGAGATCGACTTACTTTCCCCGGAAAAATTGAGGCCACGGCAGCCAACTATGGAAAAACAAAAACATGAACCTATTAAGCAAACACAGTTAAACTTCGACCGTGACGATCCAACCCCGAGTGAAGGGGCAACCCTGAGCTAATCGATGGAGAACCTGAGTCTAAACTCAGATTCCCCACCTATTCAAGTGGGAACCAATTCAATTGGGACCCAGTCCTTAACGGACGAGCCGAAGCAGGCCCCTTCTGTCAGTACTCCTGACCCCAGGCTCCAATCGGCGCCACCTGCTGAGGCTAAAGTCTTGCCCATGGGTAAGCACTTGTCCATGGACAGCAAACCGCCTTCGGGCAAACCGCCTTCCGGGCAAACAGCCTTCGGGCAAACCGCCTTCGGGCAAACCGCCTTCGGGCAAACCGCCTCCGAGCAACGCACAGCCAAAGAGCTGTGCCAAGGTTGAGGGGAAAGGAGCGTTCGGGGCACCTGCGGCTAAGGGGAAACCGAAGCGGCAGCGGTCCTCGGACGATCCTAACTCTTCGACACAAAAGGCAGCAAAGAGGGCTCGGCCGGCAACGGTTAGGCCTTCATTTGCAATCAAGGCTATCGAAGCCGATGGATGGGTCCTGTATGACGACTCTAATCTCTCCGGCTACGATACTGGGCAGTGCGAACAGCTTAGGGGGAAACTCCTCTTAGCTGTAAGGACTGCGTCTGCGCAAGGCATTAAGCTTTGCTTTGAGTCGGTAGGTGTATACCGTAAAATGTTACGGCTGAACTTTGCCGACGAAGACACGAACGAGTGGCTCAGGCAGTACTGCTCCTCCCTTAACGATGTGTGGGAGGCTGCGCGACTAAACTTGAAAAGGGTCTCTGAGCTTCCATCGGTCAAAAAGTGCTTTCTCTGGTTTCCAGAAGAAGAGCGAAATGGTGTCGGGGTTTTGGAACAACTTGGTGTACAGAACAACCTTAACACTTCCACCTGGTTGCTGCTAGGTAGCAAAACAGGTGAGAGAACCGATAGGCTGGGAACTTTTCTCACTATCAGCGTTCCCGAACCTGATGTTAAGAAAGTTCGGGAAAAATCGGGTTGCCGGCTCTACTATGGGCTGGGGACTGTCACGTTACAAGTGTCGGCTCCTAAAACCATTGAAGGGGACATGCAGCCCCCGGCATTTACATCTGAAACGTAAATGAGATGCCACATTTCCCAAGTCAATTTGCAGCATTGTAAAGCGGCGACTGGACTTATCAGTCGTCGGATCAATAGCTGCAAGACATTTATATACCTCATACAAGAACCGTGGGTTGTTGGTGGGGCAGTCAGGGGCCTAAACTTCCAACATGCTGACCTATTGTATGCCAATGGAAGCGATCGACCCCGCACCTGCATGGTAGTCTCCAAAGACTTCCAGGCTAACTTGGTTAACGACCTATGTGATGGCGACACCACATCGGCTAAGCTAACCATAAAAAGTCAACAGGGAGACAACAGATATACTATGGTGCCCTGCATATTTCCGCTACGACGCAGAAGACGAGGTGAGTGGGACATTCATCAGAGCTACCCAATATGCCAAAAGTAGAGTCATGGGGTTAATAGCAGGATGTGATGTCAACGCTCACCACATATGCTGGGGAAGTTCGAACATCAATGCAAGAGGATCGAGACTAATGGAGTATCTAGTAGGAACCGATTTGCAGATCCTAAATGTGGGTAATGAACCCACACTTTCTTCAGAGGTCATCGACATCACGGTGGCATCTCCTGACATCGCGGCTCTGATCGGAGAGTTGAGAGTATCAAACGATATCACACTCTCGGATCACAGACGCATTGATTTCGTTATGGGCATGGATCTACCTCCACCCACTCCATTTCGGAATCCAAGGAAGACAGATTGGGTGATGTATCAAACAGAATTGAGCGCCCGAGTCACGATCCCTGGAAAGCGCATCAAATCCATTGCTGGAATTGAGAAGCCAACCCAGATGATCACAACTAGCATGAGAGAAGTTTTCGAAGAAAGCTGTCCACTCAAGATGCAAAACAAGGGTAAAACACCATGGTGGAACTCGGATTTGGCAAAACAGAGAAGAACGACAAGGATGCTCCTCAATCGTGCTCTGAAGGGTGAATCAGGCACTAGCTGGAATCGCTATAAAGAGGTACAGAAGGCTCTAAAGAAGAGCATAAGATCGGCCAAACGATCGCTTTTGCGAAAAGACTAACTCTCTTGAGGCAACCTCAAAGCTGAAGCGAATTCTGGTCAAAGAACGTACCCAGAAACTGGGTTATTTACGTTTACAGAATGGGAAGTACACAGAAGGCGACGAAGATTCGGAAAGCAACTTGAAGTGCACTTCCAAGGCAGCATCCAAAATCTAATCTCGGGGCCAACAGGTGCATACAGCCCTCAACCGAGAGACTGGAATCTGACATGCAAATTAGTATCACTGGAGCGAGTGACTTGTTCCATAGATACAAGTCTGCAGGTCCGGATGGCATCATCCCTGTGCTAGTAATAAAAGGAATGGATGCCCTGGGTCTACACATTCGGAATATATATCGTCCATGCATAGCACACGGTTATATTCCAATTAAATGGCGGGATGTGAAGGTGTTGTTCATTCCCAAACCAGAAAAACCCACCTACACAGACGGAAAAAGCTTTCGACCGATCAGCCTAACGTCCTTTCTGGCAAAAGGACTAGAAAGATTAGTAGATCGGTTCATAAGGGAGACACACATTCCTAAATGGCCACTTCACTGTAGGCAACACGCCTACCAGAAAGGCAAATCCACGGAGACAGCACTCCATGAACTTACGGCAAAAATTGAAAAGGCGATGTCCGATAAAGAATACGCCTTAGGCACATTCATGGACATCGAAGGTGCCTTCAATTATGCCTCATTTGCGGCAAGACAGCATGGAATAGAACCGCTGCTAATCAGTTGGATCCTTCACATGCTAGAGTGGAGAAAAATCCACATATCGGTCGGCCAGAAGTCTATTGAAGCAGGATGTCTCAGGGGCTGCCCACAGGGAGGGGTTCTCTCTCCACTGTTATGGCTCTTGGTGATGGATACCCTGCTGTGGCTCCTGGAGGACAAAAAAGTCGTCGCGCAACCATTTGCGGACGACCTAGCCATAATAATTACCGGCAAGTTTGCAGACACAGTATGTGACCGCTTGAATGCAACTCTGCATGAAATCCTCCGCAATGGATTGACGGTGAACGCTAGGAAGACTGGACCAGTTATGTTCACTAGGAACGTCAGGTGGGGCAGCTATACGTTACCCACCTTAGCAGGGGCGGAAATCCAGCTGACACAAACAGTCAAGTACTTAGGAGTACATTTCGACTCCAAGTTAACGTGGAAGCATCATATCCAGGAACAATACCAGAAATCCTCCAGATTGGTGCTGTAGGAATACGATAGGTAAGACCTGGGCACTTTCACCTAAACGGATATACTGGATGTATACATCCATAATAAAGCCCATTTTGATGTATGCATGCATCGTCTGGTGGCCAAGACTGAACTTTGCTAACAGCAGGAAGCTGCTAACGTAGATTCAGAGACTTGGTTGCCTAAGTATTACTGGAAGCAATGAGTACTACGCCGACTGCGGCACTTGAAGCTATCCTAAATTTACCCCCCATTCACTTGGAGGTGAAACGGAAAGCAGCCAACGATGCATATAGGCTCGATACCATTGGGGCGTGGAAAGACGGCCAATCCAACGGGCATGCGTCTATCTGGAAATTCTTTGAAAAACATCCGATAGCCCTGATGTCGACCGATCATATGGTTTCCAGATTCGTCTTTGAAAAGACATATACACTGTCGTAATCACCGAAAGAGAAGAATGGTCGACAAGTGGCCATGAGTCTTTTCAGATTACAGACCTAATAATCTTCACGGAGGATGGATCGGGTGCAGGTGCAGGAGAATTCGATTATAGAACTGGCCCGACCCATTCCAGGCGGAGATATATGCCATTTCATTGCCAGCAGAAGAATGTCTGCGACAAAAATGGAGGGGTCGCAAAATTCGAATCTGGTCCGACAGTCGGGCGGCATTATCAGCACTAAATGGCAACAACATATCAAGCCAGTTGGTGTGGAGTTGTCATCAGGTGCTGTTGAAACTTGGCCGACTGAACGAAACATTCCTGATGTGAGTGTCGGGGCACTCTAACATCGCCGGTAATGAGGGGGCTGATAGACTGGCTCGCCGAGGGTCTGGATCCACAATGGTGGGGCCAGAACCAGCTCTTGGAATCCGACCATCTACTGTCAACTCTACTCTGAAGGGTGAAATTGCAAGGATTCACGCAACCGAGTGGAGAAATTTGGACTCTTGCCGGCAAGCGAAAATCCTTGTGCCTAGGGCCACTAAAGCGGCATTTTTGTTGTCCCTTAAGAAGTGGGACATGAAAACCCTAATAGGGCTTTTGACGGGACACTGTCCCTTAAACTAGCATATGGAAACGATTGGGGTAGTGGTTTCGGCTGTGTGCAGCCAATGTGAGGAGGAGGAGGAGGAGACAGCCCTGCATTTTTTATCCAGCTGCCCTTGACAAGACACCTTGACAAGGTTTTCTTCAATGAAGAATCTGCACACTCTTTGCCTCTTGAGAATGTTCTCAGATTCGCTAAAGCCTGCGAACAACGGAGGCGGGAAGCCATTGAATAGGCAACTTACGGGGATAGTACAATGGGCCTAATAATGGCCTGAGTGCTTGGAGCTGCGGCTGCCCCCAGGTTAACTAAACTAAACTAATCCCAGAAGGATATAAAAGCTGCACATATACTGGCTATTGTCCTACCTAAAGTCCAGTAGTAGTTCCTGTTCCTGTAAAAGGTAGTTGGGGATAACTACACGACCTGAAATTTGAAAAAATGCATCTAAATCCTAGTCCGATGACAAAAATAAAACCGATTTTCCCTAAGAACCGAACCACCACCCAACCCATTTAAAGTCAAACCCTCCCTTTTTATTCCTGGGAACAAAAACCTTTAAAAACCGCTCTTTCAATTTCGCACTCAATATAAAATGCATGGACATCATGTTTCAAATATACCCACGACCATAAGTGACCAAGTCCGGATAAGAGCAAGCCAAGTCAGTCGTTTCTGTCCCTTGTCGAGGACATGCATTTTCCATGCTATTCCTTCTGACATTCATTCACCCAATCATTCACTTATTCATTCATTCCTTGAATCCCTGAAAATTAGATACATTTCTATAATCGTTTTGATGGAAATGATTTTCTGGTTGAATATACTTATGTGTATGTATCGCTTCGAAATGGTCTTACCTAAAAGGAAGTTAAAAAAAAAAATAAGGGAGGACGAAATTCTGTCATCGATTCTCTATAAGATCATACAACATTCGGCACTCAAACCAGGAGGAACCAAAGAGGACGAGGGTCGCTTTTGTTGAAGGATACAAATCCGAAACTCACATATGCTACCCAGGTCACGTTCAAAACTAAGACACATATTCCGTGAGTAACGTGCTTCCACAAAGATAAATTCTGAAACGCGACGAAGAAGCTAAAGGATGAACTCAATCATCAGCCCTAAGTCATCGTCAACAAATCGAAGTGACTGACGATAAAGATAAAAGATACAGGCGAGAATAATAGTCCAGTGTCCATAGATATATGTTACTTTGTCAATCTACACATCCAGGACGATGAGAGGTAGTACCACCGATCAAAATTATGCCTGTGGATTATTATTATTACTCCCTGACAAACTCGGATACAACGATAGGTCCTGAATCCTATCCATGAAGATGAGAAAGGCATAAATGACAGGGTTTGTAGGTTATGACGAAGATATGCCCCCCCCCCCCCCCCCCCAGCCTCCTTGATATGAGAAGACGCATCGTAATAAAACTACTGCCCTAAGTATTTGGATTGTACTTGGAGTATCTTTTTCCAACTTTTTGAATCAAATGAAGGATAAATTTTGATGATGTCAGTAATAATGTGGTTATGCCTTCAAGCTATGTTAATTTCCCATCATGTCCAAGTGATGAGGGCACTAAATCCCAACCAAGCTTACCTTCAAGTGAGACTACCGTAAGGATGTGCGAAGCTAAGCTAATGCTGTCTAATGGAACTAAAGATGCAGCAAATTATATTATTTTTATGAGGAGATAATATGTGGACAATACCCTCGACTGAGGGGTTGTAGAACTATCCTCACTCAAAACACTACCCATGTAATATTAATAGTACCCGTAATAATAAGTATCCCTGGCTGCTAGGCCAGAGGGTAAGTAAATGACAAGGAGATTAACTCAGGACATACATAAAGTTTTGTTACACCACCATAAATTTGAGATGAGACTTGACCGAGTTATATTTATTAGCAACTCGGGGAAAGCGGAATCTGGGCGCTTCTGGTATTCAAGGTTTTGGGTTTTCGCGGCTAAGGCCATCCTATTAACATAGTATGCTGGTCCCAAGCCCAGGTAAAGGAGGAGGGTTTGAGGCAACGTACTCTGTACTATCCTCAGTAAAACAAAAATAAAATGCTGAGATCAGGGAAAGAGATAAATAGAGTATAGTTGGATGATTGCCTGATCTCTCTTGGTGACAGGCCCCGTGACAGGCCGACCTAGAAAATACATACAATGTCGTTACAAACATGATGATCGGATTGAGTCACAAGCCTCGGAGAAATGCTAGGGCGTCAACCTCAGTCGACGCGGCAGGACGAGCCCCGGTCCTGTCGAGAAATGGGCAAGGGTTCTTGACGCATGGACGGCGTCAGGACGTAAGCAAGTTAGTCCGCACACAACGAACAAAACAAATACGTGTCTGCACGCTAAATGTTGATACCCTAACTGGAAAGACGGAGGAACTCGCAAGAGCCCTTCGGAAAAGGTGCATTGACATCTGCGCTCTACAAGAAACCCGATGGTCTGGTGCCAAAAGCTGCGACATTGAACGCGAACGCGGTAAAAATGGCTACAAACTTCTCTATTTTGGCAACCCACACACTCAATATGTCAAAGTCGAAGTCGAACGATTTGACGATCGGCTTATGAAGCTCACCATTATATCAGCTGATCGCACTATTCACTTCTTCACCGCGTATGCACCACAGACAGGTCGACCTGATACCGAGAAAGATGCCTTCTGGCAACTTCTCGATGAAAAGACTTGTCACGTGCCTGCTGACAATTACATAATCATTGCGGGCGACCTTAATGGTCATGTGGATGAAAAGGCAGACGGTAACAGGTGCCATGGGGGAAAGGGGTTCGGAGCGCGCAATGAAGGTGGCGGGCGTATAATCGATTTTGCGGACACCCATGACCTTGTACTTATGAATACATGGTTCATCAAACGATTGTCTCATCTTCCCACATTTTATAGTGGGAACAGTAAAACGCAAATCGACTATATTCTCATAAGACGCCAACATTTTACCACTGTCACTGATTGCAAAGTCGTTCCCTATGAGACCATCGCACCTCAACATCGGCCGTTGATTGCCGTCCTGCGAATTAAGCCACCGATAAAACAGCGTGAGGAATGCACTGGCCCGCCGTGCATTAAATGGTGGCGATTTGGTGAGAAGAAACGGTCTCACTCATACGATTGCCAACCATTACAAATGTGGAAGAATCATGGAACCAAATGAAAGACACGATCCACAAAGCGCCCTCTGCAACCCTCGGGGTCATCAAGCCGGGTAAGCGGTACATCAATCGAGATACTTGGCTTTGGAATGATGATGTTGAAATGAAGGTCCGTGAAAAGAAACGCCTCTACCACAAATTTCTCGACGATAAAACGCCTGCTAATTGGCAAATTTATAAGAATGCCAACCGGTAAGCAAAGAAAGCGGTCGCTGTCACCCGAGCGAACCATTACGATAAACTGGACACTCGGGATGGCGAGAGAGATCTGTATCGACTTGCTAAAAGCCGTGATGAACGCTCACAGGATATCGAACACTCCTGTTGCGTTAATGACAAGAACTGGACTTTGCTTACCAACCGTCGAGCCGCAACGGATAGATGGCGAGAATACTTCGAGCAGATTTCAACTGAAGAATTTGCTCATCCTCCACTTCCACAATCATTGCCGACATTTGGAGCAGTTCCACCAGTCAGCGCAACTGAAGTCGAGGAGGCAATAAAACAAATGAAATCTGAGAAAGCAACAGGACCTGACGACATCGCATCTGAGCTCTGGAAAGCGAAGAGCTGGGACCCAACACTGTGGCTCAGTGAATTCTTTAACCGGGTTATTCAGGAAGGAAGAACACCATCTGACTGGCAAGAAAGTACCACTCTTCCAATATGGAAAAAGAAAGGTAGCCCAGCAGAATGTTCAAATTACCGTCCGATCCGGTTACTTTCCCATACCCTGGAGATTTTTGAACGCATTCTTGACAACCGTATCCGCGAAATCGTTGAAATAACCGTGAATCAAGCCGGATTTGTCAAGAACTGCGGAACTACTAACGCAATACACGCTGCGCGGTTACTCATGGAGAAACACCGTGAGTAGCATCGCCCTCTTTACATTGCCTTTCTGGATCTAGAGAAAGCGTTTGACCGTGTACCACACGAACTCATCTGGTATACTCTACGACAACACTTCGTGCCAGAAGAACTCGTGCTCTGGGTTCAATTGCTCTACCACGATCCGAAAAGTAAAGTTCGAAGTATGGTGGGTGTGTCAAAACCGCTTCGTGTCTCTGTTGGTGTTCATCAAGGAAGTGCCCTCTCACCACTCCTCTTTGTCCTTGTTATGGACACCGTCAAACGGGATATCCAACGTCCAGCGCCCTACACACTGCTTTATGCAGATGATGTTTTCCTGATCTCGAGCAACTTGTTCAAAAATGGAATGATCGCCTCATGCAACACGGTCTCAGATTGAATTTCAACAAAACTGAATTTTTGACAACCGATCCCCATGAAACAGGCACAATCCCTGTCAGCGGCAGTGATCTGCCCAGAACTGAGCGATTTAAATACCTCCGGTCAACGCTATCAGCCAAAGGAGAACTCCGTTATGAAATTGCTTCACGCATTAACGCAACCTGGATGAAGTGGCGTTCCACAACTAGTGTCCTTTGTGATCGACGTTTCAACCAACGTCTCAAATCTAAAATTTACCGCAATGTCGTCCGTCCAGTCGCTCTCTATGGTTCTGAGTGTTGACCGAGCATAAAAGACAATGAACGGCGTCTTGCGGTAATGGAGACGAAAATGCTACGTTGTACTAGTGGCGTGACACGTTTAGATCACATCCGAAATGAGGATATCCGCGATCGTTATGGGGTTGCACCGATCGTGGAAAAGTTGCGAGAGAGGCGTCTTCGATGGTATGGTCACGCAATTCGTACAAACGAGAATTCACTTGCCAAGATTGGTCTGAACATAGAAGTCGATGGTAAACGACCAAAAGACAGACCTAAGCAACGGCGGCTTGATACGCTGGATAGGGATTTGAAAGCCTCGAGATTGCACCCAGATCAGGCATTCGATAGAGCTAAATGGCGAAACCGATCACGACGAGCCGACCCCGCCTGTGAACGGGACAAAGGCTGAAGAAAAAGAAGAAGTGTTTTCGCGGTTAAGGAACACTGTGTGCACGGCTATTTCATTCGTAGGTATGTGGCTAAAAATGCAATTAATACATTTGCCGCGGAGGGAGCAACTTGCGTGTCGAACGCAATGCAGAATGGCGCCAATTACAATACGTTCTCACCAACTTTCGCGACAATCGGTCCAGCCGTTTCCAAATAAATCGGGTGTGACAGACAGACTGAGAGACGACTCGATTCTAATAAGGTTTTGTTTTACACAAAACCTTAAAAAAGGGAACGCCGCAAAAGACGATACAGGATCTTCTTCTTCTTCGCTCCTTCGTTCCGCTTGTGTGCTTTTGATATCCTCTGGGTTGTTCGTTTCCGCTCCCGATGTCCACCAGAACAGAGGCACCTCCACGCCGCCGTTTTGGCATGAGAGACTGGCAGCATGATTCCTCCACTTTGAGGCCCAATTCCCTTGGGTTAGCATCACAATGGACCGCCATTTGCTTTAATCACGCGCTGGTCGGGCTAGATGAGAAGACAGTTGAGCTTGACTGCGACGTTCTCGAGAACTGACTTAATGAGCAGCTCATAGGGCGCCTATCAGTAAGTCGAACGGCTCAGCTTAACTACTGAGAAAGCTAATGCTAGGTGACCGTGTGCCAAATCCACTGAAATGAAGCAGTTAGGTGTTGACAAAAGCGGGACCGGGTTGCTATAGTCTTGGTGGCTGCAGAGGCTCCCGGAGAGCACACACGCCTTCCTAAGATGTGCGAATTCAAGATCTCTGAACAGACCAGGGTCTAAATCCAACTCCCGAAATGGATGATCGGATAGTAGGCCGTCGAGACTTTCAGCAAATACGGGCGCATGCTGGTATTATCATACGTTCGCGCAAAAGACTAAGAAATGTAACAGCCCCTGGGCCCGGAATTTCGACGACTGCCACGCGGAATGCAGCACCACATCGCTTCACAATCCATGACCCCTTGAGCTGGTGCAACTACCTAGTCGATACAGACGCGTCTCCCTCTGAGTCCGAGCATTTAGAGAACTTTGAATGCGTTTCTCAACATCTTCTTCTGGGCTAATACTTAGCGTTGAAAAGTGCAAATTCCTACAATCGCAGGTGAGATTCTTTGGCCACCTAATTACCCCCCTATAGCATCCAACTGCACCCAATCAAGGTGCAAGCGATTTCGAACTTCCTGCTTCCAAAAACTATTAAGGCTTTGAGAAGGTTCTTGGGCATGTTAAACTTCTCCGACGTTTCTTGCTCAATGCCGTCCACTATCAGTCGATCCTTAACGCCTTCTTGTCTGGGCCGAAAACCCAAGACTCCTATCTGATTGTGTGGTTCCCATAGGCTCTTCAGGGGTTTGAGACTACCAAGCAACAACTGGTGGATACCACACTCCCGACGTTCCCTCAGCGAGGTGTACCCCTACCCGTATTCGTTGATGCCTTAGGCATTGCCGTAGATGCAGCTCTCCACCAAAAAGTGAAACAAATCTGGCAGCTGTTGAACTTCTTCTCCAAAAATGATAACGTAGTTGCTGACGCTTTGTCATGTGTTGCAGAGATCAAGATTCCCGTCACCGAGGACGACACAGAGCCGGAGGACCAACTTCAAATCCACAGGGAATTTCTTGTCTTCGGCTCAACATCCAGTGTATACACCGATACCTCAGATAAAGGACCAATGCCATATATTCCGGCCGATTCCCGAAAGGAAGTATTTCACGCCATTCACGATTAGACGCATCTAGGCATTTGGACAATGAATCGGTCAGTGGCAGCAAAGTTTTTCTGGCCGTCCATGAAGAAGGACATTAATTTTAGGGCCAGCACATTGCATGCCAGAAATGCAAGACGACAAAACATGTGAGGAAAGAAGTAGGGGCGTTCCCTCGGTTCACCAAGCCTTTTCACAAAATCCACCTCGATTTAATTGGCCCTTTGCGAGATTCGCACGGTTTCAGGTATGGCCTTTCACGCGATGGCCTGAGCGAAACCTCTGAAAGACATTACTGCATAATTTTGTGCTGCCCTCTGACGAGAATGGATTCCACGCTTTGGTGTGCCGGCGATTATAAACACCGAACACCCTCTCAGGGCAAACTCCTCGACTTCAAAAGCACCCATATAACAGCGTACTATCCGCAGTTGGGCTTGACTGGTAGCACAGTACGTTTCGGCCTCGCTATAATGGTCCAGGACAAAACTTTTCGATCGCAGGTCCTGCCATTCGTGCTAATTGGCCTCCGGACAATCAATCGCAAAGAACTTGCTGCAAGCTCCATGAAGCTGGTATACGGAGAGAACTTGGGACTCTCCACACTAGGTCGGGACTCGACACTACCGGTTTGTTGGGTTTGCTCAGGGACGCAATGCCGAAGTTGATGCCGCTACGCGAAAACCGTAGCTGACGTGCCTAGGGATCTGTCTGCTTATCCTAATTAGGACTACCGTCTCTCGGATGCTGCAACCACCTTATGAGGACTCCTTCGAAATCCACGAGCGAGGTCACATCATAATAGCCTTAGCGTCAAGAGCACGTTCGGTCTCCTTAGCTCAACTAAAGTCCTTCTTCCGGGACGAAAGTGCAACCAGGAGGGGATGCGCGCGACCATCCAGATCCATAAAATTGCAGTAATATAGCGACAAAGGCGTCTTCGTTGGTATGGTCACATAATTAGAGCCAACGAGAATTCACTTGCCAAGAGCGACCAAAGGTCCGGCCGAAACAACGCTGGCTTCATATACTGGATGGGGAATTAAAAGACTCACGGTTGCATCCAGATCACGGATTTAATAGAGCCAAACGGCGAAACCGATCACGACGAGCCGACCCCACTTGTGAGCGGAACAAAGGCTGAAGACAAAGAAGAAAGAAGAAGATAATACTGGAAAGTTTGATGGAAATCCTAATATTATTAACAAAGTTTTAGTGGGGCAAAATTGCCTCTTTCAGGCACGACTTGGTGTACTTGGTGTACTTTGTCGCAAACTGCCGTATATTTATCGACCTTGAACTTAGTCAAGGCATACCATCAAATCCCTGAAGCTACCGAAGCCATTTCGAAAATAGCACGATGCACATCTTTAGGACTCTTCGAGTTCACTAGGAAGAATTACAGAGTATGCAACGCGACGCAAACCTTTTAGAGATTCATCCTGTCTATACTGCGAAATCACGACTTCTGTTTTGTGGATTTGGATGATGTTCTGGTGACGTCTTCCTCTAAGTCCGAGCATTTAGAGCTCCTCGATTGCATTTTTCAACGTCTCCTTGAAGTCGATGAAGTACTCAACGTCGAGAAATGCGAGATTCCTCGGACACCTGATTACCCGAGAAGGCTTGCGACCGAACCCAGTCAAGGTGCAAGCAACTTCGAGCTTTCCGCTCCGAAAGCTGTTCAGGATCTGAGAAGATCCTTGGGCATATTAAATTTCTATCATCTTATCTGGACCGAAAATCAAAGATTCCCATTTGATTGTGTGGTCCCCAGAGACTATTCAGGCGTTCTCTCAGCAAGATGTATCTTTGCCCGTTTTCGTCGATGCCCCAGACATTGCCGAAGGTACTGCTCTTCACCAAAAAGTGAACCGAATCTGGGTTGAGCTTCTTCTCTAAGCAACTAAATCCATGAGTTATGAGCCGCTTACCTTGCAATTAAATACTTCCGGTATTCCCTTCAAGGTAGACCCGCACGGCTTCAGGTATTGCTTCACAATCATCGATAGTGTCACGCGGTACCCTGAGGCGATACCTCTGAAAGACAATACTGCACAATTTTGTGCTGACGCTCTCTGTCGAGAATGGATTCCACGTTTTGCTGTGCCGGAAATTATAATCACGGACCAGGGAATGCAGTTTGAGTCCTCCCTTTTCTCGGGCAAACTCTTCAGCTTCAAATGTCACCATCGGCAGTCCAGTGGGATCCTCGAAAGGTTGCACAGTACGCTTTAGGCCACTATAATAACCCACGACAATTCTTCTTGATCGAAGGTCCTGCCATTCGTTCTACTTCGCCTCCGGTCAGCCAATCGCGAAGATCTTGCTGCAAGTTCCACGGAGCTGGTATACGGAGAAAAAATGAGACTCTTCATCAACCTTGTAGTCGACATGAGGTCGGAACTCAACACTACCGGTTTGTTGCGTCTGCTTAGGGACCCAGTGCCGAAACTGAAGCCGTCACCACCCGAGCGAAAACCGCAGCTGATCTGCCCAGGGATCTCGAATCCTATACGCATGTCCTAATTAGGATGGACGATTTACAGAGGTCGCTATGGTCACCTTACGAGGGTCTTTCAAAGTTCTCGAGCGAAGCCCACACCATTATATCCTCAGCATCTCAGCGGCTCGACTAAAGCTCTTCTTCCAGGCCCTGCTCTACGCTCTAAAATATAGTAATATACCGTCATTAACTTTTTTTGACCAGATACCAGGATGGTATTTATTCTTCTTCTGTGTTTCCTTCTATGTAAGTCCTGTGATTTTCACTATTACGAATATTGAATTGGAACAGAGAAAATTATCACGGCAGGAACCTTTGCCACTTTTTCAAAACTGGCAAGGGTGGGTCGAAAAAAATTTCTGCGAATGTCTACTTAAAGGGGAGCGAACCTGCAAAGTCAGCACTGAATAGATTTCTTGCTGGCTTCCTCGGACTCTGCAATCAATCGCTTCCAGGAATGTTGCTCCTGGACTGACTTGGATGTAACATGTAGCGCAAATCTATAGAAAAGAAACATAGACTTCAGATATTATCCTGCAAAGAGCTTAAATCGCATTCCTGGAAACCGAAAACGATGGTTTAGAGATATAGAAGCGAACTTTGCCAGGATTAATTACTGATTACTGGCGGGAACTATATTCCTTGCTGCTTTTCGCTTTCCTCTCATTTCAGCATTTGATTATCGTCATCAAGGACGAGTTCCACGATGCCGTGAAAGATTGAAAAGTATCTACGATTAATAGGTCGGCTGGTACTAGTATTTACTGAGTCGTGAAGCCTTTACAATCTGAGCACTCAGCATAAAAGAATGGGAATCTGTCAATTGTGATTTTGACTCCATCCAACCCTCCTCAGTTCTCTTCAATTCCCTCGTGACAGATACCATCGAATACTGCTCCATGATCTGGTCTCCCTCCCGTAACTGTGATTGCCTTGCCCTTGAAAAGGTGCAGGGATTTGTTATCGTAATTGGATGCCGGATACCAGTTGACTCAGCTGTGAAAGAGTGTGTGTCTTTTCTGTTCAGTCTTTGGTGGTTTCACTATCATTGCACTTAACGCTGTGCAAGTGATAGGCTCACAACAGCGAGACAACCACAAGACAAACACAGACACCCATGACGAACGGGATTCGAACCCAGAGCATCGATATTGGTAGGCTGACGCTCTATCCCCTCAACCATCGCACCGTCAGCTGTGAATGAGTACCTGAGTCAAATCAGCGTAATAATGTCAGGCGACCGTAATGCTGACCACATTTCCCCCTGCAGTGTACTGTAGTGTAACGTTACGGTCTTGAATGAAGTACTCTAACACACTTCAAGGCCCTGATCCAATATGGATTGTTGCACCAACGATTATTATTATTATTACTCAGAGATCATCCCGCATGAAGGGAATGCTCCCAAAAAACCCAGACCTGAACCCAAGGGAGCAGAAAACCCGGGCAGGTCAGGAGTGAAGGCAGGACCCAGGAAGCCCGCCATTAGCTATGCTAGTGCGGTCAAGGGCGTTCGACTGGCCATACTGCCAAAAAGGTTTCCCGAGCAAATACTCACTCGGGAGGAACAGGAAATCATTGAGGAACTTGTCGTCAAGCAGATGATCAAGGGTTGGACGTCGAAACTGGTGTTCACCGGGATACGCTTTCGACCAGGCCTTATACTGGTGGACTGCGCGACGGAAGGAACCGCGCAATAGGTTAGAACCATAGTTCCTAGATTGCCAGGCTGGGAAGGGGTGGAACTGTCAACATGTGCTGGGTATGATATACCAGGAGCCCACATGGTTACAGTTTTTCTGCCAAAGGCCGCGGCAATAGAAACAGAAGACCTTATGAGACTCCTAATTGCTCAGAATGAAGATCTCCATACTCGACTATGGAGAGTCTTCAGAAGCAAGGTGGAGGGAAAGGGTAAACTCCTCACGATCGGGGTAGATGACCTGGAGGCAATTAAACGTCGGAGTTGTCATATCAACTACCGATTTGGCAACATACCCGTGCATGTGCACAAGGAAAAGCCAAGGAAAGAGACCTCGGAGGAGGCATCGGGTGGAAAACTTACCGAGGTCCCTGAAGAAGTCGCGGAAGCCATAGAGGCAGAAAGAACTGGATCAACCAGGGAAATAGACCTACTGCCCAGTGAAGAACAGAAGCTGGACGACCTAGACCTAGGACTTCTAGGGCTCAGGGTGGACAGCGACCCGAAGGAAAGCGCAATGTCGGAGGAGGAGGGTGACACTCCGACAGTGGAGAAGAGCTCCAAACAATAACGGAGCCAATGGCCAGCACTAGGATAGCCCAGATAAACCTCCACCATGCGAGAGCTGCATCTGCAGTGATTGCAAGGACAAATTCCAAGGAGAACATTGGAATAGTGCTGGCTCAGGAGCCCTGGGTGTACTGGGGGCAGATTCGCGGTCTGCTAGGAGGAGACATGCAAGTAATTTGGGACTACTCTTGTGAAAAACCAAGACCTTGCATCATTCTCAAACGTGATTCAAAATACATATGTCTTTCAGAGTTCTTAACCGGGGACCTTGTGGCTATCCAAGTTTCATTGGAAGCCGTGAGGAGCACTCGAGAGGTAGTTGTAGCATCGGGATACTTCCCAGGAGACGAGAGCTGGGCTCCACCGGAACAACTCGCAAAGCTGACGGAGTATTGCGAGGAGGGGGCGTTACCACTTCTTCTCCGCTGCGATGCCAACGCCCACCACGAAATGTGGGGAAGCAGCGACACTAATCGTAGAGGTGAGTACCTTCTCGAATTTATTCTTAGTAATAAGTTAGAAATATACAACGTAGGGAACACTCCAACATTTGTGACCAGCACCAGACAAGAGGTACTAGATATAATTCGAGGAAATACCCTAATGAACGGGATGGTCAGGAATTGGAGGGTGTCGGATGAACCCTCAATGTCTGATCACAGGATAATGAGATTCGGCATTGAGGGGAACTCCGAAATAAAAAGAATAATAAGGAATCCCAAGAGAACGGATTGGGAATCCTACACAACGCACCTGAGCAACAACATTCCCCACCTTCAAGGGGGCGGTGACATCAGGAGCGAACTGGAATAAGAAACGGTGGTGGAAAACCTCAACACAATCGTCATTGATGCATATGAGGCCAGCTGTCCGGCCAAGACAGTCAAGTCATCAAGGGATGTACCATGGTGGAACAGGAACCTAGCCAGAATGAGAACGGAGGTACGAAAACTGTTTAACAGGGCAAAACAAACCGGGGACTGACGGAGGTATAAAAATGCACTGACTGCGTATAGCAACGCGATCAGGGAAGCGAAACGGAACAGCTTTAGGGAATTCTGTGAAGGGATTGAACAGATCACAGAAGCAACCAGGCTGTACAAGGCTGTAATCAAAGACGGGGGAATATCCTCTGTCTGCTTGAAAAAGGAAGATGAAACATTCACTGAGAATGAGGAGGACAGGGTACACCTGCTTTTCAGAACTCATTTCCCGGGGTCCTACCCCTCGGCGGCAGGAGACAATAATCTGCCTGACACCCCAACAACGAATAAAAGGGGAAGGAAAGAGAGCTGGAAATTAGCAAAAAAGGTATGCACAGAAGCTAGGCTAAGATGGGCAGTGGGAACTTTTCAACCAATGAAATCTCCCGGAGTAGATGGCATTTTCCCAGGACTTACCCAGAGAGGCCTAGGAATTATCTTCGAGTCTCTTCTGAAGATGGGAAAGGGGGAGCCTAGCACTAGGTTACATACCAAGGGCATGGAGACGGGCAAAAGTGGTCTTTATTCCGAAAGCGGGTAAAAAGGATCCTTTTCACCCTAAATCTTCCAGACCAATCTGCCTAACATCGTTCGTACTCAAAACGGTGGAGAAGGTCATAGACAACTATATTAGAACTAACGTTCTAAAGCGTAATCCCCTACATCACTGTCAACACGCTTACCGGGCAGGACGGTCAACTGAAACTGCTCTGTATCAGCTGACAGCGGTACTACGGGACGCCATAGAAACAAAAGAAATTGCACTGTGCGCGTTTTTGGATATCGAAGAAGCATTCGACAACACATCGCACACAGAGATACAAGATGCCCTGAGCCGCAAAGGAGTGGGAAACACCCTGGCACTCTGGATGGACAAAATGCTAGAAAGCAGACACCACTCAAGGCTGTCCACAGAGTGGAGTACTATCGCCGCTGATGTGGAGTATGGTAGTGGATGAACTTCTGGACGTGTTAACAAATACTGGAATACAAGTCCAGGGCTACGCGGACGACATTGTTCTAATCTGTAGGGGCAAATATGAAGATACCCTATGTGATAGAATCCAAACTGGATTAAGGGTTACTAGTGCCTGATGCTGGAAGGTGGGACAGCGGATCAGCCCAACCAAAACCACCATGGTACCATTCACTAGGAGGCGTAAGCTGGATCACCTGAAAGCCATAACATTACATGATATGGAGGTAAAACGAGAAACAGAGGTCAAATATTTGGGAATCACGCTAGACCATGTCGGAAACACTTGTCGAAAAGCCACGAGGGCTCTGATGACTTGCAGATCCATAGCAGGAAAAAAATGGGGTTGCAGCCCGAAGATACTACTTTGGATCTATACTGCAATAGTAAGGCCAATGATTACCTATGGAGCGGTAATCTGGGCAGAAAGAACCCAGCTCAGCACACAAGCCAGGGAATTACATAAGCTCCAAAGGCTGGCTTGCGTGTGTATCAGTGGGGCAATGAGGACATATCCAACGGCATCCCTGGAGGTCCTTCTGGGATTAACCCCTCTCCATCTGCACATACAGATGCAGGCAAGGAGATCAGTATTCAGGATGGCCGGTAGTATGAGTGAGGCGGGGAGCTGCCTAAATTGAAGGAAGATTGATATCCTTTCTAGGCGGTATCCCGAATTACTGATACCGACGGACGTCACGTCGATAAGAAGTTTGAAACACGTTGGAGTAACAAGGCAAACTGGGAGGGTATGGCTGCGACATACGGCTTAAACTAGCAACTGATTACTTGGTACACTGACGGATCCCTCACAGCAGAGGGACCGGGTGTCGGTGTCATTGGTCCAAGGAAAATGTACTTTGAGCCAATGGGCAGGTACACTAGCATATTCCAGGCGGAAATTTACGCCATAGACAAATGTGCCTCCTCTAATCTGCAAAGGAACCACAGGGGGCAGAACATAGCTATTCTCACCGATAGCCAAGCAGCGATCAAGGCACTTAGGTCCAACTAGGTGAACTCTAAACTGGTATGGGAATGCCTTGAGAGACTGAATACACTCGGCTCGTCCAACAAGGTCTGGATACTTTGAGTTCCAGGCCATGCTGGGTTGGAAGGCAATGAGGCAGCGGATGAACTGGCCAAGAAGGGAGCAGGGATGCCTTTACACGGGCCAGAACCCTTGTGTGGAATCGAAAACGGTTTCATGGCTATGAATCTAAGAAATGGTTGAGGGAACTATATTGGGCGGGCCTAACAGGGATGGAGCAGTCCAGGATGCTTATTGGGGGATACGAACCCATGCGTACAAAGGATTGCTTAAATCTCACCAAAAAGAACCTCCGAATCATAGTGGGAATTCTCACTGGTCATTGTCGGCTGAACTATCACCTAGGGGAGCTAGGGATATCTACGGACACTGCCTGCAGGTTCTGTGAGGAGGAGGACGAAACCTCTATGCACGTCCTGGGACAGTTTCCGACACTTGTGCAAAGTAGGTCGATACATCTGGGAGAACACTTAATACCAGACCTTAAATTCTGACCCTTTCATTGCGCACTGATTGGGTTAAATTTTCTCCTTCCTTTCTCCATGAGAAAATTACAGAACGTAGATGTTAGATAAAGAAAATTTGTTTGATGGCCAATCAACTGATGAATCCCTCTGCACTCTGGCATTAAGCGAAGATCGATCTACACAATATCCAAACGAGTATCTTTTTATAATTGGACGATATCTATTGACATCTTGACAAGTATATTCAACTGTATTTCAAGCTTGTTCCATTCACTTAACATGAAACAAGCCCGAAAACTATTCAAGATTCTTCAACTGTGGCCTTCGTAGTGTCACGGTGACATTTTCACTGTCTATAATTCTATGATGTTCAGAGAATCAATAGTTTTGTCATCCTTATCGTGTTGCATTACTACAATTTCATGTACGATTCGAAATGCAACGTGGTCAGGACAATGGACAAAAGTATTAGCGACACATTGCATACCGGCGAGTAGAATAAAAGAGGAAAAAGATAGATAGAAGACAATTGCATAGAATCCATGCAAGCAAATCGGCCAATCAATTATTGTCTCGTTATGGTCATTTTATAAAAAGATAAATATAAAAATTGTTAGAACCTCGCTGGCATTCATCTTTTTTTGCTATGGTTGTGTTTTATATTCATTTTCATTTGTGTAAAACAAAATTTGCGGAAAAGTGGGAACTGCAAACGCTTATACATACAGTGAGTAACGTCGCTCTACGTAGGATTTAAGGGAAAGTCCCCATATATGCAAAAGGAGGGTGTACATTTTTTTCACCAAATATAGTCATGTGGGGTATCAACTAAAAGGTCTCGGTTAGTACTTTCCGAAGCTGGAAAGGTGGGAACTGCAAACGCTTACGCATACAGTGAGTTATGTCGTTCTACGTCGGATTTAAGGGAAAGTCCCCATATATGCAAAAGGAGGGTGTACATTTTTTCACCAAATATAGTCATGTGGGGTATCAACTAAAAGGTCTCGGTTAGTACTTTCTGAAGCTAGTCTTAGTTTTGACATTTCTTGGAAAGGTGGCTTAAGTTCATCCTAGAACTATTATTAATAAAGTTATAATTGGTCACTATTGTCGCTTCTGTGCGAATTCAAGGCTTTGAAAGTCAGTATCACGTGAAAGTGAAAGTATTCTCACCTAATGTACGCATATACAGTACGTGCTAGATTCTAATGGGGCAAATGTCCACTCAACTGTTTTTGTGAAACAAATACACAAAACCTTTCATACTTGAAGCGTCCGGCTTCCATGAAGGCAAGCTTGGTGAGGTAAAACATAACTGACCCACAACAGCAGTTTTTGCAAGTGCTAGTAGTGCTGTCACCGGGGTATATCACCGAACTCCGCGACATAATTACAGAGTCCGTGACAGATAGCTCATATAACCGCTTATATAAGCAACTACTAAAGCGGTTTTATGCCAAGGCCAGTGACGAGAAACTCTCCTAGTTCCACCGCTGACTGCAGTGTCTCGGCGGTATTGCAATTCCGGAACTGCTGATAAAAACTCTATGGTTAAGATGCCTGCCATCTGCTCGTTCAACCAATTATAGCAAGGATGGATGGTCAACCACTGAAAAGAAGAGCCGACATTGCTGATAAGGGTCTACTCCATGTTTTCATCAAGAATCGCCGAAGCCACATCAGATATAACAACATCCTCGCCTTCATCAGCGGAAACCAAATTAACGCAGCTAGTCTAGCAATTATCAAGTCAACTTGCAGAGCTGCGAACAGAGCTAGACGCGGTGAAACAGGAGTCTCAACCCGAGAATTCTTCCAGAAGTAAACATCAATACTCTCATTCCCGATTGCGTTCACCGCCCAGATCAGAAAGCCAAAGTCGTGAAACCGTGCAACTGGACTTCGGCAAATAACATCGGGAGCCTTTAAAGATGACAAACGGCCCCCTTTTATCGGCTTCATGCCACCTGTATATGTTCGACGAAAATACGAGAACACGGTTTCTCATAGACACAGATGCTCATATATGCGTTTTTCCACACTAAAAATTCCAAGGATCATGTAGAAAGACTCGGTTCGAGCTTTCGGCTGTCAACGGGACACCAATTGTCACATACGGGATTGCTAACCTCACACTATAATATAATAAAGGGTGGAGATCATGCAGAGATTATCGGGCACTCAATGCCTGAATTTCTGCCGGCAAATATCCAGTTCGGCATATCCAAGATTTTGCCCAAACGCTCTACGGTAAAATTGTGTTTTCAACAATAGACCTAGTAAGGGCATTTGACCAGATATCGATAGCTGAAGAAGACATACCAAAGACTCCGATAACAGCAGCATTCGGCCCTTACGAGTTTCCTTTTATGACATTTGTCCCACGAAATGCAGCGCAAACATTCCAACGATTCATCGACATATTATTCGCTTCATCCTCACCTGAAGAGCACGCCAGCCACGTAAGAACTCTCTTCCAAAGGTTGAAATAACTTGGAGTAGTCGTGAAACCAAGCTAATGCGTTTTTGGTTAATACGAGGTCAGTTTCTTAGCATACTTTGTCTCAAAGGAGGGGACAAGTGCCTTGCCAACCAAAGTCAAAGCAATTCAATTATACCCACAACCAGCCAACGTGAAGCAGCTTAAGGAGATTAAGGAAGGCAGTTTGAATCGAGGTTGTTTCAAGAACTCAGCAACCTGAACGGTGCAACCCATATCAGACCTACAGCATAACATCCGACAGACGAAGACCCCCTTCGTCAAGCCTTATCAGAGGAATAAGCCTCGAGGAAATTTCCTGCCCGCCCGAATGCCACGTCAAACTTAAATGATTTTCGCAGCTTTACATTGCTCTATCAAAATATAAGGACCAAGTTGTCGAATTTCAAACTGTCTGCCTTAGTATTCCAACATCATTTCTGCATCATCTGCATTTCTGAAATCTGATGGGATGACAAGATTCCGAGTTTTTCGAACGTTACTCTATCTTTTGTTGTGACGCTGTATTTGGCAAGACAATCAGCGGAGGTGTTTTAATGGTTGTTAAGTCTCTCTCCGTGCCGAAGTCATTTTTTTCTCCTCCTCCTACTCTTCCTCCACCTACGATTCTGCCACCATACGAGTCATTCCACCAAACGTATGCCCCTTTATCATATCCTGTGTATATTTTTCCTCCTCAACCCCGGGCTCTGTACGAAGATTTCTTGAACAGATTATCAGAAGTTCCCCTTCACTTCCTTTCATCCTCCCCTGGGCTACTACTCCTAGCCTTCCCTCCTTGTCTAATAACTGCATCCACTCCTCCTTTCCTTTATCCCGGGACAGGTGTACAGGTGTACATAAAACCTGTCCCACTTTCCAATTTAACCTTTCCAGAAACGACTTTGATCGCACTCTTGATTCTTGCCCTCTCTAACCTTTCTGTGCGTTGCCTTTCTCAATCTCTTCATGCTCCCTCTTACGTTGCCCCGAACGACTATCATCCTACTCTCGAGTTCGATGTCAGATATCCTGACTCCACTCCATTGACGCCCACAAAGCCACCAAGTTTAACTTTCGTAAAGCGAACTTCGAAGGCTTGAACTTAGTCCTGGCGGGAATCTATTGGGTTCACCAGTAACCTGTGACTAAGGACTCAATACCTTCTATATCACTTTTTCTGGTCTTCTTCCCCATTATGTCCCTTCCTTTCCTATGTGCTTATGCTCTTACCTTGTCTGGATCTCCTCTGAAGTCCACAAAAAACTTCGTCAAAAGCACACTGCGAGGAAGAAGTTCCTGTCTTCTAGAACCTGTTTGCTTCAAAACTCTGCATTCCTCGGTCAAATCCTTAAAACATAAGTTCAGAAACGAATATCTGACCAGTGTTGAAGACTCACTGGAGCGCAGAAACCTCAAACCTTTCTGGTCCCATTTTCACAACTCCCGCTGTTCTGCTATCCCCTCCGTCCATTAAATTCGCTAGCTCCTCAGCTAACTCCCCCTACGTAAATTATGTTGTTACTTTTCCTCAGTCAGTGTTCTCTCTCCTTCCTATTCTTCCCTTCCGCTAGTTGACCTACCCTGCCTACATCGTCTACCATTCCCTCCTTACCCCTCTCCTTGTCGAGTACCCAATTGGAAAACTTGATGGGAATGTCGGCTCTGGCTACGATGGTCTTCCAAACATATTTTTCCTTTAGATTGGTCAGTCAATCTCCCTTCACCTTTCCTTATTTTAAAGTGGGTATCCTTCCTTATTAAAAGTGGGTATCCTACCCTTGCCGAGAATTACCGTCCCATTTTCTTCTCTCCTCCTGTTCCAGAATCTTGAAAAGATATATCCGCGACTGGTTGTCCACCCACTTTGGCCACCACATAGTGAAAGAGCAACACGGCTTTGTTAAGCGTTGTTCCATTGCCTTCAACTTGCTTGACTCTACCAATTTTGTCGCTAAATGTATAAATTCTCGTCTCTCAGCGTTCCCATACCACTTGTTTTATGGATTGCATCTTACCGTTCCAACCGATCCTGGCGCGTCTCTTTTGATGGCTGCACATCTCGGTCCTTCTCCTCGTCCTCTGGTGCCCCGCAGGGATCTTTTCTGAGTCTTTTATTATTTCGATTTTTTGCCAACGACTTCTATGCCGACGACCTTAAACTGTTTTCTGCTAGTTCGTCACCTATGGACTGTGTTTCCCTTCAACTTAACCTAGACATTATGCTTCGTTGGTGCTCTACTAATGGTTTAGGGCTAAACGTCAGAAAGTATCACTCTATGTGCTACTCACTTAAATCCTCACCCACTTCCTTCTCCTACTCTCTTTACGACTGTTCCTTATCCTACCTAAATTCCACTCAAGAACTCAGAATCACTTGCGAAAAACTTCCCTCGTGTCGACTACCCCTCCCGCCGCCGCATTCTGAACCTTCCCTTCCTACAAAAGCCTAGATCCTATCTGCATTTACGCGCATTTGCTTCTATAAATATCGCCTGCCGTCCTAAGGTCCTACAATACACTTAACGTGTCCTTCGCGGAGCTTGAAGTATATTTCCATTCCCCGATTCCTAGATTTTGCCGAAGTTACAACGAACAACAGCTTGGTCCTTTAAACTCTTCTTCTTCTTCTTTAAATAGTTTTAAGATGGGATAAGGTTATTGCTTTCTCCTCCTCCTGAGGGCAATAAGTGACTCGAGTTTACTCTGTTTATTGTCCGTCAAATAAATAAATAAATATTAAAAAAAATGGTAACATCAGAAGAAAGACGACGGTCCTTCAGAGAAACATCAGCAAAGGCGTCAAAAACGGGCTGATGGAACTGGAGGAACTACTGGACCGCATTTCCTTTTATAGACGAACGTGGAGAGCAGCGGATGACAATTGTAGAGCAGAAACAGTCGCACTCCCCGGTGAGAATGCTGCTTGCGTCAAACGGACCGCAGATAGCCCTCTGCAAAGTGAACTGGGGAAAAAGCGGAAAGAGGACGACGTGTCTGAAGGAGACTTTATCGAAGTAGTCTCCAAGGCCCAAAAAAAGAAGGCGAAAAGGGATAAAAGGAAACAACGGACTCCGTCGCCAGAGACACGTCTGTCAAAAAACGAGGAGGCTGCCAAACGAAGAAGGACTAGACCGTCGGCTCTGCTCATTAAGACGACGGAAGGCAAGACATTTGCGGAAGTCCTTAGTGAAATCCGCTACAGGATGAAACCCGAGGAGAACAGAGCAGAGGTGTCTTCGATACGGAAAACGAGGAGTGGTGGAGTTCTCGTCGAACTGGGCCCAAAGACGACCAGCAAGAGCACGTTCTGCGAAGCGGTCAAGGGGCTATTGGGGGAGAAGGCTCTTGTTTCCAGCCTAGAACCCATGAGTTCTCTAGAAATACGGGATCTTGACTGCCTCACAGAAAAGGTCGAAGCAGAGGAGGCGCTAAAGCGTGAATGTCCAGAGGTAACCAATGCCCGGGTAGGTATTACCTCTGTAAATGCTCGAGGGCAAAAACTTGCCGTGGTGGATGTCCTCGAGCAATATGCGAGGAAACTCCTTAACAGCGGGAGAATCAAAATCGGATAGGTAGTATGCAGGGTACGAATGCGGATAGTCCCCACCAAGTGCTACAGGTGTCTGGACTATGGACACACGTCAGCAGCTTGCAAGGGTCCGGACAAGACGCGAATACTTGCAAGGAAAGCGAGAGTTGTGTTCTCTGCAGGGATCGTGGCGCGTCTGGCGAAAGCGTCGCACACACTGCGAGCTCGGGACGGTGTCCGATCTTCAGGGCGGAATCGGACAGGGCTAGGGTGCGAACGCCATGATCCGCATTTTGCAAATTAACATGCACCGGAGTGCAACCGCTCACCAGTTGCTAGCACAGTTCGCTGCGGAGGTAAATGCTGATCCAGTGCTGATTAGCGAGCAATACCGAAACAAGGACCCCTCCTCATGGTATCTCGACTTATCGGGCACCGCGGCCATCTGGGTTCGGGACGACGTTCGACTTCGTGTTCTTGCCGAAGGCCACGGGGACGGATTTGTCTGGATCCGGTGTTTAGGGATAACGTTTTTTAGCGTTTACCTGACGCCGAATGAGTCGATTCCGGACTTTCAGCGCCGTTTCGAGCACGGAGGGACGGCTCTTGAATGGGGCATGCCTCAATCAGACTCCAGAGGGAAACTGATTCTGGAAATGGCGGCGAGAACCGGGCTCGTAATTTTAAACACCGGATCCAAGCCAACGTTTCGGCGCCCAGGTTGTGAAGGCAGCATTCCCGACATCACTTTTGCGTCGGAATCTCTGGCATCATCGGTGGACGGGTGGCGAGTCCTAGAAGACTTCTCGGCAAGTGATCATCAGTACATTGCGTTCGAAGTGTCTGACGCTACTTGCCGGCGAGCACCAACACGACGTTCCCCCTGCGTGTGGAATGTCGCGAAGGTGAACATCGGAAGGTTCGTCGAAGCTCTTGGAGCAGGTAGGGCCGCGCGGGGGGGCACTCCGGGGGGTGGTGGTGTCGCAGCTGACACCGTCGTAAATTCAGTAATGAATCTGATAACGACGGCGTGTGAGGCTTCCATGCCCCGGAGAGGCCCCAGGTGCGACAAGCCTTCTATGTACTGGTGGACGGCGGAAATTGCCGACCTACGGAAAGAGTGTCATAAGCTCCGCCGTTTGGCACAACGTTTGTACGCCAACGAGGAGGCATGTGCCATAAAGGCACAATATAGATCAGCAAAAAGGAGACTCCGCAGCGCTATAAATAAAAGCAAAGCTCGCGGCCTGCAAAATCTTGTTAATGAGGTGAATGATGACCCGTGGGGACTTGGCTATAAGCTTGTCACTCGGAAAATCGGGGCTCTGCGGAAGCCCTGCATATTGAGCACCAACCAGATGGACCGCATTGTGCGGGCATTGTTCCCCAGACACCCTATACGGGTTGATGTAAACAGCGCGGAAAGCGTCGTGGATTGCCCCCTTTTCACAATGGGAGAACTCAAAGAAGCGGTTCTCACTATGAAAAACAGGAAGGCGTCAGGTCCTGATGGCATCCCGGCGGAAGTTTACAAACTGGTGTTCCGCCAACGGCCAGAATTGCTGCTCGAAGCGTTCAACGCGTGCTTGAAGGAGGGCATTTTTCCTTCTCGCTGGAAAGTGGCCAGACTCGCGTTGATCAGTAAGGGTAAAGGAGACCCGGAGCTCCCGTCTGCATACCGACCGCTGTGTATGCTTGACACGGCCGGAAAAGTGCTCGAGAAGCTCATCAGAGGTAGTCTCGCTGAAGCGATCCGTGCTGCTGGGGACTTATCCGCAAGGCAGTTCGGGTTTAGAACACGGAAATTTACAGTGGATGCTGTTATGGAGGTCGTAGATGCGTTTAATCGAGCCGGGGCACACAGCCGCCGATCTCGACGGATAGTGCTCCTCATAACGCTTGATCTCAGAAATGCCTTCAATTCCGTAAGATGGACAGATATGCTAGGCACACTAGAGAACTCCTTTCACGTGCCAAGCTATCTCTTGCGGATCTTCAGGGATTATCTGAAAGACCGCTCCCTGTTCTATGAGACGCTAGAGGGCCAAAGGAGGATGGAAATCACGTCGGGAGCAGCACAGGGATCCATCCTGGGGCCGCACCTCTGGAACACTTCCCACGATAGTCTGCTGAGACTCGATATGCCCGAAGAGTCGCGCCTGGTCGGTTATGCAGACGACGTTGCGGCACTTGTTGCCGGACGCACTGTTGAACAAGCGCAAAGCAGACTTGGCATATTGATGCGACGGGTAAGCGGATGGATGACTGCTCACGGTTTCAACCTTGCGCTGGAAAAAACCGAAGTAGTCATCCTGACCAGAAGGAGAATCCCGACCTTGCGTCCCATATCGATCGGCGAGTTGACTATAGAGTCAAAACCAGCGATTAAATATCTTGGTTTAATGCTCGACTCGAAGATGAGCTTCTTCGAGCAAATCAAAGCAGCCGCGGACTGGGCTGCAGCAGGAGTCGCGGCTTTGAGTCGGCTAATGGCGAATGTCGGCGGCCCTATATCAACTAGGAGACGTCTCCTCATGGGAGCAACGCAGTCCGTCCTTCTCTATGGTGCGGAGGTATGGGCTGATGCCCTTGACAAGGAGGTGCATCGTAAACGCCTCGCTCAAGTGCAGAGGCGGGGAGCTTTGCGAGTGGCGTCTGCTTATCGCACCGTCTCCGAACCGGCTGTGATGGTGATCGCGGTAGTGATCCCCCTTGCCAAGGAGCGCAAAGCTATCTATCGCCGCAAGGGCGAAAACTTAAGAGAAGTGGTTGCCCGTGAAGAACGTCAACGCACCCTTAACGAGTGGCATCTTTCTTGGCAAAATGAGCCAAGGGGCAAGTAGACTGCGCGGCTCATCGACAAATTAGACCCATGGTTGAACAGAAAGCACGGTGAGATTGATTACTTCCTTACCCAACTTCTAAGTGGGCATAGAGGTTTTCAGTCTTACCTGCACAGGGTTGGGAAGGCGCGATCTCCTGATTGTGTGTTCTGCAATAGAGTGGCGGATGACGCTGAACACACCTTTTTCTCTTGCGAGAGGTGGGACGGCCTTCGCCAGCAGCAGACACAGAGGAGCTCTCTCCAGACAACATTATCAGAGAGATGCTGAAGAGCGCTGGCAGCTGGAATCGTATTGCGCATTATGTTCGGGCTCTTCTTACTACGAAGAAGATTGAACTCGACCGGCAGAGGGATCGGACGGTAAGGGGTTCCCTGAACTAACAACTCCCTTCCTCCCCTCCCCTCCCGTTGGTGAAAGGAATTCCCTGACTTGAAGGCTCCCAAAGCCGGGAGAGCGGGAGGGCTAGCCTGAAGTAATGTATCAAACGTTTCCAGGCTAGTTCTCTGATGAGAGGGAGGTGTTTAGTTGGTAGTCCACCAACCTGTTGGTTGGTTGGTTTCATCAAACCGCACTGGTCAAAAGGGAAGAATAAAGATAGGAGAATGCAACTTTGAGACCGTTGATAGCTTCTCCTATCTAGGGTCGAAAATCACAACCGATAACAACTGCGATGATGAAATCCGCGCACGGTTGTTGTCAGCCAACAGAGCCTATTTCAGCTTACAAAAACTGTTCCGCGCGAAACATCTCACCATAGGGTCAAAGCTCTTACTGTACAAGACCATGATCTTGCCAGTCCTCATGTATTCCTCGGAGACTTGGGTTCTTATCAAGAAGAATTGCGAACTCTTGGTCGCGTTCGAGAGAAGAATTCTTCGAAGAATTTTTGGCCCCCTACATGAGGATGGACGATTCCGTAGCCTACACAATGGCGAAATCTATGAGCAATACCATGACCAACCGGTTGTGGATCAAATCCGACTCAATAGGTTACGGTAGATGGGTCACTTAATCCGTATGGATGAGGATGATTCAGCCCGGAAAGTCTATAAGGGCAATATCTATGATAGAAAAAGAAGACGAGGCAGACCCTGCCCGAGATGGAGCGATGGCGTAAGTCAGGATGCCAGACAGCTTTTAGGGATATCGAATTGGTGGAACTCGGCGCAAAACCGGGATGTCTGGAGTTCCTTACTAAGGCAGGGCTAGACCGGATACCGGTTGTTGCGCCGTTGATGATGATGACGATGAAATCTGCTTTCGGTTGTTGGCAGCCAACAGAGCCTATTTCAGCTTGTAAAAACTTTTTCGCTGGTAACGTCTCACCATAGGGTCAAAGTTCTTACTGTATAAGACAATGATCTTGTCGGTCCTCATGTATTCGTCGGAAACTTGGGTTCTTAACAAAAAAAAAGTTTTGGCCGCGTTCGAGAGAAAAACCCTCAGAAGAATCTTTGACCCCCTACATGAGGATGGACAATTCCAGAAAAGAAGACCAAGCAGGTCCTGCTTGAGATAGATCGATGAAGTAGGCCAGGACGTCAAACAGCTTTTAGGCATATCGAATTGGTGGACCTTGGCCCAAAACCGGGATGTATGCAGTTCCTTATTAAGGCAGGCCTAGACCGGATACCGGTTGTTGGGCCGTTGATTATGATGCAAACATGACAAGGGTGCGAATTATATCCAAGTTTAAACCGCCGATAGTTTGAGCCTAAACTAGGCCAAAGCTATATATATATAATAGTAATATCAATTCATAAATAGTTTTGATATCCAATAGATGAACCAATTTTAAGCAGACAAATAAATTGAACATAAATTGCATGATTTTTACTTTTTAAGAAAATTTAAATTACATGACGACATGGTCATAGTCGTCATACTATAAATATGTTGCATGGAATTGGTTCAAATTTTGTAATTTTCTGGCAATAATTAATAATTTTTACGCTGGTAATTTTTACTGCTCATATATTCGAGATTTTTGCGCATTTTAATTTATTATTAAGAGATCTATTCGTAAAATTATCTCCCAAAAATTATTCTTTAATAATATTTATTTATTTTTTAATTCGATTTATTTTTTTTAATTTAATTTTAAATGATTATTTGATATATATAGATACAACTTAGGTGTTTATAGTTTTTAAATTAGGACCGAATGGTGTAAATTTGGAATAGATACAACCACATTAGGTAGACCGAAATAACGAAAATCAACTGATATTTCATCCATTTAATAAAACTCCATGAAATTACTGTCACTTCTGATGACATACCATATACAAAGAAATGCCTAAATCTGTTGCATTTCCAACCAAAAATAGATTCCTTCAAATGACTTGAAAATGAAATAATAAACTATTTGTGTGTAATGTTTTTCGCGAAAGGGTTCTTCTCCTACGAAATATCTTGTATCTGTTTCCTTGATCGTTCTTCATATTCATATCCACGCTACGTATATGTATGATTTTCAAATTCCCAGTGGTATTCACAAAAAGATAGGATGTAACAGCTGGCAGGAACTATATCCCAGAAACTAATTTACCCTATTTTCTCGTTAGTTCAGTTGCCGTGGTATATCTCCTAAATCTTGATACCTTCTTCAATGCATATGCAAAATATCTTTGGCTACTACACACCATGTAAATGTGAAACTGCATCCGTAAGCACTAATTTCCGCAATTTGAATTTTTCAAAAATGGTATATGTACAGATACATGTATCTGTACAAATTCAGCTATCTATAGACAAACGGATTCGCACTATCCCATCCCAATTCCTCCTTGACTTGCGCATATCCTTCCTGGAAGTATCATCAACAACATCAGCATCTTGATCATCACCTCTTCCTCAATCCATTTGATATTTAAAAGTAAAGTGTGTGGAGCAAGAAAGCGTTGGCACAATTAAACTACATCAAATTAAAGGAGAGAGACAGTACCTATCAGTAAGTGATCAAAATTATGATCCCCTTTGAACATGTCAAGAAGATCCCCCACCATCCGCCGGATAGGTTATGAAAATTAAAATTGAATAGGTTACCAACACTATTAACGATATACCTCGTGTATAATGTAAAATATGGGTGGGGTCGATAATTTCTGCCATCCGCATTTCAATCATTTAATAAAACTGCCAACTGCCCACAACAATCCGACGACCTTCTCTGCACCTGCTTCTCTTCAGTGTTTTCTCCCTCGAGCCCTTCACCCTCTACACCTTTCATAACCACAGACTCCTCCGAATCACTAGCCATTCCTCTACTTACGCCTTCCTTGGTTGAGTTCCTCATTGGTAACCTTGACCCCAATGTCGGACCTGGCCCCGATGGGCTTCCTAATCTGTTCCTTCTTAACTGTAGAAAACACATTTCCCTCCCCCTGTGTATAATTTACAACAAAAGTCTAGACGAATGCTACTTTCCCCGTCTCTGGAAAGAGGCCCTTATCATTCCTATCCTCAAGAGCGGACACCCTTCCCTTGCTGGGAACTACCGCCCCATTTCTCTTCTCTCCTCTTGCTCCAAAATCCTAGAAAGATACGTCAACGGCTGGTTAACCGTGCACTTCGGTCACCTCATTGTCAAAGAGCAGCATGGTTTCGTGAAACATAGATCAACGGTTTCAAATCTTGTGGTCTTTACCAACTTTGTGGCTAAACGCTTGCATTCACGACAGGAGGTTCATGCTGTTTATACTGATTTTTCCAAAGCCTTTGATACCGTTGACCATAACATTCTCCTCTCTAAACTTTCTTCGCTAGACTTCCCTCCCTCAGTCATCTCCTGGCTTTCCTCCTATCTCTCATACCGTTCCTGCAAAGTTTCTTTTCATGGTCACTCATCTGGTTCCTTCTCTCCTTCCTCTAGTGTTCCCCAAGGCTCTACCCTTGGCCCCCTACTCTTCCTGTTTTTTAGCAATGACCTCGCCTCCATCCTCATCTGTCCGTATTTGCTTTACGCAAACAACCTTAAATTGTTTGACTCTGTTTCGTCTCCATTGGACTGTGCTCTCTTACAATCCAACCTGGATAATTTGCCCCGGTGGTGTTCGACAACAAGCTAACACTGAATGTCAACAAATGCCACTGGATGCGCTATTCCCTTAAACCCTCCCCATCATCCTTTTCCTATTCTCCCAGTGGTCAACCCCTTTCACTACTGACCTCTTTCAAAGACCTGGGCGTAATATTCGACGATAAACTTCGTTTCAATTCCCACTTCGTTGACAATAGAGCTTCCAAAATGTCTGATTTTATCCTACGTTCCTCGTCCGACTTTACCTCAATCCAGCCCTCCTTAACACTCTTCAATTCCCTTGTCAAAAACATCCTTGAATATTGCTGTGTAGTCTGGTCCCCTTACCGCATCCGTGACGGCCGCGCTCTTGAAGCTGTACAACGCAAATTCACCCGGACCCTCTTTTACAAAAAGAACCTTCCACGGGTTGATTATCCGTCACGACTCCGCACCCTCAATCTCCCCTCCCTACAGCAGCGCCGTATCTTCCTTGATATGTGTACTCTTTTCAAACTCTCCAATGGTCTGATGGACTGCTCCGCCAACTCGGTTATTACTTTCCGTATCGCCTCGTCTCATAACACACGTAATGCGGACAATTTTGATGTACCCTTCGCCGAGCTCGAGATTTACTTTCACTCTCCGATCCCGAGGTTTTGCCGGTCCTACAATGTCCTACAGCTTGGTTCCTTTGACTCTATGTCCCACTCTAGCTTTAAGCGCAAAATATGCCATTTACTTGCTCCTCCCTCTGAGGACAATATGTAATAAGAAATTTTCTTTCTGTGTATTGTCCTCATCAAATAAATAAATAAATAAATAAATAAATAAATAAATAAATAAATAAATAAATAAATAAATAAATAAATAAATAAATAAATAAATAAATAAATAAATAAATAAATAAATAAACACTATTAACGATATTCCCGGTGTATAACGTAAAACATGGGTGGAGTCGATAATTTCTGCATCCGCATTTCAGTCACTCACATTTCCCTCGTTATTTTGGCCCTCACGTTGAACCAGAACTGATATCACATTCCTTAAGTATTTTTGTTTGAGGATTGAGAGAGTCCTAAGTCCGGGTCCAGTTGGGGTCAGACCAGACCAATTGTGAGGGATCTCTCTTCCAAATTTGTGGTCCACGACCCTTCTTTCCTGAGCTAGATACCCAAAACTTCAAAAAATTTAAAAAAGCGACTCCCAGTTTCGCCCAGGGCAGAGGCAACTCATCAGGCGCCCTCTCACCTCTGCCGGGGTCCAGAAATGTGAAAGAAAGTTTCTTTCCAATTGGTCTGATCCGACATCAACTGGATGCGGACTTAGGACTCCCTCAAATAGATTTCAGCTGGATATAATTCGCACTCATGCCGTGTTTGCAATAAAGGCGCGATTACCACTTGCAGACTCTTTCGGTCACGCTGCTTCCAGGGCAGATTTGAGGCAGCACCTGATGAGTTGCCTCTGCCCTAGACGAAGCTGTCAATCACTTTTTTGAATTTTTATTCGTTAAGAAGCAACTGTTCCCTAAGTAGGCGCAATCAGTTCTCACTATGGGTCTTGTTGGCAATTTGTGTTGTCTTCCCCGTAGGGTAGATCATTGCGGTCGGCTTCTTGTCATAGGCTTTATGATGGTCTTTTAATAACAACTCCTGCCCTCCAGTTAACCCCAATTCCTCTTCCGAAGGTTTAGGTAGTAAAGTAGTTTACCTCTACGCTCGACCAGAAAAAAAGCGGGCACCAGTTTCTCCCTAGTTGATCCGGGAAATCTTCAAATGGCTCAAGGCTCATTTCTACTTCGGCGAGCCTAGACCTGCAGCAACCGATTGTCCTCCAAAGTTATTTGAACTTAAGTCGTAATTGTGAATGTTTTATTCACGCTGCTTCCTTGCAAGGGATTAGGGAGATTAGGGACTTCACAAACCTCAGCAAAGTGTTCAACCCGGATCCGGATTTTTTACAAATTATCCTGATTTCGACACGCTTCCTCGAAGCGATTTCCTATAATGCCTCTAAGTTCACCCTTATCAATTGGCTCAGCTCTTTGCCCTTCTTGCCATTTACATCTGTTCATAGCAGGTCCTATAGCATACCAACTAGAAAAGTGCCTCTAAGGTCGTTAGCCAATAACAAGCTCGGATGCTTTATGAAATTGATTCACGCATTAGCGCAATCTGGATGAAGTGGGCGTTCCACAACTGGTGTTCTTTGTAATCGACGTATCAAAGAATCTTTTGAATCCGAAATTTACCGCAATGTCGTCCGTCCTGTCGCTCACTATAGTTCTGAGTGTTGGGCGAGTATAAAAAACAATGAACGGCGTCTTGCAATAATGAAGACGAAGATGATGCGTTAGGCTAGAAGCGTGACATGTGTTGATCACATCCGAAATGGGGTGCTCCGAGGTGATGGTGAGAAAAACGGGGAGACGGGCTGAACCAAAACCAAGTGGCCGAGGAGAACCTCCATAGTGGTAGGACCGGAAGACGCTGTATCACATTGGTTTGCCGACCGTGATAAAATAGGCGAATGCTTCAAAGGCCTAATTAGGACGACCAGACTAGAGTCTGCACGGGGACTCATCTGAAGGGGCAGTAGGTCGCGAAACCGTACGGGGGGTACACTGGTACCATGGGAGCCGGGATAGCCTCTGAATTCACATACTGGAGTTGCACCAACCGCCATATTGCCGGAAGTATTATAGTAAATGCCCGGAATTCAGGAAGGAAGACTCTAAAGAAAAAAATTAGGTTTATCCCAACAAACCTCAATCATTGCAGGGTCGATCAGGATTTACTTGAGCAGACCACCCACGAATTTGAGCTGGAAATTGTCATCGTAAGTGAACCATACAAGGACTGTCAAGTGAGTGTTTTGGTCACAGACTCGTTTGGTGGAGCGGAGATATAGGTTTGCGGTAGGCAAGCTATACAATACACCAAGAGTCAGTCGGCCAGTGCCTTTATCTGGGCAAAAATAAGCGGCGTGTACGTGTACAGCTCCTACGCCCCACCCAGTTTCAAATTGTCTGAGTTTGATTGACATGGTGGACAACCTTACGATGCAAGGAGACTAAGGAGACGAAGTGATTGCCGCTGATTTTAATGCGTGAGCCCCGAAATGGGGAAGTAGAGAGAATAACGCAAGGGGCCGAAGTCAATTAGAGGCTTTTGTCCAGTTATATATTGTTCTGGCTAACGAAGGTAACGTAAGTACCTTTTGGAAAGGAGGGTAGGTTCCAATCATTTACCTGACTTTTGTTAGCCTTGCACTAACACCGTGTATAATCTGACATGTTAGCGAGGAGTTCACCTACAGTGATCGCCGGTTATACTCGAATTAGGGAGACAGCCACACGGTAAGCAAATCAATGGATGAGCAAATTTTCAGGAAAGTGTGGCTGGACCAACCCACTAAAGCTGGCAGCCCAACGAAAAAAGCTCCCCATACCATAAAATACATTTCTAAGGTATGTGACGCGTCCTAGCCGAGGTGGTGCACACACCCCAAGGGAAAACCCTACTTTTGGTGGAATAGCGAACTGGCTGGCCTTCGATCAGCCAGAAAAATGGCCCAAAGAGCGAGAGGTGGGATAGATCAAGTGCAAAAAAGAGCATGCATACAAAGAAGCCCGCAAAAGTCTTCAACTGGCCATCCAGCGGAGCAAAACGAGATGTTTTAAGGAGCTCTACTCTGATGCAGATATAAATCCGCGGAGAAGCGCCTACAGAGTTGTGACGGAATGATCCATCTGCAGATCACGTGTCCTACTCTCTTGTTCAAAATCATCCACGGGAAATGCCTCTCAGCCAGAAAGGCGATCTGACACCATTCAGAGAACTCTGGATGAGACGGCAATTCCTGCAGTAACCATAGTTGGAGGTCTGTAGCAGAATAGAGGCCTGGACGGAATACCAAACAGAGCCCTTAAGCTCACCGTAAGATTGAGATCGGACTTGTTCGCCGAGTTGTTCGAAACGTGTATGTCCGAAAAATATTCCTTACAACATAGAAACGTCAGAAATTGGTGCTGCTGTCTAAGGCTGGTAAACCTTCAAGTGAGCCACTTTGCTGTAGATCCATATGTCTTCTAGACACTATGGGAAAAATGCTGGAGCGAATAATTTATGGTAGATTGCTCCCGGTCGTTAAGAGCCAAGAAGGCCATTCAGTTAAGGAGTATAGGTTCCGCAAAGCCAGATCAACCATTGAGACATCAAATTGGTTACTGCGCGGGGGTTGTCCTTGAACGTGAAAAATGCATTCAATTGGGCCATGATGATGATGGGTGTTTCCACCTATCTCGCTGCCATTGTAGACATCTACTTGCGAGAACGGACGCTCTGGTATAACATCGATAATAGGCCCCAAGAGTACGCTGTCTTCATGGGTGTTCTCCGGCAAGAATGATGCCGAATGTAGGAGATACGCGACAGCTAGGGTGGTGGTTCCATCTTGTTGTATTTAGCACCAGTTTGGGGATCAGCGTGTCATATTTTAGTTAGCGCACATAAACTAAGTGTGGTTTACAGAAGAACATATTTTAGGGTCTGTTCTGCCTTCTGGACCGTTTCAAATGATGCGATATTCGTCACCTCCGGAATGGTGTTGATTCACATCTTGGCAGGTGATATGACGAACGAAGTCCATTTCCCCTGTATCGGAAGCGAAAACAGCCAAAAGGGAAAGATCTATAATTAGATGGCCACAGCGATAGGACAACTCGTACAAGGGTCGTTGGATGCACAGATTGATCCCTAACATCAGGTGGTGGCTGATATAAAAACATGGGGAAATCAATTACAATCCCTCCCAGTTTCTCACCGGCCATAGTGGACATGGTAATACCTACATAATTTTAAATTGGACACCTCACTTGATTGTCCAAACGACGTTTGCCCTCTTCCAATGCTCGAGTTTCGAGGAAGTAAGGAGGAACTTGTCCGTAAGGTTGTGGATAAAATTCGGTGGGCGGGTCACTTAATCCGTATGGATGAGGATGATCCCACCCGGAAAGTCTATAAGGGCAATATCTATGGTAGAAAAAGAAGACGAGGCAGACCCTGCCTAAGATGGAGCGATGGCGTAGATCAGGACGCCAAACAGCTTTTAGGGATATCGAATTGGTGGACCTCGGCGCAAAACCGGGATGTCTGGAGTTCCTTATTAAGGCAGGCCTAGACCGGATACCGTTTGTTGCGCCGTTGATGATGATGATGAAGGAGGAACTTAGGGGAAACTCTCTGTCAAATGCTATCACCGGAAAATTTTGTCTGGCGAATAGTAGCTTGGCAGGAGGATTGGGATGCTGTGTTTAACTTTATGATCTCAATGATCCAAAGCAAAATGCAAAAAGCGGAAAAGTTGAGGAAGGCGCGGTTACGATTGACGCGGGTAGACAGAAGGATAAAGGATACCTTTCTAAACTAATGCGGTGAAGGTGGTATCACGGAGTAGGGGGAAGTCGGGGTTGGTTTTAGTGGGTAACAATCCAACACATTGACGTGTCCAGGGCAGTATCTTTTCAATATTTCCACCTGCCCATAAAAAAAAATAAAGACAGACGGACAGACAAACTGGCAGACATTGAACCGATTTTGATAAGGTTTGGTCCTACAAACGAAATCTTAAAAATGGTCCACTACCGACTACTAAAAAAAGGTTGACCGAGAATTGAAACTTCGTTCTTGCCTATGAACAGCAGGGAATGTGGAGGGGATCCTTATAGGGTTTATTCGCGTATATCGAAGGACAAAGGCTGGATGAAAAAGAGAAGCTCTTGCTCACCTTAGAAAGGTAAGGAGGGAGGGAATTTGAGGTTACAATTTTTACTTCACCCACTATAATGGATTCAAAGTCTGTAGATTAAGAAGCTGTAGCTTCCAGAATCTGCCTCCACGGCTCAAGATAAACTGCAAACTGTAACAACTCCTCGGTAGAAATCAGACTGCATTTAGGGAATTGGCTTGGTCCTTGATAAAATCCAGCTTTATTTTTTTTTTTTAAATTTTGCACAACTGAATTTTTGACGACCGATCCCCATGAAACAGGCACTATCATTGTCAGCGGCGGTGATCTGCCCAGAACTGAGCGATTTAAATACCTCGGGTCAACGCTATCAGCCAATGGAGAACTGCGTTATGAAATTGCTTCACGCATTAACGCAACCTGGATGAAGTGGCGTTCCACAACTGGTGTTCTTTATGATCGACGTATCAATGAACGTCTCAAATCTAAAATTTACTGCAATGTCATCCGTCCAGTCGCTCTCTATGGTTCTGAGTGTTGGCCGACCATAAAATACAACGAACGGCGCCTTGCGGTAATGGAGACGAAGATGCTACGTTGGACTAGTGGCGTCACACGTTTAGATCACATCCGAAATGAGGATATCTGCGATCGGTTTGGAGTTGCACCGATCGTGGAAAAGTTGCGAGGGAGGCGTCTTCGATGGTATGGTCACGCAATTCGTACAAATGAGAATTCACTTGCCAAGATTGGTCTGAACATCGAAGTCGATGGTAAACGATCAAAAGGCAGACCTAAGCAACGGTGGCTTGATACGCTGGTTGGGGATTTGAAAGCCTCGAGATTGCACCCAGATCAGGCATTCGATAGAGCCAAATGGCGAAGGCGATCACGACGAGCCGACCCCGCTTGTGAACGGGATAAAGGCTGAAGAAAAAGAAGACGATTCCTACGAAGGGAAGCAACCCAAAGGCCGAACTTGATACTTTAAATGATATTCAGGGAATATTCCGACTCCACACAGACCGAGCTTACGACCAAAAGAAGTGCTGAACCCAATCCAAAGGAGCCCGCCTCGGGTTTGACTAATTACCATTGATTCCCTTATGGGACCACAACAGGGAAAAGGGAATATTTTCATCCAAAAAATCTCACAATGGTACCGAAATTACCTTTTTTGACAATGAGGTCCTTTATATTCTTCCTCTCTTAGTCCATTGGAGATTCTAGCTACCTCGAATCTTCCTACTAATATAGGTTCCGGCATTTTTGACGCACAGTATGTATCTTGTTCCGCCTTATACCTCGCAGAGCGATTTTGTGATGCTCTTTGACTGTAGTTCATCTATGCAAATTTTTCAAATTAGAACCGTGCCTTCCTAACCACATAGTTCCTCGCCTTTTTTTTTGTTTTTGGGGACACATCCCATACCCCACACCCCTTCTCCATGGTCTTCAAAAAACTGTGCTCTTGTTCAAAATAGAGCGACAAAGAAACAAAAAACTAAATCAGAATCACAATTTCTCGTAGTTGCCCAGTACATTCATATCTATCCACCAACGTGTGCATCTATCGTCCGTAAAGTGGAAAGATTCGCCAAAAATAGATGAGAAGAAAATATGGAACCTTGCGGAATCCCACGTAGGATGGATTTAAGCGGGACGAAACGTCATTTATTCTGAATGGGTGAATGAATGAATGGCGCAAATATAGCGGGGTGGAAGTTAAATTCGTGGACAGGGATGGGATGGGATGGGAGGGGAGAGGGGGTTTTAATATTCCTGTTGTTCGTTAGACCACTCTAATTTGTTTTTGTCGTACCGAAAAGATGGATAGTGGCTGTATGCTCTGTACGGTATGTGCAGATGATGCCATTTTGGCGGATTAAAAGTATTTTGTGGGCAAAGATTCGCTAGGTCTTAGTTAAGTCAATCGATAGTCCAAAGTATGCCAATTTTTGAATCAATTGCAATTACACGTAAATTTCCAATCTATTTAGCATATTTCTGGTTGGCGGTTTTTGACGTGAGTTTTTTTTATGAAAAATATTATTTTTATCCACCCTAGACGCTGACCTAACGTGAGGGGTAGATAAGGGGAATGATTAGGTTATAGGTTTTTTCAGATCCCTGGAATAGAAATAAAGGGAGAAGAACGAATAATTTTTATCCCAAACCGTCAGTTTTCGCACAATCTTCACTCTTTGACCGGAGTTTTCTCTCAACAGCCTTAGCAGTACCAAAGTCTGTGGCTACCGCAGAAAGACTTTCCCTGGCCCCGTAACCGTTCGTCAATCTCTTGACTAATGCAAATGTTCTAAAATCATCATCATCATCGTGACACTACAGCCCGACGTCGAAACTCGGCCCCTGGGTCGTTGTCCTCCAATTATCTCAGTTACGTGACCACGCCCTCCAATCTTGGAAGCTCAGTAGTTGTTCGGCGTCCGTATATTTTGTACTCTTCCCACCGTGCACTTGGTCTTCCTCTTAGTCTCGCTCCGTCGATACGACGTCCGTTCATAACCTTTTTAGGCATGCGATCGTCGCTCATTCGTTGGACATGACCTGCCCACTGAAGGGGTTGTAGCTTATCGTACAGTTCAAACAACTCATCGTTGCATCAGATACGCATCCAAATTTTCGAAAGCTTGGGTTAGGGTCCAGATTTCGCACACATAACATAGTGATATGATGGTTTTGTATATGGGAAGGACCTAGAAGAAAGTCTTATTCGTGAACCGTATCCTTCTCTTGGTCTCGTCAGTCTCATTGGCGTCCTTTGACAGGCTACTACCCAGCTATATAAAGTTGTCTACGTTGATGCTCGAATGAGCTGGCGACCTACTTCTTGATTGCATCATTATTTTCGTTTTATCCTCATTGATGCGTAGTCCAATTTCTTTGGCAGTAGTGTCAAGAGTATGAGTATCATGTCATCTGCATGTCGACTTGATGAGTAGCGTCCTGCTGGTTTTGATATCCATTACTCTGATATTGTATTCGAGTGCTAAGTAGAAGAGCCTCGGCGCCAGTCCGCCGCTCTGCTTCAAACTAGGACGTATTTCAAAAGGATCAGTCATTCTATTATGGATCCTGACCTGTGAGATGGGGTTGACCATAGTCATCTTCGTCAGTCTTACCAGTTTAGCTGGTATACCAAATTGCAGCATTAGGTTGTACACTGCTTCACGATCTATACTGTCGTATGCCTACTTGTAGTCCATAAAGACTTCGTGCACGTCAACGTGATATTCCCAGCACTTTTGCAGGATTAGTTTAAAGGTAAAAGGATGGACAGTTGTGGAACGACCCGGCCTGAAACCGCTTTGGTACTCGCTACGAGTCGTTCGGTGTATGGTCTTATTCTATTCTCCAGAATTGTCTTCAGTACTTTAATGCTTCTGTAGTTTTGACAACGCAATCTATCTTCCTTTTTGTGGATGGGACAGATGATGCTCCTGCGCCACGGCGAAATCAAATTCTTCTGCTGTCGGAGGATGTGTAGTGGGGTCAGGATCTCCAATACTGCCATTGATTTTACCTTCTTGTATGCGGGTGCCAGGTTTCGGATTCTGGAGTTCCTCAAAATACGACGCCCAGCGTTTGTTGATGCTGTCAGCATCGCTAACATCTTGTTCCTTGCAGAGGCTAGTCCTGGGTGGATAACCATTCTTAATTGTATACACTAATCTATATGCTTGTCTGGGCAACTAATACGGGACGTGTTCTCCTCGAAAAATTCGGGGAGTTAGACGTGATACTGGCGAATGTTGGGGCCTCGTACACTTTCCGGGGAAAGAGCCTGGGGTCTGGGGTAGCATACCTGACATACGTGAGTGCAACTTTAGCCAGTAGAGTCACTTGGCATGTCAGTGAGGACTATACTCACAGCGACCACCAGGCAATCTGTATGGAAATCAGGGGCGGATCGAGCTTGAAAAAGAGTTCTCGCAGAATGTCGGGTGGTATGCCCGGCTAGACAGTGAAGGCTTTTGAAGGGACACGTTTTCCACGACACTCAAACCCAATATATCGCTGAATGGTACGGTTAGTGAAAAACCCATCCAAATCACCCCATGGGTGAGAGAAGCATGTGACGCTACTATGCCTAGAAAGCCAACCGCAGGCGGAACAACGAAATCCCATGTTTCCGGGCAAGGAGACTTTGCCAGATACTCAGGGTGAAGTCCCGTGGCGATGGTCGAGAGGAAAGACAGAGGCAACTGCGTGGCCACCTAAAGGAAGCTATTCGAAGGAGTAGAAAGAGTTGCTTCAAACAGCTGTATGACCATGCCGAAATGAACCCTTGGGACAAAACCTACAGGGTGGTAATGAAAAAGCTACGCAAGTCACTCCAGGTGACCTGTTCGCACCTCTTGAAACAGATACCACTCTGCTCCTTCACCACAAAAGTAAGGGAAGACAAACGGTTGCCCAGCTAAATGAGGGCGCAATACCTCGAGTAACTATGGAGGATCTGCGGGAAATAAGCGGTAGGATCAGTGATAATAGGGACCCAGGTTTGGATGGCATCTCTAACCAAGTTTTGAAACTGGCCGTGAAGACTAGGCCCGACTTTTTCGCCAAAACCTTCGCGGCGTGACTAAAAGAAGGAATATTTTCTGTCCAGTGGATAAAGCAAAAGTTGGTGTTGCTTTCAAAATCTGGCAAGTCACCTTGAAACCCAGCATCGTATCGTCTTATCTGCCTGGTGGATACAATGGGGCAGATTATGAAGAGAATCATCTACAATTGACTCCTACCCATCGTCGAAACCAGCAATGGTTTGTCGGAGCGCCAGTTTGGTTTCCGCCGTGCCCACTCTACGATGGATGCAATTAGCATGGAAGTAAACCTGGCAAAAGGCGCACTGATTTCTAGCGGCCGCTGTGCCGTGTTGACGTTGGATGTCAAAAATGCATTCAATTCGGTCAACTGCAACAGGATTAAAGGAGCATTGGCTGATATAGGTGTCTGCGGATATTTAGTGGAAAACTTGGTGGAAAACTACATCCCAGAGATGACTCTATGGTACGGGACGGACGAAGATCCCAAAGAATACATTGTCACTGCCAGGGATCGGTACTTGGTCCCCTGTTGTGGAATATCATGTATAATGCTTGTTTTTCCCGTCCCAGAGGTAACCACGATTGTCGGCTTTGCTGATGATCTAGCTGTGGTTGTTACAGCAAAACACTTACAAAATATGGAGGTCTATGCGACGGAAACAGCAAGAGCGGTAAAGTTCTGGCTGGAAAGAGCCGGGCTGACTTTGTTGGACGAAAACCAACCGCAAGAAAAATTACACTGTGAAAGTGGAAGTCGGTGGATATACGGTCGTATCAAAGCCGGCTATCAAATACCTGGGGGTGACAAAATGACACCAAATTGAGCTTTAGGGAACACCACGAATATGCATGCCAAAAGGCAACAAGTGCCACCACGGCACATGCAAAAATGTTGCCAAATATTGAGTGTTTCACTGTCCGAGGCTGCTTCTAGTCGGGGTGGGGCGTTCCATCCCTTTTTACTTATCACCTGTGTGGACAGAGGCGCTTGCAAACTCTAAGAGATGGAAGCAGGTGAACTCGATTTACCGACAGATGGCTTTGAGGGTTTGTAGTGCTTTTAGAACCACATCGGATGAGGCAGTATCGGTGGTGGCAGGAATGATCCCTGTCGACTTTCTGGCGAATGAAATGAGTATACTGTACTATGCAGGAAGTATGGAGAGCACACAGAGCGTAGAAATGCGGCAAAGTCTGAGTCGCATGATCTCTGGCAACGTACTCGTATATGGGACGAGTCTATGAAGGGTCGGTGGACGCACTCCCAACATTAAGGTGTGGCTTAAGCGGAAACATATGGAGACCAGCTACCACATTACCCACTTGTTGATGGCACACGGTGGTTGCAACAGGCAGTACCTGCACCTAGGTTTGATAATCGAATCGTCCTAGATGCGGTGGTATACCGGAGGATCCAGAGCATCTGATGTTTTACTGTCCAAGATTCGCAATGGAGAGGAGGAGCCTAAACCAAGTGGGGGGCAGGGGCGTAAGGCCCCCAGTCCATTCGCAAGTCCAGGACTATTGAGTGTGGATACTACTTATCAGATGTACTGTAGTCCACATTATCGATGATGTAAGATTAACCCTGCCCAGAGGAGACGAAAACGGAATAATTCCCTCCTAGATATGTAGTAGTTGCTTGTTCTTCTTCCTTAGATTTTCTTCCATTAACAAGTAGGCTCGGCTCGTCTCGGCGTGTCATTCTGCACAATCATAGGCTTAACCTACGTGGAGTCGAGAAATTTTCTAATCATCATCTAGCGTATCAAGCCATCGTTGTTACGGTCGGCATTTTGGTCGTTTCCCATCGACTGCGATGCTTAGGCCAACTTTAGATAGTGAGTTCTCCTCAGCCTGGATTACATGTCTACAGACCCCCTACAGACCCCTCTCTCGTAATGTTTCCACGATTTTGCGTTACTAGCACAACGAAACATCTTTATCGTCATTACCGCGAGGCGCCATTCATTGAACCATAGAGGACAACCGAGCAGACAACCCGGCGAGAAATGTTGGATTTGAGACTTTCGCTGATACATCGATCACAAAAAGCGCCTGTTGTGGAACGCTACTTCATTCAAGTTGCGGTGATACGTAAAGTGTAGTTCACCATTAGCTGGATATGAGGCCTCAAGAGCGGAGACCACTTTACCGCAGCTAGTTCAGCAATTATCAAGTCAACTTGCAGAGCTGCGAATAGAACACACACGGTGAAACCCGAGAACTCTCCCAGACGTAAACATCGGCGATCTCGTTCTCAATCGCATTCCCGATCCAGATCCGAAAGTCTCTAAACCCACATTTGGAGCAGAGTTTTTGGCACATTAAGGCCTACTTCCCGATCTTCAGCACGGTTGTCTTCGCGTTTCAACAACACAACTTATTTGCCAAGGAGAGATGGCAGAATGTATAATCCCGACCATCACAATAATTACTGGAGGACCCCTTTCTCATGATATCCTACATGAGTTTGCGGAAGTAACCCGGAATTGGAAAATGGTGTGTCACCGAACCAAGCGTCGTATAGTCGCAACGCTAGGATCACTAGTTGCTTTAAAACCCAAATGATTAGCTCCGGACAAGCTTAACATCACGAAAAAGAGGAATTCAACACCATGATCAAACTAGCATTGGTACGTCCATCAAATAGTCCATGAGCTACACCCTTGCATATGATGTCTAAAAAGAATAACGAGTGAAGAGCGTGCGGAGATTATCGCGCACTCAACGCTCGAACTTCCGCCGACAAGTAAGCAGTTCGCAAATCCAAGATTTCGCCCAAACACTCTATGGTAAAATTGTCTTTTCAACAATAGCCCTGGTAAGAGCATTTGGGTGGTCAAAGGGTAGTATAGGTCTCAGGGCGAAACGTGGATTGGTACCCACGATGGAGCATAAAACCTGGGAAATGCCTGCTGAACCAACACCAACAGGCCTACTACCAAACCCTATCTCCACCTACACGTTACAGGAGATGCGTTGGACAGGGACCGGTTTCCAGGAGAAGAGCCGCTACACCATATATTATAGCGGCCATCCAATAAACCATGTGCTCGGAGTAGGTTTCTTAGTTAGCCAAGCAGAAAGCGGTCCACAAACATACGTGGGCCTCTCCAGACGGGACCACTTTCAACCAAATTGGCCACGTGTTGATCGAACGCCGCCACCTCTCAGCCTTGATGAATGTCAGAACATATAGGGGAGCCAATATAGACTCAGATCACTATCTCGTTGGCATGGTGCTTCGAGCTCGAATAACAATACCACCTAGAATCCCCTCTGACAATCAGGTGAGAGTTAACACTGAAGCCATCCATAACACTGTCCTCCGCGATACCTATAAGATGGAAATGGATGCCGCAGTAACCGCAGTCAACAGAGGACCTGGAGATGAAGCATCACCAAATGATCTTCACAGCCTCCTGAAGAACGTTATCATGGATACGGCCACAAAAAAACTTGGCCCCAGCCGCAAAAGGAGTCGGAATGGCTGGTTTGACGATGAATGTAAGCTACCAAGGGAACGGAAGAATGCCGCATACCGAGTAATGTTGCATTCTCAAAGAACGCGGGCACGCGCAGAGACTTATCACGAACTCCGTCGACTTCACAGATGGAAAAAGGAAGTCTGGGAGAACCAACAAATCTGTGAACTAGAAAAGTACAGGGAGCAACCGCACCAAGCGCGGAAGTTTCACCAACAAGTCAGCAGGATGAAGCCTTATACACCTCGATGCTCATCCTGCCGAGACAAAGAGGGAAATCTGATTTCCGACAGAATGGGCATATTGGAGCGATGGGTTGAGTACTTTGATGAGCTACTGAATAACCAGAACATCGGCGAGTTGGAGGTTCCGCCAACTGAAGACGACGGACAAATACTGCCACCACCAAGTTTAGGAGAAACAGTCCGTGCAATTCATCGGCTAAAAAATTATAAGTCGCCAGAAGCCGATGAAATTATAGCCGAATTGGTTAAATATGGAGGTGACCAGATACACCAAGTAGTCCATCAACTTGTGCTGAAGGTATGGGACAGCGAATCAATGCCTGACGATTGGCAACGAGGGAGGCACAGTGCAGCAATTATAGAGTTATCACGTTGCTGAGTACCATCTCCGCTATCTTGCTAGGCCGGATAGCTCCACACTCCCAGAACATCATTGGCCCTCATAACGCTTGATGTCAGAAATGCCTTCAATTCCGTAAGATGGACAAATATCCTAGGCACACTAGAGAACTCCTTTCACGTGCCAAGCTACCTCTTGCGGCTATTGAGGGATTATCTGAAAGACCGCTCCCTGTTCTATGAGACGCTAGAGGGCTAGAGGAGGATGGAAATCACGTCGGGAGTAGCGCAGGGATCCATCCTAGGGCCGGAACTCTGGAACCCTTCCTACGATAGTTTGCTTAGACTCGATATGCCCGAAGAGTCGCGCCTGGTCGGTTATGCAGACGACGTTGTGGCACTTGTTGCCGAACGCACTGTTGAACAAGCGCCAAGCAGACTTGGCATATTGATGCGACGGGTAAGCGCATGGATGACTGCTCACGGTTTCAACCTTGCGCTGGAAAAAACCGAAGTAGTCATCCTGACCAGAAGGAGAATCCCGACCTTGCGTCCCATATCGATCGGCGAGTTGACTATAGAGTCAAAACCAGCGATTAAATATCTTGGTTTAATGCTCGACTCGAAGATGAGCTTCTTCCAGCAAATCAAAGCAGCCGCGGACAGGGCTGCAGCAGGAGTCGCGGCCTTGAGTCGGCGGCCCTATATCAACTAGGAGACGTCTCCTCATGGGAACAACGCAGTCCGCCCTTCTCGATTGTGCGGAGGTATCGCTGATGCCCTTGACAAGGATTTGCATCGTAAACGCCTCGCTCAAGTGCAGAGGCGGGGAGCTTTGCGAGTGGCGTCTGCTTATTACACCGTCTCCGAATCGGCTGTGATGGTGATTGCGGGAGTGATCCCCGTTGCCCTCCTTGCCAAGGATAGCAAAGCTACTATCGCCGTAAGGGCGAAAACTTAAGAGAAGTGGTTGCCCGTGAAGAACGTCAACGCACCCTTAACGAGTGGCAACTTTCTTGGCAAAATGAGCCAAGGGGCAAGTAGACTGCGCGGCTCATCGACAAATTAGACCCATGGTTGAACAGAAAGCACGGTGAGATTGATTACTTCCTTACCCAACTTCTAAGTGGACATGGAGGTCTTCAGTCTTACCTGCACAGGGTTGGGAAGGCGCGATCTCCTGATTGTGTGTTCTGCAATAGAGTGACGGATGACGCTGAACACACCTTTTTCTCTTGCGAGAGGTGGGACGGCCTCCGCCAGCAGCTTTATGCAGACACATTATGCTCGGGCTCTTCTTACTACGAAGAAGATTGAACTCGACCGGCAGAGGGATAGGGCGGTATGGGGTTCCCTGAACTAACAACTCCCTTCCTCCCCTCCCCTCCCGTTGGTGAAAGGAATTCCCTAACTTGAAGGCTCCCAAAGCGGGAGAGCGGGAGGGCTAGCCCGAAGTAATGTGTCAAACGGTTCCAGGGTAGTTCTCTGATGACAGGGAGGTGTTTAGTTGGTAGTCCGCCAGCGTGCTGTTGCGGGAGTCCAACACTCTGTGCGTAAACGCATTCACCTACCCTACTCCCAAAAAAAAAAAACAAAAATCATTGGCCCATACCAAAGAGGCTTCACTCCAGGCAAATCAGCAACAGATCAGATTTTCTTTCTGCGGCAAGCGATGAAAAAACTGTTGGAATATGGACAACAGTTGCACTATCTATTCATCGACTTTAAAGCCGCCTATGATAGCATAGCCACGGTAAAACTATACACGGCCATGAGAGAATTCGGTATCCCGACGAAATTAATAAGACTGACTAGGCTGACCCTGACCAATGCGCAAGGCTAGATAAAAGTAGCTGGATCACTCTCAAGACCATTCGACATTAACGAAGCGTCTACGACAACGGGATGCCCTATCATGCGTCCTCTTGAACCTGGCTCTCGAGAAAGTGATCCGTGATGCTGAGGTAAATGCAAGAGGTACGATCCTCTTTAAGTCCACCCAACTACTGGTCTATGCTGACGATATTGACATCAAGGGAAGAACCACGCGAGACATACAAACTGCCTTCATCCAGATCGAGCAGGCGGCGCGAGATCTTTGGCTGCATATCAATGAAGGCAAGACAAAGTATATGGTGGCAACGTCAGCATCGAAAGAGGAAGAATAAGGATAGGAGAATACCGAGATAATTTGTCCTATCTAGGGTCGAAAATCACGACCGATAACAGTTGCGATGGGAAGATCCGCGCACGGTTGTTGACACCCGACAGAGCCTATTTCAGCTTACAAAAACTGTTGCGCTCGAAATGTCTCACCATTGGGTCACTATGATCTTTCCAGTCCTGAAGTATTCCTCGCAAACTTGTTGCGAACTCTTGGTCTCGTTCGAGAGAAGAATCCTCCAAAGAATTTTTGGCCCCCTACATGAGGATGGACAATTGCGTGGCTTACACAATGACGAAATCTATGAGTGATACCATGACCGTCCGGTTGTGGATAAAATCCGGCTCAATAGGATATCAAATTGGTGGACCTCGGCGCAAAACCAGGTTCTCTGGAGTTCCTTATGGTTGAGGCAAGGGAGTTAACCGTCTTTACAGATCATAAGACGTTAACCTTCCACAAAGTGAACGAGTGTTCACCTATGTCAATTTCGCCATCTAATTTGGTATAATTTTTGAGACCGTGATCGATCAAATTCTAGCCTTTGGAATTAGAAAGAATTTCAAAAGAACAACTTGGGAAATGTGTTCCCATTGAGCTCGTACATGGAGTGATTCCAAGGGAACACTATGTGCTTGTCTTCGTGCTCCAGTACTATCTTATCATGTAATGCATCTTCAAGTAATCTTGCGGTAGTGTATCTTTCAGGCAAAGCACCCCTTTTCCGAGTTCGTTTATGTCTTTTTTTCCAAAAAAAAAAGTCAAAAGTGAAGAGTACGGAAACATCCCAATATACAGAATAAAAATAGGAAAAATGCTACACCAACAATTACTGAAAATCTTGATTTCGATTTCTTAACTTCTGATTTTTCCCAATGACAAGAAATTAACATTACATGCAACGTGCAGTCATTCTACGATTTGAAACGTACGGAAATGAAGGGGTTGGTTTTTGATTTCACGGCGAATAGGAAGCAAGGTCCTCAATTACACTGTATGGGAATAACAGGGCATAGGGATAATAGAAGGACAACGTAGTCATATCCCAAAAGCAAGGTTGCAAGGAGACACCCTCGGCTCGGGGGTGAAAGTTGGTCAAGATAGTCCTTTCCGTCCGAATCATCCCTTGGCGAATAGACCATATTTGAACACCCAAATAGGTAGATATACCGAGAATTCCTACTTTTACAAAACCAGGGATACCTTTCATACTGGATATACCAAATGTCAAAAAAGTATCTATCATTAAACCCCAGTCTCCCGGATTTCGTACCTCACCGTCACCCTCTGGAATCAATTTCATTCTATCTTCTCGCAGTGCATTCATTAACAGAACTCAGGAGGCGACTAAAAGATCTCAAAAGATACTTTTTTATTTCAATCCGGGTTATCTTACTCCCAAAATCGAAGAAGCATGTACTTTCCTCTCCCATTCAAATTCAATACGGGGATCCTTTACGAATTCACGACACAAAATACAATACAAAAGTACGCGTATCTTTTTAAGAGAAACAAGATACAAACAAAAACGAAGACAAAACGAAGAAGTCATCCAACCTGCGAAATGTTTTTTCAAAGAAAATAAACACCAACAAGAGTTTCTTGAAAAGTCTGAGATAACTTTGGAGGACTCTAAATAGTATAGTTCAAATTAAAGTTAAAGAAGGATTAATCTTTTATTTCGATTTTGTTAGTTGCTTCGTGGAAGCGACGAATTGTTCTTTATTCTTGAAAGTGCGTGCAATCGTGTTAGCCTTTCTTGAGCTTTGTATTATCCATTGTACAGTGCTCATGTCCCATGTACTGTTCGTTATTTAAATGTTGTAAAATAGTAACTCTTCCTCTTAAAGCTGATATCTGAAAACCAATCTGTCTTTATTTCACAGAAAAAAGATCCCAATAAGAACCTGACAACCAGATAAAACGGGTTGCTTCAACGCGCTAGCATATCATTACAGTCCACATGGATACGTCCTTAATAAAGGGTTGTTTTAAAACCACTTGGCCAGGTCACCAAGGATCATTGCTTTGGTTTCGTCACATCCGATTTTCAGACGGCTACTGTGCACCTAGTAGATATATGTGGTCCCATAGTTCGTAGTCCATAGTTCGCCCCCTTCCATTGTATTCCGCATAAATAGGTATACCCAGAAGCCTAATTTAGCCTAAATACGAAATGAGCCCAAGCTCAATTCAAATTGTAGTCTCGAGGGCCCAAAAAAAGAAGGCGAAAAAGGAAAAAAAGAAACAACGGACTCCGCCGCCAGAGACACGTCTGTCCAAAAACAAGGAGGCTGCCCACCAAAAGCCAGGAACGCAAAAAACCGAGGAAGCGGCGAAGGACAAGACCGTCGGCTCAGCTCATTAAACCGACGGAAGGCAAGACATTTGCGGAAGTCCTTAGTGAAATCCGCTACAGGATGAAACCCGAAGAGAACGGACCAGAGGTGTCTTCGATACGGAAGACGAGGAGTGGTGGAGTTCTCGTCGAACTGGGCCCAAAGACGACCAGCGGTCAAGGGGCTATTGAGGGAGAAGGCTCTTGTTTCCAGCCTAGAACCCATGTGCTCTCTAGAAATACGGAACCTTGACTACCTCACAGAAAAGACCGAAGTAGAGGAGGCGCTAAAGCGTGAATGTCCAGAGGTTACCAATGCCCGGGTAGGTATTACCTCTGTAAATGCTCGAGGCCAAAAGCTCGCCGTGGTGGAAGTCCCCGAGCAATATGCGAGGAAACTCCTTAACAGCGGGAGAATCAAAATCGGATGGGTACTATGCAGGGTACGAATGCGGATAGTCCCCACCAAGTGCTACAGGTGTCTGGACTATGGACACACGTCAGCAGCTTGCAAGGGTCCGGATAGGAGGACCTGGCCCCCCTGGGTCATCAAGCGAGAGTTGTGTTCACTGCAGGGATCGTGGCGCGTCTGGCGAAAGCGTCGCACACCCTGCGGGCTCGGGACGGTGTCCGATCTTCAGGGCGGAATTGGACAGGGCTAGGGTGCGAACGCCATGATCCGCATTTTACAAATTAACATGCACCGGAGTGCAACCGCTCACCAGTTGCTAGCACAGTTCGCTGCGGAAGTAAATGCTGATCTAGTGCTGATTAGCGAGCAATACCGAAACAAGGACCCGTCCTCATGGTATCTCGACTTATCGGGCACCGCTGCCATCTGGGTTCGGGACGACGTTCGACTTCGTGTTCTTGCCGAAGGCCACGGGGACGGATTTATCTGGATCCGGTGTTTAGGGATAACGTTTTTTAGCGTTTACCTGACGCCGAATGAGACGATTCCAGACTTTCGGCGCCGGCTTGATGCTCTGGAGGACGCCGTTTCGAGCACGGAGGGACGAATCCTGGTTGGCGGTGATTTTAATGCCAGGGCTCAGGAATGGGGCATGCCTCAATCACGGCATGCCTCGGCGAGAACCGGGTTCGTAATTTTAAACACCGGATCCACGCCATCGTTTCGGCGCCCAGGTTGTGAAGGAAGCATTCCTGACATCACTTTTGCGTCGGAATATCTGGCATCATCGGTGGACGGGTGGCGAGTCCTAGAAGACTTCTCGGCAAGTGATCATCAGTACATTGCGTTCGAAGTGTTTAACGCTACTTGCCGGCGAGCACCAACACGACGTTCTCCCTGCGTGTGGAATGTCGTGGGGGTGAACATCGGAAAGTTCATCGAAGCTCTTGGAGCAGGTAGGACCGCGCTGGGGGGCACTCCGGGAGGTGGTAGTGTCGCAGCTGACACCGTCGTAAATTCAGTGATGAAACTGATAACGACGGCGTGTAAGGCTTCCATGCCCCGGAGAGGCTCCAGGCACGCCAAGCCTTCATGTACTGGTGGACGGCAGAAATTGCCGACCTACGGAAGTGGTGTCATAAGCTCCGCCGTTTGGAACAACGTTTGCACGCCAACGAGGAGGCATGTGCCATAAAGGCCCAATAGAGATCAGCAAAAAGGAGACTCCGCAGCGCTATAAATAAAAGAAAAGCTCGCGGCTGGCAAAATCTTGTTAATGAGGTGAATGATGACCCGTGGGGACTTGGCTATAAGCTTGTCACTCGGAAAATCGGGGCTCTGCGGAAGCCCTGCATATTGAGCGCCGACCAGATGGACCGCATTGTTCCCCAGACACCCTGTACGGGTTGATGTAAATAGCGCGGAAAGCGTTGTGGACTGCCCCCTTTTCACAATGAGAGAGCTCGAAGAAGCTGTTCTCACTATGAAAAACAGGAAGGCGCCAGGTCCTGATGGTTTACAAACTGGTGTTCCGCCAACGGCCAGAGTTGCTGCTTGAAGCGTTCAACGCGTGCTTGAGGGAGGGCATTTTTCCTTGTCGTTGGAAAGTGGCCAGACTCGCGTTGATCAGTAAGGGCAAAGGAGACCCGGAACTCCCGTCTGCATACCGACCGCTGTGTATGCTCGACACGGCCGGAAAAGTGCTCGAGAAGCTCATCAGGAGTAGACTCGCTGAAGCGATCCGTGCTGCCGGGGACTTATCCCCAAGGCAGTTCGGGTTTAGAACAGGGAAATCTACAGTGGATGCTGTTATGGAGGTCGTAGATGCGTTTAATGGAACCGGGGCACACAGCCGCCGATCTCGACGGATAGTGCTCCTCATAACGCTTGATCTCAGAAATGCCTTCAATTCCGTAAGATGGGCGGATATGCTAGGCACACTAGAGAACTCCTTTCACGTGCCAAGCTATCTCTTGCGGATATTGAGGGATTATCTGAAAGACCGCTCCCTGTTCTATGAGACGCTAGAGGGCCAGAGGAGGATGGAAATCACGTCGGGAGTAGCACAGGGATCCATCCCGGGGCCGGACCTCTGGAACGCTTCCTACGATAGTCTGCTGAGATTCGATATGCCCGAAGAGTCGCGCCTGGTCGGTTATGCAAACGACGTTGCGGCACTTGTTGCCGGACGCACTGTTGAACAGGCGCAAAGCAGACTTGGCATATTGATGCGACGAGTAAGCGGATGGATGACTGCTCACGGTTTCAACCTTACGCTGGAAAAAACCGAAGTAGTCATCCTGACCAGAAGGAGAATCCCGACCCTGCCTCCCATATCGATCGGCGAGTTAACTATAGAGTCAAAACCAGCGATTAAATACCTTGGTTTAATGCTGGACTCGAAGATAAGCTTCTTCGAGCAAATCAAAGCAGCCGCGGACAGCCGGAACTCGGGAAGGAATTGGATAGTCCCCGGATTAACATAATTATCGATGCTGTAAAAGACAAGCGTGGAAGGCAGCAAACTACAACAGCATCTGCCTCACTGGAGAAACGCATAAATGAACTCTGTGAGTTCATCAGGGAGATGCGGAATATTCACTCATTCAATTCATGTCAGGGCTCTGATAGGTGGAATTAAATCGTCCTATATTAGGCCGATAGTGGAGAAAAACTACCAAGCCTTATCTGGCAAAGTCACGCAGGAGACGTAGGTGACACCTCCTCAACATAAAGTAGGTGAGGAAGTGGGCAGGAGTAGGGGCGGAATAAGTGAACCCCTTGGTGCCCAGCAAATATCCAAGAAAAAACGGCCTCTTCGTCGGTAGTTCTTCGGTTACGGCTCTAACTTTGACAAAAGAGGAAGAGCCTACAGCTGGTAAACCCGAACAATGGACAAAGGTCGGCGGCAAAAAGTGGCAGAAAGGAATTCGTCCGAAATAATAATTACCTCCTAGAAAGGAATTATGTCTTACTCCTGAAATTCTTCGGAAAATCAAAGATGTACGCAGAAGAGGCATCTGATGTTTAAGGTAAATAAATCCTGGGAAAAGACAGCGGATAATTTTCGCTGCCATGTGAAGAACGTGCTAGGTGAGCAAACTGAAGTAAAACCTCGAAAACAACAGACAGTAATCGAGCGCAAAGACCTAGGCGAGGTCACTTTACGAAAGGATATCTGTGGTATGCTAAGGAGAGAATTCAACTTTAGCGGAATTGAATGTGTGCGGTGAAGAGAACGAAGAGAGCATATGGAGGTACACAGACGGCTATCATTACCTTGCCGGTTGAATTAGGGATTAAACTGATTACCGCGGAAAGGTAAAAATAGGTTGGGTCGTGTGCCAACTTAGCCATTCATAAAACAATGGGATTCCCGGTAGGCGGTTTTGTCCACATCTATAGGTGTTATGTTCCTCCAACTTACATTACTCCTACAACATTAGCACCCTAAGGAGGAGATGCTAGTGGGCTTGCTGTTGAACACTAGCGATTGCAACACCAAAACATTGCCGAAGATTTCAACACGTGTGCCTTAGATAGAGGAAGTCGAGTGACGAACACCAGGGGCCAAATCTTGCTTGCCAATTTTGGATGTGTGCCTACCTTGCTGGCTCAATTATCACTCTGACTTACCACAGAACCTCATTGGCGAGAGGGATAGTGTGGCGGGTGACTGAACACTATACCACAGTGACAGCCAGGCCATCTTTCTCGAAATTAGAGACGGGGAAGGCACCGTCGAGTGATCAACAGAAGTGGAAAAACCAGAAAAACTGAGTGATCCGCTGAAGTTTTCGAGGATGGAACTTTCCTGGCGCCTTCAGAAGGAGGTCACAACCCGCAGAAAACAGCGCTCGAAAAAGTGAGCCAACTATTTTAGTGGATAGCTGAGACATACGACTCTACAATTGCGCGACGCAACTTTCACCATAGTAGGAAACCAAACTGCTGGGGAACCCAAGAAATTACGCTGTTGGGAACAACGTGAGAGATTTTGCCAGCGGGCAAGAGGTAAGCAGTGGAAAAAAGAATACGGAATTGCTACAAGCAGTTATGCCTTGAGGAAAATTCGAACCCGTGGGGCACTACGTACAAGGTTGTAACGAACAAGATTTGTGGACAAAGATCACCCCAATTGTCGTGGCCAGGACTCTTGTTTAAAATAATCACAATCCTTTGGGGGAAAGGGGGCCAACAGAAGAAAGTGGACCTCAGCCAACGGTTCAACAGGACGTCTTCACAATTCCCGATGTAACCGAGGAGGAACTAAAAGAGATTTGTGGACGAGCAAAGCCCTGAATTTGGCTGCTAAAATCACGTCCGCATGGTTCATAGGCACATTTGAATCGTGCAAGGTGGAAGGAGTGTTTCCCGCCCAGTGGAAAAGGCGGAGGTTGGTACTACTACCGAAGCATAAAAAAACCATCATGCGCCCACTCTTCTTCGCCCTATCTATCTCTTAGACACTTTGGGGAAAATTTTGGAGAGGACGATATACAATAGACAGCTTCCGTTCATTGAGCTAGCGGGTGGTTTCGCAAAGCACGGTCCACTGTCAATGCGATAGCAACGATCGTGGACCTGGCTCGGAAGGCATCGGGCGCTGGTAATGAGGCTGGACGTCAGGAATGCCTTTAACTCGGCCAACAGGGGTTGGATTAAGGGCACCTTCGCTAAACTGGTTTTCCTTGGTTACTTGGCTCGGATAATCGAGAGTTACCTCTCGGAGGGACTTCTTTAGTACGAGACGAACAACGGGCCGAAGGAATATGTTGTAAGAGCAGGTGTTGCCCAAGGTTACGTATTGGGGCCCCTCCCGTGGAACATAATGTATGATAGAGTGCTCGGCCTTCGCGTGCCAAAGGAGGCAACGTTGATTGGTTTTGCAGACGACCTGGTGGTGATATTAGTTGCGAAACACCCCCAGGACATGGAACTGTATGGTAGTGAAACCATTCATGTCTTCAAAGCATGGCTCCATACTGGACCTGGTGGAAGATAAGATGGAGACGGTCCTTATTACTAATCGCAGGAAGAAAAGTAGTGTTACAATTCGAGCTGGTAATCACAAGGTCGTTTCCAAATTGATCATTAGATCCCTGGGGTAATGATCGATGCTAAGTTAAGCTTCAACGGGCTCCTGGATTATGCGCGAGAAAAGGCGGCAAAAGCTAGCTCATCTCTAGCAAAGATCATGCCTAATATTGGAGGGTCAAAATCTAGTCTTAAGGAGGATCATAATTGTACAATACTACGCACCAACGGAGTCTTCCGATATAGTGAAAGATGAGTCGAGCGGAAACATGAAAAGTTAAATTACTACCTAACACAGTGCCATACAGGAAATACTTGCATCGTTTTCGATTAGATGAGTCCCCAGACTGTTCCAAATGCGCCGCTATACCCGAGGACCCGGAACATGTGATTGTCCGAGATTCGCGATTGAAAGAGGAAGGTTAAACGAGGCCCTCAACGCAGTTATCGGATCCTACAATTTTGTGGAGGAGATGCTGAGGTCAGAAGGAAATTGGAGTGCAATAAACGCAATAGTAACTGCGATATAGGAAAAGCTGCAGGAACTGGATCGAGCCCCGAAAGCGCGACGGACGCGTGACTTAGTTATGCTGGTGCAAACCAAAGCCCTTCTCGAGAAGTAGTAATTCACGGTGGTCCCGGGGAGATATGGGCAGAGAAGTCGGGGGAATTTTAGTTGATGAGAATCTTATAAACTGCTACAACCTGGCGCAGCAGCATTTATTTAACATTTTGACCTACACACATAAAAACAATAAAACTCCCACAGGTTCAGGAGCTTCAATACTATCTAACAATCATCGATATATTTTCCAGGAGGGTAGGATTACAAGCAACCCCACTGCCTGACCATCTAACTTCGGCATATACCACCGCTCTGTATTCGCATTAGATCTGCCTCTTCAATTTGCCGTTCGTCTTTACTTCTAGTCAGGATGTACAGCTCCAATCAGCACCTTACACCGAACGGGTGAATTGCCTTAGCACCAATAGAACTCAATACGGAAGCCGCTGGAGCAGCCCTTCGTTGGCTTCTGTAAAGACGTCAGCCGCACTAACGACCTCATGACACATTTTACTAGCTATTCTTCCTATCTTCCCGAACCTACTTTCCTTGATACATATATATTTGACGCACTTTCAAATTAAGTGTATATCATACACCCGCTCCTTTCTCAAATATATTTTAAGCTATCTTTGAATCTTTGATAATCTATTTATTATAATTAACGTTAATTCAAGCTATATGGATGTAGTAATCAATCAAACTTACGTTATGGTGTATTCCTGGATACGTCATCTTCGATATTATTTTTATTCACATTTGATCGGCTCCAATTGCACGTTATATTCATGAATTCCACATTATAAATTAATAGTTAATTAGATCACTGGGAAATGATTCTTCTAACACTGATTTTATTTTTCCCGAGTTGTCGTTATTTTTCTATTAATTATTATTTTTTCATATTAAATAATTTTATTAATTATTATTTTATTAAATTTAAAAAAAAATTAAAACAATAAAATTAAAAGATTTTATATGACACTAATCAGAAAAAGGAGAGAAATGGAGGAATATTATGAATATAAAACACACAATAAATCCCAATAACAACACAATTATTATTTTATATTATTAAAATTTTCGGGAAATATAAAACTGAATTATAATTTATATAACAACTCAAAGATTCACTCGGCACTGATATTGAGATGATTTCATTTTAGAAATTATCTTGAATAATTACACTTTTAACTATTAAAATGGTTTTATTACCAAAAATCAAGTAAAGATACAAGTACGCTTAGCCCGCGCGAACTAGTTTATGATCGATTTAATACTGGCCAAACTGCTTTGTAATATAATTTTTGGATAAAGTGATATATAATCATGTATATATGTTCTAATATTTCTTCTATTCTTAACTGACAAAAACGACAGAATAAATAAAACCACAGGCAAAAAAAAAACAAATCCAACAAACACAATCGATTCTAATCGGTTCTCAAATTAAATAAAAAAAAAAGAAATAAGAAATACCATTACCGCCCAATTTAATGCCTCTTTTAATCTAATTTTTATAATATGTAGAAGCCTCAAACAACCTAACAAATAACACACTTAAAATATAGGTAAAGCTTCATGGAAAATTATCTTATAACGACAATACGATAAATCCAGAGGTTAGAAAAGGGTGAAACTTAAAAAAAAAACCATCTTGCTATCTTTAGAACTTTTTCTTAGTTGACTTTTCTCCGGTTCTATACACACACCTTGTTATTTAGCACCTCGTATAGATAAATATAGTAGAATATCTTGGATTACTTATTCGCATTTTGAAATGTTTGCTTCTTATCAAAAATTGTACGCATATATATCTTTCATGTATGGTTATAAGTGAAAATAGACGAAGTGAATTTTCATTCAATATTCCGCCGATCAGCGAATTAATTTGATAATATACCTCTTTCCGGTATGAAATGTAAGTAAAATATCTAGAACGCGAGTGTATGCTGGATAGATTAGGAGAATTTAGAACAAAAATCTACATGGTATTGTATCGTATGGTTAAATTCACGCTATCAATCTAGAAAGATCAAATATTGTTTGCTTAAATCAATCTTTCCATGGACATTCAAAAGTATTTTCAATTAAAAGTGCATGATTCATTGATTGAAGACTGAGGGACTTATAAATTCACTTATGTAACTTGGAATATACATAGAAAGCATCTAACCTTATTTGAATAATTATATCTTTTATACGGGATACGGAACATAGCTCCCTGAGGCCATCCTATCTCTCTCTAAGGATGAGCTGTCTCTCCTCTGGGACGGTGTGTGCCTTGTCAGGGGCCAAGCCTCTCGTCTACCAAGACAGTTAGTGAGTGGTGATAGTCACACCCTGTACGAGGTGACCCTACTATTAACAAAACGCTACGGATCTAGACTGGGGAGTCGAAAAACACCTCCCCCAATCCAGGGTGTCATGCGAACCGTGCCCATTGGATAGTTTGCAGTCGGGGGTAACTGACTGTATTCGAACGGAGCCTCACTGATACCGGGTCGCCTCAATGAGTAAGTTAGACGGGTGGCTATGGCACGGCGGACCTCTTAACCTCCATACTCGTGGCAATCAAATGAGAGCCAGGTGACTACACCCAAGAAGGGACCCTACAGCCAACGAACACCACTGCTCAAAGAGCAGGGACCAGCAAAAGCACGTCTGAGATAAATATAACAGACGTCAGGAAGGAGACAGGTCTCAGTGGCGCCGGTGTTAAATGGTACCTGCGCTATCCGAAGGAAGGCCTGAAACCAGAAGAGGCCCTTAAGAAGGCTCAGGACAGACCTAAGCCATTTCTACCGGAGCCGAGAAAGCGGGGGAGCAGCAGAGATCAGCCCGCATGAAGGGAATGCTCCCAAAAAATCCAGACCTGAACCCAAGGGAGGAGAAAACCCGGGCAGGTCAGGAGTGAAGGCAGGACCCAAGAAGCCCGCCATTAGCTATGCTAGTGCGGTCAAGGGCATTCGACTGGCCATACTGCCAAAAAGGTTTCCCGAGCAAATACTCACTCGGGAGGAACATGAAAGTCCTGGGGGTTTTACGTGAGTACCTGCCGTGTAGGCATAATCCCACGGTCCTCTTCGGACGCGGATTGAATTTGTGACCACAATCAGAGCCCCGCCATGCAAGCACAACGGTCCTGGTTTATACTGAGTGCAGGCTCAGCATTCATACCAGTGGATGCGAGGCCTATCTAACACCTCTGCCGCAACTAAGGGGTACGGCACCCGAGTTGGACAGCGCAACTCCACGCTTGAGCTCCGAGGAGCTCTGCCCGCGATGTAGGCATAACCACAACCACCATAAAACTCCCACTAGGGAGCCAACCGCAAATAACCGGGCCGAGAACACATCCTCCAGGAATTCTCCCGGAGCATATGCTCTCAGAGGGCCGTCCCGGTTCCCATAGTACCAGATAACCTGCGGTGAGGCTTCGTGGCCGAAGCCACTTCAGATGAGTCCCTTGCAGACTCGGGTCTGATCGCCCTCCTCGAGTACGTGGGGACGGAACACCCCAACGGGTTAACTGGAATCAGCCCGAGGCGGAGAACCGCAACGGAACCTTTCACCAGCTAACTACCGCTCTGCGTACAATACAACACAAAGGACATCACAAGACAGCACAAACACAAAACACACAGGACATCACAAGACAACACAAACACATAACACTCAGGACTGGTGGCTATCCACCATGGCCACTAAGGCCATTCACCCAACAACCGCAGGCGAAGCAGCGTCGATAAACTCCCTCCTTCGTTGGAAGGCAGCACGCGCGAAAACATTAGCACATCGAAGCGTCTCACTGCTAGCAAGGCACTGGCTAAAATCAAAGATACCGTTCACCACACGAACCCCCATGTCGTCTTGATTGCGGATGTCACAGTATGCCGGACAGACACAGAGAACATGGAACCAGTCCTCTGAGTCAGCCCCACACAGAACACAACCCTGACTGGAAGCAAGGTTCCGCTTGAAGAGAAACTCATTCAAGCTACCATGCCCCGTCAGGAGGAAGCCCATCTCAAGCCCAAAGTCCACGACGGAACTTCCTCTAGCAGACACATATCTGACGTACTTATATGTGACCCGACCTTTCCCACATTCGTTCCATCTAAGCTGCCACTTAGATGTTACACTCTCGTTTAACACCTTTTTGACCGCAAGCGGCCCTAGCCCTTCAACCTGACTAATACCTACAAGATCTGTTTGCAGCAAAGGTACACCCCTCCTGATCCTGTAGGCCGTGGCACGCCGGACTACCTCCAGATCAAGAGGAGGAACACCCAAAAAAAAGCTGCATGGCGTCAGTCGAGACCGTACGACATACAGGAAGACACGATAACAACGCCACTCGCTGACAAGCGTAGAGCAGCTGCCTGCCCTGCACCGTCAACGCAAAATCATACAACAAAGGAGACCCATACGTACAACATGCCAGAAAGAGCCCCACATAAATGGATCTAGCAGCTCTCCTGCTTAGACCCCATTCACACCTCATCACTCGCCTCAGCATACACACCAATTTAGTCAACCGTGGCTTGAGCTCGCACAAGTGCGGAGCCAAGTACATGCGTTCCGCGATCGTGACTCCCAAGTACGTCACTTTCTTTCGGTATTTCAATGGAACTCCATTGAGTTTAACGCATGGCGTGCGACGCAGGTAGCCTTTCAGCATCATCGCGACGGTTTTTTCCGTGGAGACCGCGACACCGACCTTTAAAGACCACGAGTTAACGATGCGCATGTACTCAGTACCCTGCTGCTCGACCTCAAGCCGAGTGTTCCCCTCAACAATAATGAGGAGATCATCCGCGTAGGCAACACATTCAGCAACGGCCGAAAGCTCACCCAACAGTTCACCCATCATCACATTCCATATAAATGGACCTGCGATAGATCCCTGTGGGCAGCCGCGCTCCACGTTCACCCACACACGGTCATTGACACCTTGGGCGAATGCTCTTCTGCCATGGAAGTAGCTCTTCCACAGAGCCAATTCCCGGCAGTCACACTCACGAATTTTGGACAACACAGAGGACCAACTTACTCGGGAGGAACAGGAAATCATTGAGGAACTTGTCGTCAAGCAGATGATCAAGGGTTGGACGTCGAAACTGGTGTTCACCGGGATACGCTTTCGACCAGGCCTTATACTGGTGGACTGTGAGACGGAAGGCACCGCAGAATGGGTTAGAACCATAGTTCCTAGATTGCCAGGCTGTGAAGGGGTGGAACTATCAACATGTGCTGGGGATGGTATACCAAGAGCTCATATGGTGACAGTTTTTCTGCCAAAGGCCGCGGCAATAGAAACGGAAGACCTTGTGAGACTCCTAATTGCTCAGAATGAGGGGGATGACCGATCCCTGGAGGCAATTAAACGTCGGAGTTGTCATATCAACTACCGATTTGGCAACATACCTGTGCATGTGCACAAGGAAAAACCGAGGAAAGAGACCTCGGAGGAGACACCGGGTGAAAAACTTACCGAAGTCCCTGAAGAAGTCGCGGAAGCCATAGAGGCGGAAAGAACTGGATCAACCACAGAAATAGACCTGCTGCCCAGTGAAGAGCAGAAGCTGGACGACCTAGACCTAGGACTCCTAGGGCTCGGGGTGGACAGCGACGCGCAGGAAAGCGCCATGTCGGAGGAGGAGGATGACACTCCGATAGTGGAGAAGAGTTCCAAACAATAACGGAGCCAATGGGCAGCACTAAGATAGCCCAGATAAACCTCCACCATGCGAGAGCTGCATCTGCAGTGATTTCAAGGGCAAATTCCAAGGAGAACATTGGAATAGTGCTGGCTCAGGAGCCCTGCGTGTACCGGGGGCAGATTCGCAGATTCGTCTGCAAGGAGGAGACATGCAGGTAATTTGGCACTCCTCTTGTGAAAAACCAAGAGCTTGCATAATTCTCAAACGTAATTTAAAATACATATGTCTTTCAGAGTTCTTAACCGGGGACCTTGTGGCTATCCAAGTCTCATTGGAAGCCGGCAGGAGCACTCGAGAGGCAGTTGTAGCATCGGGATACTTCCCAGGAGACGAGAGCCGGGCTCCACCGGAACAACTCGCAAACCTGACGGAGTATTGCGAGGAGAGGGCGTTACCACTTCTTCTCCGCTGCGATGCCAACGCCCACCACGAAGTCTGGGGAAGCAACGACACTAATCGTAGAGGTGAGTACCTTCTCGAATTTATTCTTAGCAATAAGTTAGAAATATACAACGTAGGGAACACTCCAACATTTGTGACCAGCACCAGACAGGAGGTACTAGATATAACCCTAGGAAATACCCTAATGAACAGGATGGTCAGAAATTGGAGGGTGTCGGATGAACCCTCAATGTCTGATCACAGGATAACCAGATTCGATATTGAGGGTAACTCCGAAATAAAAAGAATAATAAGGAATCCCAAGAGAACAGATTGGAAATCCTACACAACGCACTTGAGCAACAACATTGCCCACCTTCAAGGGGGCGGTGACATCAGGAGCGAACTGGAATTCGAAACGGTGGTGGAAAACCTCAACACAATCGTTATTGACGCATATGAGGCCAGCTGTCCGGGCAAGACAGTCAAGTCATCAAGGGATGTACCATGGTGGAACAGGAACCTAGCCAGAATGAGAACGGAGGTACGAAAACTCTTTAACCGGGCAAAACAAACCGGGGACTGGCGGAGGTATAAAAATGCACTGACTGCGTATAGCAACGCGATCAGTGAAGCGAAACGGAACAGCTTTAGGGAATTCTGTAAAGGGATTGAACAGATCAGAGAAGCAACCAGGCTGTACAAGGCTGTCGCCAAAGACGGGGGAATATCCTCTGTCTGCTTGAAAAAGGAAGATGGGACATTCACCGAGAATGAGGAGGACAGGGTACACCTGCTTTTCAGAACTCATTTCCCGGGGTCCTACCCCTCGGCGGCAGGAGACAATAATCTGCCTGACACCCCAACAACGAATAAAAGGGGAAGGAAGGAGAGCTGGAAACTAGCAAAAAAGGTATGCTCAGAAGCTAGGCTAAAATGGGCAGTGGGAACTTTTCAACCAATGAAATCTCCCGGAGTAGATGGCATTTTCCCAGCACTTATCCAGAGAAGCCTAGGAATTATCTTAGAGTCTCTTCTGAGGGTGGTAAGGGGGAGCATAGCACTGGGTTACATACCAAGGGCATGGAGACGGGCAAAAGTGGTCTTTATTCCGAAAGCGGGTAAAAAGGATCCTTTTCACCCTAAATCTTTCAGACCAATCTGCCTAACATCGTTCATACTCAAAACGGTGGAGAAGGTCATAAACAACTATATTAGAACTAACGTTCTAAAGCGTAATCCCCTACATCACTGTCAACACGTTTACCGGGCAGGACGGTCAACTGAAACTGCTCTGTATCAGCTGACAGAGGTACTACACAGGAAATTGCACTGTGCCCGTTTTTGGATATCGAAGGAGCAACACACATCGCACGCAGAGATACAGGATGCCCTGAGCCGCAAAGGAGTGGGAAACACCCTGGCACTCTGGATGGGCAAAATACTAGAAAGCAGACAAATAGAGATACAAACAAGTACAAATTCTATTATCATGAACACCACTCAAGGCTGTCCACAGGGTGGAGTACTATCGCCGCTGATGTGGAGTATGGTAGTGGATGAACTCCTGGACGTGTTAACTAACACTGGAATACAAGTCCAGGGCTACGCGGAAGACATTGTTCTAATCTGTAGGGGCAAATATGAAGATACCCTATGTGATAGAATCCAAACTGGACTAAGGGTTACCAGTGCCTGGTGCAGGAAGGTGGGACTGCGGATCAACCCAACCAAAACCACCATAGTACCATTCACTAGGAAGCGTAAGCAGGATCACCTGAAAGCCATAACATTACATGATATGGAGGTGAAACGAGAAACAGAGGTCAAATATTTGGCAATCACGCTAGACCAAAAATTACTCTGGAAGACACATGTCGGAAACACTTGTCGAAAAGCCACGAGGGCTCTGATGACTTGCAGCCCGAAGATACTACTTTGGATATATACTGCAATAGTAAGGCCAATGATTACCTATGGAGCGGTAATCTGGGCAGAAAGAACCCAACTCAGCACACAAGCCAGGGAATTACATAAGCTCCAAAGGCTGGCTTGCGTGTGTATCAGTGGGGCAATGAGGACATGCCCAACGGCATCCCTGGAGGTCCTTCTGGGACAGGCAAGGAGATCAATATTCAGGATGGCCGGTAGTATGAGTGAGGCGGGGAGCTGCCCAAATCGAAGGAAGATTGATATCCTTTCTAGGCGGTATCCCGAATTACTGATACCGAGGGACAACATGACAACCAGGTTTCACTTTGATAAGAAGTTTGAAACACGTTGGAGTAACAAGGCAAACTGGGAGAGCGTGGCTGCGACATACGGCTTAAACCAGCAACTGATTACTTAGTACACTGACGGATCCCTCACAGCAGAGGGAGCTGTTGCCGGTGTCATTGGTCCAAGGAAAATGTACTTTGAGCCAATGGGCAGGTACCCTAGCATATTCCAGGCGGAAATTTACGCCACAGACAAATATGCCTCCTTTAATCTGCAAAGGAACTACAGGGGGCAGAACATAGCTATTCTCACCGATAGCCAAGCAGCGATCAAGGTACTTAGGTCCAACCAGGTGAACTCTAAACTGGTATGGGAATGCCCTGAGAGACCGAATACACTCGGCTCGTCCAATAAGGTCTGGATACTTTGGGTTCCAAGTGGTAAGAAGTCACAGACTTCGAATTTACCCACGATCATAAATAATCATGTCGCGGCCGAGGCGCAGATTTTGAAGGTCTTACCACGTCCATACCCCCCTCCGGAGAAATCTGTAGAAGGCATGCTTTCCGACTCAATGGAAAGGAAAGTACGAAAACTCCCAGCTTGGGAGAAACTGGGAGAAACTCCGCAGTACTACAGCCCAACTCCACCCGTAAACGGAAGAGGAAGGCTAGGCAGAAGGGAATTTCAGTCACTAAGAAGGATAGCGGATAGCCCAGTGGTTAGAGCACTAGGCTGTCATACGGAAGGTCGCGGTTCAAATCTCACTGGTGGCAGTGGAATTTGCATCGTGATTTGACGTCGGATACCAGTCGACTCAGCTGTGAATGAGTACCTGAGTCAAATCAGGGTAATAATCTCGGGCGAGCGCAATGCTGGCCACATTACCTCCTAGTGTACCGTTACGGTCTCGAATGAAGTGCTCTAACACACTTGAAGGCCCTGATCCAATATGGATTGTTGCGCCAACGATTATTATTAAGAAGGAGGGACTACAGGCTGAATCATGTCTGGCAAAACTTTCTCCATTATCCTTACCAGGAGGAGCGGAAGAAAAGGAAGCTAGTGACGTGGACGCTACTGGTTTAACGTCAGTATGTGGAAAAAGCCCGGACACCGTGAATCTGGGGAGGCTCCAAGCCGGCGAGCAAAGAAGGCGACGACATGAACATGGCTGTACCACTAGGTGTGGTAATATCCTGCGAAATTGGACACAAGGAAGCCGAATCTTGGGTGGAAGATCGGGATAAACTAGTAACTCCGGCGAGATCCACACTGGATGCACCAGACTCTTCTGTCAGCGGCAAAAAGCGTAACACCAACATATTTGTTATGGGCAACGCTTTATTGAGGCCTATATTCGCGCGTCCCGCGGGTATTAGGACCGGTATTCTGGGAGGCGATCAAATCAGCGAAAGAGATCGCAACGAAACTGGTCCCTCCCATAAGAATACGAAGCCGAGAAGGAAGAGAACGTATGCGCAAGTTGCAGCTTGACTTCTGAACGGTGCTGTGGGAGTTTCCTCCAAAAATTCCAAAATGTCAAAAGGACAATTTAGCATTCTCTCGGAATTCCTGTGGAAAAAATGCTGGAGCTTGGAACGAAGTTTCAAGATTCAATAATCATGGTTTCTATTTGCAGTGCACTGCCCTTAAGTGGCTCCCGCAGGTTAGCCCGGCTTTGAATTCTGGGCCTTTCGAGCATTTTTCCTACCATATCGACATGGCAAATCGAACGGTATGATGATGGATGTCCTAGAAAACTCCTTTTACCATGCATGTTTCAAATACACTGATAAACCCGTTGGGTCTGGTTTTACTAGCAGGGTTAAGGGCTCTTTTGGGAACAGTAACCAAACCCAGAGCGGAAGTTCCGTCTCAGTTACCTCAGGTTTGGTTTAGTCATCTAATTTGTGCCTATGTTTTTTGCGCACCGCTTTATCCGGGGGGAAGGGCGCCGTTACGATATAGAGTAGAAGATGCGGGAGGGTCACTTGTGGTGTTCGCCCTCTCACCTTCTTCATTATCACCCAGTACGCTGTTCTAGTTTGCCTCTGCGCTAAGTTTCTTGAAGCATTCTCGCTTGGTGGTCCGTATAGCCTGCTTAAGCCTACCTCGAAGATTCGCATATACTTGGTGTTTCTCATCGAAGTCTGATCCTCGTTGGTAGATCCTTCTAGCTCGAAAACAGGGAGCCCGCAACTCCGCGATCTCTTCATTTCATAGTTTGAGGACGTAGCACCGTCGAATGCTCTCATTATGCGTTTTATCATTTGCTCTACCTTTTCTAAAGTCACACCACCGGGATTGTGATCTCCCAATTGCATCTCTATGAATGCACCCTCTTCGAACGGACCAGCTCCGCGGGAACGCGCATCACCGCATAGTTCATATTCGGTCATACCTAGTATTCCCTCGAATTCTACTATCGTCGCGCTTGGCGGAGCATAGCAACCATATATGAAAATGTTCGCTATTCTTGCCCTGATGAATCCAAGTTCTGGGACCTCCATCAGTTCTTGATTTCCACACTCCGATATTGCCTTTGCCAGTTACGCTTGCAGGCCTGCGATAAGGCTCGCTGATTATGGCAGCTTCGATTCCCTTCTTATAGATGGTCTGTGAGAGTAGGTCTTGCGTTGCCTTACAGTGGTTGTGGTTGATTTGTAAGAACCCCTTTTCTTCACCGCATCCAAGGCTCTCCTAAACACTGACAGTTGACTCCCTTTTACACTTTGCAAAGCATACATTCTAGCTCAGCCTTGCATGTCCTGAACATTTTCTCCACAACATTCCTGCATCATCTGTGACACGTCACCGGTGCATTTCGCCGTTATATGGCCAAATTCAAGACATCCAAAACCATGCTTGAAGAACATCTGCTCCCTGAGTCGCCAAACGACTCAACCTATTTTTACTTTACCAACGCCCTTTTCGCTGGTAAGCTTATAGTTGCCATTTGCGTGCCTCCGTATGTCTTCCCCAGTCCTCTGATTGCGGAATCTTCTAACATTCATCAATGTCCTTACATTGTATCACAATCTCCTGCTTTGTGACCGGTACTTGTGCCTCTTCCCCCAAGGACTTCTCCACCTCGCCGAGGAAATTTTCAGCCGTTTTGCCTCTCCTTCAGCTCCACCAGCTTTTTTCGAGAGCGTCTGATTCGCCTAACGCTTTCTCCAAGGTCCATCAGCTCCGGATCGGATTTGACTTTTTTGAGCCACCTTATGGGGACTCCTTCAAAGTCGTCGAGCGAAAACCACAACAATATTGCCTCAACATCGGGGGTACAGTCAAGAGGGTCTTCACGATTATTAGCCGCTGTGTATTACAGGAGCCCAGTCACCAAGTCAGACAACTCCCACCGTACCGGATTTTCCAAACCTTTCCTTTTCTCCTTTGGTGCGTGACCAGGTCTGATTATGTTTCAGATTAAAGTTGCATAATTCGCAAGTCCGCACATGACCTCTTCGCGGTGGCAGCAGAAAACCGTTCTCGGATGGGCCAAGAGTGTCTAGGGCCAGCTGGGAGTAGGCACATCCAACTGACGAGGATGTGTTTGCCAGCAGACCATGTGCTAGGGGCAAGTGGATTTGGCTGGGGAAGGAGCCGAAGCAACAAACCGGGGACTGTCTTGCCTGCACTGGAGAAGGTGCAAATAGGACCTCAAGTCAGCCGAATACCTTGGGCACCTTCAGTGTCAAATAAGATCCCCGCCTTAGAGAAGTAGTGGTGGTAAAGCAAGGCGCATCTTCGGTGGACGAGCTACTGGCATCCAGGTAGGAAACAATAGTCGTCTCGAGCTGTACAATCGGTGCCAGCACGGCTGGGCTGAAACCAACCACAAGGACCTTCCGAAGCGAGTACCAGACATAGTACTCCTAACCCGAAACCGGACATCGACATTGTACTAGCAAAGGAGCCTTGTGTCGGAGGCGACCGAACCATCAAAGGGCTCCAAAGCAAATATTATAATTTATTCCACAACACAGGGGACGCTGATTGGGATACACCTGGAGCATGTGTCCTCACGACGAAGAGTCTGCCTGCTTTTCTGTGTCCTGACTTGAGTTTCAGCGATCTAGTCGTGTTTAGAGTGTAGCAAGCGGGGGCAGAGAACGTGTCTATTTCTTCCGCCTATAGGGCCCATGATCGATCAACTCAGCAACAAAGAAGGTAAATCTGTTGATAGACTGAGGTGCCAATGCAAGGCATATGCTTTCGGGCAGCTGGAAAATCAACGAGAGAGGTGAGACACTTTTTAATTTTATTACAAATCTATCGGTGTGTGACAGGCGCAATTAACCAACCTTCCATTTTCCCAGCTCAGAGAACTGTGACGGTTAGGAGGAGGTCCTTTATATAACCCTACTAACCGACAATGGGAATCTTAGGGTAGATAACTGGAGCGTGTCAGACCAGATGTCCTTTTCAGATCATACATAGTTAGACACTTTTCAGTTTAGATCAGGAGGATTAACTGAAGGAAATTTGGTCAAGTTATCAAGAACAAACTCTCCGTTTCGGAAATTGGCAAGATTAGCATCACAGACGAACTGGAGTCAAAGGACGAGGTTCTGGAAAAGACATTCCAGACCGCCGTTAAAAGCGCGGGCCCTGTCAAATACAGTAAGAAGACACTACCCCCGTGGTGGAATGAAGATCCAGCCTCAGGAAGCTGACCAGGAAGATCTTCAACATCTGCTACGGGCACAAATATTGACAGCCATACAAGGAATGCCTGAAGAAGTACAAGAAACCAAATGGAAAGCCAAGTGGAGGTCTTGCTTGAACTATTGCCAGACCATTGGAAGCACCAACAAATCCGCGAGGCTCAGTAGATTCTCTCTAAGGAACATAAGTGCCTATGCTTGCTTAAAAAGTCGGAAGGCTCCTGGACGGAACCTGGTTCAGACGTGAAGATTAGTATCAGGGATGCCTCCCTCCATTATGAGTGATATCATCGAAGGAACGGTGGGAGGGGTGTACCTGTGGGTCGCAAGAGCTGATGTTATGCATCACCAAGAGCAGGATACCTGAATTAAATCTACCTCGACTGAATGAACATAGACTGGTTCTTTCCTTCAATGTAAAGTATCTGGGTGTAATCCTCAATCCAGAGCTAAGGTGAAGATTGAACAGAGAACTGCGGGGGAAGAAGGCATGCATAGTCTTCTATACCTGCAATAGAACCTTTGCAAAGAAATGGGGTCTCCGACCGAGGATGGTTCTCTGGATGTTCACAGCTGTGGTGTATCCAATCCTAACGTACGGTTCTATTGTATGGTGACAGGTTTTGAGCAAAAAGTATAATATAACGAAGCTTAATAGAATTCAAACGGGGCTCTGCAGTCCTGCACGGCAGATGCTCTCGATATGCTCCTGCATCTCCACCCCCTAGACCTCCACATTAAATACGTTGTAGCGTGCAATGCCGTGAGTCCGCATGCTAGACAGCGAAGCCTTACGGCCATAGTAACATCCTAGACGAATTACCTCGTCTAATCTAGGCATTCCCCGCGGACTATACCACACGCAATCAGAACTTCACAAGAAACTTTGGCGTGGACTTTCCAACCAAACCAGAGTGGAAGAATCAGCGAGTTGTTGCAAGGCAAGGGGGGTTTAATCGAATACACACAGTATATCCTAGTCGTACGGTCTCCCAGGTTTCTCCAGTGTATTCGAAGCGGAATTACTGGCGATGCTGGAAGCCTGTCGATGGCTGGCCCATGATCCGAGCCTCAAGCGTAACATAGCCTTTCTGACCGACAACCAAGCGGCCATTAAGGCCTTGTACTCAGCGACAACATCCTCCAGGCTGGTGGGACAGTACAGAAACGCGCTGAACAGTCTGGGTGGCACGCTCAAGGACATCCTCCTCTGGGTTCCCGGTTAGAAGAACATAGATTGGAAGGAGCGGACTGACGGATTGGCTAGGCAGTTCTTCGACGGGTACAGACTATGTCTCGCTTGCGACTGTCTAGGGCGAAATCTACTCGCACCACTGGGCCTCGCCTGGGCAAAGTCAAGGCCCACCTACTCCCTATATAAGGTTTATTGATGGGAGTGGAAAAAAAAAATACAGGGATGAAAACGACGGTGCACTAGTTCTACTCTAGAAACTAATGACACCTAAGATGAAAACACCTCTATTTATTTACTTATTCAAATTTCCAGTGCAGCTATGCCTTCTTCGTCAAACTAATCCGATTTTTTTAAAGACCACCTTGCGGAACTGAACAGTGTACCTTGGGCTAGGCCATCAATATCCAGTCATCCATGGAATAGAACATCTTTAATGACAAGCCGCCTAGCGACGTACAAATCTATCAGATGTTCTTCAAGCTATATTGATTGGTACATGCTGCCTAGTACATGGCCCTGAAGAAGGATAAGCAATGCAGGCAGGGTATGAAGTGTTTGGTCTTGTGCCTTGGTCTGTTAATTCCAAAATTCCTGCTTGATTCTTGTCGGACATATCTTTTACCCAGGTGATCCGATAGAGCGAATTTTGCTCATTTGAAACACATGAGTTACCAAGCGTTCTATTAAGGGTCTTGCAGAAACGTATATTGTTTTTTGACTCTTTCATAGAAGGGTTGTAAAAGACTTTCAAACCAGCCCCTTGCCTGACTGATAAGGTCATCCGTGACCGGGAAGGGACCTTACCTAACTGGTAAAAAAACTGCTGGTCTTTCCAGCAGCATCATCCCCAATGTCTATAGTTAGCAACCGAACGATTTAACGAGCCTTAAAAGACTCAATCAACCACGCGGCCCATCTTACGAACGCGACAACCCGGTCTGCACGGCTTGATGCCCTTTTCAGTACCCACCTTGGCTATATTCTTCCCAACCTGCACCTATATTACCATTTTTTTGTTATACTGCACCAAGGATGAGCTCCGAGGTTGAAGCTCTAAGCCTGTACGAAAGCTGTCGTTCAATTTTCGTGCGCGACAAAATCAATCTCTCTGGTTGAAGATCAATGCACGATAGTGGTTCCAATAGGCTCGTCTTGGCACTTGGGAGATTTATTTTAACAGCCCAGATGACAAAATCCCTCTACAATGAATTAGTAGATGTTGTGTTGCATTCCGTAGTCGCGACATCAGCAGCCAACCATGATGATGATGATGACGATGCAAGAATGGTGGGGACCCAACTCCGGGACTAAGGAACGACAACATGCAAGGAAGTTGCAAGTTCCAAGTTCCAAGCTTTAGTCCGGACTATGGACCGCGCAATGGATTGTTCCTCTGTTGTTATTACCGTTGTTGTTAGTGCATGTAACATGCAAACAGTACGCAGTGATTTATATTGCAAGCAACATGTTGAAAGGAGAGTTTGTTTTTCGGGTTGTACATATATTTCGCGCGTTCATTCCAATTGTTTTATTGTGGCCCAAATGCAACATCAACCCTGCGAATGTAACCAAAGAGCCACAGGCCTAAGGAGGATCAGGTCAAGCATATTAGTCAGAGCTAGTGGGGAATGTAATATCAGGAACTCGAGAAGAGATCCATATTTACCGAGGGACCTAGCCAACTAACAAGAGTTTCAGGTCTTCGGCTTAAGAAAGACGGGAACTCGTGAATACAACATCAATTCACACATTGACGGAGTTACATGCATTTCTTCTTTTGTTGTCTAAGAGTGCGCACACCTCATCTCAAAAGAAGACGACCATCCGTCGTGTATATCGCAGAGGATGGCTTTGCGCATAGGCACATGGACCTAAGACAAGATTCGTAAGATGTAAACGCGTCATTATTATCACACTATCATCAAAGAGCAATCACTCTTGACTATGCATAACGACAAGTCAGGGAAACGAATGCCGTGGTCGCGGTCTTATCGTTGCGATATCTAGGACACCTAATCAATGAAAAGAAGCCCATTATATATATATAGTCTTATAAATGGGCTACACTGGGAGATACAGATCTGTTAAGGTAAGATGGATTGGTTTAGAGGCTATTGTGCCTCAGAAATACTAAAGATCTGTAGTCGAGCAAGAAAGTTATTAATGGACACTTCCGATATAAGAAACCGTGACCCGGAAGAGAAGGGTCCACAGTTCTGATGGGGTGATAACCCTTATCAGCGCATCAGGCCACCATTGTTTCGGCCGATATTTTGGCCGCTTACCATCGACTTCGAAGTTCAGACCAATTTTGGCAAGTGAATTCTCGGTAGAGCGAATTACCTTACAAGTGCCAATATCATAGGTGCTCCGAAGTAGAGGGGAGGAAGACGAGGCGGCAACCCTGTCGGCTGAACCAAAACCAAGTGGCCCAGAAGAACCTCCGGGAAACGCTGTATCACATTGGCTTGCCGGTCGTGATGCAGTAGGCGAATGCTTCGAGGCCTAACAAGGGCGATCAGACCCGAGTCTGCACGGGGACTCATCTGAAGTGGCTTCGGTCACGAAACCTTACCAGGGTTATACTGGTACCATGGGAACCGGGGTAGCCCCTGGACTCTTATACTTCAGGAGAAATCCTGTCGTATCTGAGTACAGCTCGGTTGTTTGCGATTGGCCCCCTTGTGGGAGTTTCATGGTGGCTGTGGTTGTGCTCAAACGAGAAGAGACCTTCGGGCCTGGACGTGGTGTTGCGTATCAACACGGGTACCGTACTCCATAGTCCGGTAGAGATTTAGGTAATTCTTGCATCCACCAGTATGAATGCTAAGCCATGCACTTGGTATAGACTGGTACCGTTGTTTGCTTGTCGCAGCGGGGCTCTGATCGTAGTCACAAAATCAATCCGCGTCCTAAGAAGACCGTGGGAAAATCCTACGTTAAACAATAAGCCGTCCCGAAAGGGTGGGAGGTACGGCCTAACGGCTTACGGTACTCTCAATGGCTAAAGTGCAGTAGAACACAAGGCTTGCCAATATCATAGAAGACGCCTCTCTTGCAATTTTTCCCACGATCTGTGCAACCTTATATCAACGCAGATATCTTAATTTCGCGAATGTGATCCAGGCGTGTCACGCCACTATTTCAACGCAACATCATTGCCTCCATTACCGCAGGATCGTCATTGATACGTCGATTCCAAAGAACACCAGTTGTGGAACGTCACTTCATCCAGATTGCAATTGCCGCCCTCCTTAAAGTGTGACCTATCCACTTCCGTCAGTGTCAGGCCAGCCCACCTGGATGGCATGACACGAATAGATATTGACGAAACCTTGGATAACAGTAGAGTTCACTTTCCATGTGCTACTACCATATGGCAACACAGAAATAACGCTAGCCTAGAACAGTCTCAACTTGATCTTGCTGTTGAGATAACTTCATTTCCAGATTTTAGGCAGAACAGGAAAAGCGGATCTACCGCTGTTAATGCGTCGAGCAACATCCTGTTCGATGACTGTCCACCACGCTTCCTAAGTATAATTGATCGACGCTTTCGATACCCTGCCTATTAACGCAAATAGTGAGAGTGCGTTGACCCCTCAGACTAAAAACCTCGGTTTTATTGGTGACTCTCTTTTCAAATATAGAGCCATTTGGTCAAGGTCAATGATTCGGTGAGAGAGCAAGCAGATACCATTAGCGTAGTCGAGGTGTTTAAAGAAAAATGTTATTGTCCATTGAACTTCTCCACGTCCCCCGGACAAGGCAATATGAGGAACGTCACCGATAGCAAGAAAAAATAATATCAGTGACAGGAGGTAACTTTGGCGTACTCCACTCCAATTCTCAAAATCCTCCGAGATGTGACGTTTTACGCTATCATATGTCACTCTGATAATGGTTATTAGTCTCTCCAGAATACGTAGAGCACTCCAGATACACTCCCTGTTCATGCAGTCGAAAGCTTTCTCGAAGTCAATGAAGAGCAGGTGCAGCCAAGGCTAAACTCCGCGCGCTGTTCCAAAATGATCCGTAGGGTATTGATGGGGTCAATGCAGGGGGATCCCGGGCGGAAACTAGTCTGCTCTCTCTGTCGATTAAACCTTAAAGACGTTCTCAATGCTATCTTCGCGTAGGCAGGGAGCACGCCGAAATCCTACAATTATCACACTCAAAACTGATCCCTTTCGTTAGGATCTTGACAACCATCCCCTTCTTTCACTTTCTGAGAAAAGTCGAGGATTCCCAAGATTTCCGTACGAGTGGAAGTACCAGATCAACACTAACTGCAGGTGCAGAGATAAATAGCTCTTCGGGAGACCATCAAGTCCAGCGGCTTAACTCCATTTCGGCGCTTCCGCTTTCTTCACCAGGGCAATAGCAAATTCAGTCTTGTCACGGCGTACCCTGAGCTGGTATCGGAGTTCGAGTGAGAACTATCAACCCTTCCGTTTCTCGCGTTTTCACAATTCCGCAGTCAGTTAGATCTTATGACGCCCCTTCGAGACATGGCGACGGCCTGCGTAGCACCCAAAAAAAGAACACTTTTGATAGCAGCCCAATGCTCATAGATATCCTCAGCCGGGTTACTCAGTAGATCCGCCGCACGATCCCACTGTCGAGCGGTTGGTGGGTCGTCCAAGCGGTCGATGTTGAACTTAGGGGGTCGTAGCCCTCAACCACTGCGAGAAATGGTGGACGCAACACGCAAGCTAACGTAAGCGTCCATCAGATGGCGATCTCTTTCGAGGCCCGTGTTAGCGCTTCCCTTATTACGCAAATCCAGGAGACACCACCTAAATTTACTGCTGATCGCGAAGTGGTCGATCTGATTGCTCTTACGCCGGTGGTCAGTTGAAACGCAGCTAACCTTTTAGCAGGCTCTGTGCTTGAACAATGTGTCACCAATGGTAAGGCGGTGGAAGTTGAAGAAATCCGGAAATCAGCCGCCAAGACCGTGTTCCCTCATCACGTGTCCGAATAAGGTGTTGTCAGATTCCACCTTGATCTTCAGAATTGTACAATTATGATGCTCCTTAACCTAGACCAGAATCTTGCAGTTAGAAGTTTGTCAGAAACGGGCTTCTAAGTCAAGAGAGCGCACCTTGCGGTAGAAGTCAGAAGCAATCCAACACTGCATTCGCGTCTGCTACCACTCCACTTTCTAGAGTAAAACAGCACATTGCCTTTAGTGTAGCAAGAGGGAGAGGAGTATTCTCCAGAGTCTCACCACCTTACTTCGGTTTTGCCCAGAATATCCAGTTCTTATCGCCGGAATTCCCGGTCAAGTTGAAGAAAGCAGGCATTCTGAGGACCCACGCTACTGTTATCGATTAGCGTGCCTATTCCAGAAACCAATCATACTCCGCTTTCAGTCAGTCCCTGTCTAAGGCACTAGAGTTTGTGTGTATCCTTAAGCCCCAACTTACAGTGCGCAATGCAATGCAAAGAGGGCGGTGCTTCTGACGGTATTTCGTCATGACCAGCCGCACAGCCTGTAGTTGCTTCAGTAATTTTGCAGTTCTTGACCAGCCTTCTTTCTTTAACTGAGGATAGTATAAAGTACGTTGTCTCAAACCCTCTATCTTTCCCTGGACTTAGGACCATCATGCTATGTAAAAAACATGGCGAAGTTGATCTCCAGCTGGTAGGTAGGTAGCCAAGAAAACTTGAAATAAACCCTTGAAATCTCCTTCTTTTCCGGGCCACTTGATAGTGTTGACAAAGAGGAACTAATTTCCAATGAAGAAGTCGGGGAAAATCCCATTCGTTATTGACCTGCATAAAAGTCACAATGCGCTTAGCTAAACCCTGCCTAACTAGCTCGTCAGCTGGCTGATTAGGTCTATTATTTTCGTCGCGATATTGCATTCAACTGGATGCTTTTTGTCTAGTGTCTGTCGCATCTAGGTACCCGGTCGTAAAAACAGAGGAGTTCATGGACCAGAAAAGTGAGAGGCAGTTCCTCTCCAACTGGTCCGATTGGCTATCAAGTGGAGGGCGGATTCAGCGCTCCGTCAATTCCAAACACATCGGCTTCGCCGGCTTCTGGCCAGACATGCTAGGCGGTTTTTCCCCTGGATATAATTCGCACTCATGACGTGTTGGCGGTCAACGGGTAGCATAGGTCCCAGTGCGAACGCCGAAAGATGACTTTCGGAAAAGTCCGCTCCCAGTGAACTGTATGATGCCCATATTTTTAGATTAAGTGGGGACCTCGTAGACCGAATTAGCTCTGTTAGGCGATAACATAATATCTCTGAATCGTCTGGGACGACTTTAACAATACACGAGAGGGCAATTCCAAAAACCTCGCCGTCATGAGACAAGAGAGGAGCTAACATCGGCCTCGAAAGGGATCACCATCTGATGGTCACTTACGTTCGCTTACATGTTGCGTTAGGAGAAACTAATAGCTATTATCAGAGGGACATATGATGTCGCAAAATGTCACGTGCTGTACCAAGGTAAAACCTCAGCGGATTTTGAGGTGGAGAGCGGATTTAGCCATGGTTGCACCCTGCCACTTATATTTTATTGCTCTCAACGACGTTCTTCATGGTGGTTGGTACGGACGACGTACGGAATTTAGTGGAAGATAACACCTTTCCTCAAACACCTCGACTATGCAGATGACATCCCCTTGCTCTGTCACAGGGTGATTGATCTTGGCCAAATGGCTCTGGATTTAGATAGAGAGGCATTGGCACTAATGGGCACGAAAGTCCTGGCGGTTTAACGTGAGTACCTGCCATGAAGGCTTAATCCCACGGTCCTCTTCGGACGCGGATTGATTTTGTGACCACAATCAGAGGCCGCCATGCAAGCACAGCGGTCCTGGTTTATACTGAGTGCAGGCTCAGCATTCATACCAGTGAATGCGAGGACTATCTAACACCCCTGCCGCAACTAAGGGGTACGGCGCCCGAGTTGTACAGCCCAACTCCACGCTTGAGCTCCGAGGAGCTCTGCCCGCGATGTAGGCACAACCACAACCACCATGAAAATCCCACTAGGGGGCCAATCGCAAATAACTGGGTCGAGAACACATCCTCCAGGAATTCTCCTGGAGTATATACTCTCAGAGGGCCATCCCGGTTCCCATGGTACCAGATAACCTCCGGTGAGGCTTCGTGGCAGAGCCACTTCAGATGAGTTCCTTGCAGACTCGGGTCTGATCGCCCTCCTCGAGTACGTGGGGAGGCATTAATGGGCAGAGCATCGAAGGCCTCCATCAATTTATATATCTAGGTGGCGTGGTTCTGCTGACGGTGGCACCAAACTAGATATTGCGCTTTCCCCGCCTTGTCTAAAATCTGAAAATACAGTTATCTCAACACCAAGATCAACTTGAGACTGTTCTGTGCTAGTGTAATTTCTGTGTTCCTATATGGTAAGTGGAAAGGAAAGTGGAAAGTGAACCCCACTGTTACCCAATAACTCCGCTATCTCAACTTAGGAAGCCTTCAAGTCAGGGAATCCCTTTCAACAAAGGGATAGAAGAGGAGGAAATGTGTTGTTAGAAAGAGAGAGAACCTTCCAAGATGGATCCAAACAGAACGTTCAACACGAATCCATCTGAAAGCGCCCCTCAGTAGCTCTCTGACAATGTTACCTGGAGAGAGCCCCCCTGCTTCTGCACAAAGCTGCTGAAGAAGGCTATTATACAACAGGAAGAAAAGGGTGTTCAGCATCATACCTTGCCTACCTTGCCCCCCCCCCCCCCCCCTAAAAGTTGGGTAAGGAAATAATCAATCTCACCATGCTTTCGGTTCAGTCACGGATCTAAATTGCTGTTGAGCGGTAGAATACGCATCCGAAATGACGTCCTCCAGAGCATCGAGCCTGTGGCCAAAGTCCGCAAAAAACGGTATTCCTAAACACGGAATCCAGACGAAGCCATTCGCTCGGCAGAGTTGAATGTCGTCCCAAACCCAGTTGACAGCGCTACCTAATAAGTCTAGATGCCATAAACCCGGTATTGCTCGCTGATTGAGCGGTTGCACTCCGATTCATGTGTCATCTGTAATTGTGAGAATCATATCATGCTAGTCACATCCTCGTCCTTTTTAGTTCGACCCTGAGGACCGGACAACGCTCCACTCGCAGTATGCGCAAAGCACTCAACAGACGCACCACGATCCTTGCAGAGAATGCAATTTCACTTTTGTTACAAGTCTTCGTTTGGTGACCTACCTGAACACATCGGCACATGCTTTCCTCCTGTCCGGGACCTTGCAAATTGCTGAAGTATGTCCACAGTTCAAACAGCTGTAATACTTGGTCAGGGTTATCCGAACTCGTACGCCCCCCATACTACCCATCCAATTTTAATTTTCCCGCTGCTAAGGAGTTTCATCGTTTTTGGCCTCGAGCATTCACAGAAGTAATAGCTATTTGGGCATTGGTTACCTCTGAACATTTAGGCCTTACGGTCTCTCCCACTTAGACCTTTTCTGTGAGGCAGTCAAGATGTCGGATTTCTGGAGAGCACATAGACTTTTGGCTAGAAACAAGAGAATTCTCCCACCGTAGCCCATTGACCGCTTCGTAGGACATAGGTTTGCTTCGAGCCTAGGTGAACAAGGACTACCTTTTTTACCATATTGAAGATACTTCCGCTCCGTTGTCTCCGGGTTTCATCTGATTGTGGATTCCACTGAGGACTTCTGTCGATATAATGAGCAAAGCAAACGGTCTCGTCTTTTCTGTTAGTGGTTTTCTATTAAATAGCCTCCTTGCCTTTAGACAGATGGGTTTCTAAAGGCTTAGAGAATTCTTTCCTTTTGTCCTTCCTTCCCCTCTTTTTTGGGCCCTGAAAAATTATTCAGATAAGGTCTCCTTCATGCGCGTCTTAATCTGTCCGCTTTTTCCACGGTTCGCTTTGCGTCGAGCTATCTGCGATCCGTTTGTTGTCGGGAACGCCTGTTGCAGGAAATGCGGTCCAGTAGTCGTTCCAGTTTCATCAGCTCGTTTTTGACACCTTTGCTGATATTTTTCTGAGGAACGTTACCGACCGCATACGCTTCACCACTGCCGCGCATTTCCTGATGAACGCTTCCTCTTCGGTTCTTTCCCTTCCACTCGCTTCATGTCAGAATCCACTTGCTCAGGTCTTACGATTTTAACTGATTTTTTTTTCGCAATGTCGTCCGTCCAGTCGCTCTCTATGGTTCTGAGTGTTGGCCGAGCATAAAAGACAATGAACGCGGTCTTGCGGTAATGGAGACGAAGATGCTACGTTGGACTAGTGGCGTCACACTTTTAGATCACATCCGAAATGAGGATATCCGCGATCGTTGTGGGGTTGCACCGATCGTGGAAAAGTTGCGAAAGAGGCGTCTTCGATGGTATGGTCACGCAATTCGTGCAAACGAGAATTCACTTGCCAAGATTGGTCTGAACATCTAAGTCGATGGTAAACGACCAAAAGGCAGACCTAAGCAACGGTGGCTTAATACGCTGGATGGTGATTGCACCCAGATGAGGCATTCGATAGAGCCAAATGGCGAAACCGATCACGACGAGCCGACCCCGCTTGTGAACGGGACAAAGGCTGAAGAAAAAGAAGAAGAAGAACAGAGACACTGCAGAATAGTGCAGTTGCCCTCCCAGCATCGGCAGTCGCGTCGCTTTATTTGGACGCCCCGGTGTCACTTGGGCGTTTCATCTGTGCTGGATGCTGCGATGAGCGATACATTTTTGTGCTACGCAACAACAGACTGCTCTCTGCCAGAGAGCAATCGGCGGTCCCGATGACTCCCTATGTATCCCGACGTATTGCGGTCATTCGCGGTTCACTCTTCACCGAGAGGCTTTCTCAAGACTACTACCTAGAATGCAGGTATACTGCCAGCTAGGCAGGTCAGACCTATGTACTTACTCGGGCTCCTCGGAGACGTCACTCCTGAGTGACAGGTTAAAAAATATTAAACCCAATCTTCGTGCCAGAAGTGGAACTTTCTAATGACACCCCTGCAAACCGTGCATACCCTACACATACACTTAATAGTAGATAACAGGGAGCACCACATCCATCGATCATAATACGATATCTCGTACAGAATCAACAATGAATTGACATGAGGAAACTACATTCGAATAACGAAAAAAGTATGATCCCTATAAAAGCATAGAAACTGAGGACAGCGCGGCAAACAAGCCAACATGCAAAGAAGATACATCGAACGACAAATCAACCTGTCCTCTGTCTTCTTCCCTATGTTCTTTAATTTATATGCAATTCGCAATTATATCTAAAATACAATTCCCCTTTCAATTGACAGTCAATTAACTAAATCAAGTGCAATACAGTGAGCGAGTGAGCGCGCTCTTATAGTTGCCCGATTATGTAAATACTCTCCTTTTTTGATTTTTTGTTATTGACATACCTCTATTTTGGTATCATTTTCTGGCTCTTATTCTACAGTAAATTCTGCTTAAAATCGCACAGGTGGATGAATTTGTTAGTATAGTAGAGTGAAAACAGAGGGAGGCACCAAAGAGACCCTAAAAGTATTGCCCCTGCGAACTTGAAACAGAAAGCGGAGAAAGAGAGAGAGAGAGAAAGAGAGAGTCTGAAAAAAAAGCTGCCACAGGGATTATGAAGAGTCCTTTCAATTGCTTTAGAACTTACTTATTCATTATCACCGAAGGAGGTCCTTTAAACAGTCACTACCAATGTTTTACCCAACCCCGTTGAGAAGGGGCAGAGAAGTGCATGATTCTCCTCGGGCGCAGAGCTCTCTCGACAACCTCGAATTATGAGACCGTAATGTAAAGAAAGCCCAGCTGTTGAATTCCAACAACCAGGCGCTTTCCTGCTTTACCCAGGAAGGATTGTCTCTTCCAATTCTTTTGTAAAGAAAAGTGGGCGGTACTCGGCTCTCTCCGGGCCGCCATCATCATCCCCTACGGGGTACGCAGGGAATAATGACCGTACAATGTGGTCCATCCGCTCGGGATCAAGTAAATAGCGTTTCCACAGATCCCCGATTTTCCAGTTGATATCCGAGTCCCTACCGAGTCTGGGCGAATCATACTCCATTTAACTGCACTGTCATTGGAGTCACCTCTGACTAGGATCCGCCCAGTGTGCGCAAAAGCTCTCGTTAGATGTGGTCCCTGCATGGAAGGCAACTCACCCTTTCGTTGCAGGTATTCGTCTGTTGGTTTGCCTAACGGCATGTGCGGCATGTTGTCCTTCTGTCAGGGCTCCTAACCCAGAGGTCTGTAGTATTTGGTTAGAGCAGGCCGGATTCGTATTCTGCATATTACCCAACCAATTTTGATCTACCCGCTGGCATGGCGAGTTTTTGGCCTTGGTAGTTCATAGAATCCGCATTGGTTACCGCTTGATATTTTATCTTGTTCTTTTCTGTGTTTATTTATTATCCTCGAGCCTAAATCGATTAGGACTTCACCACCATTCGTTTTCCGAATGGATGACACTTCCGTTCGGGGCTTGATCTTATAAAGGATTTCGCTAAAGATTTCCACAAAGGCCTTGTCTTCCGTCGGCGGGTCTCCTCATCTTTTCTTTTGTTGCTCCATCCTTGGCGTCCAAGCTAAATTTTGGCAGAGCCTTTCTGATCACGCGGAGTGTTGTTGCCTCTAATCCCTCTTCGCCTTTCCATTTGAGCCTTGGAGAGCACCTGAGCGAAGTCTCTTGCACATGCCAGTTCGCTCTGTAACGGGTTGTCTGCCATTCGTTTGACGCTCGCGGTGTTCTCAGCGGGAGGCGCGGTTGTTTGTGTTTTTCGTGCATCTTCTATTACTTTCCCTGTAGTACGAAATTTTGTCCTGGAGCTCCTGCAACTCTATCAGCCCATTTTTCAACCCTTTGCTGCTGTTTTCCTGGAGAAACGTCGCAGATCGCATGAGCTTCACAACTGATGCGCATTTCTTAATAAGTCTTTCCTCTTCAGCGCTTCATTAATTGATCTCAGAACTCACGGAGGAATCAGCGCTCGCTCGGGGAAACGCGGTCTACTAATAGTTAGTTAGATACACACTACCAGGGTTCTGAAGGGCTTGTTCGGGATACACACTACAGGGACTCCCAGTGAGTCCCGGCTTGCATCAGTCATTGGCACCTCTTTCCTCACCGAGAAACTTTCTCAAGGCTGCTACCTGGGAAGCAGGTATTACGCCAGCTAGGGAGTCAGAACTACCTGCTCGGGCACCTCGGCCATTTCATAAGCGACCTGTTTCGTAAGCGACCCATTAAGGATCATGGACCTGGCCCTTTCTCTTCACCCTACAACCTCTTATGGTCCTCATATCCTAGAGAAGATCTCAAGATGAATGCGTTTTTCTTGAATGGAGCTAGTTCTCCGCTTAATCCCTCCCTCTACATGGTTTACTGTTTGCCAATAGGGGGCAGGGTCGGGCTCAATAGTCGATTTGACATATGTGAATGTCAGATTGACGAGGAGAATGGTCTGGTTTGTCAGTGAGCAGTATAGTGCTAGCAATCATTACGCAATTTTCCTTCAGGCCATGCGCCCTACTGTGTGACTTCAAAGAAAGTAGCACAAATGGTGAGACACATAAAGAGAGCGTTCTTCGTTGCTTTTCCCAGCTACCGATTCCCCATAAATATACGATCAAACTATTGGTGGAAGGAAGAAATCGTAGAGTGGTGGGGTATATGGTTTCGAGCAAGATGGGCTTACAAAAATGTGGAGGAAGACCACGCTTCGACAAGAAACGAGAATGAACTTTACACGGAGCAGACAAAAAGCTCTTAGGGGAACAGCGTATAATGAGGAGGAACCAAAGAAATATAAATATCCTTTGGAAGGCTTCACCATACCTGCGGTAACTAGCTTGGAAAAGTAATAAAAAAACTGTTTAGATACCATTCCTAATAGAGCCTTTAAACTCGCTGCTAAGTTCAGACCCGACTGGTTTATCAGCGTATTTGAGGCATGCAAGGCACAGTTTGGTTTTCGTCAAACTCATTGAACGATCGACCCCGTCAAAAATGTATTCAATTCATCCAACAGGGGGTGGACATAAAGCTCAGGGGATAAAACCGGTGTCCTTACATATTTGACAGAATTCTTCGAAAGTTATATCTCTGAAAGGACACTTTTGTACGACACGAATGCGGGACCTTAAGCAATACACTGTCACAGCAGGAGTATTATAGGGGTCAGTGTTGGGTTCTCTCTTGTGGAATGTTATGTACCAAGGGGTCCTTGTCCTTCCAGCACAAAAAGAAGCCACAATATTCGATTTCGCAGATGATCTGGTCGTGGTGGTCGTCGTATTGTATGCTAACGAAACCTGTGGCATGAAAGCACGGCTGGTTCAGTTTTATCTCGCGAAACAAGAGATAAAAGCGGTCTTATTATCAACCATAGAAAAAGGAATACGATTAGTACACCTGTAGGTGGCCAGACAATCAAATCGAATCTGGTTAAGCACCTGGGGGTGATGACTGATGCGGAGATCGGTTTCAAGGGACACCTGGGCTATCATCATCATCATCAACGGCGCAACAACCGGTATCCGGTCTAGGCCTGCCTTAATAAGGAACTCCAGACATCCCGGTTTTGCGCCGAGATCCACCAATTCGATATCCCTAAAAGCTGTCTGGCGTCCTGATCTACGCCATCGCTCCATCTTAGGGTCTGCCAAAAATTCCTCGGAGGATTTCATCATCGTAGCTGTTATCGGTTGTGATTTTCGACCCTAGATAGGAGAAATTGTCAACGGTCTCAAAGTTGTATTCTCCTATCCTTATTCTTCTTCGTGTTTGACCAGTGCGGTTTGATGTTGTTGGTTGATTGGCCTTCGGTGCTGACGTTGCCACCATATATTTTGTCTTGCCTTCACTGATGTGCAGCCCAAGATCTCGCGCCGCCTGCTCGATCTGGATGAAGGCAGTTTGTACGTCTCGGGTGGTTCGTCCCATGATGTCGATATCGTCAGCATAGGCCAGTAGTTGGGTGGACTTAAAGAGGATCGTACCTCTTGCATTTAACTGGGGTATGCCTATGCGAAAGTAGCCAATACCAGTGTATCGTTAGCCTAAGATTGGAGACCCAAAATACAGCCGCAGATTACTTGTGACCGGAGTGGTTCGCTCTACACTAATACGGTCGACACCGTTCTGGGAGAGGGCACTAGGAATCGGAACGGGGTAAACTTGACTTAGCACTTTGTGGTGCTAAGGGCTGCAGCGCTTTGAGGACAATCCTAGGCGAGGTAGCTTGTGTTATAGCGGGAAAGGTCCGGTTGGATACTTTAACAAGTAAGGCACGGTGTATATACGTAGAAAGTAGTATCTGGAAAGGATACCGAAAGGTGGTAGGAGTTGCTGGAACAGTGGCACAACGGTGTAATGACTCGCAGTGGGGCACTGGTTCCCCATATTGAGGAGTGGATTCAAGGACGACACGAGTAGATTAACTAGCATCTGACTCATTTCCTGGCAGAGGATGTTGATTACAGGAAATATCTACACCGATTCAGCCAGGATAATCAAAAGGATTCGGGTGGAATTTGTGAAAGAGAAGTCCGCAAGGAGGTCGCGAAGATCGAAGGACTTGGATGCAGTGTTCCCGGAAATGTAATGGTTGGTTTCACGAGGAAGGAAGATGGAGAAAGTGGAAGTGGTTTGAGAAGGTAAGAATCCCACACAGGACTGCAAATATACCGATTTTAACAAGGTTTTGTTTTACACAAAGGTAGTCCAAAAATGCAGATCTAGAAGGTCCAGCTAGCAAAAATTACCCAAAAGAACTTCGTACCTTTGAACGGCCTTCTGTCACTCTATCTCCTATCTGTCAAGCAATATATACGAGGACAATCTTGACCATGCTCCACTGTAGGCGAGATATGAATATCAATATAAACATTGAAACTATCTTCGTAAGACACAACAAACCTAACTCCATCAACAAATCAGGAAATTCCATCGTTCCGGACGATGGATCCAAGTGTAAGTGTACAAACAAGCAGCGAACACTTTTACGAAAAATTTACAATAAGGAAGACGACCAACAAGCAAATGAACAGCAAAAAAGGATTGGCTAATCTATCCATGTGTCGACATGATCCACAGAGTTGGGGAGATGAAAAAAAGAAAAAGAGGATTCAACCTGCAGCAACCGTTTAAGCGCGCGCGAATAGGCGGATTAATGAACGACGGCCGCACTGATCAGAAGTTGCTGCATGAGGTCGTATGGTGATCCATCAGAGCATGCGATCGATAGCTCTTTCAAAAGCTAAAGGGGTTGATACATATGGTAGAAACCTCAATACCTTTAAGTCCACGAAAAGCACTTGAAGTGGAGAGGTCCGGGGATGTCACTAATGGATATGTAGACTACGGTCCTGCTCCCAGAAAAAATAGCATTCAAAAACAGGACGACCCTCGAAATGGAAAGAAATCGTAGCAGGAAGGACTCTGGGGTTAACCATGGAGCCCAGAATCAAGGAGCCTGAAAATCATTTCGTGTATAGCCCTTCAAGTATAGGCAACATATCATGCAAAACATAAAGGAACCTGCAGGCAAGTTAGGTCAGCTTGACTGTTAATGGTTCCCCTCGAATGGGTGCATGGATGAGCGTTTCAATGTCGCAGACCTAAGCCTGCATTCCCAGATGTGAATGCTTCCAACCTGATACTAAACGCGGTAATGTACCTTAACCGGGATCAAAAATTAATACCATATATCAGCGTCTAACCCGAAAATTTACGGAACCAACTGGCTTCCCGATGAGGTCTCCTCAGCAATCAGTCGTCTACAAGCCCAAACAAATCCAAATGGGCTGCAAGTGTTCGCAGGTCTAGTATAGAAGGATAGGAGGGTAAGTGATACATTATTTACCTTAACCAGCGTCGAAAATTCAATTGTAGTTGAAAACTTCCATTACTCTTTGGGATGCCAAGAACTCGGGAACACATACCCATATAGACGTGATCGTCTTATTTTGCCTCTATCTCGTCTTTGCCTTCATCATATCAAGCGCGAAAACGTCTGTGGCAGCGGCGCTCTTTCTGCCGCCCTTGATGTTTACCGCCATGATCATTTCGATGCCTTTTCAAAAAAGGACACTGTACCCTCTTCCTTCCTCCCTTCAATTGAGCGAATCAATTTATATGACATTGAATCGTTGCCGGTGGTGACTGTTAGTGCGGCTGGCAGAGAACTTCACCTTTTAGGTAAAATTTACGGAAATGAATATAATGACGTAGATCCACGTGAGAATGGGGAATTCTAATGTATTTCTTGGCAATAGAAAAATTGTGATGGCTGAAGGCATTAGGCATGCCTTCCCAAGCGTAGTAGAAAGTGTAATGAACCCGTAGGAGGGGTCTTAATCATAGGGTCATATGGAGGAAATATGGGCCGGAGCCAAAAAAGAGGTCTCATCCAAGTTATACAATCAACTTAATTTGACTAAAGTACTCATTCACCCTCCCCCCCCCCCCCCCCCTTGATCAAGTGGTCTCACTTCAGCTGGTATCATGCCTGCAAACGTAGGGTATCTCCCTACGTTCGTAGGACCGACAGGAATTGAAGTAATTGACCTAATAATCTGGCGAGTGTTAGACGAAATCTCACTGTCAGATGGTTAATACCTAAAATTCAATCTGATTGTTGCGGGCGAACAAGGCCGGAACCCTAGGAAAAAGGATTGGACAAAGTTCAGTGGCCTTCTTGGCAATAAACTGCTCCCTAGGCGACTAAGGACTCCTTTGGTGCTTAAAGCTGAATCGAAAACTCTGAACTACACACTTTTAGAGTGCTATGAACAGGCTTGCCCTCTTCCTCGAGGTCAAAGCGGTAAAGGAACCGTCTTGGTAGAACCTGAAACCTCAGGAAATCAACCGGACCACTTCTGAACCCTTCTTACAAAAGCAATAAGAATGAGGACTGGTTAAACTTCCGGAACTCACATCGTGAATATAAGAGGCTCGTTAAGTGTTCAAAACGAGCCTCCTTTAGAGCATACTGTGAGAAACTGGAAAGCGGAAACTTCAAGGGTGCGCGGTGTCCTTGAAAGAGATGATAATTTGCCGAACTCCAGACTGGAATCAGTACAGAGCCTCTTGGAAGCACATCATCCAGGAGTACTGGTGAGAGAATTTGAAGGGGAAGAGTTGACGGTTCTTGCAACCCCTTCAACACGTAGGTGTGAACGGAAACGATGCGAATGCTTCGGTCGTCAGGTTCCGCTTCGTGTTCAGCCTCCGCTCCACTCGCTAACACCAGATGTCTCGAGACGAGAATACCGCAGGAGGTGCAATCCCTCCCTTGGCAGCGGCCCCCGTCAAGGTGCTCCCCGTTTGGCGGCGCAATCCGGCGGCATAGTTCCGCGCAATTTGCGCTTGCACAACAGACGCTCTCGTCGATCTCCACGAGGACACCATTGGACTAGTCACGAACGTGTTGGAGGATTGCTTCTACGTCAGTCCAAAAAAGCAGCTCATACACCGGTTGTCAGTGAGTGAAGAAGCGAAGCTAAATCACTTGCTGCACGAGCTGACGCTGGGTGACCGTATTCCCAGCCAGTTGCTTCGAGAAATGTGGCAGCTGGGTGGGAATAATGTTGACGCAGAGTTATTAAAATCCCTATGCATGCGACAGCTACCCGAAGCGCAGTATCACGTCGGCTTACAATTTTCGACTCTTGGAGCAGACGTTGCTATCTGGTCGACACAGGCCCTGAGGTGTCAGTTCTGCCCACACCCTTGCAACTGGCTGCTGGTACTTACGGCTTCAGGCAGGTGATCATGTACCTCGGATTGCGCCGAACGTTTTTGTGGCGATATTACAGACTTCCTGTGCCACTATGGGCTGTTGGTGGACCTACAGAACAAATCCCTAATAGACCTTGGAACCTCTTTAAAGTCGTAGGGAAAAATTTCCACCTGCGCAAACCATACTCTTTGCATTGTCTTCGAGGACATTGCCGACCATCGCAATCGCGCACTCCCAGCTGGTTAAGCACGATGTGCAGCACCATATCAACATACCGGCTCCCCGATCTTCTCAAAGCTGCGTCCTCTATCATCCCAGAAGCAATTCGATGATCTTTTAAAACAGGGTATTTGTAGACCTACAAACAGCTACCAGTCATTTGCACTCCATATGGTCCCTAAGCCAAATGACGAATGGAGGCTCTGCGGAGATTATAGGCATTTGAATGTTCAAACAATTCCCGACCGACACCTTATTCCACTCATCCATGATTTTGTGCATTCCCTGACAAACTGCCGCATTTTCACGACCTTTTATCTGGCCAAGGCGTACCACCAAATCCCTGTAGCTCTCGGAGACATACCGAAAACGGCTATTTGGACACCTTTCGGACTCTTTGAGTTCACCAGAATGACATTTGGCTTGTGCAACGTCTCCTTGAAGTCAAACTCGTTACAGACGTTGAAAAATTCAAATTCCTATAGAAGCACACGAAATTTCTCGGCCACATGATTACCCCTGACGGAATTCAACCTGACTCAGATAAGGTTAAAGCGATCAAAAACTTTCCCCTGCCAACCACGATGAAGGATGAGCGAAGGTTATTGGGCATGTTAAACTTCTATCATCGTTTCTTACCCAATGAGCGGCCAACACAAAGTTGTCCTAAATGCTTAGTTGTCTGGGTCCAAAATGAAAGACTCCTGCGAGGTTGCGTGGTCTGCTGAGGCAGTCCAGGTGTTTAAATTTGTCAAAGAACAGCTTTTCAATGCAACACTACTCGCATTTCCTCGGCCAGATGCACCCTTAGCTGTGTCCAGCGATAGGTGCCGCTCTGCACCAACGGGTGAACCAAACCTGGCAATCGTTGAGTTTCTTTTCGAAACAACTCAACCCAGCTCAACATAATTACAGCGCCTACGATTGTGAGCTACTCACGACGTACCTCTGCATTAAATGCTTCCGTTTCTCCCTTGAAGGAAGGCAGTGGTGTGATCCAATGTCACAGTCATTTGCTGGTGTTGTGTTAGAGGAATATAGACTCGGAAACAGCTACAGGGGCGGATAGCTCGGAAGCTGTTGTCCACTCTACCAAAGGAGCTCTAGAGCTTTACCTCTGACCTGCACCGAAAAAGAGGAACGAAGAGCTCGTAAGCCTTTTTCCTACGCCTTTGCCCTACGCTTAGGATCAGTGAAACAACGTGTTCGGTTCTGAAGCCTACATTTTTCAGTGTATCTTGTTATAATTCCTTAGCCTGATATATACACCTTATTTGCTTAATTTGTTATCACCATGTTCACGGAAGACTTACTTTCGCACGTAAACAGAAGGTCCACATAGCATCACCTCGGCAACTTCGGCAATGGAGCTTTATCCGCCAGTTTATTCCCGACATCCAGCACGTATCTGGAAAAGACATCGTTGTTGCGGACGCTTTGTCTCGAATCTAGGAGGTCATAGTCCCCGCCATGGTCAACTATATGGCAATCGCTGAGGCTCCTTGAGTTTCCTATCTTCGGCTCAAACTCTTACTCACTCACAAAGTTCACGATCTTCTACACCCAGTCATCAGGATGACGAACTGGTTAATTACTTAAAAATACTTCTGGTCGTCCATGAAGAGAGACTCGAAGGAATACAAGTATCGAATCACAATCAGGTCGTCAGGTTTGCGCGGTGACGTAAAGTAATACCCTCAAGTGGCATTACGGTACAATCATGTTCAAAGGCCCTCTATCGAGAATGGATCCCACATTTTGGTGAACCAACCGTAATCGTCACTGACCAGGCAATGTAGTTTCTACTCTTTTCATGAAGTTACACAAGCTACTGGGTTTCAAACATCACAGGACGACTGCATACCATCGGTAGTCCGGGATGCTGGAACATTGGCATCGGACACTAAAGGCCACCTTAATGGCTCGCGATGATCAGTCGTGTTCGCAGTCCTTACATTTCGTCCTGCTCTGCCTTCGCACAGCTTACAGAGAGGAAATCACTGCCAGCCCCGCGGAGATGATGTACAGGGAGAATCTGCGGCTCCTCGCCGACCTTGTGCTGGATATCAGAGCAGGATTAAGCGACTCTAACATGCGGCCTCTGCTTAGGGATGCAGCTTCGAAGCTGCGGCAAACTCCCCTTTCCCGACATACGACGCCGGAGGTCGACACCCCAGGGATACCGGAACTTGCTCACAGGTCCTCATTACGGTTGATGCGCCTCAGAGGCCACTGCACCCATCATACAAAGGCCCTTTTGGAGTCCTGAAGCAACGGGAGCAGTTCCACGTTCGGGGAGGGTCCAAATGGGTCTCCTTGTCGAGGCCGAATGCCGAGTGTGGGTGTGATTCTTCCTTTGTTTCTTCTTCCTTTCAAGGATATCGAACTGGTGAACTCCGGCGTAAAACCGGCACGTCTACATTTAATTTTTAAGGCAGGCCTAGACCGGATACCAGCTGTTGAACCATTGATGATGTTAGAACAAATTAGATTGCCATAAATCCTCCCCCTTTATCTGAGCTTGGGGTCAGCATACTATGTAAATCGCATGACAGAGTTCTGTAATTTTTGTCTATATTTTCACAGATATCGAAAAAGTCAATAGTTTCATTCCTTTTGGAATAAATAACGATTTAAAAAAGAACCCCTCATAAGTGCAGATTGTAGACCAATCAAACCCAAAATTCAATTCAGAGAAGAGAAATTTGAAGAGCTCCAGGAATGCTTCCCAGATTGTGGTACCTTATTTTACTCTGCTCAAATGCATTACATACAGAAATATTCTAATTACTTTCCATCAACGGCCATACCAACCAGGGACTAATTTTCATAGAAAAAATTACAATCGTTCATGCATATCGCAATTCTTCCTTTTCTTCCTTTATTTCCCATTTCCCTATCAAAAAAAATTGTTTCCTTTTTTGTGCTCTATTCCTTGTAAGCATTTCCACCACCATGTTCATCCTCAGGAGAGTCCTGAATACTTTTTATAGCCTGTAACATTCATATCAGGATTTTCCAGGATGTCCTTTACATATATATATATATCCACCATGCGCATATTTTCATAATTTTCTGTTTCAATTTACACTTGAAGAAAATTTTAACTTGGCTTTCCTGTTTACAAGGGAGTCCCATCTTCTGTGAAAAATTGCGGAAAATTGCCGGAAAAAAAAGTTGAGCGAAAAATCCTTGTTACTTGATTTATATTATGTGACACATGTCCACCTGAAGAGTCGTCATCATTTTCCATTTGCATGTCTGGGGGTAGTTTCTCGCTTAGATGCATCGACTACCAAAGGATAACTGACTGGATAACACCATTGAATAGACATGGCAACGATAAGGACGAATCCTCTGATTCGTCTGCTAAAGAAGTTACTTTTGAACTTTGTGAAAACGTGGCATCAAAGGTTAGTCGGTTGAAGTAATTTACTGGAACGTAAGTTGGGTAAAAGGATATCGGTTTACGTGTGTACGATATGATGTCCTTGTTCCGGCTCCCGCTGCGGTTGATATCTCGAAATAATAACATGTGCGAAAAAGGTGGCATTCAAAGTAGAATAATGAGGGACTTATCTAAACATGGTTAAGTGAGAGAATGAGATGATTGTTCGATAGTTTCTACGTTTCTTTACGATTGCAAAGGGATGAAAATCCTTATATCTGTGGGTGCCCTCGCAATGAGGGCAGGTTACGTTCTGTGGCAGGCCGCAAAAGATCCATCGTCCTAACGAAATACGATCCTAGCATTGCTCCCATTATGTCCTCCTCTCAAACATTGCCTAATCAATGTCCACTTCCCAACAGATTGGAAAAGTGCTTGGATAGTTCACATCCCAAAAAAGAACCAAAATCCTTTAAGTCCCGATAGCTACAGGCCTATCTCGATCCTATCATCCTCCGCCAAGATCTTCGAGCGGATCATAAAAGCAATCATTGATGAACACTGTGACTCCAAACAGACACTCTCCGACTTTCAATTTGCTAGCCGACCCAAACGTACAAAACCTCTGAAAGTCAAGCTTCTCTGCCCCCTGCTCTACCCGAATCGAACGACTCCATCACAAAGACCGCAGAAGCCTACGCCACTGTTTCAATATCTACAAAAAACGAAGACCGCTCCAAATAAATCTTCAACCAGATCCTCTAGGAAACCTGCTAAACGCCCCGTATCGACGCCGTCCCAGCCCGACATGCCCTCAACTTCCTCACTAAATATCAAACCCACCCCAATCCCCTGATCTGCCAGGCCATTCAGATCGAGATCCTCGAAGAGAATCTTCTACAAACTCATCTGTTCCCTAAAATCCTCTTATCCCTCCATAACCGGAACCTTTTTTTACCCCCACGGTTTAGTACTCTTCCACTCCGGTAACTGCTGCCCATTCGATCTTTTTCGCAAGTAATTTTCAAGACCCATCCATTCCCAGCACCAATCCTAGCTTCCTTTTTCCAAACCAGCCCGACATGCCCTCAACTTCCTCACTAAATATCAATTCCACCCCAATCCCCTGATCTGCCAGGCCATTCAGATCGAGATCCTCGAAGAGAATCTTCTACAAACTCATCAGTTCCCTAAAATCCTTTTATCCCTCCATAACCGGAACCTTTTTTTACCCCTACGGTTTAGTACTCTTCTAAACCGGTAACTGCTCCCCATTCGATCTTTTTCGGAAGTAATTTTCAAGACCCATCCATCCCCAGCACCAATCCTAGCTTACTTTTTCCAAACCAGCCCGACATGCCCCCAACTTCCTCACTAAATATCAATTCCACCCCAATCCCCTGATCTGCCAGGCCATTCAGATCGAGATCCTCGAAGAGAATCTTCTACAAACTCATCTGTTCCTTAAAATCCTCTTATCCTTGCAGAACCGGAACCTTTTCTTACCCCCACGGTTTACTACTCTTCTACTCCGGTAACTGCTCCCCATTCGATCTTTTTCGCAAGTAATTTTCAAGACCCATCCATCCCCAGCACCAATCCTAGCTTCCTTTTTCCGAACCAGCCCGACATGCCCTCAACTTCCTCACTAAATTTCAAACCCACCCCAATCCCCTGATCTGCCAGGCCATTCAGATCGAGATCCTCGAAGAGAATCTTCTACAAACTCATCTGTTCCCTAAAATCCTTTTATCCCTCCATAACCGGAACCTTTTTTTACGCTTACGGTTTAGTACTCTTCTACCCATAAATAATTAGAATCCGAAAATACACCACTGGGGCTTCCTGGGGGTGGGGCAAATGGAATACCTCGAGTCTTACCAGAAAGATTTAATCCCAATTGGTAACAGAAACCGCGATCCGTGAATATGGATTGCATCCGAGAAAAAAAGATACTCATTTGACGTCTGGAAAGCTGAGCAAATCAAGGACTACCTGTAAAACCTAGCAGGGAACGGGAAGAGCGTCTGGGAGGACGCCACCCCTAACATAATCCAAAGACCAAAATTACTTACAATCTAAGCATTCGTAATATCTTCATCTACAGGACGGGAAAGGATATAAGGAAAATCTTGCAGTTTTTCTTTCCGCTTCACACTACGGAGTCAGATTTTACTGACCATCCCCGACACATGTCATAATCCCGAACCGGACCGGCGACGCGCTAAGATACAACTGATATGACAAAGGCGCGAAAATCGCTTAGCTGAGAAAAGATATTTATGGTCATGCCATATTGGACAAAGGTTCCGGAGCTGATCCGTAATAATCAAAGGAATATTTATCAAATACGTAAACCATATTCTGCCGAGAATCTTTTTAATATGGCGGATGACATTTTTCCTACCCAGGCGCCATCCCTTGGATTTATCTTTTTTTCGGAAGTAATTTATCTTTGGCATATAAGGATTGGCGCCCATGGATACTGTAACCGCTTGATTGAAAGATTGCTGTTGTTTGTTCGGTGGATAATTGTGTTGCATGAATGAAAGGAGGAAGGATACATATAGGGGAAGGTGGTGTTATTGGGGGGTGGAGTAGACGAGGCCAGGGCGATGTCGATCCTATGGGCGGTTGAATATGATCATCTTACCGCTGCGATAACTGCTGTTTTGGTGGAAAGGGTTAGGTGGTCTGAAGGGAGGGGATGGTGGTGGTATGTGGGGTTAGTGTTATGGCTGCGTATGTGGGAGTAAAACTGGATGAGGTTGTTTTCATGGGCTTGACATTTGATGAGGAATTTGGTTAGTGAGGTAAGGATGATTTGGTCTATGCGGAAGCACTTTACCTCGTCGTAGACAGCTTGGTTGGAGTGGTTATTGGACTGGGAAAGGGAGAGGCGGAAGAACCTCCTTTCGCGAACCCGAAGGCGCTCCATTTGAGCTGAGGAGACGTCACACCATGCGACGAGTCCATATGTAATTAAGGGACGGATTAGCTGCTTATAGCAGTAGAGTTTGACTTTGGGGAGGATGGCGGAGTCTTTCTTAAGGATGGGCCATAGGGTTTTTAGTCCTGTTAGGGTCTTTGAAATGATGGAATTTACCTGGGGTACGGGTGATAGGCGGGTATTGAGGGTTATTCCCAGGTATTTAGTGGATTGGACGGAGGGAATGGTTGAAGGTCCGATCTTGATAGTGAGGTTGCGGGTGGCGGCCAGCATCTTGCAGGTAAAGGTGGCTCTACCGCGGAAGACGATGGCTTCGCATTAGCAGGGGTTGAGTAGGAGTTTCCAGGATTGGAGGAATTTGTTGAGGGTTTGGATTGAGGTATTGATGCGGTTTTGGGCGGATTATATTCTCCGGGAAGAGGTGTAGAGGATCAAGTCGTCAGCGTATTGGATGGTTTTGACTGCTTGGGGGGAGCTGGTAGGGTGCTGGAGTGGGATATCGGCGGTGTATAGGGTTGCTGACAGAACTGAGCCTTGGGGGATGCCTGCGGGAGGACTGTAAGGGTCGGACAGGGTACCGTGGATACGGACTAAGGATTGGCGATCAGACAGGTAGTTAAGGACGAGTTTGCATAATTGTGGGTGGAATTTGAAAGTGAGGCCGTCGTGCCAGACCGCGTCGAAGGCTTTCTGGATATCGAGGAGGCAAGCTGTGGTGGGGATGTTGTTGTTTAGTTAGGATAGGATGTCGGTTTTGAGGACTAGGAGGGCGTGTGAGGTGCCGTGGCTGCGCCTGTTGGCAAACTGGAAGGGGGGATAATGGCGTGGTCGGTGATGTGTTGGAGCATGATATCGTGGATGACGTGTTCGAAAATTTTCGATGTCACGTTGAGGAGGGAGATGGGGCGGTAGCTGCCCGGGGAAACTGAAAGCTGGTCCTTTTTTAGGATTGGAACGATATGGGATTCTTTCCATGGAGAGGGAAAGTATGCAGATAGCAAGCATTGGTTGAAGAGTTGGGCGAGAAATGGACATAGCGATTTTGTACATTTTTTTAGGATGATGATAGGGATATGGTCAGGGCCAGATGACTTTTTGTTGTTTCGGGAAAGGATGATAGATTCTACTGTCTGGGGTGTGACGGAATGTATTGGTAGGCAGTTGGGTGCTGTCTGTTGGGGTGGGGGGATTGGGAAATGGGTGTATATGGATGGTGTGGTAGTTAGGTTGTGGATGTATTGGCGCACCGCCGTTTCCGTGGGTGGGTCGGACAGATGTAGAGTAGTGCTATGGGCAGCCAGGAAGCTGTTGGCAATCAGGTCGGCGTGGGCTTTGGGGGAGGACGCTGGCTGCGCGCGGTTTCGCAAGGCGAGGGCAAGTACCACGTAGTTTGCTGCACGTTTGCCTATTGAGCGAGATATTCGCATGCTTCACAGCGTAGTGGTCCGCGTATAGCGTCTGAATGTGGGATTGGATGAGGTGTGACAGCGAGTAGATACGTGATTTAAGGAAGTTAAACAGGGGAGCGTATCTATGGCGGTGGAGTTGGCGTCTTAGGGTGGCTTTCTGCTTGATGAGGTCGAGGACAAGGGATGGGAGGGTGATTAGGCCCTGGTAGTTTAGAGGTTTGAGGGGGATGGTTTCATTGCAGGCTTGTTGAGTAAACTTCGTGAACTTTTCCACGGCGGAGTCGATTTCGGAAGGAGACGGATTGAGCGGGAGGCAGATAGTCGAGAGTTTATCGGCTAGTTTGTGGTTGAGTCGTTGCCAGTTGGTGGCAGCGTAGTTGGGAAGGAATTTAGGCTGGGATTTGGGTAGGCGATCCGTGGTGTTAAGGTGGAAAACCACTCCGTCATGGTCACTCATGCCTGGAATGGTGGGAAGGTCTTGGGGGGAAGTGGGGTGGCTAGGGTGAATGAGGAGGTGGTTACTTACCAGGAAGAGGTCGATGAAGGAGTGGGTATTTCATCGGTGGTAGGTGGGTTGGTTGGTGGGGAGGAGGGTAAGCTGTAGAGGTTGGGAGTGCAGCGTGTACCAGTTGGCTAACCTATTGCCATTGGCGTTTATGGTGGTGTTATACCATGTATTATGTTTGGCGTTTAGGTCGCCCCCTAGTACGAGGGAGAAACGCTTGTTTCGGCTGACTGGGAGGGCTTTGAGGTGTTGTGTAAGGTTGAAGATATCAGCGGGATTGAGGGTTTGGTCGGGACAGTAGCGGCTACCTAGGAATGTGATGGAGGAAGGTGTGGCGGTGGAGACAACGGTTAGCTCCATGGATGGGGCAATAGTGTTTGGGATGTAGACCCGTTGAGCATCTAGGGGATTTGCCACTAGTATGGCTGTGCCTCCGCCTGGGCGGTCAACACGGTCGGAGCGGAAGGTGGTATAGTTGGGGATGTGCAGCTTATGCCTTGGGTGCAGTTTGGATTCGGTGAGAAGGAGTAGGTTAGGTTTGTGGACGGACAAGAAATTAGTTAGTTCGTGACGTTTTTGTCGACTGACCACCGAATTTATGTTCAGTAATACCACTTTAGTGGACATTACTGGGGGACACTTGGCAGAGGAAGGAGAGGAGAGCGAGTCTCTTCTTCATCGGCGAGGAAAGGGAGTTGTATGGGGGAGGAATGAGGTGAGTTGGGAGGCTAGTTGGGTGGTGGAGGTCTTGAAGAGGGAGTGTATCTCGAAGTCGAGGTCAAAGGTGGGGACTGGGCGCGAGGCGTTCCTGGCCATCGCAGCGTAAGAGAGTGGTGGGGACGTAGGGTTGTACGGGGCGGGGACCTGAACGGGTTTTGGTTGGGGACCGGGTTTGGTTGGTGGAGCAGGGTTATGCTTTGTGGGGGGGGGATTGCTGTGTTTGGCGGGCGCGAGCTTGCACGAACATCGGGCAGTTGCGATAACTAGCCGGATAAGTGTTGGCTCCGCAGTTGACGCAGGATAGATTTTTTTCCTGCTTCTTTGGGCATTGTCGTGGCCCGTGAGGGGTGTTGCATTTAACGCAACGGTAAGCCAGATTGCAATTTGACGCTGCATGCCCAATGCGCTGGCAGTTCCGGCATTGGGTGATTTCGTGTAGCTGGACGGCCTCGAACTTCACGATGCAGTGAAACATCGCCCTGGCTTTCGTGAGAGTGGCCTGCTGGAATTTGGGGGAAAAAGTTTGAAGGAAGAGGTGGAGGGGTTTCGCGTTTCGTCGTATTGACGAACGCTGATGGCTTCGGAGATGCCGAGGCGGTGTAGCTCCTTGAAGATTTCATCAGGAGAGTATGTAAAATCTAATCCTCGAAGGACTAGGTTGATTGGTTTGAGGTGTGACGGAGTATACGTGAAGAAGGGGTGGTTTCCTTCTTTAAGTAAGTTTTTTGCAGAATCGTAATCTGCTTGGGAGGTGGCGAGGACGTGGGTTGAGCGTACTGATGTTTTTTTAAGGGATATATTGTTGGGGATTGAGGACAGAATTTTTGTTTGTGATATCTTTAGTGGTTGTGGGGTCCGCGCGGATAATTAGCGGCGGGAGTTTTTCCTGACTTACCCTTGGTGGAGTGGATTTGGCTGGTTGAGCGGCTTGCTGCGTGATTGTGGTGGTTGTTATCGGGGTGTGTGTGGTTGGTTGTTGTAGCTGTCGGGCTGGATGTTCGGTGACATTGGTTATTGTTGTAGTTAGATGGGGTGAGGGTGTAGATGCTATTGCCGGGGCTTGAAAAAAATTAAGTCAGCAACGTTTCTAGAAGACAGGAACTTCTTTCTCGCAGTCTGTTTTTGACGTAATATCTATGGTAGAAAAAAACAGATGCGGCAAACTTTGCCTGAGATGGAGCGATAGCGTAGGACAGGACGCCAGGCAGGTTTTTGGGGCTATCGAATTGTTAGACCTCGGCACAAAACGGGTTGTCTCGAGTCCCTTATTAAGGCAGGCCTAGACTGGATACCGGTCGTTGCTCCGTTGATAATGATGATGAAGATTAAAAGTGAAATCGAAACACAATAAATTAAAATAGAGCAAAGGTAAGCTTGAAGATAAAAGATAAATAAAATTAAACTCTCACGAGTTGCTAGCGCAGTTCGCTGCGGAGACCAAAGCTGATTTAGTACTCATCAGTGAGCAGTACCGAAACAAGAGCCCAGTTTCATGGCACCCAGACATATCAGATACCGCTGCCATCTGGGTTCGGGACGGCACCCTCCTGGGGGTTGTTGCCCAAGGCCGAGGGGACGGCTTTGTCTGGATTCGGTGTTCAGGCATAACGTTTTTTATTGTCGATCTTACGCCGAATGAGACGATGCCGGACTTTCGTCGGAGGCTTGATGCTTTGGAGGACGCTATCTTAAGCACGGATGGGCGGATCCTGGTCGGAGGTGACTTCAATGCTAAGGCACTGGAATGGGGCATGCCTCACACAGATTCCAGAGGGAAACGAATTCTGGAAATGGCGACGAGAACAGGACTGGTAGTTCTAAACACCGGATCCACCCCAACGATCCGGCGCCCGGGCTGCGAAGGAAGCATTCCAGATGTAACCTTCGCATCGGAATCACTGGTGTCGTTGGTGGACGGGTGGCGAGTTCTGGAAGACTTTTCGGCAAGTGACCACCAATACATTGCTTTCGAAGTGGTGGACACAAATTCTCGGTGTGCACCACCCCAGCGATCTTTCTGTGTATGGAACGTCGCGAAAGTGAACACCGGGAAGTTTGTCGAAAACTCTGGGAACAGGTGGGGCCATGCTGAAGGGTACTCCTGGGGGCGGTGGCGCCGCGGCTGACACTGTCATAAATTCAGTTATGAACCTGATAACGACGGTCTGCGGAGCCTCCATGCCTCCCCCCCTGGTGGACAGTGGAAATCGCAGAGCTCCGGAAGGAGTGTCACAGGCTCCGCCGCTTAACACAACGTCTAGGCGACCGGGGGGAGTCATGTACCATAATAATGGAGTACAAATCAGCCAAAAGGAGACTCCGCAGTGCAACAAACAAGAGCAAAGCTCGCTGCTGGCAAGATCTGATCGACGAGGTGAATGGGGATCCGTGGGGACTCGGTTACAAACTTGTAACCCGAAAAATCGGGGCTCTGCGGAAACCCTGTTCACTTAAGGCCGAGCAAATGGACCGCATTGTGGGGGCACTCTTCCCTGCACACCCCGTATGTGATGGTGACGTCGGCGCGGAGAGCGCAGAGGACTGTCCACTTTTCTCTATAAAAGAGTTGGAACAGGCAGTTCTCTCTATGAAAAACAAGAAGGCGCCAGGACCCGATGGTATTCCAGCAGAGGTATACAAACTGGTATTCCAACAACGGCCAGACCTACTGCTCGGCGCATTCAGCGCTTGCCTGAAATAGGGCATTTTCCCTGCTCGTTGGAAAGTTGCGAGGCTTGCGCTGATCCCTAAAGGGAAAGGCGATCCCGAACTGCCGTCTTCATACCGCCCACTATGTATGCTTGACACTGCTGGGAAAGTGCTCGAAAAGCTCATCAGAAGTAGATTCGCTGAAGCGATACACGCTGCCGGAGATTTATCTATCCGGCAGTTTGGTTTTAGAGCAGGGAGATCGACAATTGATTCTGTCATGCAGGTCGTGGACAAGGAGGTATATCGTAGACGCCTCGCGCAAGTACAGAGACGGGGAGCTTTACGGGAGGCGTCTGTGTACCGCAGAGTCTCTGAACCGGCCGTGATGGTGATCGCGGGAGTTATCCCCGTTGCCCTTCTTGCTAGGGAGCGTCAGGCCATATACAAGCGCAAGGGAGGTGGTTGCTCGCGAAGAACGGCAACACACTCTAGACGAGTGGCAGCTCTCTTGGCAAAATGAAACTAGAGGCAGATGGACTGCGCGGCTCATCGGCAACTTAGGTGCGTGGCTGAATGGGAAGCATGGTGAGACTGACTATTTCCTTACCCAATTTTTAAGTGAGCATGGAAGTTTTCAGTCTTACCTGCACAAGATTGGAATGGCGCGTTCTCCGGATTGTGTGTTTTGCAATGGAGCTGTGTACGATGCCCACCACACTTTTTTTTCTTGTGGAAGATGGGATGGGTTTCGTCAGCAGCTCTATTTAAACACAGGGCATCTCTCTCCAGACAACGTTGTGGAAGAGATGCTGAGGACTGCTGACAGGTGGAACCGTGTTGCCCATTACGTTCGGGCCATTCTCGTTGCTAAGAAGATAGAACTCGCCCGGTGGAGGAGCCGGATGGGAGGGGGCTCCTTGAACTGACAGTTCTCTTCCTCCTCTCCCCTCCCGTTGGTGAAAGGAATTCCCTGATTTGAAGGGTCCGCAGGGCGGGAGAGTTCGGGCGCTGGCCCGAAGTGATGTGACAAATGGCTCCAGGTTGACGATGGGAAGGTGTTTAGTTAGTAGTCCGACGACGTACCGAATCGGGAGTCCAACACTGTGTGCGTAAATGCATTCACCTATCCTACCCCAAAAAAAAACTAGGAAACCAAAATAAATAAATGGAAAATGAACTTAAATAACTGTAAAAGAAGGCAGATTGCAACCATTCTACTTCACATGGCAGTGATTCTTCATTCTTGCTTAATTCTTCTGCTCCGTTTCACAGTCATTTCGCAACAGGCTCTCGATAATTTAAAATTTTCTAATTAGAATATGCATATATTGTACCTGTCTATTAGACAAGAGGTACCTGACAACAACAACAGAACAACATTAAGTGTTGTTGGGCGACTTCAGCCCCATTCCAAACAGGAAATGCAACATTTTTGTGGAAAAGCCTACCATGGTCTGGGATCTGATCTTATGTATCTGTATCTGCATAGAGTCGGGATCTTAACCTGTAACAAAGTTTGTCATTTCATCTTCGCCTGTGACTGCGGGATCCTCGTTTGCGCGCGCGCGCGTCATTCATATGTCGCTGTTATTTGGTTATTTTCTTCATCGTAGTTATTTTTTGCGGTTATTCGTATCTTTTTCAAACTTTTTCAATCTTTTTTCTTTAAAAATCATGTACACACACGCTACACTTGTTCTTCAAGCGAAATGAGATTGTACCTGTTGCACAAGAGGTTACAGGGAGTGCTACCTTGGCACCAGGTCTCATCCATCCATGTATATATATATATAATGTGTAATCGATATAATGGAGACCGGCCGGATATTTAAATGAACGCCAAACCTTCTCAGGTCTTTTGATTTGACTGGGACTTTTCCAGGTCCAGGTCCAACGAATTTTTTTCCCCTTATCGGAGTCATGGAAAAAGATGGAAAATCATCATGCGTACTCTAGGAGACGAGTTCATATGAGCTCATATTTATATTATGTTGGGGTTTTGCATGTCTCCACCTCAGGTTGGAGTAGAGATGGACGGGGGATATTTGTTATTTCCACCTTCCTGCTCGCAGGGTTTGGAGGCTAGGTTTTCCGTCTTTTTTTCTATTATAACCCAGTAAATTATAACTGAACATGGAAGCGGCTGGCTGGAGGGAAAGTAGTGTAAATTATACGAAAAGCATTAGGGAAAACGATAATTAAGTAGCGCAGAAGATAACGGGTTAGCTGAGAAGACACATCATTTGCAAAGTTATCTTAGTGGCATTTTAAATACATCGAAGTGGATTTGATGCTGTGTGTCACATAGATCGTTTCTAGATATGCAAATGGAAATAGAGGAAGTTCCAATACGTTGGAAAGATAAATTTTAAATGAATGCCGAATGCACTTTTTTTTTCTACTGAGCATATGAAAAGACTAAGGATGAAGAGTTATGCACGCAATTCCGATTTCCAAATAGTTACGATGATATTGAGCCCCCCTATTGGGCACTTGAAAACTGGATGGGAAATTTGTATGCTGATTTTCCGGTTGCAAGAAATAGCAAAGGACCGAACATTGAACCTTTGCAGCTATCGATGCAAAAACCAGAACAGGATTATGATACAAGACATTTGATAGCGGACAAGGGACGAGAAATTAATAGTCATTTAGTGATGCGAGTAGAGTGAAGTTAATTGAAAAGTATAGGGAAGTTGAGCTTGGATGGGAAAACTAAAAGCGAACAAACGAAAATGGAAGACACTTAGACTTGGTTATTTGGAAAAGCTTTTTATTTTCCAGATACTGTGTTTCTGGAACCAGTTGTCCTCTTTTCAAGGCGAGTTCTTTTTAAACTTAGTTGTGCATATACCTGGTGGTCAAAGGGTAGTATAGGTCCCGGGACGAAACGTGGATTGGTACCCACGATGGAGTATAAAACCTGGGAAATGCCTGCTGAACCAACACCCACAGCTCTACTACCAAACCCTATCTCCACCTCCACGTGGTGACCGCTGAGAGCTCTTTCTTAACGAAAAGCTGCAGACGAAGAAGGATGAAGGCGAGTCTCCCGCGCCTAAAAACGGGACAAATTGTACCAACTGGTCCTCCAGGTTGGGGGTTGGGTAGGGCTGACAACCCTACACGGAAAACAACTCGTTACGAAGCCACAACAGGAGCCTCGGACCGGACGGATTTTAAAACGACGGACCCGGCAACGACAAAGGAATAACGATTTGCGCATTTTCTCATGGAACGTGCGCTCCCTGTACAGAGATGAAGCTGATGAGCAGCTAGCCGATACCCTGTCCCAATATAGGGCTGATGTAACACCGTTACAGGAGATGGGTTGGACAGGGACCGGTTTCCTGAAGAAGAACCACTACACCATATATTATAGCGGTCATCCAGTAAACCATATGCTCGGAGTAGGTTTCTTAGACAGCCAAAAAATGAAAGCTGCTGTTATCGGCTTTGAAAACATAAGCGAACGGCTATGCGATCTGCGCTTGCGAGGCAAGTTTAGAAATATAAGCCATATAAACGTTCACGCCCCTACAGAGGAGACTGCAGAGTTGGAGAAGGATACCTTCAACGAAGCAGTAGAACAAACCCTCGAAGCCTGTCCCAGATATGATATCAAAATCATACTTGGGGATTTTAACAGCCAAGTAGGGAAGGAGCCAGTCCTCAGGCGATACATTGGCTCCCATAGCTTACACGAAAAAACAAATGATAACAGACTGCGGACTATTCAATTAGCAGCGTCACACGAAATGGTTGTTGGAAGTACCTGGTTTGCGCGGAAAGCGGTCCACAAACACACGTGGGCCTCTCTAGACGGGACGACTTTCAACCAAATAGACCACGTGTTCATCGAACGCCGCTACCTCTCAGCCTTGATGAATGTCAGAACATATAGGGGGGCCAATATAGACTCGGATCACTATCTCGTTGGCATGGTGCTCCGAGCTCGAATAACAATACCACCTAGAATCCCCTCTGACAATCAGGTGAGAGTGAACACTGAAGCCATCCACAACACAACCCTCCGTGACACCTATAAGAGGAAAATGGATACCGCGATAACCGCAGTCAACAGAGGACCTGGAGATGAAGCATCGCCAAATGATCTTCACAGCCTCCTGAAGAACGTTATCATGGATACGACCACAAACAAACCTGGCCCCGCAATAGGAGTCGGAATGGCTGGTTTGACGATGAATGTAAGCTAGCAACGGAACGGAAGAATTCCGCATACCGAGTAATGTTGCATTCTCAAAGAACGCGGGCACGCGCAGAGACTTATCACGAACTCCGTCGAGCGGAGAAGCGACTTCACAGACGGAAAAAGGAAGCCTGGGAGAACCAACAAGTCTGTGAACTAGAAAAGTACAGGGAGCAACCGCACCAGGCACAGAAGGCGGAAGTTTTACCAACAAGTCAGCAGGATGAACCCTTATACACCTCGATGCTCATCCTGCCGAGACAAAGAGGGAAATCTGATTCCCGACAGAATGGGCATATTGGAGCGATGGATTGAGTACTTTGATGAGCTATTGAACAACCAGAACATCGGCGAGTTGGAGGTCCCGCCAACTGAAGACGACGGACAAATACTGCCACCACCAAGTTTAGGAGAAACAGTCCGTGCAATTCATCGGCCAAAAAATTATAAGTCGCCAGGAGCCGATGGAATTACAGCCGAATTGGTTAAATATGGAGGTGACCAGTTACACCAAGTGGTTCATCAACTTGTGCCTGACAATTGGCAACGAGACATTATCTGCCTCATGCATAAAAAGGGAGATATCACGCAGTGCAGCAATTATAGAGTTATCTTGCTGAGTACCATCTGTAAGATATTCTCCACTATCTTGCTAGGCCGGATATCCCCATACGCGCAGAACATCATGGGCCCATACTAAAGAGGCTTCACTCCAGGCAAATCAGCAACAGATCAGATTTTCTCTGTGCGGCAAGCGATGGAAAAACTGTTGGAATATGGACAACAGTTGCACCATATGTTCATCGACTTTAAAGCCGCCTATGATAGCATAGCCAGGGTAAAACTGTACACGGCCATAAGAGAATTCCGTATCCCGACGAAATTAATAAGACTGACTGGGCTGACCCTGACCAATGTGCGAGGCCAGATAAAAGCAGCAGGATCACTCTCAAGACCATTCGACATCAACAACGGTCTACGACAAGGGGATGCCCTATCATGCGTCCTCTTTAACCTGGCCCTCGAGAAAGTGATCCGTGATGCGGAGGTAAATGCTAGAGGTACGATCCTCTTCAAGGCCACCCAACTACTGGCCTATGCTGCCGATATCGACATCAGGGAAGAACCACCCGAGACGTACAAACTGCCTTCATCCAGATCGAGCAGGCTGCGCGAGATCTTGGGCTGCACATCAATGAAGGCAAGACGAAATATATGGTGAAGCCGTCGAAAGCTCTCTGTCGACTTCGATGTGAGCCTAGCTCTGCTAAGGGGATAGCTGTGCCGTGCATTAAGAGCCAGGGACACTGGTCAGATAATGTGTATTGAACCGGTCTTAGTAGGCCACGTCCGTGATTTCCAGGATCAGCTAAGCGTAGGTCAGGCCTCAGGGAACTGGAGTAGGGGCTGGATCCCCGGGGGTACACCCGTTCTTGACTATTGCGGCCCGCTCCCTTGCACACGATACGTTGGTAAATTTTCCATGGAGAATAACAGGGAAGGAGGAAGAGCTGAGTGCGTTTGGGCGTAGCATAAGAAAGCGTCGTTCACCGCAACGATCAGCAAAAGACTCAGTGAGGGCTGACATGCTCTATGTCACACCGAGACGCCCAAATAAGAAGAGACCCTTATCAGGTGGTGCGACCGTACGTACAATACCTCGCCCGGATTCGGGAACAAACCTAGCTAGAGGCAAAGAGGAAAGGTTCATCAGGAAATGCGCAGCAGTGGTGAAGCGTATTCGGTCGGTAACGTTCCTCCAGAGGAACGTCAGCAAAGGCGTCGAAAACGCGCTAATAGAAGTGGAGGAACTATTGGATCGCATCTCTTTCCATAGGCGAACGTCGAGAGCAGCGGAAGACGATTGGAAAGCAGAAACAGCCACACTGCCCGCTGAGAATGCTGCTTGCGCCAAACGGACCGCAGACAGCCCACTTCAAAGCGAACTGGGGAAAAACCGGAAAGGGCACGACGTGCCTAAAGTAGACTCTATCAAAGTAGTTTCCAGGGCGCAAAAAAAGAAGGCGAAAAAGGAAACAACTGGCCATACCGCCAGAGACCCGTCTATCGAAAGACAAGGAGGCTGCAAACCAAAAGCCAGGACGGAAGGTAATTTTGAAATCCTGCAACGATCTGCACGCAAACACTCAGTTCCTCTTAGGATTTCTGATCGCAGAGTAAGACAAATTCTTTATGAAGAAATAAAATTTCATCCACTCAAACTGATAGTGGTGCAACAACGCGATTTCGATTCACGAAAAAGGGCTTGTGAAGCCTTTTTGTTCTTTGCCGATCTGTTAGGATGCGTTAATAAACAAAACATGCTGTATTGGAGTGGTAAGAACCTCCCGGAACTTCACGAGCAGATCTTGTCTGCAGAGCGTGTAACTATTTCGTATGCTTTATCGAGAACTGGCATTATTGGACCCTGGTTTTTTTAAGAAAACGACTAGGAAATTACAATTACTTGTGACCGTAATATCCGGATTGAAGAATTTTTCCTTCCTCTTCTCCTTTTTCTTCAGCCTTTGTCCCGTCTACAAGCGGGGTCAGCTCGTCGTGATCGGTTTCGCCATTTGGCTCTATCGAACGTCTGATCCGGGTGCAATTTTGAGGCTTTTAAATCCCCATCCAGCATATCAAGCCACCGTTGTTTCGGCCTGCCTATTGGTCGTTTACCATCGACTTTGATGTTCAGACCAATCTTGGCAAGTGAATTCTCGTTAGTACGAATTACGTGACCATACTATCGAAGAAATGAATCTGAAAGATGTGTGGCTTCAACAAGCCGGCGACACAGCTCCCACGGGACGAACATCAATAGCCCTCTTGGGCGAGCATTTTTCTGAACATCTTATCTCTGGGAGGTGATCTAGAATGACTACCACGTCCGCCACCCTTAGCGCCCTGTGGGGAAATCTCGTCTCAGTCAGTCTTCAGAGGCAAACGGATTCTGAAAATGGCGACAAGAACCGGGCTCGTAGTTTTAAACACCGGATCAACGCCAACGTTTCGGCACCCAGGATATGAAAGAAGCACACCTGACATCACTTTTCGTCGGAATCTCTGGCGTGGAGGCCCAGCCGCAACAAGGCTTCTATAAGCTGTTGAACGGCGAAAACTACCGAACTGCGGAGAGAGTGTCATAAACTCATCCGTTCGGCACAATGTTTACACGCCAACGAGGAGACATGCGCCATAAAGGTACAGTTTAGATCAGTAAAAAGCAGACTACGCAACGCGATAAATAAAAGCGAAGCCCCGTAGGGACTTGGCTATAAGCTTGTCACCCGGAAAATCGGGGCTCTGGGGAAGCCCTGCATAATAACAACCAACCAGATGAACCGAATTTTACACGCATTGTTCCCCAGACATCCGTTATGGGTTGATGTCAATAGCGCGGAAAGCCTTGAGGAAGGCCCCTTTTCACAATGAGAAAGCTCGAAGAAACGGTTCTCACTATGAAAAGCAAGAAGGCGCCAGGTCCTGATGGCACTCCGGCGGAAATTTACAAACTGGTGCTCCGCCAGCGGCCAGACTTGCTGCTTGAAGCGTTTAACGCCTGCTTGAAGGACCTATTTTTTTTATAAGGTGGTAAACATTTTCAAAAGACACTGGTCTGGACGTGTGTGGGATTCTTACCCACTAAAACCACCTTCAACTGCCCCCAAGCCCCGTGGAACCTCCATACGGTATAACATCACGGGGCCGACTCAGCTTATTTTAGCTTGGTCTCCTTTTGGCGTATGTAACCGCGTTCTTCTAGTTTTCTCTGCCTTTCGCAGTTTGTTCTGGATAGGTACGACCATGGAGTTGATCGCATCCCAGTCTTCCTGACATGCTAGCATTCTTCGCACCAGATTTTCTTGTACGAGTACCCCTCCTGGAGTCCCCTCTAGATTCTTCCTTTCCTCCACAAACCTTGAACAGTGGAGGAATAGATGCTCAGGGCCCTCTAGGACTCCATCGCAGTTTGGACGATGAGGTATCTAGTATAAACTTAAACATGTACTCCCCGTGAGAAACGGGGTAAGATTATAATTAATTTATGAAAGGTGCCTACATAACCTTCGTTAGCCAGATTTATACCCAACTGAACAAAAGCGTCTAATAGACTGCAGCCCCTTGCATTTGTCTCTCTGCTACCCCACTCACGGGCCAAGCATTGAAGTCACCAGCAAACACCCTTGGACTACGACCCCTTGCGTCGAGAACAAGTCCGTCAAGCATTTCCTCGAATTTGGACAGTGTCATACTTGGTGGGGCGTAACAGCTGCACACATACACCCCATTTATTTTAGCCCACACAAAGCCGCCATATGTCTGACTGCCAGTACATTGTATGGCTCGTCGACCGCATGCCCATATCGCCGCTCCACCAGTCGAATCTGCAACCCATACGCCACCGCGACGGTTTCTATAGGGTTCGATAATGAAAGCAATTTCCACTTCGGATTCGTAAGTGGTCAACTCGAGTAAATATTGAGCGACCCTGCAATGATTGAGGTTTATTTGGCTAAACCTCATTTTTTCATTGAAGTCAGCGACTTCCTAAATTCCGGGCATTTAACACTGCCGGCAATATGCCGGTAATCCCGTTCCTCACTTGCTTCGCACAATAAGCATTTGGGGTCCCTATTGCACACTTTGGCAATATGGCCTTTCTCCCCGCACCTTCTGCATCAATCGGACCGATCAATGCCGCTGGTGCATACCTTCGCGAAATGACCAAACGCCAGGCACTTGAAGTGCCTCATTAGAAAAATCTGCTCTCTCAAGCGACAGGCAACCCATCCGATTCGAACCTTCCCGACCGCCAATAATTTCTACGTGAACTGGTAATCGCAATGTGGCCATTTGAGTATTGCCGTAGGCTTTCCGCAAACTCACAATGGACTCCTCGGCAAATTCCTCCAACTTAAACTATTCCATCCATTTCTCCTTTGGACGTTACTTCATCGAGATCCTTGCACACAGACCTCATGTTTTTGTGTCCGTGCTGTGACATTCGCCACAAGTGAGTTCTTAACCTGAGTTTGGAAGCCACCAGTTTTCTCCAAGCTGGTTTTTTTTTTCAACTCAAATATGAGGTCACCCTTCTGGGTCCTTCGAATTTTGCTAATATTTCCGCCTGGATCTTTTAGGTCGGGGTCAACTTTGACCTTTTTCAGTATCTCTGCGTAGGATAAACTTCCATTGCTGGAGATCACAATTACTTCTGGGCGAATTCGCAGTTTTGCCTTTTTCTTCGCCCTTTTATTGACAACCTTGGTCCATCCAACGTTTTCATTCCCCTTGGATTTTGCCGATTCGATTGCCGTAGCTTGCACTTGGGGGACCTGCTTTCTCACTTCGGTGCTTTTAGTACCGCTTTTAGGAACTATTTGTATAGCCTTTTTCTCTAAGGCGCCTGCTGATTTCCCAAAGGATCCACATCTTTTTCCGCATTCTCTTGTTTGGTGGCAGGTTGATTGTAATACGATTAGGTGTCACTTGCGTCACATTTGGAATTCATTGCCTTCCCTCCGTTGTATCTTTTTTGATGTTTGGCATTGGCGTAGATCTCAAAGTTGACGAATTTCTTCTGATTTTGTTCTCTTCCTGCTCCTGGTCCTATCTACCGCCGTAAGGGCGAAAACTTAAGATAGGTGGTTGCCCGTGAAGAACGTCAACACATCCTCCATCCAAGTGGCAACTCTTTTGGTAAAATGAGCCAAGAGGCCGGTTGACTACGCAGCCCATCGACAATTTAGAGGTTGAACCGAACGCGCAGTGGGGTTGATTACTTCCTTACCCAATTGCTAAGCGGGCATAAAGGTTTTCAGTCTTACCTACACATGGTTGGGAAGGCGCGATCTCTTGATTGTGTGTTCTGTAATGGAGTGGCAGACGATGCTGAACACAGCTTTTTCTCTTGCGAGAGGTGGGACAGCTTTCGTCAGCAAATTTGTGCAGACACCGGGGAGCTGACAGACAGACAGACAACACTGTCAGAGGGATGCTGAAGAGCGCTGGCAACTGGAGTCGTGTTGCTCAATCTGTTCGGGCTCATCTTATTGCGAAGAAGATTGAACTCGACCGGCGGAGAGACTGGATGATAAGGGGTTCCCTGAACTAACAACTCCCTTTCGCGCCTTCTCTCCCGCTGGTGAAAGGGATTCCCTGATTTGAAGGCTCCCAAAGCCGGGTGAGCGGGAGGTCAAACGGTTCCAGGCTAGTTCTCTGATGACATGGAAGTGTTTAGTTGGTAGTGTTCAACAGCGTACTGCTGCGGAAGTCCAACCCTCTGTGAGAAAATGCAGCCACCTACCCCTCTGTAGTAAAGTTAAGAATAGCCAAGTTACCATCCACTCCAAAAACATATACCCCCTCCCCCCGCAACTTCATGGTTTCCTTTTTCAATTTTCCTTCCAGTGTTAAAACCAATCGAATACAAATATCTCGAACTTTCAATTTGTTATCCGAAAGCTAGCATTCATCTGGATATGAGGATACAATCAGAGTGACATCGAAAAGATATACTAAATGCAACTACAGTTCCCAATGCTTCCCTTTCGGATGGGATATTATTACTTACTACAACAATATATGATGCAGATCACGCATACGACATTTTGTCTGTTAACAAAAATGAATGCAAAAAACACCAACTGGAGCCAGTTACTCCGGGAAAAACTCCGATCGGCACCATTCTAGAAGACCTAGCGCGGATTCAACATCAAAAAACACTCCGACAATTGATCTAACAACAACAACAGGACGACATACATGGAATGTAGTAAGGCCAGAAAACAATGCTATAACATATATTTACATTGTTCTATTGTTGTTCTACTTCATAAAGAAGCGACCGCGCGTGTGCCAATGTGAAAGATCTTAGTCGTTGCTGATGTCCAGCATCTCTCAGTAACCATATATAACAATACATCGCGCCTGGTTTGGGTCCATTCACTCTTTGAAAGGTGAATTTTCTCATTGTTATCATTGGATATGTCATTGTTGCTCTGAAAGGATTCAAGATACTCAACCATTTACGAGTAACAAATGCGAAGAGTCAACAACACTGAAGTGGCAGGTTCAGAAAAGGATACAGATAAGACCTGAAAAAAAACACAAATTATATACGCTGATTCAGGGAGTTGGGTAGGTGGAAAGGAAAGATGAGAAAGCAGGGAGAAAAGGGAAAGGGGAAAAGGGGGCTAGGATAATACCTGCATCCTAGGCATTACCCCCGAGAAAGTTTCTCGGTGAAGAACGACCTGCGAATGACCGATCATACCAGGACACACTGGGAGTCTCTGAAGCCGTAGACAACTCCTTGTCGACATCGATGTGGTGATGTGAGCCTAGCTCTGTCAAGGTGGTAGTTGTGGCGTGTATCAGGAGCCAGCCCCTTCGGGACCCTGGTCGGGTAGTGTTTTTATTCGAGAGGTAGACTCCGGCTCCAGAACCCTCTTCTGTTTTTGGGCCATCGGTGTAGAAGACTTCCGTATATCCCGCCACGCATTCCTCTGGGTCTTCCCAGTCCTCTCTACGCTTCAGGGTAACTACATATCTTCTACCATAGGCGGGGCATTCACATAGGAAATGCTCCGTGGATTCCGCTTCCTCATTACAGGAGGGACACGCATCATCTTCGGTAATTCCTATTCTGAACATATGCCATAATTCACTAGGCCTGTCAGAATGCCCACAGTACACCTGCAAGTTCTCCTGCTTTTCGACAGGATAAACTTTGCGGTACGTATGTTGGGTTCTGACAGGAAAAGTTTGGTGTGTCGAGCAGCGTTTAGGCTCTGCCACCTGTCATTATGGGAAACTTGTTCCCAGTTTTTGAAAACAGATTTAGCCAATGGCACTGATACTCCAATTGCTGGCTCCGGTCCCGGCATAGGGGAGATTGACCCCTCTTTCGCTAAAGCGTCCGAGATTTCATTTCCCTCTATGCCACAGTGACCAGGTACCCAGAGTAGTTCCACCGTATTGAATCTAGACATAAAGTTCAAACGGTTTCTGCATTCCTGAACGATTTTCGAGGTGATCAAAGGACTGCTCAATGCCCTCAGTGCAGCTTGACTGTCACTGCAGATTGCGATGCGCCTGCCCTTCAACCGCTCGTCAATCACCCAGTTTGCCACCCTTAGGATCGCATAGACTTCGGCTTGAAAAACCGTTGCATATTGTCCCAAAGGAAAAGCCCACTTCTCGTTTTTATTCGAGAGGTAGACTCCGGCTCCAGAACCCTCTTCTGTTTTTGGGCCACCGGTGTAGAAGACTTCCGTATATCCCGCCACGCATTCCTCTGGGTCTTCCCAGTCCTCTCTACGCTTCAGAGTAACTACATATCTTCTACCAAACAGATGTATGGGGACACGAGAATCGGAAGGCATTGTAAGAACTGGATTCAGTCCTCCCAGTAACTCTTCCAATGCTCTGTGCCCCCCACATCCGTTGTTTTCCCATAGATCTAATCGAATTAGCCTATGAGCTGCTCTCATTGCAGTGCTTTGAATAAATATATCCAGGGGCTGCAAATTGAGTAGTGCACTCAGAGCTGCGCCGGATGTCGTGTTCATGGCACCAGTGATACCCAGACAAACAGTTCTTTGCAGTGCGGCTAGTTTACGGTGAAAACCTTTTTGTCTCACCTTAACCTACCACACTATGGATGCATATACGAACATCGGCCTAACGATGGCAACGTATATCCACATTTCCACATGAAGCCTGAGTCCCCATGTCGAGGCAAAGGTCCGTCTGCACAGCCCATAAGCTGTGAGAGCTCGTTTCATCTTCACCTCTACATGTTTGTTTCAAAGAAGTTTTTTATCTAGAATGACCCCCAGATATTTCACTTCTTCGGAGAGTTGAAGGGTAGTACCCCTCATCTCAGGGAGACAAAGTCCATCCAGTTTTCTCCTTTTTGTGAATAAAACCATTGTGGTTTTATTTGGATTAACTGACAACCCATGTCTAAGGCACCAGCTGTCTATCAAATCAACGGCACGCTGTATATTCCTACACACCGTTCCAAGATCCCGATCAACAGCAAGTACAGCCACGTCATCAGCATAAGCTTGAGCGTGTATTGGCAAATTTTGCAGTTCGCATAGCAGTGAGTCGATCAGCATACTCCACAGAAGCGGCGAAAGCACACCTCCTTGGGGGCAGCCCTTCGTTGCTTCCGTAGTCAGGTAGCGATCGACCCCTACCTCAGCGCACAGCAATCTTTGCGTTAGCATAGCATAGATCCACTTAATTAAAGCATCATCAACACCATGCGCTCTGGCGGCATCACAAAGTTTTTGAAAAGGCGCACAGTCAAAAGCCCCTTCAATGTCCACGAACACCCCCATCGCGTACTCACCATTCAAAGTTGCATCCTCTATCTTTGTGACCAAAGAATGAAGAGCAGACTCACAGGACTTTCCACGTTGGTAAGCATGTTGGTTTTCATTAAGTGGGTGTGACCTAAGTGCGTTTCCACGAATGTGACGCTCCACCAGTCTCTCCAAACCTTTCAGCAAGAATGAAGTCAAGCTGATCTGTCTGAAGTTCTTTGGATTAGAATAGTCATCTTTCACAGGTTTCGGTATGAAAACTACCTTAACCTGTTGCCAAGAAGAAGGCACGTAGCCCAGAGCAAGACATCCTCGAAACTTATTTCTTAGAGGTCGCTCTAAATGCTCCATACCCTCCTTTAGCATTGCCGGATAGATGCCATCCATGCCAGGTGCTTTGAAATGTTCAAAGGACAGTATGGCAGCTCTCACCTTTTCATGGGTAGCAACCGCTTTCGCAGTGTTCCAGTTCCCCTTGCAACACTTGCGTGTTGAAGAGGTTGCAATAACCGTCAACTCACCCCCTACCACTTCTCTCACCCGTTCTCCCGGGTGGTGTACTTCCAGGAGGGTCTGTACTGAGTCCAGTCTGGAGCTCGTGAAAGTACCGTCGGGTTTTCTAAGAGAATCCAACTTGGCCGACTCATCCCTTTTGAGAACTCTGCACAGCCTTGAAGTCTCCCTTTCGCCTTCCAGTTCCTCACAGTACGCTCTAAAGGAGTCTCGTTTCGAGCACCTCACGAGCCTCTTATATTCACGTTGTGAGTTCCTGAAATTTAACCAGTCTTCGTCCTTGTTACTTTTGCAAGCACGATTTAGAAGTCGCCTGGTTGATTTCCTGAGTTTTTGCAGTTCTCGGTTCCACCAAGGAGCCGTTTTACTGCTTTGGCCTCGGGAAATAGGACAAGCCTCTTCATGGCACTCTAAAAGTGTGCAGTTCAGAGTTTTCAATTCATCTTCCAGCACCAAAGGAGTCCTTAGTCGCCTAGGGAACTGTACTTTATTGCCAAGAAGTTCATTGAACTTTGCCCAATCCGTTTTCTTAGGGTTCCGTCTTTGTACTGCAGACTGTTCGCCCGCAATAGTCCAATAGCGCCCCAACAAATATGTTGAGCATTCGCATCGCAACCTATTAAGAGTTCGAGACCACTTGATTCTGCATACGCCACCAGATCCCTAGGTTCTTGCGTCGGTGGAGGATACAAAGAATCATAGGGTAAATAAGCGGAGGCAACTATGATGTTTTTCCTCTCGCCATTTATCTGGTATTGTATGATGACCGTAGCTAAGTCCTGGGAACAATATTGTCTCAGCATAGTTGCCTCTAACCGTCTTGACATCAGGACGCAAGCTCTCGGTCTTATGGATCTTTCGTCGTAGAAGATCCTAGCCCCCTTTACTGATCCAATGCCACAGATTCTGTTAAATCGAACCCACAGTTCTTGCACCAGAAGGATATAGGGGAAATCCTGTAGCTTTGTCATTCTCGCTGCCAACAGGTAGGAGGGAGCTTTGGCATGCTGCAGGTTGATTTGACCAATCTTTACGTTTTTCGACATAAACTTAGTCTATTGTCTTATGGAAAACAGTTAGAAGCGTATGCGGCAGTCCGCGTATGACGGGGTTTCCCCCACACCGTACCGCCAGAGACTCAATCCCCTCGTGATTGATTTCTCTGAGAAAAGCCGTACTTGGAAGTACCGCAATTCCCATGTTCTCATCCACGAAAGATCTCATCTCATCCCGCAGAGCATTCGTCTGTTTTCCACTTAACACCTTAATTGGTTTGTGGTGTCCGGGTTGCATAGATTCGATCACTCGAACTGGCATCAAGTCAGTTTCGTTCACGTCTCTGGCTTCCCTTCCCTCCGCCTGTTCCTTGGAAGGTGTAGGAGAAGTTACTAGCAGGTAGGATTCACTCTGTGGTCCCTTCTCCAGTGCGAGCCCCCATACGGGGGTATCCCCCGCGCACGTCTCCATTGTGGGTGAGCGCACCGAAGATGTTGCAATTTGCTCTATGTTGTGTGAGTCGAAGACCATCATTATTCTTCGCTCTCAAAATGGAGATGATGCCCTACAGTTTCCTGATATGACTGAATTTCAGTCTATATAGGAAAAAGTGGAGCACCATATGGTGACTTCCCCTGAGCACATTCAGACTCTGTTGGTCCAGTTCGAATACCAAGTTGAAGCCCTCCACGTTTGTAGATTGGTCCTTCCTGGCATTCATGAACTTTACCCCTCCAGTGTCCAAAGTCCATGCCCGGGTTCTGTTCACTCAGCAAGCGGATGATGTCCTCTGCCTTCCTTCGAGGGCCCGGTAGCCAACATCCGACATGTTCTGTCCTGCGTAGCTCAGTGTTCATAATAGTGAACTTGGGCCGACCGCCGAAACTCAAAATTGGGATTATCTGCTGGAGCCACTTTACGCCAGCCTCGTCAGCGCACTCCAAATGGAGAAGCCCATCACAAAAACCTTGATCGTTAAATCGTGGCTTCGTTCCAGGCTCCATCATTTTTTTCCACAGGCATTCCCGGAGGATGGTAAATTGTCCCTCTGACATTTTGCCATCTTTGGAGGAAACTCCCATGGCAGCAGCCAGAACAGAGGCCGCAGCTTGCGCACACGTCCTCTTCCTTCCCGCCTTCGTGTTCGTATTCCTGTGGGAGGGACCAGCTTCATTGAGATCTCTCTCGCTGATTTGATCACCTCCCGGCACACCGGTCCTAATCCCCGCGAGACGCGTGGATATAAGCCCTGGTGCGGAGCACAATAAAGCGTTGGCCACAGCAAATGTGTTGGTCTTACGCTTCTTGCGCCCATTACCGCTGACAGAAAAGTCTGGTGCGTCCAGTGTGGATCTTACCGGGGTTTCCAGTTAATCCCTACCTTCCGCTGGAGATTCCGTTTCCTTGCGTCCGATTTCTCTGGGCGTTACCGCGCCTAGTGGTACAGCCACGTCTATGTCCTCATTCCCAAGATGCTTCATCGTCCTTCGCAGTGCTCTCTTCTGTCGTCGGCAGAAGTAATGGAGAATGACTTGGCTGCGCTTATACGCAGCAAGAAAATGCGTCACTTGCCCCAGCGCCCAGCGAAGGACGCAGTACGGGCTTGAATAACCGACGAGACATCGAGATGCGAAAACAGAGAAAAGGACTCGCAAACTGATGCGGCACATGCGAAGAAGACGGCAGCCCAAGCAATACCACACAGTGCTGTAATTGCGGAAAGAGGCACAGTAGAAACTGTTGAAACTGACCAAGTGAGGGTGCTGCTGTCGACTATTCTGGCGAAAGCTGAAGAGGAAAGACTTATTAAGAAATGCGCAGCAGTTTTGCAGCGCATGCGACCTGTGACGTTCTTCCAGAAAAACGTCAGCTAAGGGGTGAAAAACTAATTGATGGAGCTGGAGGAGCTCCAGGACAGAATTTCATTCTACAGGCGGACATGGTGCCTTCCATTCGGAAAACGAAGGGTGGTCGAATCAAGCCAGAGGAAAACAAATAAAGGTACGTTCCGTGAAACATGGCTTCTGAGAGAGAAAGCTTTGGTTTCTGGCCGAGAACTCACGTCTTCTTCTTTACCCATTAATTTAAAGTGCATTTTCCTTTGGACTAATGACCCCTGCGGATGCTCTCTCTCTCTCTTAAGGGATACGTCAGTGTACCATGTAATCAGTTGCTGATTTAAGCCGTATGTCAATATCACGTTTTCCCAATTTTCCCTGTTCCTCCAACGTGTTTCAAACTTCTTATTAAAGTAGAACCTCGTTGTCATGTTATCCTATGTTATCAGTAGTTCAGGATGTCGCGCAGAAAGAATACCAATTTTCCTTCGATTTAAGCAGCTCCCGGCCTGACTGCTATTCCCGGACATACTGAAGATCGCCCTTCTTGCCTGAATTTGTACGCGCAGAAGGAGAGGAGAAGGGAGGATTGCCAAAATGACCTCTACGGACGTTGTTGGGCAAGTTCTCATTGTTCCGCTGCTACACACGCAAGCCAGTCTTTGAAGTTTGTGTAACTCCCTGGCTGTTGTGCTAAGTTCTGTCCAGATTATCGCCCCATAAATATTCATTGGCCTTATTATTGCAGTATATATTCAGTGCAGCATTTTCAGGGTGCATTTCTAGACCCCTCTGGAGTAGTGCTGGGAAAATGCCATCTACTCCGGCTGATTTTAGTGGTTTATAAGTTCCCACTGACCATCTTACTCTAGCTTCCGAGCATATCTCTGCCATTAGTTTTGAATTCACCCTTTTTGACCTTTTGTCCGTTGTTGGGGTGCCAGGCAGGATGTTCTTGACTTCCGTCGTGGAGTAAGACCCATGTAAATTTTGTAAGAAGCAGATATATCCTGTCTTCCTAATTCTCGGTAAATGGCCCATTTTACTTATTCAGATAGACAGAAGATATTGCCATGTCTTTGGCTATAGCATTAAATAACTTGGGCGCTTCTGTGGTTTATTTTATTCATTCACAGAATTTCCTGACGCTTTTTCATTTTGCTTGCCTGATCGTCAGTCCTGTCAGTCCCCAGTTCGTTTTACCCGATTGAAGAGTTTTCGCACCTTCTTTTTCATTCTGGCAAAGTTCCTGCTCCACCAGGGTAGGTGTCTTGATGACTTCACTGTCTTAGCCGGACAGCTGGCCTTATTTGCTTCAATGACGACTCTGTTGAGGCCTTCCACCACTTTTTCTAGCTGTATTTCGATCCTGAAGGCACCGCTCATCTGTAGATGAGCCATGTTGTCACTGAGGTATCTTCTGTAGGAGTCTCAGTCTGTTCTCCTAGAATTCCTTATTATTTTATTAACTTCCGGGTTGCCTTGAATGTCGAACCTAACTGTTCTGTGATCTGACATAGAAGGCTCATCCGACACCCTTCAGTTCTTGACCAATTGAATGTTCCTTAGCGTTATGTATAGTATCTCTTGTCTCGTGCTGTTGGTGTGTTCCCTACATGATGTATTTCTAACATTACTGAAGATGAATTTTAAAAGATACTCATCTCTTCGATTAATGTCTCTGCTTCCCCAGCCCTCATGCTGGGCGTTGGCGTCGCAACCTAGAAGAAGTGCTAGCACCTTCCTGTTGCGGAACTTCGCTGGTCTAACAAATAATTCCGGTGGATTCGCGGTGGCATCCCCAGGGAGGTATCCTGATGGCACGGCTGTCTCTCGAGTTCTTCCCTAAGCTTACAATAAAACTTGGATCCCCACGATGTCTCAAGTTAGAAGCTTTGAAGACATACCATATGTCGCTTAAGTTTTTTTCTTGAGACTGATGCAGGCCCCTGGTTTTCACAAGAGGAATCCCAAATTACCTGCATACTTCCTACTTGCAGACTGCGAATCTGCCCCCGGTACAACCAGGATTCCTGAGCCACCACAATACCAATGTTACTCTTAACTTGCCCTTGAAATTTCTGCAGATGCAGCTTTGGCATGATGGGGGTTTACCTGGGCTATTTTAGTGCTAGCCATGGGCTCCATTAGTGCTTAGAACTCTTTTCCAATGTCGGAGCATTACTCTCCACCCCAAACATTATCCTTCCCTTGCATTTCGCTTTCCGACTTGAGCTCTAGAAGGCCTAAATCGAGGTCTTCCAGCTTCTCCTCTTCTGTGAGAAGGAATCGTGGAAGCTATAGAGGCGGAAAAGGCAGAACTAAGCAAGGAAGTGATGCTTACTACCCAATGTACCCTTCGAAGTATCCTTCCTTGGATTCTCCCTATGAATGCGCACAGGTATGTAACCAAATCTGTAATTAATAAGGTAGTTACAACGTTTAATTGCCTACAGGAATCGGTCGTCTACCCCGATCGTGAGGAGTTTGCCTTTGCCCTCCTCTTTGCTTCTAAAAACTCCTCCATAACCGCGTGATTCATGTTTTGAGTGATGAGGCGACAAAGAAGATTCCACGCCTCAATCACTGTGGCTATATGATCCCCAGTGCCAGTAATCACGTGCTCCTTTTTCCATCCTTTACACATCTTGACGACGATGAAGTTCCCATTTATTTTCTGCTCCTCACGAGTGAGCATTTGTTCCGGAATAGCATAGCTAACGACGATTCTCCTGGCTCCTGCCTTCACCCCTGATCACCCCGAGATTTCGCCTCTCTTGAGCTCGGGTTTATGTTTCTTGGAAGGATTTCCCATTTGCAGGCTGATTTCCGTTGCTCCTCGCTTTCTTGGCTCTGATGCTGAATGCTTAGGTCTGTCCTGAGCCTTGTTAAGGGCCTCCTCCAGTTTCAGGCCGTCCTTTAGATAGCGCAGATATCAATCGGCACCTGCACCACTGGGATTTCTTTCCTTCATGACGTCTGATATTGTGACCTCAGACGTAATATTGCTCGTCCGTGCTTTTTAGGTGGGGACCCTTATTTAGTGTGGTCTTCATAGTATGCCAATGGTGACTTTGGCTGCGCTGCGTGACTTCCCAACTTCTCCCTTTTTGGGCTCCCAGTATTATGGAGATGTGCCTCCGCCTGATGGGCCAGTTTGCTTGCGGTGCGAAGCCCCGCTTGTTTGCTTTTAGGTTCTTTTTTGTGTTCATTTGTGTACTCATATGATTCCCGCGAGTATGGGGGTTAGGGGGTCCACTGTGCCATAGCCCACCCCAAGGACGATAAAGCCTGGCTTACCCACTAAGGCGGACAGGTTTCAGCGAGGCTTCGTTCGAATACAACTAGTGATTCCTGACTGGCAACCATCCAATAGGCACGGTCTACATAACACCCTATATTTGGAAGTGGGGTTTTTCGACTCCTCGATCTGGATCCGTAGCGTTTTGTAAATAGTAGAATAAGCTCCTACAGGTTGTGGCTATCATCACCCGCTAACTGTGCAACTTTTCATCACATTCGAACAGTTCCTCCATCGACTGCCGCAGGGAGAAAATCTGATCCCTTACACAAACCGTAGTCTTCTCTATGAACTATTACTATTACATGATTTGACTTCTCAGGTATAGCTACATTCAGGACAGTTAGACAGATCCACATCACCTCCAAAAGTGTACTAAGTGGTAATCACTTTTTTTTCGTTTCTTTCGCTTGACTGATCAGGTATGTGAATCCACCATTCTTATTCGCTAGGGGTCCTGAATTGATCGTTCCCATATGGCATCACGGAACATCTCACGTTAATGATCCCTCCTCATGGTTCACAAATAGAGTCCATCCCTGGCACACGAGAGTCTTGGCTCCTGCAGAGCCGCATATCAACCCCGAAAGTGATAGGTTAGCTCCCAGAAGACTGTATTCTGCATTAGTATATCCTGCAGTCCACTGTTTGACCTTTGATAGGTGGTGAGTAAGTACTGGATGAATGTTATCAAAGCTAACCAAGCACTTTCAAAAGATGCTTGAGTTGGCTCATTCTGTTCTTTCCCAAGGTCGGGTTGGATACCAGTTACCATTATACCCCAAGATCAACTCTTTTATTAATCATCCAGGAGTTCTAGGAATCGGTGGTCTACAGCCGTTCAGTACACATATAAAGACTCGCCGCGGAGCTCAAGAATATCATCTTTGACTACAGTTCGAGCACATTTATCGACATTACATGGAGGATGCAAGTAACCCACATGAATCTTCAGCAATCCTTTTGGATTATATTAGATAGAGCTCCGGTACGTTTCCACGTCTTGAGATTTGTTACATGCCCTCGACATTGGGTTCAATATGTTCAGTAACAAATATAAGTACGATCGTTTCGCACCACTGGTTTTGACCACCATTTTTGCCCAAACCTCGGAGGACTTCTACCTCAAAACCTATCGACAATTTCCAAATGAAGGCGGAATAAACTCAGCAACACAGTTCCATCCTTCGCGAGGAACCGTATATAAGTTAGGATCCTCGTGGAACCTAGTGGCCAAGAATTAATGAGGTAAGTTTGCTACTAGCGAGAGCCGTCAGTAATATAAGTTAGTTAGTACACTGATCGGTTCATAAGGGATACACATACCTAAGTGACAACTTCACCATAGGCAACACGCCTACCAGAAAGGCAAATCCACGGAGACAACACTCCATGAACTTACGGCAAAAATTGAAAAGGCGATGTCCGAAAAAGAATACGCCTTAGGCGCATTCATGGACATCGAAGGTGCCTTCAATTATGCCTCATTTGCGGCAATTTGTGATGTGACAAGACTGCATGGAATCGAACCGCTGCTAATCAGTTGGATCCTTCACATGCTAGAGTGGAGAAAAATCCACATATCGGTCGGCCAGAAGTCTATTGAAGCAGGATGTCTCAGGGGCTGCCCACAGGGAGGGGTTCTCTCTCCACTGTTATGGCTCTTGGTGATGGATACCCTGCTGTGGCTCCTGGAGGACAAAAAAGTCTTCGCGCAAGCATTTGCGGACGACCTAGCTGTAATAATTACCGGCAAGTTTGTGACCGCTTGAATGCAACTCTGCATGTAATCCACAGCTGGTGCCTCCGCAATGGACTCACGGTGAACGCTAGGAAGACTTGACTAGTTATGTTCACTAGGAACGTCAGGTGGGGTAGCTATACGCTACCCACCTTAGCAGGGGCAGAAATCCAGCTGGCACAAACAATCAAGTACTTAGGATTACATTTCGACTCCAAGTTAACGTGGAAGCATCATATCCAGGAACAATATCAGAAATCCTGCAGATTGCTCTGGTACTGTAGGAATGCGATAGGTAAGACCTGGGGACCTCCCTAATAAAACCCATTTTGATGTATGCATGCATCGTCTGGTGGCCAAGACTGAACTTTGCTAACAGCAGGAAGCTGCTAACGTAGATTCATAGACTTGGTTGCCTAAGTATTACTGGAGCAATGAGTACTACGCCGACTGCGGCACTTGAAGCTATCCTAAATTTACCCCCCATTCACTTGGAGGTGAAACGGAAAGCAGCCAACGACGCATATATGCTCGATACCATTGGAGCGTGGAAAGGCGGCCAATCCAACGGGCATGCGTCTATCTGGAAATTCCTTGAAAAACATCCGGTAGCCCTGATGCCGACCGATCGTATGGTTTCCAGATTCGTCTTTGAAAAGACATACACTGTCGTAATCACCGGAAGGGAGAAATGGTCGACAAGTGGCCATGAGTCTTTTCAGATTACAGACCTAATAATCTTCAGCCACGGGTCAGTCATGGAGGATGGATCGGGTGCAGGTCCGATTATAGAACTGGTCCGACCACTCGGAAAAATGACGACCATATTCCAGGCGGAGATATATGCCATTTCATTGGCAGCAGAAGAATGTCTGCCACAAAAATGGAGGGGTCGCACCATTCGAATCTGTTCCGACAGTCGGGCAGCATTATCAGCGCTAAATGGCAACAACATATCAAGCCAGTTGGTGTGGAGTTGTCATCAGGTGCTGCTGAAACTTGGCCGACTGAACGAAACATTCCTGATGTGGCACTCTAACATCGCCGGGGAGGCTGACAGACTGGCTCGCCGAGGGTCTGGATCCACAATGGTGGGGCCAGAACCAGCTCTTGGAATCCGACCATCTACTGTCAAGTCTACTCTGAAGGGTGAAATTGCAAGGATTCTCACAACCGAGTGGAGAAATTTGGACCCTTGCCAGCAAGCGAAAATCCTTGTGAAGGAGCCTAGGGCCACTAGAGCGGTATTTTTGTTGTGTCCCTTAAGAAGTGGGACATGAAAACCCTAGTAGGGCTTTTCACGGGACACTGCCCCTTAAACTACTACCATATGGAAAAGATTGGGGTAGTGGTTTTGGCTGTGTGCAGCCAATGTGAGGAGGAGGAGGAGATGGCCTTGCACTTTTTATGCAGCTGCCCGCCATCCTCAGATCTCAGACTAAGACAGCTTGGCTAGGTTTTCTTCAATGAAGAATCTGCACACTCTCTGCCTCTTGAGAATGTTACCAAAAAGGCTACTTCTTCCATCATCAAGATATAAATACCAGAAATATCTTCTGGGATACCTCAATTTACTCCCAAAATATCACAATATCTTCACTTGACATAGATACAACCATTTAACACATTCTACCAATGACAAATATCTGCAATACTAATTGATGAATTCACGACACGGCAGTGAACATGCATCTGAAGCATCATCTCAAGTTCATCTACTTGTAAGAAACGAACAAAACTCCACCAACTCATCCATTTAAGATGAGATCCTGCATTTTCATTGACTTAAAAAAATTTCCAAAATATCTTCGTGAAAACTGTTAAATTGTTAGAACCATCAATTGAGTCCCATCTTTTGTGTATTCAGGCTATTTTCGCTGGCCCACCGAGCATGTTTCCCATTCCAAGCTATTGCTGGAGATACGTCTGACAAGAATTTACAATTCGATTCTTTACAAATGAGGGAAGAAATAGGGAAGGAATCATTATTGATAGATGTCTATGGATGGATAGATACTCGGATGATGCATATGCCACAGCCACATGTTAGAAGGATCCATTCGATATTGCAGTGACATATCTGGAGACTGAAATGTGTATCTATAAGCGTAAATTTTTCTCCAAAATTCCTCTGAATTAATAGTTTTCTAGGAGGTCGACAGGGAGGGGGTGACAATTTTAACAGTCCAGAGAGACATAGAGTTTGCATATCTGAAATTAAGAATGATGTCAAATACCCCTGGCTTTCCGTATAATTCTTTGTAAAATAGTATCTTATGTGTATGGAATGCGGTTCCAGAATATTTAGAAGAAATATTAAAATTAAACCACCATTGGAAGACTTTGAGAAGAATAGCATTTGTGGGTCACAGAAGTGATAACATCAGACTCTAGAAGTTCTGGATCGGTACTGTGCGAAAGGCATGTAATGAGGAGCCAGAGATGACGCGGTTGAAATATTTTGATTAAGTTTATAGTCCGCAGATGTTTGGATCCAAATAAGATTCCGAGTGTGATCCTGTCACTTTTAGCTGGCCTCACCCATTGGTCAGACTGGGACTAGTGAGTCTTACGAAGTCTGTTGAGATATCGAATTCGGAGGTGGGTATGTAAAATTTTGCTCTGGCTAAGCGACTATAGGCAATATTAAACTCCATAAAAAGGTGGTGCAACCTTTGGTCACATTCCAGCAGTTCCTCCCTCGACTGCCGCATGTAGAAAATCTGCTCAATTGCCGAGTTTCATGGAGTGAAGCTTCTTTGCTATAAGTCAACCTCCACATTCTAAACAAACCGCAGTTTTCTCTATGAACTTTGGACTATTATATGAGGCTCTACATTCAGGACAGTTAGTGGATCCGCATAACCCACATCTAAGTCAACATGTGACGGCAATAGTTGAGGAGGTTGAGTGTCAGTCTTTCAGTCTCGCTGGTCTGGATTCGAATCACAGTCGTCATAGGTGTCGGTGTTTGTCTTACTGCATATGCATAGCTAACTAGAATGCAATAGTTGAAGCAGTGAAACGGATACATCAGCAGCTAAAAGAAGTAGAAGCTGATCGGAGGCATGGAAGTGAAGCTAATGCAACTAACCCTACATAAAGCAGAATTAGATAGCCCCGCAAAACAATACCAGAACGGTGGTCCCACGGGGAGAGTGTGGAGAATATGGGCGGTTTTAGCCGGTAAAAGCCCGGCATACTCGTCCTCGATGGCCCAATGTTCATTGATATTCCAGGTGTCGCCCGGCTACTTGTATGAGCTAGGTGTCGACCGATTGTAGGAGAGCTATCTTGCTGATCCACGAGTAATCCGCCTGAGAATATCAATGAGCATTGGGCCGCAATCATCATGGTCGATGTTTAGGGAACCGCAGCTCTCCAACCCTGCGAGAAGTGGCGGACGCAACGCACAAGTGAACGTAAGCGACCATCAGATGGTAATCACTTTTAAGGCCGATGCCCTCTTGCTATGCACATCCAACAGACAACCCCTAAATCTACTGCTTATCCCGATTGATGGATCTGATTGCTCAAACGTTGTCGGTCAGTTGAAATCCAACTGATCTTATAGTAAGCTCTGTGCTCGAACAATGCGCCATCAATGATGGGGCGGTGGAAATTGCAGAAATCTACGAACCTCCCACAATTACCGTTACGGTCGCCAAGACATTGTTTCCCCATCGTATGTCCAAGCAAGGTGTTGTCAGATCCCACTTTGGCATTCAGATCACCCATCATGATCACAATGTCACCTTTAGGAAGCTTCCCTTGAACTGCGTTTAATTGCTCGTAGAAAGCATCCTTCTGCATTATCCTGGAAGTCTCCATTGATGCTCCTTAACCTGGTCGGAAAACTTGCAATTAGAAGTCTGTCAGAAACCGGCTCCCAGTACTTAGCAATTTAAATATGTCGGGTCAATGCTACCAGCCAATGTTGAGCTTCGTTATGATATTGCTTCACGCATAAGCACAACTTGGATGAAGTAGCGTTCTTCCTGACCGACGCATTAACGAACGTCTTAAATCCAAAATTTACCATAGTATCTTTCTCCTTGTCGCTCTCTAGCACACTTCAAGATAAAAAGATATAGGGAGTCTGGTGGTGATTGTCAGTGGTAGATTAGTGGGAGAATCTGTCAAGAACTTCCCGAAACATCGAGCACGTATACAAAATGGTCTATGTCTGCATGGTTTGAACCAGACTCTGTGAGATTCTCAGTACATCAAGTAAAATTGTGAGGGATTTAGCTATTATTATTTTAATGGTTCTGAGTGTTGGCTGACTGTAAAATACAATGAACGGCGCCTCGCGATAACGGATGTTACGTTTAATCAGTGGCATAACGCGCTTTGATTACATTCGAAATGAGAATATCCACGATCGATATGGAGTTGCATCAATCGTGGAAAAATTGCGGGAAAGTCCCCTTCGATGGTATGGTCACGTAATTCGCGCAAATGAGAATTCACTTGCCCTCATTGGTCTAAACATCGAAGTCGAGAAAAAAAAACCAAAGTGCCCTCCGAAACAACGGTGGCCTTATAAGCTGAATGGTGATTTGAAAACCTTGCAACTGCATTCAAATCACGGATTTGGGAAATCAAAATTGTCCAATCGATCAAGGCAGGCGGACCCCCTTCGGCTGAAGAACAAAAAAAATTACACCACGCTATGCCTAATTAATATAAAACCTAGAGAGTTTGATCGGCAAGAAACAGGCTGGTTTCCGCTCAACATCCTAATGCCTCTGCTCTTCCCCTCCTCTATCTCCCTTCTCCCTTACTATTCACTACTATTTCCCTTCTTTTCTCTTTTTCTTATCGGTCTCTCTTTTGTGACCCTGACAAAAACTGGACCCTACACAATGACGAAATCTATGAGCGACACCATGACCGTTCGGTTGTGGATAAAATCCAGCTCAATAGGTTACGATGGGCGGATCACTTAATCCGTATGGATGAGGATGATCCCACCCGGAAAGTCTATAAGGGCAATATCTATGGTAGAAAAAGAAGACGAGGCAGACCCTGCCTAAGATGGAGCGATGGCGTCAGGACGCCAGACAGCTTTTAGGGATATCGAATTGGTGGACCTCGGCGCAAAACCGGGATATCTGGAGTTCCTTCCATCAACGGCGCAACAACCGGTATCCGGTCTAGGCCTACCTTAATAAGGAACTCCAGCCATCTTGGTTATGCGCCGAGGTCCACCAAACCATGGCGAGTGCTAGACGAAGTCTCACTATCAGATCACCGATACTTAAAATTCAATCTCACTATTGCAGTGAACAGTATGAAATACAAAGACGGAACCCTAGTAAAACGGATTGAATAAAGTTCAATGAACTTCTTGGTGATAAACTGCAGTTCTATAGACGACAAGTGCTCCTATGGTGGTTGGAGATGAATTAAAAGCTCTGGATTGCATACTTTTAGAGCGCTATGAAGATATTTGTACCATTTCCCGAGCCCACAGCGGTAAGACGGTTTCATGGTGGATTAACACTGGTTGAACAGCCGAAACTCATAGCGTGATATTAAAGAGGCTCATTAGGTGTTCGAATCGAGACTCCTTTAGAGCTTACTGTGAAAAACTGGAAGGCGAAAAGGAGACTTCAAGGCGTCCTTAATAGGGATGAGTCGGGCAAGTTGGATTCTTTTAAAAAACCCCACCATACATATGTTTGGTAGAAGATATGAAGTTACTCTGAAACTTAGAGACAACTGGGAAGTCCAGAGGAATGCGTGGCGGGATATACGGACGTTTTCTATACCGATGGTTCAAAAACAGGACAGGGTTATAGAGCCGGAGTCTACCTTTCGAACAAAAATGAGAAGTGGGCTTTTCCTTTGATTAATGAGCGGTTGAAGGACAAGTGCACCGCAATCTGCCGTAATAGCTAGTCTGCATTGAGGGGGTTAAATAGTCCTTTGATCACCTCGAAAATCGTTCAGGAATGCAGAAACTTTTTGAACTCTATTTCTAGATTCAATATTTGGAACTACTAAGGGTACCTGGTCACTATGGTGTAAAGGTCCCATGTCAGGACCGGAAACAGCAATTAGAGTATCAGTTGCATTGGCGAAGGCTGTCTTCATAAACTGTGACCATAATGACAGGTGGCAGAGCCTAAATGCTGCTAGAATCACCAAACTTCCATTACAAAAGTTCGAAAATGGGGGAAAAGCTGAAAAATCCCTTTTCGAGGATTTAAACGTTAGTTTCTCGCTTAGTACTTGCAAAATAATGAAAAGAAACGATCGACGAACACCAGAGGTCAAATTCTGTTGGAGTCATTTGCGGAGCTGGACATCGTGCTGGCCAACGTTGGATGCGTGTCCACCATTCGAGGAAGAGGGTCGGGTTCGATCGTTGACCTGACATTTTTTAGCACTTCACTGGTGAGGGGGATGGCTTGGTAAGTGAGTGAGCACTACACCCACAGTGACCACCAGGCCATCTTCCTCCACATTGGGAACCGGGGAAGCAGTCAACGACGCTCTAGAGGTGGAAAGGCTAAGACGGCTGGCTGGTCTATCGGAGCTTTCGACGAGGAGACATTCCTGGCCGCATTAGAGGGAGCCCATGATCCGGATGGAACAGCGGTGGAAAGGGTCACACAACTGTCTCAGCGTGTAACCGAAGCATGCGACGCTACTATGCCACGACGACGTTTGCACCACGGCAAGAGGCCAAACTACTGGTGGAACACGGAGATCGCTGCTTTGAGATCCTCTTGTCTCCGAGCGAGGAGACTTTCCCACAGGACAAGGGGAAGGCCGGAGCACCAGGAGCGTGAGGAGGAATACAGGGATATGCGAAGCAACCTTAAGAAGGCCATTCGGAGAAGCAAGCGGGAATGCTACCAGAAGCTCTGCATATAGGCTAATACGAATCCGTGGGGTACAGCCTACCGAGTTGTAATGAAGAAGATCCGCAGCCGAAAATCACCTCAGGTGACCCGCCCACGGCTCTTGTTGCAAATAATTGCAACTCTTTTCCCGCAGCAGGAGCAGGACGAAAGAGAACCCCAACTGGCAGCTCAGCAGGACGTCTTCTCGATCCCTGATGTTAGCGAAGAGGAACTTTGGGAAATCTGCAGACGTATTGGGGACAGCAAGGCTCCGGGATTCCGAACAGGGCTCTGAAGGTGGCGGTCAAGGCCAGACCAAGGTGGTTCGCAAGCACATTCGAATCGTGCATGGCGGAAGGAGTGTTTCGCGCCCAGTGGAAGAGGCAGAAGCTGGTCTTGCTACCGAAGCCTCGAAAACCACCCGGCGTGCCCTCTTCATATCGCCCTATTTGTCTCTTAGACACCATGGGGAAGATGTTGGAGAGGGTGATATACAACAGGCTGCTCCCATTCATCGAGCTTGTGGGTGGTCTTTCAGAGCAGCAATATGGGTTTCGGCGAGCCCGTTCTACGGTCGATGCAGTAGCAAAGGTCGTGGAATTGGCTTGAAATGCAATGGACATGGGCAAATGCTGTGCTCTGGTGACGCTGGACGTCAAAAATGCTTTTAACTCAGCCAACTGGGGCTGAATTAAGGGCGCTTTGGCCAAACTGGGTGTTCCTAGCTACTTGGCTCGGCTCATCGAGAGTTACTTTTCGGACAGACTTCTCTGGTACGAGACGGACGACGAGCCGAAGGAGTACATTGTGACAGCAGGTGTGCCTCAAGGTTCGGTATTGGGACCGCTGCTATGGAACATAATGTACGACGGAGTGCTTGGCCTTCGCGTGCCGGAGGAGACAACGCTGATTGGTTTTGCGGACGACTTGGCGGTAGTTGCAATTGCAAAGCATCCCGAGGACGTGGAGCTTTATGCAAATGAAGCCATTCATACCATCAAGTCATGGTTACGAATGGCCAAGCTGGACCTGGCGGACGAAAAGACGGAGGCGGTCCTCATTACCAACCGTAGGAAGAACAACACGGTTACCATCCAGGTTGGTAATCGTGAGATCGTCTCAAAATCGATTGTCAAATACCTGGGGGTGATGATCGATGCCAGTTGAGTTTCAAGGGACACTTGGATTATGCGCGAGAGAAGGCAGCAAATGCCAGCTCATCCCTTGCAAGGATGATGCCTAACGTGGGAGGGCCGAAGTATAGTCGCAGGCTACTCATCACAGGAGTGGTGAGTACGATCCTGCTATACGCGGCCCCTGTCTGGGCGGGAGCGTTGAACCACGCTGTCAACCGGAGGAAGATAGGTTCGGCATACCGGCCAATTGCACTAAGGGTGTGTAGCGCATTTAGGACGGCTTCGACGGAGGCAGTGTATGTCATCGCAGGAATTATCCCTATAGATCTTCTAGCGAGCGAGGTACACTGGCTCTACGAAAAACGGAAGGCAAATCCAGCCGAGGTGAATGCGGATTTCCGAAAAGCCATCAGGAGAGAGTTGTGTGACAAGTGGCAACAACGATGGGATAACTCCGACAAGGGCCGGTGGACCCATACATTGATTCCGTGTATCGAGAAATGGGTCAACCGAAAGCACAGAGAATTGAATTACCACCGTACACAGTTCCTTACGGGACACGGTGGCTATAGGAAGTACTTGCATCGCTTCGAGTTGGACGAGTCTGCCAACTGTCCTGAATGCGGTGCTACACCCGTGGACCCAGAGCACGTTATGTTCCATTGTCCGAGATTTCTGCAGCAGAAAAGGAGGTTGAATAGCATCTTGGGGCGGACATCGAGCCCTCGAACCTGGTGGAAGAGATGCTGAAGTCGGAGGAAAACTGGATGGCGGTAAATGAGGCAATAGTCGTGGTGCTGACAAAACTCCAGGAGTTCAATCGAGCTCGGAAGGCGGCGCGACGGAGACGTGACATGAACGAGCAGGTATAGCGAACCAGAGCCTCCCCCGCGAAGTAATACTTCACGGTGGTCCCGCGGGGAGGGGCGGAAGAGTGGGGGTGGTTTTAGTGGGTGCGAATCCCACACATGCTGCAACTTGGCGCAGCAGTGTCTTTCTAAGATTTCCACCTCCATCCATAAAAAAAAAATAATGAAAAGGAACCTGATTTGTGATCTTGAGATCTGAGGGCATCAGCGTCTGAGGGCGGGAGTCCTGTCGAAAATCAGGACGACTTACACGAAATATTGTAGGCATTCTGACAGGTCATAATACGCTAGCTACGTGTCCTTCCTGTAATGCGGAAGCGGAATACATGGATCATTTTCTAGGTGAACTACTATGGACGTATCAGACATCAAATCTATGGTGGCGATGTGCCCCAGTTGCAACGGGTAGCATCCCATCCTCTAACGGAAATCCTGTGATATATTAACGTATCCGGGATATTCCTTTAGATGGGGGAGTCGAGTACAATGAACACCACGGTCTGAGTGCTCAGGGGCTATATCGCCTGATCGTTGCGCCTCCCGTACTGATAACGTGGCGAAAAATAAAATATACTTGATATCCTTGCTTCTGTCCTTACATGTCTGGCTTATTATTTCGTCCGTTTTCTCATATAATCGTTGTTATGCGACTAACTTTCTATCTAGGCTTTAAATAAATTATGAAGCGGTGTATCATATTATCGAAGATTTTCTTGATGTCTCTCCCTTAGCTCAATTAATTGCAATAATTTATGTCCACTGAAGCTTGTGTAATACATCACACACATATGTGGATGTATCTATGGATATGGTTGACTGGAGCTAAGATACGTGCGAATCGGACGCTTGTTTTGGCTTGAAATACACAGCTCGTCCCGGGCCTCCATCATTTCACTATACACTCGGCAGTAAACAGGTTCTTTTTTTTAAGTTTTATTTCCTATTTAAATTTATTATTTTCAAATAAGATGAATATCGCGTGTGTGCAAACATACCGCGATCGAGTTCCAGGACGAACAACACAACATAGGATAAAATTCTATCTGGAAATCTTAATTTGATGTATTTGTGTGTGTACGTTTGAAGATTTAAAGGATTGTTCGGTTTAGGGTTTTGTGGAACAACACAAGAACATCCCATAGGCAACCCAACCATTCGGGACGTAACTAATTTCTAGAATTTAAATGCAAGATTTCAGTATTGAGTTTGGATCGAAAACATCTCAAACACTCCGGGTCCGCCGTAGAAACGCATCGCAGCCATCTTCCCCTGCGTCTTGCACAACTGCAGAAGAATGCAACGCAAATATCCTCTTATGTTATAACCAATCTACATTAAAAATAATTTACTGTTGGCCGTCGCATCTTTTCTTATGCTTCTGCCTGCAACTACTCGGCTCCTCGGCTCCTCGGCTACCTCTGTCTGCTCCCTGCGTGTTGAGCTTAGCTATTTAATGAAATCTTTCTCTCTAAGGCTCCACTTGGCTTGGGGTCTTCCAAGAACGCCGGACCACGGAATCAAAGCCTATAGCCTCGATACCTGTATGTATGCTACACCTTAATGATGCTTCACACAGTTGTTGCCTCAATGATTCTTCTCAGTTATTCCATTATTGTTATTATCATTGTTCAAGATAATTAATCTGTATGATGTTGTCCGAACACATATGCATGCAATTGGATGATTGTCTTCGGCCAGGCTGCACACCGGGATTATGGCTGAGAAAATTCAAAAGAAAAAAAGGACGGAAAAGGCTAAAGGGGAACATAAGCCCAAATGACTGGTGCTTCAGCGCCAGGGAATCTGGTTCCAGATTGGTAGTTCATTGATCGGTTTATGGTTGATTCGGTATCTAGAAATGTTTGTGATTGTGCAAACATGCATGAATACCTTTGAATGCATCTGGACATTGGCCTCTATTTACAATGTATGCAATTGCATTGGTCCCAGGGTAACTAATGCATTTCCATAGGAAGTTTTTAGGAGCATCGTCCGGTCGTGGAGTTTGTGGTGAGTGCCTGACGTTAAGGTCTGACCAGAGGACCTTTGCTTCACTCATCCCCATAAGCATCATCATCAACGGCGCAACAACCGGTATCCGGTATAGGCCTGCCTTAATAAGGAACTCCAGACATCCCGGTTTTGCGCCGAGGTTCACCAATTCGATATCCCTAAAAGCTATCTGGCGTCCTGACCTACGCCATCGCTTCATCTCAGGCAGGGTCTGCCTCGCCTTCTTTTTCCACCATAGATATTGGCCTTATAGACTTTTCGGGCTGGATCATCCTCATCCATACGGAATAACTGACCCGCCCACGGTAACCTATTGAGCCGGATTTTATCCACAACCGGACGGTCATGGTACCGCTCATAGATTTCGTCATTGTGTAGGCTACGGAATCGTTCATCCTCATGTAGATGGTCAAAAATTCTTCGCAGGATTCTTCAAGGTCTCGCGTGCCTGCTCGATCTGGATGAAGGCAGTTTGTACGTCTCGGGTGGTTCTTCCCATGATATCGATATCGTCAGCATAGGCCAGTAGTTGGGTGGACTTAAAGAGGATCGTACCTCTTGCATTTACCTCAGCATCACGGATCACTTTCTCGAGGGCCAGGTTAAAAAGGACGCATGATAAGGCATCCCCTTGTCGTAGACCGTTGTTGATGTCGAATGGTCTTGAGAGTGATCCTGCTGCTTTTATCTGGCCTCGCACATTGGTCAGGGTCAGCCTAGTCAGTCTTATTAATTTCGTCGGGATACCGAATTCTCTCATGGCCGTGTACAGTTTTACCCTGGCTATGCTATCATAGGCGACTTTAAAGTCATTGAATAAATGGTGCAACTGTTGTCCATATTCCAACAATTTTTCCGTCGCTTGCCGCAAAGGGAAAATCTGATCTCTTGCTGATTTGCCTGGAGTGAAACCTCTTTGGTATGGGCCAATGATGTTCTGGGCGTATGGGGCTATCCGGCCTAGCAAGATAGTGGAGAATATCTTATAGATGATACTCAGCAACGTGATACCTCTTTTGGTTTTTTTTTTAATGGATGGAGGTGGAAATCTTAGAAAGACGCTGCTGCGCCAGGTTGCAACAGTGTGTGGGATTCGCACCCACTAAAACCACGCCACTCTTCCGCCCCTCCCCGCGGGACCACCGTGAAGTGTTACTTCGCGGGGGAGGCTCTGGTTCGCTATACCAGCTCGTCCATATCACGTCTCCGTCGCGCCGTCTTCCGAGTTCGATCCAACTCCAGGAGTTTTGTCTGCACCACGGCTACTGCCTCATTTATCTTCCACCAGGTTCGAGGGCTCGATATCCGCCCCTAAGATGCTGTTCAACCTCCTTTTCTGCTACAGAAATCTGGGACAATGGAACAAAACGTGTTCCGGGTCCTCGTTTGTAGCACCGCATTCAGGACAGTTGGGAGGCTCGTCCAATTCGAAGCGATGCAAGTACTTCCTATAGCCACCGTGTCCCGTAAGGAACTGTGTCAGGTGGTAATTCAATTCTCCGTGCTTTCGGTTCACCCATTTCTCGATACACGGGATCACCCGGCCCTTGTCAGAGTTATCCCATCGTTGTTGCCACTTCCCACACAACTCTCACCTGATGGCTTTTCGGAAATCCGCATTCACCTCGGCTGGATTTGCCTTCCGTTTTTCGTAGAGCCAGTGTGCCTCGCTCGCTAGAAGATCTATAGGGATCATTCCTGCGATGACACACACTGCCCCCGTCGACGCCGTCCTAAATGCGCTGCACACCCTTAGCGCAATTGGCCGGTATGCCGAACTTATCTTCCTCCGGTTGACAACGTGGTTCAACGCTCCCGCCCAGACAGGGGCCGCGTATAGCAGGATCGGACTCACCACTCCCGCGATGAGTAGCCTGCGACTATACTTCGGCCCTCCCACGTTAGGCATCATCCTTGCAAGGGATGAGCTGGCATTTGCTGCTTTCTCTCACGCATACTCCAAGTGTCCCCTGAAACTCAGCTTGGCATCGATCATCACCCCCAGGTATTTGACAACCGATTTTGAGACGACCTCACGATTACCAACCCGGATGTTAACCGTGTTGTTCTTCCTACGGTTGGTAATGAGGACCGCCTCCGTCTTTTCGTCCGCCAGGTTCAGCTTGGCCATTCGTAACCATGACTTGATGGTATGAATGGCTCCATTTGCATAAAGATTCACGTCCTCGGGATGCTTTGCAATTGCAACTACCGCCAGGTCGTCCGCAAAACCAATCAGCGTTGTCTCCTCCGGCACGCGACATACGTACATTATGTTCCACAGCAGCGGTCCCAATACAGAACCTTGAGGCACACCTGCTGTCACAATGTACTCCTTCGGCCCGTCGTCCGTCTCGTACCAGAGAAGTCTGTCCGAAAAGTAACTCTCGATGAGCCGAGCCAAGTAGCCCAGTTTGGCCAAAGCGCCGTTAATCCAGCCCCAGTTGGCTGAGTTAAAAGCATTTTTGACGTCCAGCGTCACCAGAGCACAGCATTTGCCCATGTCCATTGCATTTCGAGCGAATTCCACGACCTTTGCTACTGCATCGACCGTAGAACGGGCTCGCTGAAACCCATATTGCTGCTCTGAAAGACCACCCGCAAGCTCGATGAACGGGAGCAGCCTGTTGTATATCACCCTCTCCAACATCTTCCCCATGGTGTCTAAGAGACAAATAGGGTGATATGAACAGGGCATGCCGGGTGGTTTTCGGGGCTTCGGTAGCAATACCAGTTTCTGCCTCTTCCATTGGGCGGGAAACACTCCTTCCGCCATGCACGATTCGAATGTGCTTGCAAGCCACCTTGGTCTGGCCTTGATCGCCACCTTTAGAGCCCTGTTCCGAATTCCGTCCAATCCCGGAGCCTTGCTGTCCCCAATACGTCTGCAGATTTCCCAAAGTTCCTCTTCGGTAACATCAGGGATCGAGAAGACGTCCTGCTGAGCTGCCAGTTGGGGTTCCTGCTCCTGCTGCGGGAAAAGAGTTGTAATTATTTGCAACAAGAGCCGTGGGCATGTCACTTGAGGTGATTCTTGCCCGCGGATCTTCTTCATTACAACTTGGTAGGCTGTACCCCATGGATTCGTATTAGCCTCCATGCAGAGCTTCTGGTCACATTCCCGCTTGCTTCTCCGAATGGCCCTTCTTAAGGTAGCTTCGCAGATCCCTGTATTCCTCCTTACGCTCCTGGTGCTCCGGCCTTCCCCTTGTCCTGTGGGAAAGTCTCCTCGCTCGGAGACAAGAGGAGCTCAAGGCAGCGATCTCCGTGTTCCACCAGTAGTTTGGCTTCTTGCCGTGGTGCAAACATCGTCGTGGTATCGTAGTGTCGCATGCTTCGGTTACACGCTGAGACAGCTTTGTGACCCTTTTCATCGCTGTGTCATCCGGATCATGGGCTCCTTCCAATGCGGCCAGGAATGTCTCCTCCGTCGAAAGCTCCGATAGACCAGCCAACCGCCTTAGCCTTTCCACCTCTAGAGCGCCGTTGACTGCTTCCCCGGTTCCCAATGCGGAGGAAGATGCCTGGTGGTCACTGTGGGTGTAGTGCTCACTCACTTGCCAAGCTATTTCCCTCACCAGTGAAGTGGTAACAAATGTCAGGTCAACGATCGAACCCAACCCTCTTCCTCGAAAGGTGGGCACGCATCCAACGTTGGCCAGCACGATGTCCAGTTCCGCAAATGACTCCAACAGAATTTGACCTCTGGTGTTCGTCGATCGGCTTCTCCACTCCAGGGCCCACGCGTTGAAATCGCCCGCAATGATTTTAGGGCTGCGGTCACTAGGATCCAACACTAGACTGTCTAACATCTCCTCATATTGTGCTAAGGTTGCACTAGGAGCAGCGTAGCAGCTGTAAATATGGACACCGTTGACCTTCGCCCTTATAAAACCGGCTGCCGGGAGGGCCATGACTTCCTGAATGGCCTGTCTTCCGCACGCCCAGATTGCGGCGTTGCCAGACGCATCCACCGCCCAATTCGCACCGCCGTGGTTTCTGTACGGCTCGCAAATAACCGCGACATTCACATTCGACTCTCGAATGGTTTGCGAGAGCAGGTCCTGAGCTGCCTCACAGTGATTGAGATTGATTTGTATCAATCTCATTTGCCTGTGCGGTTCAGCTCCCTTCTATATACCGGAGATCTGCTGCTTCCCGCAACATGCCGGTCGTCCACGCTCTATTTCCCACTACATAGCATACACCGTGGACCTCCGGTGCAATCTTTGATGAGATGGCCCTCTTCCCCACACTTCCTGCAACTCCTCGACCTACCATGCTGGCTAGTGCATGCCGCCGCAAAATGGCCGAAATCGAGGCATCGAAAGCATCTCTTTAGAGATATTTGCTCCCTGAGCCTGCACACGACCCAACCTACTCTTACCTTGCCGCGGTAATTAACTCAATAGCTGATTCCGCCGGCAAACTAATAATAGCGGTTTGTGTGCCGCCATATGCCTTCTTCATCCCTTTTATGGGACTCTGGTCTATATCGCTAAGGTTGAACTGTTGCTTTAGCGCAGCACAGATGTCCTCCCGTTAGGTGACCTCATCTAGGTCCTTGCATTCAACCACTATCTCTTTTTTCCGAGCTCTTACCTCAGCTTCCTCTCCTAGTACACTTTCCACCTTCCCGCGGAAGTTATCGGCTGACTTGTCGGTGGATCTATTTGACTCCAGCATCGGATACCGTCTCTGTGTTCGCCTGATACGGCTCACACTATCCCCCAAATCCTTCAATTCCGGGTCTGACTTCACCTTTCGGAGGATGTCGGCATAGGACATATTTCCCTTCTTGGAAATAATTATTATTTCCGGGCGGAGCTTCTTTTTGTCCTTTTTCCTCTTGTTGCTCATCTTAGTCCATTGTTCGGGCCTCCGGGCGTTGGTTTCTTCCACTTTTGTAGGTGTTGTGGCTGCAATCGTGAGATTACCGACTTTCGCGGATACTCTCGCCGGCTCCGCCTTCTTTGGTGAAGAGGCTTTTTTCTTCTTCGGGACTTGCTGTGGTCCTAGAGGCTCGCTGGTACCGTCTCTAGCCCGTTTTCCTGTCTTCCCGTCTGCCTTATCATGGGGAGGCGTCACCTGCGTTTCCCTTGTGACCTTGCCAACTGACGCTTGGGAATTCTTTTCTTCGAGTGTCTTGATATAAGACAATTTAATGCCTCTTATCAAGGCTCGAATATTTTGGTGGATATTCTGCCTCTCCTTGATGAACTCGCACAGTTCATTTATTCGTTCCCCGAGTGTAACGAATGCCATTCCGGTATGTTCCCGTTTGCTTTCGCGCCTTGCGCCACAAGGAATGATGTCGATGTCGATGTTTCTTTCAGAGTCCCGCGACGAATCACGACTACAAAAAAGAACCATTGTTCTCGGTGGTGATCTCCCAAGCTTGGAACTCCTCCTAAAAGGATCCGGTGTGGACCTAATTTCCACTCCACCATTATCTCTTGTAGCATTAGATGCCACAGTAGCCAAGTTTCCCACTACTGAGGCACTGCGGTCGTTGGATATCGACGGCCGGGAGCCCGCTTACTCACTCCCAAAAACCGCCGGTACTGGGTTTCCAAAGCCCTGCACCGTAACTTCATTCTTCTTCTGCTCCTCCATGTTTGGTTTCATTTCTGGATATCCTTCCCATAGCCAATTTTTATCCACGGGTAGGCGTTTACTTCCCACCTGCCTGCGCATAAACATGCGCATACACGCACATCTCCGGATGCGTGCATGTGCGTGGCCATGACACATTCGTCAAGCATTCCCTTATCCGCACGAAGGGACGCGCCTGATGGGAGATTTGGCAACTCCATACAGGCGGCCGATTGCAAGATTCGCACGATTTCAGGTATTGCCTTACAATCATCAATAGGTTCATTCATCAATCATCGATAGGTGAGCCGGTTCCCCTAAAAGACATTACGGTACTATCATGTGCCGATACCCTCTATCGAGAATGGATTCCACGCTTCGGTGGGCCGGGGATCATCGTTACTGGCCAGGGAATGCAGTTTGAAGCTTCTCTTTTCTCGGAGTTAGGTAAACTTATAGGCTTCAAACGCTACCGGATAACTCCCAACCACCCTCACTCCAACGGAATGCTTGAAAAATGGCACAGGACGCTAAAGGCCGCTTTCCTGGCTGCAAGTCCTGCCTCTCTTCCTACTTGACTTATGAACAGTCAGCCGCGAGGAACTTGTATAAGGGGCGACCCAGTTCTCAACGAGCGGTCGTGCTTGAATCCAACTGACCTGTTAGGTCTGCTCAGAGACGCCGTGAGCCGGAGGAAACCACTGCCAGCCGTCAACCACGCGAAAAACATCGCCAGGGTGGCCAGGGATCTTGAGTCATGCATACACGTCTTGGTAAGGACCGACGTCTTCCGGAGGCCGCTGCAGCCACCATACGACAGACCTCACAAAGTCTTTGAGAGAGGTTCGCACCACTTTACCCTCGACGTCGAAGGCGCGCGATAGCTCGGGAGACAAATACTCCCAGGGGAAAGCGCGACCGGCGCATCCGGTTCGACTTGGCGAGCTGAGGGAGTTACGCCTCGAACGTTTACTAAAACCTCCTGGTTTCAGTTGGGGGTGGAGCTTAGTACTTTATTCAAATTCCTTCGCTCTGATAATGTTGGAGTCCTACCGTGAAGCACATAATGTTGACTAGTATCGGTACAGCTCCTTCCAGGGCAAGTACTTTTGTAAATGATCCTTGAATAATAACGTGGAATTGAATTTTTAGCTATAGGCAAGTGGGACTCAAGGTTCCCACAGAAGGAAACACAAAACCCTTGACACCTGAAGTGTCCAGTTTAAGGACTTGTTTGTTAATTTTGAAAATCAGAAAGTAACCAGCCAAAAATTTTGGGCGAATATCCACTCACTGTGGAATAAAAGGACATTGAAATTATTCCCTCCAAAGCCGGCCACACCGACTTCAGAAGGATAAATGCACATATTTCATCCCTTAAATGCCCCACTAAGCATACACAGAGGTCAATTTCCGAAGTGAGTCCTACAAATTTCCTCTGTCAACTTCAATAGCGCAACATGTGTGTGTTGCTAGTTTAGTTATCAAAACAGGGAAACAAACCTCAGAAAGGACCTTTCCCTTTCATCCCTGATCGAAAACGAATTGGCGGAAGGGATGATGAAAAGTACAATAATGAATACTGTATTCAAAATGATTGTGAACATGACGCGGACATTCAAACAACGCAGAATACTCCGAAACGTACAATAGATGAGAAGGCGTTCGTCTGGTAAGACCCCCGTTGACAAAGGACCAAGTACTGCAACTAAGAGAGAGGGTTCAATAGAGAAAAATATATATATCGGGAGCGTTGAGCTCAAGATTACAACAACGATTTTCCATTCAATTTGTCCGGGCTTAGGAGTTGCTCAATGGTATTTTGTCTTCTGTACAAAGTGCACACAATAGTGTTAATCTTCTGAACTTCCATGTAGCTCCCCAAGTCAACTTAACCCCCAATAGTTGAGGAACAATGCGGCTATTCTTGGCTTTGCTTAACGCCCTCCCCCATCCAAGGCCATACTCTGTGAGGCGATCTATTTTGCCATCATTACATATTGTTCGCTTTTATCCCCTTGAGGTTCGAGGACACACAGAGAAGAAAAAAATAACGGAGTGAAAGGAAGAAATGAATCCCTTTCTTTTCCTTTATCTGGCATTTTCTCTTGTCCCAACAACATTTTCTCTTGTCCTGGATATAATTGCAAGACGTGGATGAAAGGTGTTCAATGTGTAAATGCGTTCCTGAAAGGGGTCCATTGAAAAGCTCCTTATCGGAGTCGGCGAGATTTCAGTCTTTCAGAAGTTGCCTTTCTATTGGCGCGAAGTAATAAAGCATAACCTTCGCAACAAATAAAGGACACAATTCAATGCAAAATTTAGAATGTACTTTGTAGGGGGTGAGTTGGTAAATGTTGGTTAGAAGGTGTCTTGTCGCAAACAAAAGGAGATTAGGACTAATTCCCTTTGTTATAGGCAGGATACGATGTTTTGTTTTCGCAGGAAGGATAGGGAAGGTGTCATTGGTCAGATTAGCGGTTAGGCCCTATAATGAAAAAGAGAGCTAACCACCATCACAACTTCAGGAAAGTAAGATGCACTAAATCATCATGACCGTTAGTGAGTGGTGATAGCCACACCCTGTACGAGGTGACCCCACTATCAACAAAACGCTATGGATCTAGACTGGGGAGTTGAAAAACACCTCCCGCCAATACAGGGTATTATGCGAACCGTGCCCATTGGATAGTTTGCAATCGGGGGTCACTGACTGTGTTTGAATGCAGCCTCACTAATACCTGGTCGCCTAAGTGAGTAAGTTAGACCTTAACGTACTACGGGGGGCTATAGCACCCCATACTCGTGGGAATCAATTGAGTACAAAAAAAAAAAAAATAAAACAAAAACCAAACAAGCGGGGCCCCGTACTGCACCAAAACTGGTTAATCAGGCGGAGGCACATCTCCGAATTACTGAGATCCAGATGATTAGATCCAAAAAGGGAGAAGTTGGGACGTCAAGCAGTGGATCCAAGGTGAGCATTGGTATACTGCGTGGACAACAGCCAACGAACACCGCTGCTCAAAAAGCAGGGACCAGCAAAAGCACGTCAGAGATAAATATAACAGACGTCAGGAAGGAGACAGGTCTCAGTGGTGCCGGTGTTAAATGGTACCTGCCCTATCTGAAAGAAGGCCTGAAACCAGAAGAGGCCCTTAAGGAGGCTCAGAACAGACCTAAGCCATCTCTACCGGAACCGAGAAAGCGGGAACCAGCGCAGATCAGCCCGCATGAAGGGAATGCTCCCAAAAAATCCAAACCTGAACCCAAGGGGGAAAAGTCATGAGTGAAGGCAGGACCCAGGAAGCCCGCCATTAGCTATGCGGTCAAGGGCATTCGACTGGCCATACTGCCAAAAATGTTTCCCGAGCAAATACTCACTCGTGAGGAGCAGGAAATCATTGAGGACCTTGTCGTGAGGCAGATGATTAAGGGTTGGACTTCGAAACTGGTGTTCACCGGGATACGCTTTCGACCAGGCCTTATACTGGTGGACTACGCGACAGAAGACACCGCAGAATGGGTTAGAACAATGGCTCCTAGATTGCCAGGGAAATAGACCTGCTGCCCAGTGAAGAACAGAAGCTGGACGACCTAGACCTAGGACTCCTAGGGCTCAGTTTGGACAGCGATGCGCAGGAAAGCGCCATGTCGGAGGAGGAGGATGACACTTCGACAGTGGAGAAGAGTTCCAAACAATTACGGAGCCAATGGCCAGCACTGAAATAGCCCAGATAAACCTCCACCATGCGAGAGTTGCATCTGCAGTGATTGCAAGGGCAAGCGTGAATGTCCAGAGGTAACCAATGCCCGGGTAGGTATTACCTCTGTAAATGCTCGAGGCCAAAAACTTGCCGTGGTGGATGTCCCCGAGCAATATGCGAGGAAACTCCTTAACAGAGGGAGAATCAAAATCGGATGGGTAGTATGCAGGGTACGAATGCGGATAGTCCCCACCAAGTGCTACAGGTGTCTGGACTATGGACACACGTCAGCAGCTTGCAAGGGTCCGGACAGGAGGCCAGCATGCCGGAGATGCGGCCAAGCGGGTCATCAAGCGAAGACTTGCAAGGAAAGCGAAAGTTGTGTTCTCTGCAGGGATCGTGGCGCGTCTGGTGAAAGCGTCGCACACACTGCGGGCTCGGGACGGTGTCCGATCTTCAGGGCGGAATTGGAGAGGGCTAGGGTGCGAACGCCATGATCCGCATTTTGCAAATTAACATGCACCGGTGTGCAACCGCTCACCAGTTGCTAGCACAGTTCGCTGCGGAAGTAAATGCTGATCTAGTGCTGATTAGCGAGCAATACCGAAACAAGGACCCGTCCTCATGGTATCTCGACTTATCGGGCACCGCTGCCATCTGGGTTCGGGACGACGTTCGACTTCGTGTTCTTGCCGAAGGCCGGGGGAACGGATTTGTCTGGATCCGGTGTTCAGGGATAACGTTTTTTAGCGTTTACCTGACGCCGAATGAGTCGATTCCGGACTTTCGGCGCGGGCTTGATGCTCTGGAGGACGCCGTTTCGAGCACGGAGGGACGAATCCTGGTTGGCGGTGATTTTAATACCAGGGCTCTTGAATGGGGCATGCCTCAATCAGACTCCAGAGGGAAACGGATTCTGGAAATGGCGGCGAGAACCGGGCTCGTAATTTTAAACACCGGATCCACGCCAACGTTTCGGCGCCCAGGTTGTGAAGGAAGCATTCCTGACATTACTTTTGCGTCGGAATCTCTGGCATCATCGGTGGACGGGTGGCGAGTCCTAGAAGACTTCTCGGCAAGTGATCATCAGTACATTGCGTTCGAAGTGTTTGACGCTACTTGCCGGCGAGCACCAACACGACGTTCCCCTTGCGTGTGAAATGTCGCGAAGGTGAACATCGGAAGGTTCGTCTAAGCTCTTGGGGCAGGTAGGGCCGCGCTGGGGGGCACTCCGGGGGGTGGTGGTGTCGCAGCTGACACCGTCGTAAATTCAGTGATGAATCTGATAACGACGGCGTGTGAGGCTTCCATGCCCCGGAGAGGCCCCAGGCGCGACAAGCCTTCTATGTACTGGTGGACGCCGGAAATTGCCGACCTACGGAAGGAGTGTCATAAACTCCGCCGTTTGGCACAACGTTTGTACGCCAACGAGGAGGCATGTGCCATAAAGGCACAATATAGATCAGCAAAAAGGAGACTCCGCAGCGCAAAGCTCGCGGCTGGCAAAATCTTGTTAATGAGGTGAATGATAACCCGTGGGGACCTAGCTATAAGCTTGTCACTCGGAAAATCGGGGCTCTGCGGAAGCCTTGCATATTGAGCACCGACCAGATGGACCGCATTGTGCGGGCATTGTTCCCCAGACACCCTGTACGGGTTGATGTAAATAGCGCGGAAAGCGTCGTGGATTGCCCCCTTTTCACAATGGGAGAACTCGAAGAAGCGGTTCTCACTATGAAAAACAGGAAGGCGCCAGCTCCTGATGGCATCCCGGCGGAAGTTTACAAACTGGTGTTCCGCCAACGGCCAGAATTGCTACTCGAAGCGTTCAACGCGTGCTTGAAGGAGGGCATTTTTCCTTGTCGCTGGAAAGTGGCCATACTCGCGTTGATCAGTAAGGGTAAAGGAGACCCGGAGCTCCCGTCTGCATACCGACCGCTGTGTATGCTTGACACGGCTGGAAAAGTGCTCGAGAAGCTCATCAGGGGTAGACTCGCTGAAGCGATCCGTGCTGCCAGGGACTTATCCGCAAGGCAGTTCGGGTTTAGAACAGGGAAATCTACAGTGGATGCTGTTATGGAGGTCGTAGATGCGTTTAATCGAGCCGGGGCACACAGCTGCCGATCTCGACGGATAGTGCTCCTCATAACGCTTGATGTCAGAAATGCCTTCAATTCCGTAAGATGGACAGATATGCTAGGCACACTAGAGAACTCCTTTCACGTGCCAAGCTATCTGTTGCGGATATTGAGGGACTATCTGAAAGATCGCTCCCTGTTCTATGAGACGCTAGAGGGCCAGAGGAGGATGGAAATCACGTCGGGAGTAGCGCAGGAATCCATCCTAGGGCCGGACCTCTGGAACGCTTCCTACGATAGTCTGCTAAGACTCGATAAGCCTGAAGAGTCGCGCCTGGTCTGTTATGCAGACGACGTTGCGGCACTTGTTGCCGGACGCACTGTTGAACAGGCGCAAAGCAGACTTGGCATATTGATGCGAAGGGTAAACGGTTAGATGACTGCTCACGGTTTCAACCTTGCGCTGGAAAAAACCGAAGTAGTCATCCTGACCAAAATGAGAATCCCGACCTTGCGTCCCATATCGATCGACGAGTTGACTATAGAGTCAAAACCAGCGATTAAATACCTTGGTTTAATGCTCGACTCGAAGGGGGCTGCAGCAGGAGTCGCGGCCTTGAGTCGGCTAATGGCGAATGTCGGCGGCCCTATATCAACTAGGAGACGTCTCCTCATGGGAGCAACGCAGTCCGTCCTTCTCTATGGTGCGGAGGTATGGGCTGATGCCCTTGACAAGGAGGTGCATCGTAAACGCCTCGCTCAAGTGCAGAGGCGGGGAGCTTTGCGAGTGGCGTCTGCTTATCGCACCGTCTCCAAACCGGCTGTGATGGTGATTGCGGGAGTGATCCCCGTTGCCCTCCTTGCCAAGGAGCGCAAAGCTATCTATCGCCGTAAGAGCGAAAACTTAACAGAAGTGGTTGCCCGTGAAGAACGTCAACGCACCCTTAACGAGTGGCTACTTTCTTGGCAAAATGAGCGAAGGGGCAAGTGGACTGCGCGGCTCATCGACAAATTAGACCCATGGTTGAACAGAAAGCACGGTGAGATTGATTACTTCCTTACCCAACTTCTAAGTGGGCATGGAGGTTTTCAGTTTTACCTGCACAGGGTTGGGAAGGCGCGATCTCCTGATTGTGTGTTCTGCAATAGAGTGGCGGATGACGCTGAACACACCTTTTACTCTTGCGAGAGGTGGCACGGCCTCCGCCAGGAGCTTTATGCAGACACAGGGGAGCTCTCTCCAGACAACATTGTCAGAAAGATGCTGAAGAGCGCTGGCAGCTGGAATCGTATTGCGCATTATGTTCGGGCTCTTCTTACTACGAAGAAGATTGAACTCGACCGGCAAAGGGATCGGACGGTAAGGGGTTCCCTGAACTAACAACTCCCTTCCTCCCCTCCCCTCCCGTTGGTGAAAGGAATTCCCTGACTTGAAGGCTCCCAAAGCCGGGAGAGCGGGAGGGCTAGCCCGAAGTAATGTGTCAAACGGTTCCAGGCTGGTTCTCTGATGACAGGGAGGTGTTTAGTTGGTAGTCCGCCAGCGTGCTGTTGCGGGAGTCCAACACTCTGTGCGTAAACGCATTCACCTACCCTACTCCCAAAAAAAAAAGGGCAAGTTCCATGGAGAACATTGGAATAGTGCTGGATCTGGAGCCCTGGGTGTACCGGGGGCAGATTCGCGGTCTGGAAGGTCCAATCAGGTGAACTCTAAACTGGTATGGGAATGCCTTGAGAGACTGAATACACTCGGCTCATCCAAAAAGGTCTGGATACTTTGGGTTCCAGGCCATACTGGGTTGGAAGGCAATGAGGCAGCGGACGAACTAGCCAAGAATGGAGCAGGGATGCCTTTACACGGGCCAGAACCCTTCTGTGGAATCGGAAACGGTTTCATGGCTATGAATCTAAGAAAAGAAGAGAAACGGTTGAGGGAACTATACTGGGCGGGCCTACCAGGGATGGAGCAGTCCAGGGTGTTTATTGGGGGATACGAACCCATACGCACAAAGGATTGCTTAAACCTCACCAAAAAGAACCTCCGAATCATATTGGGAATTCTCACTGGTCATTGTCGGCTGAACTATCACCTAGGGAAGCTAGGGATATCTACGGACACTGCCTGCAGGTTTTGTGAGGAGGATGACGAAACCGCTATACACGTTCTGGGACAGTGTCCGGCACTTGTGGAAAGTAGGTCGAGACATCTGGGAGAACACTTAATACCAGATGCAGAGCTGAAAGATCTGGAAGTAGGGAACATACTAAAGTTCCTAACGGTTATAGGCCTGCTTGAGAGGCTATGATCAATAAATAACCAGTAAAAGGGGCACAATAGTTCTTCAAGGATGCGGTGCGACTTTCCCTTAACAGAATAATAATGACCGTTCCAGACCTTTGTTCAGCGTCATACTATTATCATCCATCAATAAATGAGCTATCTCTCTAGAAGGTGAAATCCAGTCCATAATGTCCTGCGGAAACTCAATTTGATTCACCGAGGGATGAAGGTTGAATTTTGAAGACGTGTTGGGACGTAGATCTCTAAAATTATACTGAAACGAGTCATGTAGCACCCAAATGGACGGAGCAGAGATATAAGTAAACTTCATTAGGAGGACATTGTTCGTAATTAAAGGTTGATATTTTCGCTGCTAGATGAGTCGACCCCGCTACCAGGTGAAAATATAAAATAAAGGCCAAAGAAGATGAGGAATTTAATTGAAACAACTTCAGCCTGTGGGCTTTGAAGATTGGATGAAATCTCTTCCACCACAGGCCTTTAGTGGCCTGGAACCCCTAAAGAATTGCTGGTGTTGCAGTACCTGAACGTAACGCTTCATCTATTCTAAAAAACTGAAGCTAGTCAGTTCCGGGTGACTCCCATCAAAGGCGGGGCTGGTCATACAACAAACCCTTTCCAAAATGGAAGCGTATAATCTTGAATAATGGCCAGTCAGAATGCCCTGTGAGTGTGGGCTAGGGAATGCTCTCAAAGTGTTCCCTGCTTGCCGTAAGAGGTGACTAAAAGGAGTAGAAATTTGTGAGCTAGGAACTTGCAAATTTTGAAACTTCATTGATACCGAAACGTCAACAACGCATCGGATAGGGACTGATCCTCCCGTCGAAGACCTTTGACTATCAAAAACGGACTACGATTGATTTCTAGAATGTGCGCACGCACTTCAACCATGATAGCGAGCGTCCCCAGAATACTCGCTTCCTTCTTTCTGAGCAGGAATTCCAACGATATAAGCTGGACATGGCCAAAGCGAAGTAAGACGATAAGACTCTGGAGAGTACTTCTTGCCCTCTTGTAGAAATATGCTTTTGTACTCTGGAAAGCCAAGTGGTAGCAGATACGGATCCGGTGTCGGGTTGTTTCTGATGACTACCGCAAGATGCACTCTTTTGGTCTAGGAGCGGGTTTCTAACACACCTCTTACTGCACGTTAAGCAGCATCACAGTTGTACAGCCTCACGCACCAACGAAGACTTCCGATATAGTGAAGCCCATGGTGTTTTACGTAGGCGCCTGTCGTGAGACTTAACCCTACGGTCCTCTTAAGACACGGATTGATTTTGTGACCACAATCAGAGCCCAGAGCAACAACGGTACCAGTCTATACCAAATGCATGGCTTAGTATTCATGCTGGTGGATGCAAGACCTACCTAACTCTCTACTGAGCTAAGGAGTATGGCACCCGTGCTGAAACGCAACACCACGTCGAGGCCCGAAGGTCTCTTCTCGCTTGAGCATAACCACAACCACCATAAAACTCCCACTAGGGGGCCAACCGCAACCAACCGAGCTGTACTCAGATACGACAGGAATTCTCCTGGAGTATAAGAGTCTAGGGGCTACCTCGGTTCCCATGGTGCCAGTATACCCCTGGTAAGGTTTCGTGACCGAAGCCACTTCAGATGAGTCCCCGTGCAAACTCGGGTCTGATCGCCCTGATTAGGCCTACTGAATCACGGCCGGCAAACCAAAGTGATTACAGCGTCTCCCGGTGCCACCACTATGGAGTTTCTCCTCGGCCACTTGGTTTTGGTTTGGCCGATAGGGCTGCCGCCCCATCTTCCTCGCCGCCACCTCTGACCACTAGTGGAGGATGCTTTCTACGAGCAATTTCACGCAGTTTAGGGGAGGCTTCCTAAAGGTGACATTGTAATCGTAATGGATAATCTGAATGCCTTGCTCGGACACGTGATGGGGAGACACGGTCTTAGCGATCGCGGTTATCGTGGAGGTTCGTGAATTTCTGCAACTTTCACCACCTCATCATCGGAGGCACACTGTTCGAGGACAGAGACTGCCATAAGGTCAGTTGGATTTCAACTGAAATTTAGGCAGTGCCTCCTAGATGAGTCTAACAAGAAAGGCGCTGACATCGACCTCGAAAGGGATCACCATCTGTTGGCTGCTTACGGTCGCTTGCGTGTTGCGTCCACCACTTCTCGCAGGGTTGACCTGCGGTTGAGCTGCGACCCCCTAGGTTCAAGATCGGCCGCTTGTATGATCCAACTTTGGCTTGATGGTGGGAGAGCTATCTCGCTGATTTGACGACAAATATACTGAGGAACCCGAGCTTAACGGTCACCCAGGAGAGTTATTTATCGCTGCACCTGAAGTTACTGTAGATCCGTTGCTTCTACTCGTACAGAAATCTTTGGAATCGGATACCTTTTCCAGAGAATGGAAGAAGGGGATGATCGTTAAGATTACAAGGAAAAGCACTCGTTTTGAGTGTGACAATTACAGGGGTATCTGCGTGCTCTCTGCCGCGTAAAGATAATCACATAAACATCTCGAAGGCTTGATGGACAGAGAAAAAGCTGATTTCCGCTCCCACTGTGGGTTCGTCGGAGCTGCATTTACGCAATGGTTCTGCCATATCTTGGATGTGGAGGTCACCAATGCTATGTCTGGCGTGCAGCTCGTGATAACCCGCGGATGGCTTGTATTCGACCCTCGTCTAATCCAAATTCCATCCGAACATCACCGCTGAATATGTCATTCTCAACAGACTTCTAAGATGGTCATCAGTGCCAGAATACAACTTGATGTCACCTAAGTACATCAAGTGTGTCAGTTCGCACTTAGCACGTAGCTCATATTTGATTGCGAAACCATGCCCTCTAACGGCAAAAAACTAAAGGGGACTCAGCGAATCCCCCTAGAAGATGCCTCTCCGTATATGGATAGGGAGTTATTGGTTCTGGCTATGGAGAAGCTTATCTGCTCGCGTGACTAGGTTCAACATGCTTTTGACCATGAAGTCTGGACGCTCTTCGTTGAGCTCTCACATTATGTCAGCCGGGTCTGTCTGTCTATGGAGACCGCGGATTACCAAGGACTGAATCCTCTTTTATGAAAGCAAAGATCGCCGGGTAATCTTCGATACTCTGAGCAAATATGAGGGTTCTGTCGGTTCTCGTGTTCTTTAGGATTGCTTTCAACGATTTTTCTTTCTGTAAATAAATTATGTACCCAGTGATCGCGGGTCGCTTCACTTCGAGAACTCAGAGCAAACTGTATGCACTTCTGGAAAGAGCTAAAACGCGATCAACAAGTTTGGAATCCTGACGCTGACGAGTTTCCGGCACAATTCGTTGATTTAGCGCTCATCAGTGAGCAGTACCAGAAAAGGGACCCAGCTTCACGGCACTTCGACATATCCAGCACCGCTGCGATCTGTGTTCGGTGCTTAGAATTCCTGTCCAGGGCAAAGGGGACGGTTTTGCACCGCATTTTACGGGCACTATTCCCTGCGCACCCCGTACGGAATGATGGCAACAGTGTGGAGAGCGGTGACGACTGCCCCCTTTTGTCCATAAAAAAGTTGAAAGAGGTAGACCTCTCTATTGAAAAAAAAACAAGCAGCAGGACCCGTGTGTGGTATACAAACTGATGCTGCAACATCGGCCAGACCTACTGCTCGGCGCATTCAACGCTTGCCTGAAAGAAAGGATTTTCCCTTTTCATTGGAAAGTGGCGAGGCTGGCGCTAATCAGCAAAGGGAAAAGCGACCCTGAGTTACCGTCTTCATACCGCCCAATTTGTATGCTGACGGGAAAGTGCTTGAAAAGATCAACAGAAGTAAACTTATCCCCACGGCAGTTCGGCTTGCAAACTCTTGGCCGCATTCGAGAGAAGAATCCGCGATACCATGACCGTCAGGTTGTCGATAAAATCTGGCTCAATAGGTTACCGTGGGCCGATCACTTAATCCGCATGGGTGATGATGATCCAGCCCGGAAAGTCTATAAGGGCAATATCTATGGTGGAAAAAGAAGACGAGGCAGACCCTGCCCGAGATGCAGCGATGGCGTAGGTCAGGATGCCAGACAGCTTTTAGGGATATTGCATTGGTGTCAGGTAATTATGTACATAGCTGAATGGATTTCAATATTTGCAACGTCTGATCCTTTCAGGCTTTATTTGAACAGATTGCTTACATGCATCCAGCGTGTAATTACCTAACTCGCTCTCAATGTTTATCTAATTCTAATGTCCTTCCGTTTTCATGTAAACTAGCAAACCAACCATAATAAACCAAAATAATTTGTTCAACTTCTTGAATGAAGTGCTCTAACACGCTTCAAGGCCCTGATCCAATCTGGATTGTTGTGCCAACGATTATTATTATTATTATATTATGCTCGTTGTCTTCAATTCACTTTTATCTAAGCGGACGAATTCCGACAATGAAAGTGTGTAGAATTAAAAATATGCAGGCACATAGTGCTGAAAATTGTGTGATAAGTCGAAGCAAAAACGTGTTAATTCGATGAATGCTCCTTCATTTTTCGAGTGTTATAAGTCAAAAATGATATAAGTCGAAGTTTGATAAGTCGAGGTATACCTGTAACATAAAAATATGAAAAAAACTGTCGCGTGCAATCCGAAAGTAACTTCCGGATGACATCTTGGATTTCCGACTAATCATCTCATCCGTAGACACGCACTACATTCCCCTAACCTCATGAATGTGGAACAAAGTTCATCCGTAGCGCAAACCAGACGTCAACTTGAAATTTCTGCGTTCCACAACATAGACAGCTGTTTCCCTTCTGTCAGGCGGCCGGCGGACGTCATTCTCGCAGTTTTGTTTGAATTTCGTGAGTTTTCTGACTTGGAACGCGCTGGAATTTGTAAATTAAAATCACAGGAAAATGGGTGAAGTGGCTGACGAAGAAAACACGACGCCAAATAAGCCCAAACAGTCGAAAAAGGCCCGACAACGGAAGAAAAGCTACTTCAATGCAATTCGTAAACAAATGGAGTTCTATTTTGGCGACGCGAATTTATCCAAAGATCGTTTTCTGAGGAAACTGATCGAGGAGGATCCTTGTAAGTAGCCTTATTGGTGGCATAGCTCCGAGAAGCCTTGATCCGTTCCCGGACTGCAGGGGTGATTAAGGGAAATAGTTGGCTAACATTCGTTTCTCTTTGCTCCTTAGATGTCCCGCTCAGTACGTTTATGACCTTTAATAAAATCAAGAAACTCGCAAAATCTGTGGAGGACATCACGAAAGCCTTGAAGAATTCAGAGCTGTTGGAAGTCAATGGAAATCTGACAGGGGTACGACGCCGCAGTGAAATCCCCGAAGTTCACGATGCCGATGATAAGACGGTCTACGTGGAGTCGCTGCCGCAGGACGTGGATCACGACTGGGCCATTAAAGCCTTCAGTCGGTTCGGTGCGGTTGCGTATGTCTCTCTGCCCAAGTATAAAAACTCGAATAAACTCAAGGAGTTCGGCTTTGTGGAGTTCGAGGCCGTTAGCTCGGTTGAGAAGGCACTGAAGGCCTTTCGAGCGTTCAACGGAGTCCTTTGCTACGAGACCACCAAACCGGAGGAGCTGATGAGCGTTCAGTCGTTCATCAAGCAGCAAGAACTGGACAAATCAAGCGAAGCTGCTTCACAAGATAACAAGACGGTACCTGACAAAGATGCGGAATCGGACTGCTGCTCGTCAGCGTCCTCGGATAGCTTACAGCCGCCTGCGAAAAGGATAAAACTATCCGACACTGAGACTCCAACGTCCGAGCTAGAATCAGAGGTTAAACCGAGCAAGAAAACGCGGAAGCATCGAAAGAAAACCAAACTCGTCGACATAGACCGCGATAACGTTCCAGACATAACGCAACTGAGGATCACCACGAAAAAGGAATGGAAGCGATTGCGGAATAAGTATTTGAATCTCCAACGCGAGAAAATGGCAGAATTAAAGCGTCACATGTCAAGTAATCGAGGCCCAAAGGTGCCCCGGTCGGCGCCACCGCCGCGGTTACCAGTTCATCGGAGTCCGCACAACATGAATTTCTACCAAGACCGCGATAAAGGAGGTGACAAGGACGCGGATCAACCGAATCCGTCCCACAACCAAACTAAGAACGAAGAGAAACAGGAGTCAGCACTTCCCAACGGGGCTCAAAGTAGCACCACTAGAAGACAAGCCAAGGAACAGACTACTCTGCACTACGAGTCGGGACTGATCATAGCCGTTCGTCTGCTGGAACCATGCGTGGATGTTAAAGGATTCAAAGCGGAGATGCGTCAATACGAGCAAGTTAAGTATGTTGACGTCAAGGAAGGAGCCGTGGACGCGTTTCTACGATGCGACTGTGCAGTTGGGGCGCAGAACCTTGTGAAACAGATTGCCTGTGCCGAATACACATGCGAAATTCTGTCGAGCGCCCGAGAGGAGGCTTATTGGAAGAAGATCATGCAGGATCGAGCGGATAAGCTGGAGAAAAGGGTGAAAATCCCGTCAAAACGTGGTCGTGAGAAGATCAAGCAACAAATACCCAATCATATCCGATTTGATGAAGACTAGCCCCTGCCGGAGTCATGTTTTTCTGATTCAATTCCAGTGTGTCTGCCGTTGTTTGAATGAAACTCGCAAATTATAAACTATTTCTTAGGAAACTTTGTTTTTTATTTGGATAAGTTTTGTCTCCAACAACATAAGCGTCTATCCATGAACATAATAGGATTCTTATCGGTAAAAAAAAGATTTATTCTTAGTCAGTATCCACCTCGAACGAGAAAATTCGGATTAAAAAAAATGAATGAAAAACGAAATGTACGACTTCACTCCCGCTAAGGCTTCTTTGGATAAAAATATCTAAAAATGCCGCTAATTTTCCGTGAGAAGTACGCTCCCCACGATTCTCCAGATGCCTGAGGGTTTGCAACTGGTCCCTTCTGCTTAGTCTTCACCTCCGATTCGCTATGTGCCTGCATAGCCAACAAAATATCACGCAGCGAACGGATCTCTCGGTGTATGCTCTCGGTATCTTTGAATTTACTGCCCACCAGGCCCAGTTGCGTTGTGTGATAGTAATGACCGATTGTGGACAATACCAAGGTGAATACCGATGTTATTAGGGTTCCGATTAAGCCCCAAAGACGAAGCGTGTTGGCATGCACTTTCTCCTTCTCGTATGAGTCATTGATTGCGGCGGTCAAATGAGTGAAAAGCTTGCGTTCCTCGTCATCGGCTTCATCATACTCGGACTGCAGCCGCTCCTCGTCCTTGAGCAATCTAATTTCATTGTGAACGAGGGTCAGGTAGCCATCAGTGCCTCGTCTGATCGCAATACTGTCTGCATGGATTTGCTTCAATTCCCGCCTGATCTCGGATAGTTTGTGGAGAATGTCACGCTTCTGTTGCCCGGACTCAATCAGTTTATCCTAGAATTGAAACTGTCGGTTGGGTAGCAGCCCTAGGTTTGCTTTATATTTCCATACCTTTAACTGGATGACCCTGTCCTGTGCCTCCCGCACCTCATCCATATGTGAAAGTTCCTCAATGAGGACATTGGCTTTGAAGAGAGATCGCTGGATGATTCCTTTTCTCTCCGTTGATTTCTCTATATTCCCCTTGAGTTGCGATGATGCCGTGATATCGAGCTCCCGAGGCTTTTGAATGTTTTGAATTGGCGAGATATTGGCTGCCTGTTGCGAACATGTTCTGATTTGATGCCGGGTCCATGGCAAGTTATCACAAAGTTTTCGATGGAAAAATGCACTGCTGGCCGCGCTGACATGCCGCGATTTGTACATAACACGCAGGAGTGACATGTTTTCAGCAGTTCCAGGAAGTAGTGAGGCTATTTCTATAACAGCTCCCCCGACGCATTGCTTAAAACAACTCCAACCCTCAAGAACCCACTCGCGAAGTGAACGAACGTCTAATCCAAAACACTCCACCACCAAACAGCGTTACCAGATCACTGTCAAATGTCATTCGATCAACTAAATGGGGTTATGTTCAATGAATGCCGGCTAGCACGTTTTTGACAGTTACTTTTCAAATTTATTTAATTTATGTGGATTAGTTTTGAGTACTGAGGTAAGCACTATGTTAGTAGCGAATGGTAATTATTGATGTCACTTAAATTAGTACATAATCATTGAAGCCAAGCCCACCCCTCAGGGGTCGTTAGCGATTTTTAAACGGGTCGCTTACGATACGGGGTGTGACGTCCCCGAGGTGCCCAAGTAATTAGTTCTGCCCCCTAGCTGGCAGCATACCTGCGTCCTAGGTAGTAGCCTCGAGAAAGCTTCTCGGTGAAGAGCGAACCGTGAATGACCGGTACACGTCGGGACACACTGGGAGTCTCTGGAGCCGTCGACGGGGTGATGTGAGCGTAGCTCTGCCAAGGTGGTAGTTGCGACGTGTATCAGGAGCCAGCCCCTTCGGGACCCTGGTCGGGAAGTGTGCATTGAACCGGTGTTAGTAGACCGCGTTGCCCCGAGCGAGCGCTGATCCGTCCGTGAATTCCGGGATCAGCTAAGCGTAGGTCAGGCCTCAGGGAACTGGGATAGGGGCTGTGTCCCTGAGGGTATACCCGTTCTTGACTATTGCGGCCCGCTCCCTTGCACACGATCCGCTAGTACCTTTTTCATGGAGAATATTCAGAAAATTATAAAAAAAAAAAAACGACGAAACAACAGACAAGGAGGAAGAGCTGGGTGCGTTTGGGCGGAGCACAAAAATGTGTCGTTCACCGCAGCGATCAATGAAAGAGGCAACGAGGGCTGACATACCCGATGAGACACCGGGGCGCCCAAATAAAGAGGAAGCCTCATCAAGTGGCGCGACTGACCGTGCGGAGATGGCAATTCCATTACCTTGCAGTGCCTCTGTTTTGGAAGTAAGCTCAGTGAGAAACGCTAGTCCTGAGCAGATGGATTTGGACACAAATCGAGTGGAAGTGCAATTGACCGTCCTCGCTAGAGCCGAAGAGGAAAGGCTCATCAGAAAGTGCGCAGCAGAGGTGAAACGTATGCGGTCGGCAACGTTCCTTCAGAGGAACGTCAGCAAAGGCGTCAAAAACGGGCTGATGGAACCGGAGGAACTACTGGACCGCATTTCCTTTTATAGACGAACGTGGAGAGCAGCGGAAGACGATTGTAGAGCAGAAACAGTCGCACTCCCCGCTGAGAATGCTGCTTGCGTCAAACGGTCCGCAGATAGCCCTCTGCAAAGTGAACTGGGAAAAAAGCGGAAAGAGGACGAAGTGCCTGAAGGAGACTTTATCGAAGTAGTCTCCAAGGCCCAAAAAAAGAAGGCGAAAAAGGATAAAAAGAAACAACGGACTCCATCACCAGAGGCACGTCTGTCCAAAAACAAGGAGGCTGCCAACCCAAAGCCAGTAGCTCTGCTCATTAAGCCGACGGAAGGCAAGACATTTGCGGAAGTCCTTAGTGAAATCCGCTACAGGATGAAACCCGAGGAGAACGGAGCAGAGGTGTCTTCGATACGGAAAACGAGAAGTGGTGGAGTTCTCGTCGAACTGGGCCCAAAGACGACCAATAAGAGCACGTTCTGCGAAGCGGTCAAGGGGCTATTGGGGGAGAAGGCTCTTGTTTCCAGCCTAGAACCCATGTGCTCTCTAGAAATACGGGATCTTCACTGCCTCACAGAAAAGGCCGAAGTAGAGGAGACGCTAAAGCGTGAATGTCCAGAGGTGACCAATGCCCGGGTAGGTATTACCTCTGTAAATGCTCGAGGCCAAAAGCTCGCCGTGGTGGAAGTCCCCGAGCAATATGCGAGGAAAGTCCTTAACAGCGGGAGAATCAAAATCGGATGGGTAGTATGCAGGGTACGAATGCGGATAGTCCCCACCAAGTGCTACAGGTGTCTGGACTATGGACACACGTCAGCAGCTTGCAAGGGTCCGGACAGGAGGACAGCATGCCGGAGATGCGGCCAAGCGGGTCATCAAGCGAAGACTTGGAAGGAAAGCGAGAGTTGTGTTCTCTGCAGGGATCGTGGCGCGTCTGGCGAAAGCGTCGCACACACTGCGGGCTCGGGATGGTGTCGGATCTTCAGGGCGGAATTGGAGAGGGCTAGGGTGCGAACGCCATGATCCGCATTTTGCAAATTAACATGCATCAGAGTGCAACCGCTCACCAGTTGCTAGCAGAGTTCGCTGCGGAAGTAAATGCTGATCTAGTGCTGATTAGCGAGCAATACCGAAACAAGGACCCGTCCTCATGGTATCTCGACTTATCGGGCACCGCTGCCATGTGGGTTCGGGACGACGTTCGACTTCGTGTTCTTGCCGAAGGCCGGGGGGACGGATTTGTCTGGATCCGGTGTTTAGGGATAACGTTTTTTAGCGTTTTCCTGAAGCCGAATGAGTCGATTTCGGACTTTCAGCGCCGGCTTGATGCTCTGGAGGACGCCGTTTCGAGCACGGAGGGACGAATCCTGGTTGGCGGTGATTTTAATGCCAGGGCTCTTGAATGGGGCATGCCTCACACAGATTCCAGAGGGAAACGAATTCTGGAAATGGCGGCGAGAACAGGACTGGTAGTTCTAAACACCGGATCTACCCCAACGTTCCGGCGCCCGGGCTGCGAAGGAAGCATTCCAGACGTAACCTTCGCGTCGGAATCACTGATGTCGCTGGTGGACGGGTGGCGAGTTCTGGAAGACTTCTCCGCAAGTGACCACCAATACATTGCTTTCGAAGTGGTGGACACAAACTCTCGGTGTGCGCCACCCCAGCGATCTACATGTACATGGAACGTCGTGAAAGTGAACACCGGGAAGTTTGTCGAAACTCTGAGAACAGGTGGGGCCACGCTGAAGGGTACTCCTGGAGCGGTGGCGCCGCAACTGACACTGTCGTAAATTCAGTTATGGACTTGATAACGACGGTCTGCGGAGCCTCCATGCCCAGGAAGGCATCGAGGCGCGGCAAACCTTTCATGTGTTGGTGGACAGTGGAAATCGCAGAGCTCCGGAAGGAGTGTCACAGGCTCCGCCGCTTAACACAACGTCTAGGCGAACGGGGGGGGGTCATGTCCCATAATGATGGAGTACAAATCAGCCAAAAGGAGACTCCGCAGTGCAATAAACAAAAGCAAAGCTCGCTGCTGGCAAGATCTGGTCGACGAGGTGAATGGGGATCCGTGGGAAATCGGTTAAAAATTAGTAACCCGAAAAATCGGGGCTCTGCAGAAACCCTGTTAAGGCCGAGCAGGTGGACCGCAATGTAAGGGCACTCTTCCCTGCACACCCCGTATGGGATGGTGACGTCGGCGCGGAGAGCGCAGAGGACTGTCCACTTTTCTCTATAAAAGAGTTGGAACAGGCAGTCCTCTCTATGAAAAACAAGAAGGCGCTAGGACCCGATGGTATTCCAGCAGAGGTATACAAACTGGTATTCCAACACCGGGCAGACCTACTGCTCGACGCATTCAACGCTTGCCTGAAAGAGGGCATTTTCCCTGCTCGTTGGAAGCTGATCCCTAAAGTGAAAGGCGATCCCGAACTGCCGTCTTCATACCGCCCACTATGTATGCTTGACACTGCTGGGAAAGTGCTCGAAAAGCTCATCAGAAATAGACTCGCTGAAGCGATACGCGCTGCCGGAGATTTATCTCCTCGGCAGTTTGGTTTTAGGGCAGGAAGATCGACAATTGATGCTGTCATGCAGGTCGTGGACGCCGTTCGACGAGCAGAGGCACATAGCCGCCGAACTCGACAGGTGTTGCTCCTCGTAACGCTTGACGTCAGAAACGCCTTCAATTCCGTAAGATGGAAAGACATTTTAGGCACACTAGACAATACCTTCACAATACGTGCCGAACTATCTCTAACGGATTTTGAGAGATTATCTGAGGAACCGCTCCCTACTCTATGAAACACTAGAGGGTCAAAGGTGGATGGATTTCACGTCGGAGGTAGCACAGGGATCCATCCTAGGGCCGGACCTCTGGAACGCTACCTATGACAGTCTGTTTAAACTCGACATGCCAGAAGAGTCGCGCCTGGTCTGTTACGCAGATGATGTCGCAGCGCTTGTTGCTGGACGCACTGTCGAACAGGCGCAAAGCAGACTCGGCATATTGATGCGACGGGTAAGCGGATGGATGACTACTCATGGTTTCAACCTTGCACTGGAAAAAACCGCAGTAGTCATCCTGACTAAAAAGAGAATTCAGACCCTGCGTCCCATATCGTTCGGCGAGTCGATAATCGAGTCAAAATCAGCGGTAAAGTACCTCGGGTTGACTCTTGACTCAAAGATGAGCTTTTCTGAGCAAATCCAAGCAGCAGCGAACAAGACTGCGGCTGGAGTTTCGGCGTTAAGTAGGATAATGGCAAACATTGGGGGTTCTACGTCTAGTAGGCCACGTCTCCTGATGAGCTCAACGCAGTCTGTCCTGCTCTACGGCGCAGAGGTATGGGCTGGCGTTCTTAAAAAGGAGGTATATCGTAAACGCCTCGCGCAAGTACAGAGACGGGGAGCTTTACGGGTGGCGTCTGCGTACCGCACTGTCTCTGAACCGGCCGTGATAGTGATCGCGGGAGTTATCCCCGTTGCCCTTCTTGCTAGGGAGCGTCAGGCCATATACAAGCGCAAGAGAGATGAGCCAAGGGAGGTGGTTGCTCGCGAAGAACGGCAACACACTCTACACGAGTGGCAGTCTTCTTGGCAAAATGAAACTAGAGGCAGTTGGACTGCGTCGCTCATCGGCAACTTAGGTGCGTGGCTGAATCGGAAGCATGGTGAGACTGACTATTTCCTTACCCAATTTTTAAGTGGGCATGGAGGTTTTCAGTCTTACCTGGGCAAGATTGGAAAGGCGTGTTCTCCGGATTGTGTGTTTTGCAATGGAGTTGTGAACGTAGATAACCAATTGTTGGCTACGTTCTTTCAGACGGACCCGCTTTAGCTTTGAGGTTACCTCAAGAGAGTTGGTCTCACAAAAGCACCTCCGTGATGATCATCTGGCCGACCTTATGCTCTTCTTTAGAGCTCTTCGAGCCGTTTTGTACCGAATTCAGCAAGCCGGTGAGTCAGACTTTAGAGTTCGGTTGAGGAGCACCCTTGTCGTTCTCCTCTGTTTCGCCAAATCCGAGTTCCACCATGGTGTTTTACACTTATTTTGCATCATGAGTGGACAGCTGTCTTCGAAAGCTTCTCTTATGTAAGTTGTGATCATTCGGGTTGCTTTCTCAATTCCAGCAATGCATTTGATGCATCTCCCAGGGATCGTAACCCGGACGCTCAATTCTGTTTTGTATGTCGCCCAATCTTACGTTCAAAAATTAAGTGGGTGGATCCATGCCCATTACAAAATCAATGGGTCTATCATTTCCACTAGCATACAATTTCCCCACCAACAACCCATGGTTCCTTTATGAGCTATATACATGTCTTGCAGCTATTGATCCGATGACTGGTAAGCGCAGTCGTCGCTTTACAATGCTGCAAATTTATCTGAGAGATGTGACACTTCATCTATACGCCCCTTTCGATGATTTTAGGAGCCAACACTTGTAATGTGACTGTCCCAAGCCCGTAGTGCACCTGTTACCCCGTTTGCTCCCGAACCTTCCTAATATCCGGTTCAGGAACGTCGATAGTGAGGAAAATTCCCGACCTGTCGGCTCTTCCTACTGCTTTGCTGCCTAATCGCATTCAGGTGGAGGTGTTGAGATTATTCTGGACTCCAAGTTGGGGACTCCAGCACCATTACGCCTTGGCTGCAAATGAACACTTGGCCAATGCTAGCCAAACCTTATTTGTAACCATTTGAGCCGAAGAGTTGGAATCGCCAGAACGCCGCTGCCGCTTTGGTTTGCCCTTAAGCGCAGATGTTCCAGACCATCCTTTTGCAATTTGCCCGGAAGTAGTTTGGCCGAAAGCGATTTCTCTAGAGGCGGTTTGCCCGGAGGCATTGCTTTGCCCGATGGCCGTTTGCCCGGAGGCTGTTTGTTCACTGAAGACAGATGCTTAGCCGTAGGTAAGACATTATCCTCAGTAGGTGGTGCCGATTGGAGCCCGGGATCAGGAGTGCTGACAGAAGAGGACTGCTTCGGCTCGTCCGTTAAGGACTGGGTACTAACAGGGTTGATACCCACTTGAATAAGTGAAGAATCTGGGTCTGGACTCAGGTTCTTCATTGAAGAGATCAGGGTTGCCCCTTCGCTCAAGGTTGCATCGTGATGGTTGAAAGGCTGTTGTGTTCTTTTGAATTTTAGGTTTTTAATTTCTTCATAGTTGACTGCCATGGACTTTGTTTTATCGAACAAAATAAGTTGATCTCGACAGAGCCTTTTTTTGCCGAGACAAGGCTGGTAAAAACTGGTCTACATCCGCAAAGCAAAATTCGAAGTGTGGCGGGTGTATTAAAACTGCTTCGTATCTCTGTCGGTGCTCACCAGGGAAGCACCCTCTCATTACTGCTCTTTGTTCTTGTTATGGAAACTGTCGTACCGGACATCCAACGCGCAGCGCCTTATACACTGCTTTAGATGATGTTTTTCTAGCGTCTAATTTCAAAAATGATCGAGAGTAATTTGTTCAAAAATGGAATGATCGCCTCACGGTCTCAGATTGAATCGGAATAAAAATGAATTTTTGACTAAGGATCCCCATCATGATCATCAACGGCGCAACAACCGGTATCCGGTCTAGGCCTGCCTTAATAAGGAACTCCAGACATCCCGATTTTGCGGCGATGTCCACCAATTCTAAATTTACTGAATAAAAATGACATCTCCGAGTTTCGTTAAATTTAAGGGAAATTTTGTATTGCTGAATTCAACATGACAGTTCTAGAGAATTCATTTAGGAAATTGTCCCCCAACGAAATAAATTTCCCTTTTCATCGTCATCCAAAAGAAAGGATATCCTCTCAGCTGTTTTCACTTTGCAAGGAGCATGCCCTGGAATTATTTGTGAACCCTCTCCTACGACTTCATTTATTCCAAAAATATCGCCATCACGCATGCTTAAATAATTGGAACGCACGTACCAAGATGTATTTTCGTCCTTTGCCTAAGGATGTTTATAAACTACGCATGCCCTACCCCCACATCTACACGCACGAGTTATCCTGATTGAAGGGAACTCTCTATAAAGTGCAAAGTCCTTTTCAGATGTGAATCCAAATTAGACTTCCATGTTGCCTTATGGAAGGGAAAATTCGCACTTTCGGTTCATATTTAAGGATATGAATGAAACGATATGAATCCCAAAAAGGATTAACAGGAAAAGCTGGGAAGGACTGAGGGAACAAAGGGACTAGTGAACATGGTGAACATCTGAAAAACCATCCCGAAGAAAACTTCAGGACTAAACGAAGAAACCATCCTAACTGAACGAAGAAGAGCGGTAGAGCTTCCCCCAAGCGCGGTCGCAGCCTACCCACCCTCCAAGAATTTCTCCTCAAAGTTGATCTAAAGCAGTTTTTGTTGTTTTTATTTCAACATGAATGCTGTTTATCGGGGAAAGGTTTCGGGGTCATGAAAACACCACGAAATGGAAGACGGAAGGAAATTGAGAGAAAGGAGTCGCGAATAAACAATTATTGAATATTTTCGGCTTGGATTTATAGAATTGAGTGAAATAAGGACTTTTCTAAACGAGTGATTGTGTATTGTTTAAAATTTTCCGATCATTGGTGCTACCCAGAAAAAATGAGTGTTCATATATTCTAGTGGAGTTTTCCCCCAAAAGTTTCGTGACTATTGCTTGTGATTTCGTCCTGGAATAGAATGCATATGGCAGAAAAAAATATGTAGAGACAATCTTATGAATGTGAGGAAGTTTATGAAGAAAACTGGTTAACGCTGGAATGTCCTTAGTTGGTTCCTGTAATATTGGCAGTTTCGCGGCTATGTGAGATGGAATCTAAACCGTTTTCTTAGTTCATTAATTTCAAAGGTAAACCCTGCATGGACAAAACAAAAAATAAAGGAAAAGAAGGATAAGGTGCTATTCGATTGCTAATTTAATCGATTTACAGGACGACCTTGTTCTAAATTATTTTGTTGAATAAGACCCTTCGGGCAAAACTAGGTCACTTTTGTGCTTTCCTGGATTCTTGTAACTACTTGGAGTATGGTGCTATAAATCTGTAAGGATTCGTCCTACGTGTAAAGGAATAGAGGACCGAGTTAGGATGCCAAAGATGCCAAAGATTATCCGATACATCCCTGTATTATACGAGGAAAAAGGGATTCGAGTAGCATAGATTCAAACAAGAACAATTAAAAAAAAACGCAATATCTTCACATGTGTGGAAGTTATCCTGGAGTTCTCCTGAAGAATTGGGACTTTACTTGTCAAGGATACACGGTTTCCGCTAACGTCATTTCCTGAAGTATTTTCAGTAGACTGCAGAAAACCACGGCCAATACGGTTTCCTCTTTACCAGGCCATTTAGTTTTCAGCGGTTAGCACCCTACATTTGGTGCGAAACCTTAGCTAGAATGAATCACCGGACAGTGAGACCTTGCATTTTCTACGGTGAGGATGATTTTCCCTCTCCCCACCCCCCCTAACAAAGAATTACTTGGGTAACAGTCAAAGGTCATGTTGATCTCTCAACCTTACAGTTAAAACGGATAGCTTTCTGAATCCCTGAACCGCAGTGGCCTTGTTGGATATTATTTAATGTCCCGCTATAGTCTGGCCCCATGCAGAGTATAAAGGGGATACCTAGCAACCCGAATCCCTACCCACCCTAGATGACTTCGCTAACTGTGGCTTACCAATCCGGGTACATGGGGCGGTCATTGTTAAAATCGCGCTGAAAATCGGTCGGAACAGCACATGCATTAACCCCCACTCTTGCGCCCCTCCCCGCGGGACCACCGTGAAGTATTACTTCGCGGGGGGGCTTTGGTCCGCTATACCAGCTCGTCCATGTCACGTCTCCGTCGCGGCGCCTTCCGAGCTCGATCCAACTCCAGGAGTTTTGTCTGCACCACGGCTACTACCTCATTTACCGCCATCCAGTTTTCCTTCGACTTCAGCATCTCTTCCACCAGGTTCGAGGGCTCGATGTCCGCCCCTAAGATGCTATTCAACCTCCTTTTCTGCTGCAGAAATCTGGGACAATGGAACATAACGTGCTCCGGGTCCTCGGGTGTAGCACCGCATTCAGGACAGTTGGGAGACTCGTTCAATTCGAAGCGATGCAAGTACTTCCTATAGCCACCGTGTCCCGTAAGGAACTGTGTCATGTGGTAATTCAATTCTCCGTGCTTTCGGTTGACCCGGGATCAATGTATGGGTCCACCGGCCCTTGTCGGAGTTATCCCATCGTTGTTGCCACTTGCCACACAACTCTCTCCTGATGGCTTTTCAGAAATCCGCATTCACCTCGGCTGGATTTGCCTTCCGTTTTTCGTAGAGCCAGTGTGCCTCGCTCGCTAAAAGATCTATAGGGATCATTCCTGCGATGACACACACTGCCTCCGTCGACGCCGTCCTAAATGCGCTGCACACCCTTAGCGCAATTGGCCGGTATGCCGAACTTATCTTCCTCCGGTTGATAGCGTGGTTCAACGCTCCCGCCCAGACAGGGGCCGCGTATAGCAGGATCGACCTCACCACTCCTGCGATGAGTAACCTACGACTATACTTCGGCCCTCCCACGTTAGGCATCATCCTTGCAAGGGATGAGCTGGCATTTGCTGCCTTCTCTCGCGCATAATCCAAGTGTCCCTTGAAACTCAGCTTGACATCGATCATCACCCCCAGGTATTTGACAACCGATTTTGAGACGACCTCACGATTACCAACCTGGATGGTAACCGTGTTGTTCTTCCTACGGTTGGTAATGAGGACCGCCTCCGTCTTTTCGTCCGCCAGGTCCAGCTTGGCCATTCGTAACCATGACTTGATGGTATGAATGGCTTCTTCCTACGGTTGGTAATGAGGACCGCCTCCGTCTTTTCGTCCGCCAGGTCCAGCTTGGCCATTCGTAACCATGACTTGATGGTATGAATGGCTTCATTTGCATAAAGCTCCACGTCCTCGGGATGCTTTGCAATTGCAACTACCGCCAGGTCGTCCGCAAAACCAATCAGCGTTGTCTCCTCCGGCACGCGACATACGTACATTATGTTCCACAGCAGCGCTCCTAATACAGAACCTTGAGGCACATCTGCTGTCACAATGTACTCCTTCGGCCCGTCGTCCGTCTCGTACCAGAGAAATCTTTCCGAAAAGTAACTCTCGATGAGCCGAGCCAAGTAGCTAGGAACACCCAGTTTGGCCAAAGCACCCTTAATCCAGCCCCAGTTGCCTGAGTTAAAAGCATTTTTGACGTCCAGCGTCACCAGAGTACAGCATTTGCCCATGTCCATTGCATTTCGAGCCAATTCCACGACCTTTGCTACTGCATCGACCGTAGAACGGGCTCGCCGAAACTCATATTGCCGCTCCGAAAGACCACCCGGAAGCTCGATGAACGGGAGCAGCCTGTTGTATATCACCCTCTCCAACATCTTCCCCATGGTGTCTAAGAGACAAATAGGGCGATATGAAGAGGGCACGACGGGTGGTTTTCAGGGCTTCCGTAGCAACACCAGCTTCTGCCTCTTTCACTGGCCGGGAAACACACCTTCCGCCATGCACGATTCGAATGTGCTTGCGAACCACCTTGGTCTGGCCTTGACCGCCACCTTCAGAGCCCTGTTCGGAATTCCGTCCAATTCCGGAGCCTTGCTGTCCCCAATACGTCTGCAGATTTCCCAAAGTTCCTCTTCGGTAACATTAGGGATCGAGAAGACGTCCTGCTGAGCTGCCAGTTGGGGTTTTCTTTCGTCCTGCTCCTGCTACGGGAAAAGGGTTGTAATTATTTGGAACAAGAGCCGTGGGCATGTCACTTGAGGTGATTTTCGCCCGCGGATCTTCTTCATTACAACTTGGTAGGCTGTACCCCACGGATTCTTATTAGCCTCCATGCAGAGCTTCTGGTAGCATTCCCGCTTGCTTCTCCGAATGGCCTTCTTAAGGTTGCTTCGCAGATCCCTGTATTCCTCCTCACGCACCTGGTGCTCCGGCCTTCCCCTTGTCCTGTGGGAAAGTCTCCTCGCTCGGAGACAAGAGGATCTCAAGGCAGCGATCTCCGTGTTCCACCAGTAGTTTGGCCTCTTGTCATGGTGCATGCGTCGTCGTGGCATCGTAGCGTCGCATGCTTCGGTTACACACTGAGACAGCTGTGTGACCCTTTCCACTGCTGTTCCATCTGGATCATGGGCTCCCTCTAATGCGGCCAGGAATGTCTCCTCGTCGAAAGCTCCGATAGACCAGCCAAGCGCCTTAGCCTTTCCATTTCCAAAGCGTCGTTGACTGGTTCCCCGGTTCCCAATGCGGAGGAAGATGGCCTGGTGGTCTGGTGGACACTCTATCTTATACTGTTACAGAGTTATAGTGTTTTTCATGAATATTATCAAAAACCTTGACCTCTCAATCATCTCAGATTTGATACCATTTTCGGAAATTACATAAAATTTCTTAAAAACGGATATTTTTTTCCATTGATTAACATCACTTCGAAGATATAACTGTTTAAACTTTAAAGAAATTTCAAAGTAGGTTTTTTATCTAAACTTCAATATGCATTATTGTAACCGTACTTTAAACTTACACACCTGCAAAGTTGACAAATGATCATTATATTAGCTTTCAAATGACATGTCAAAATGATGGACTTAATTATGGAAAATTTAGGAATATTAAATGCGAGTAAACGTAGTCTTGATAGGGAGCATGGTAACTCTAGTGTTTTAGGGTATTCATTTTCCATTATTTACCTTAAAAAACTACCACGTTTTCTTCCATTTAATTCGTAATATTCCTAAATTTTCCATAATTAAACCCATGTCGCTTGAATTTTATGTAGTTTTCGAAAATTGTATCAAATTTGGGATTAAATCACTGATGGAGTGGGAAAATGTGATTTTTTTTTGGAAAGGTCAAACTTTTTGACACTGTTCACAAGAAACGCTATAACTCTGTAACGATAAACGGTGGCGTACCCGTTTCCTGGATCAATTTTCCTCAAACAAGTGGTACTATCCACCATTAAAATTTGTAGCATCATAAACGGGATACTCTGTATAAAGAAGGCATGCTTTGTATCAAGCGGTGTGAGCACAAATCGATGCTAAATGTTAAATCGATGTAAAACAGTAAAACACTCCAAAACCTTTGTTTTTTTTTGGCATTTGCCCTGTTCGGTAGTTTTTTTTTTTAGGGAGTAGGATAAGTGAAGCGTTGGACTCCTGCAATAGTACGCTGTCGGGCTGCCAACTAAATACCTTCCTGTGATCAGAGAACTACCCTGGAACCGTTTGACACATTACTTCGGGCTAACAGTCCCGCTCTCTCGGCTTTGGGAGCCTTCAAGTCGAAAGGGTTACTATCATTGTTTCGGTCCAACTTTGGGTTCTCTGCGGTCGGCTTGAATTTTCTGGCTAACCTTAGGTGATGGTAACATGACCATGCCATGAAAAAGGCCACAAATTCTTCACAATAAAGGAAGCAGCCCCTATAGTGGTGGCATTTAACTTAGAGTTCCGTGCAGGGCTTACGTATGAGCAGCTCCCGATGAACCAAGAAGGGATCATCTTTCTGGCCACTTAGTCTCTGACATGCTGTAAGCGACGTGCGCGTTTTAAGGTCAGGTTCAGTACTATCTACACCCCAGGAAACACGACCAAGAAAGCAGCTTGCACATTGGGCTCTGACGTTGAGGCTTAAGTAGCTTAAACTAGAAAGTAGGGAACCTAAAGGTCAACTCCCAAATTCATACCTTAAAGCTGGCTCCCTTTGGAAAATCATGCAGACTAGTCCACATCATATTCTAAAATGACATTCTCCGCAATGACCTCCCCTCGTCGAAACAAGTCCCGCATTGTATGCAATTCAATCTACATTCCAAACTCTGCCGCCATGTCAATTTTGCTATACCCTCTCTCTTCAATCTCTCTCTCTTCCATGGTTTTCGACACCAGCCATGCGCAGACTTTGGAGAAAAGGATAAAGAAAGCCCAGAATACACACAAAACACCCAACATGTGTCTATGTTTATTTCCAATTCTCTTCAGCCGACTGGAAAAGTGAATTTTTCCTTATTGTTTTCCCCGCACTGGTTGTTAGCTTATGTCGCTACCATTATAATTTTTTTTCCTAAGAATTTGCATCTTTGCTGTGAGGACGAAATAGAGACGAAAAAAAAAAAGGAAAACATCACGCGAAAATCAGGCAAGGGTAGATTCTCTAGAACTTCCCACAATTTTCAACTTAAACCGATGTGGACCTGTGTGACTTTTTGGTTTGGTTTTGAGTCCTTCTCATCAGCTCTTTGTTTTTCAAGTTATTATGCTAGTTCTCCTCCGCGATAATTCCGTGGTAATTCATCAATCGTTTTCAGGATTTATAGTCCTGAAAAAGCGGGTTTTCTAGAAACGAAGATGAAAGTATTGGCGCACGGTTTTGGTAGTGCAGAAACGTCTGGGCTTGATAGGGCCTACTATGACGTCTGGGCTTGATAGGACCTACTTTGACTCGTTGTGCTTTTTTGTGATATTCCTTGACCCGATTGCAATTGGTATACACAAACCTATTTTTTCGGTCCCTTTTCCTTCTTTCCTTATTTGTGTCTCACGCTCCTTTTACAGTCAAAACAATATACACGAAATATGCCAACTGTGAACATCCAGTCGGGATATTTCCTTTTTAGGTTTTGACGAATTGACGACATTGGATACCAAGCATCGAAAAAGGATACAAAAAGCAGTGGCCGTTTCACAATTGAAATGAAACTAAAATATCCTGAAGCGTGTTCGCATGCATTAGCATATTCGTGACCGAATTTTGTGTAGAAGTCCTTGGTGCCGAGAGAGAAAGATGAAAATGTGCGTGAATAGTCCTTCAAAATTTACTTTGAGGACACGTTTAGCCTTGTAGTGGATACAACGATAGGTAGATTATGAAATTGAATTCCAACTCAATGAACATCTGTGCCAAAAAGTGAAAGTAGATGGTGTTGTGTTTGTGGTGTTTATGAGCATAACCATAATACGGACGTCTTGTTTGTCGCAGCGGTGCACCCATCGAAATTGTCTGAATGTCTACGGACGATGGAATCGACTATCACAAACCCCTTCCGCAATCACAGCAGAAACACCATCTTCATCATTCCCAGAATCAACATTCCCTTATATCATCCGGTCCGTCGAATTCATCGTTGAGTCCTAGCTCATCAGTGACTCCGACGCAGTCACAGCAACCATCACTGAACAGTCTAGGTCTACATCAGCAATCATCGTCTTCTGCTGCTTTAACAGTCAACACAATTGAGCGCCGAAGGAAATCCTCACTGAGCTATCAGTACCAACTCCAGCAGATAAACTCTGCAGATCTATGCGTTGGATCGGGATCACCCTGCCCATCTTTGGAACCAACTTTAGCCGTTAACGCTTCCCAAACGATCGCCAACAATGTCTGTTCATCGTCGTTGCAATCGGGGCAGAACTACTCACCAAGTCGTTATAGTCAGCAACATCAACACCAACAACAAGATGGTTGCCACCTATTCAGTGGTCGACTCTCCCTCCATTCGATCGATCGCTACGACGATTCCTTGGCCACATGTTGCTTACCTCCGCCATCGCCTGCTCCCAATAGTGACCGCTTCGTTATGGGAATACCATCGCCTTCGATTTCGAGTACCCAGCAAATCCATCATTACGATCAGTCGCCGGTGCAGCATGGCTCGTCGAATCTCAAATATGGTAGCAACACCCTTCAGCGAACCCTTTCACCGAGCTCACGATACCGCATGTCAGAGCGTTATCGGGAGGCTTTCCCACGGTGTGATCGCTTCGTAACAGCAACTCATTTTTTGGCAAACAGCACGCCACTTGTCTCCAGTGATACCTATGCATATTTGTCATCAGCTGTACATACACCTGTAAAGCGGTATGTCCCAACGCCACCACCCCTTACCGAGATCTACACAGACATCTCCCAATCATCTCATTCACCTTCACAATGCTCTAACAACGGAGGCGGGGGATCGCAACTACCTCAAGCGCAAAACATCCCGCCTCAAAACCAGCAACATCAGCAACATGCAAGCGTAAGCACACTACCCTATCGCTTCCGGATGAAATGTTGTTCAGTAGCAGACCAGGGTTCCAGCACTTCTGGTCTCCAGCCATTACCACCTCCAGAGCAACGAATAAGCGTCACAGATCACTACGTAACTACGCCACGCATGAGACCCATGAAATGCCACATGAACGGATCCTCTTCAAATCAACAGCTATCCATTGCGACTGCTACCCCTTCCCCTACTGTTGTCCACCCCACTAATCAGCCAGTTGCTCGACAGACTCGAGCCGCCTGTGTGGTAAGCGAATATATGCATAGGACCCCTAGCGTGGAATTCTTGGGAACAGGAAATGGACGAGTCGTGACTCCGGTGAGCGTCATGTCTGAACCAAATAGCAGCACATGCTTGCATTGTAGCACAATGCGCCGTACAACAGGAGTCCACCAAACGACACAAACCACTGGACCAACCAGCCCCGTCCTACAAAACTCCACGACGATGAATGCACCTGCGTCCAATCTTGGAGGAATCGAATCGACTTCAACCTGCGGTGACCAGTTCAATTCCACCGCTTCCCCAACGCCTTCTTCAAACCCATCGCAGACTTCTGCGGGGGCGGTGCAACCTCAGCAACACCATCCCAATCCTGCAAACTACCCTCCCGTTCAATCAGTACCCCAGCCGCAACCAAATCCTCAGATGTTGTCCTCACATTCTGGACTAATTGGTAGAGCTCCTCAACCGCAGCCTGTACCGCAACAACCACAGCCGCAACCACAAATCCAGCATCATGCTCTGCCAGTATCATCACAACCCTTGCCACACCATCACGCTAGTTTGAGTAGTCACTCCGTGAATAATTCAGCGAATAACGTGCTAAGTGCAACCCCACAACGCAACGGAACTCTCACGATTCGTCAGCAAATGCAACGTCTTTCACGCAAACAGCGTCTGCGGGAGTATGTCCGCCGTGAAATAGCCAAATTTTTCGGGGTTGATGTACAGACAGAAGAGGATGAACAACTTAAGTGGAATGAGCGTCAGAAACGTTTAGCTCTGCGTCGATTTGGACCACTTAAACCAGAGTTGGAGCCAGTATATATTGGATCACGATTAAGGGGCGAAAGAAGGTCCGGAGGCCAATACAATCCCTCTCCGCAAGTTGGAGATCGCCCAGATATCCTCCCGGCACAAACTACGGACGAAAACCAGATCCACCACCTGTACAACAGCTGCGAATCCGGAGGCTATGACCACGTTCCGATCGAAAAGAAGGCATCTGTCCCCAGCATGATTGCTTCCGGGTTGTCTTACATAATCCAGACCCTTAACAAGAGGCAACAGCGGAACCAGAAGCAATGGTCGCGAAGCTTCGCCCCGACTCACATAACCACACTGAATGGCGACAATCCAGGCGATATGTGCGAAGGCCTAACAGCCCTTCAGGAGGATGAGGTATTCTTTGATATCGGTGGGAATGATCTGGGCTGCGCGAATGGTAACCAGGGACCTAACGGTGGCCAGAATCATCAGAATCTTCATGCTCGTCAGATTTATATGGGAGAGCGGGTTCATGGCTGGCGCACCTCGGGAGAACACCAGCAGTACCAGCACTATCACAATCACCATCAACAGGCACAAAATGTTGGGTCCTGTATGGCACCCGGAAACAACGGAGGAAACGGTGCGGCAGGTACCATCAATGGCGGTGGTGGACTATTAGGCAGTCAACAGCGAGGTGGCTACCGCGGTACTCGTATATCACCCCAACTCCTTGACGGTGTCCTGGACAATTCACGACGTCCTGTCGCTCACAAAGTCAAGTTATTTCGTTCCCATGAGCTGGATGATCGTAACGACCACCGCCCCTTTTTCACGTACTGGATTAATACTGTTCAGATCCTAGTTTTGATATTGTCCTTGATTTGTTACGGTATTGGTCCGATTGGTATTGGGGTCGAACAAAAATCAGGACAGGTGCTGGTAACAAGTTTGAGTCTGCAAACCGTTCAACATCAGGAGCAGAGAAATGTATGGATAGGTCCGCGTGGTCATGATTTGGTTCATTTAGGTGGTAAGTTTGCCGCTTGCATGAGAAGGGATGTAAAAATTATCGAAGTGATAGCGAAAACACGGCGCCAGGAACGAGAGACGGCTTGTTGTATTCGAAATGACGATTCAGGATGTGTACAGAGTTCACAAGCTGATTGTTCGGTGCGGGGACTATGGCCAACGGTAGGTTTAAAGGAGTTTCTTTGTCATCCAACACCTTACCTCGATTATTTATCTCTTCTTATAGAAGTCGATATCTACCTGGAAAAAATGGTCACCTGGTGAGTCGGGTCCAGGTGGCCGTATATCGGGATCAGTATGTGGTTTGGATCCGAAATTTTGTGATGCTCCAGCTTCCATTGCCCCGTACGAATGGCCCGACGACATAACGAAATGGCCAATCTGTCGTAAGACCAACTCATTTTCACAACGATTTCGCTTCAAGGATCAAACGGCCGAGCATATGGTTTGTGAAGTAATTGGACATCCTTGCTGTACGGGGGTGTTTGGGGAGTGTCGCATTACAACTCGGGAATATTGTGATTTTGTCAATGGGTATTTTCATGAGGAGGCGTCGCTCTGCTCGCAGGTGAGTCTTAACGGTTGGAAGAGAGGGTTTGATGTTTCTAGAGAGTCAATCCACCCTCCGGATAAGGACTTCCTAGCTTCCTTTTGGAGATGACCATGGACCGATAATAACTTTTTTTCATCCCCTGTAGGTGTCATGTCTGAATAACGTTTGCGGAATGTTCCCCTTCTTTTCGACCGAAGTTCCAGATCAATTCTATCGTCTTTTCACATCATTGTGCTTGCACGCGGGTATCATACATTTAGCTATCACGGTTGCCTTTCAACATATATTCTTAGCAGACTTAGAACGTTTGATAGGACCAATTCGAACGGCTATCGTGTACATCGGGTCCGGGCTAGCAGGCAATCTAACTAGTGCAATACTTGTCCCATATAAACTTGAGGTAAGTGCCTGTCAAAGACTATTCATCCAGCAGGGAATGCCCTTCAAGTCTGACAATTGATACCCCTTTTGGTCTTTCTTTTTTCAGGTTGGACCATTAGCATCATTAGCCGGAGTATTATCGTCACTGGTCGTATTATTGCTGCTTATACATTGGAAACAATTGAAAAAACCGCATTTAGCTCTTATGAAATTGACGGTTCTGGTAGGAACGCTGTTTGGTATGGGAACATTACCTTGGCAGCAAAATTTTGCTGGACTGATAGCTGGACTTATGTGCGGTATGCTGTTGACAATTGCTTTAGTACCATTCGTTAGTGTAACGAAATATGGAAGAAAATCAAAAGTAAGTAGCATTGTTCTTGATTTATGCTTACATTTAAGGAGGGACCCGGACCTCCGGTATGTTGTATATTGGTATCACCCATGCCATGTCAGGATGGTGTATTGGTACTTAAGGTGACTCTATCGGTACTTAAGGTCACTCCATTGGTACTTAAGGTCACCTAAAATTCGAGAACCTCAAGTTAAAAACATGTAGTGATTAGGGGTTTTATTCAGGGCAAGGGAAAATCAGATGATGCCTCAGCTGACCGAAAGTTGGCAGGTCACAAAATCCAATCCAATCCAAAATCGCCTAGTTCTGACCTAAGTTGGTCGAAGTGAAATAGTTTTGCTTTGAAACTGAGTAAGTCCTTAGTCTTCATTCATTCGGTGACAGACTTGCCTAACTGAGGCCATTGTTTCCTACTTTTTTTCATCCAGGGGATTAAGTCATGCCAAACATTAAGAGAGATTTCGTGTATTTTTCCCGTTGAGGATCGGTCAAATTCCGCAACAACCGTGCTCCGGTCTAGGCCTGCCTTAGTAAGGAATTTCAGACACCCCGGTTTTGCGCCCAGGTCCACCAATTCGATACCCCTAAAAGCTGCTTGGCGTCCTGACCAACGTCATCGCTCCATCTCAGGCACGGTTTGCCTAGTCTTCTTTTTTTTGTCTAATGATTGGAGCAATTGGATTAGGGAAACGCTTGACGCTTGACTAAATCCGACCTCGGCTGCATCCTTATCTGTGCCTTAATCCACGTCGACCTTTGGCAAAGTATTTGGGATTTGGTATCGAAACTTTGCCTTCACTAGTGGCCCGGATGTTTTTTCAACAAGGTACAGCCACTTTAGAATGAAAAATTTTGACGAAGTAAGTCAGAGAGATCAGCGTCTTTCTTTATTTGGTCAATTCATCCTTCGTGTGTAAAACCAATTGCTTCTGGAGCCAGTATTGGTATTTTGATGTAGCGAGCTTAGACCCACGTAGGTAATGGCTTCCGCCTTCCTGAGGATAAAAAGCTTCTTATATCTAACCAACTCCAGAGAGTTAAATCTGCATTAATATCCCAAATAGGTCAAGGAAGTATTAACTAAGGAATGGGAAGATTACCGGTAAAATATTGAAACCTTCCTTTCGGGTGGTACTACCATACAATATAAGGATAAACTTACTGGCATCTAAGGCCATCCTAATATCGTTCCAGGTTATTAAAAAGAAAACTAAATGCTGTAGCTGAGCAGCCAGTGTCCATAGATATCCCTAGCTTCCCTAGGTGATATTATAGTTTAGCCGACAGTGATCAATGAGAATTCCCACTATGATTCGGAGGTTATTCTTGGTGAGGTCCCATTAAACAACCTGGACTGCTCAATTCCTGGTAGACCCGTCCAGTATAGTTTCCTCAATCGTTCCCCTTTAGTTTTTAATGTCATAACCATGAACCTGTTTCCTATTCCACAGAAGGGCTCTGGCATGTGTAAAGGCGTCCTTGCTCCCTTCTTGGCTAGTTCGTCCGCTGTCTCATTGCCTTCCAATCCAACATGGGGTGGAGAGTATCCAGGCATTCCCATACCAGTTTAGAGTTCACCTTATTGACCCACAAGTGCAATGCTGACCACATTGCCTCCTAAAGGGTACTGTACTCCTGTAGTGTATCGTTAAGGTCTTGAATGAAGTGCTGTAACACACTTCAAGGCCCTGATCCAATATGGATTGTTGCGCCAACGATTATTTTTATTATTATTGGACCTAAGTGCCTTGATCGCTGCTTGGCTGTCGCTCAGAATAGCAATGTTCTTCCCCCCGAAATAAATTTCGAATGCTGCGAATCCTGCCGCGCCACATCACTCCGCCCCCACATGAAACCTAGGGGTTTCGGCGACTGATCCCGGAACTTCGTTCACCGTCAATCCACAAAGCGGACACGACGCTGCTTCGGGGCGGACACGGGTTTCAGCCTGGATAGAGAGACCGCCTTTTTGTGTCCACCGATCTCGAGCTGGAAGAAATGTCCTCCCCTCTCGAGAACGCGGTACGGGCCCTCATATGGAGGCTGTAGCGGCTTCCGGACGGCATCCGTCCTGACCAGAACGTGCGTGCACGTGGCCAGTTCTTTGGGCGAACAGGCAGGTGTGGACGAGTGTCGGGTGGGTGGTGTGGCTTTTATGCGTCGGAGATTGTCCCTCAGCAGACGCACCAACCCCGACTTTGTGAGAACCGATCTCTTGTCGAAGACCGGATCGCTTGGGAGTCTCGGGTTCTCCCCGTATACCAGCTCCGCGGGGCTGGCAGCAAATTCCTCTCGGCGGGTTGTACGTAGGCCGAGTAGGACGAGAGGCAAGACTTGGGGCCAGGACGGAACGTTGCGTGCCATAATGGCGGCTTTCAGCGTCCGGTGCCAACGTTCTAGCATCCCATTGGATTGTGGGTGGTATGCAATAGTCCGCTGGCGTTTAAAACCAAGGAGTTTGCCTAACTCGGAGAAAAGGGTGGACTCAAATTGCATTCCCTGGTCAGTGATGACCACTGCAGGGCCGCCAAAGCGAGGTATCCACTCTCGACAGAGGGCTTCGGCACATGATTGCGCCGTAATGTCTTTCAGAGGTATTGTCTCAGGCCACCGCGTAAACCTGTCGATGATTGTGAGACAATACCTATAACCGTGCGAGCCTCGCAAAGGCCTTACTATGTCGAGGTGTATTGTGTGGAACCGCTTGGTAGTGCGGGGGAATGAGCCCACTTCTTTCCTTACATGCCTAAAGACTTTACACTTCTGGCATGCGATGCACTCTCTGCCCCAGGAATTGACATCCTTATTCATAGAGGGCCAGAAGTATTTTTCGGTGACTAGCCGATTTGTTGTCCTGATGCCTGGATGCGCTAAGTCGTGAATTGCATGGAATACTTCCTTGCGAAAGGTGGCCGGAATGTATGGCCGATGTCCCTTTTCCGAGTTTCCGCAGCAGAGAGAGAGGTTTGAGCCGAAGATGGGCAACTCCCGAAATTTGTATATGGGGTTGGATTTGAGGCTCTGTAGTGCTGCGTCATCCTCCTGCGCCTTGGCAATAGCCGAGAAATCGAGTGAGGCGGGGATGTTAACCTCGGAGACACGAGACAAAGCGTCAGCAACTATGTTGTCCTTGCCGGACACGTGCTGGATGTCTGACGTAAACTGGTTTATAAAGCTCAGGTGTCGAAGCTGACGAGGGGACGCTTTGTCGGGCTTCTGTTTCAAAGCATACGTGAGAGGCTTATGGCCCGTGAACACTGTGAACGGCTTGCCTTCTAGGGAGAAACGGAAGTATTTGATGCTCAAGTACGCGGCGAGCAGTTCGCGATCGTAGGTACTGTAGTTCGGTTGAGCGGAATTCAACTGCTTTGAGAAGAAGCTCAACGGCTGCCAAACTTGATCCACCTTTGGTGAAGGGCAGCACCTACTGCGATGTCAGAGGCATCAACAAAAACGACTAGGAGTGCATCTTGCAGAGGGAATGCCAAGAGTGTATCGTCGGCCAGTTGTTGACGGGATTTGTCAAACGCGCGGATAGTCTCTTCAGACCACACGATCTCTCGTGTGTCCTTAGTTTTGGGGCCAGACAAGTACGCGTTCAAAATGGACTGGCGATGGGCGGCCTTGGGCAGGAAACGACGGGAGAAGTTTAGCATGCCCAAGAACCTTCTCAACTCCTTCACTGTCTTTGGACGCGGGAAGCTTGTTATCGCTTGCACCTTGTCTGGGTCGGGCTGTATTCCTTCAGGCAAAATGAAATGGCCGAGGAATCTCACCTTTTTTTGGAGATATTTGCATTTCTCAACGTTTACGACTAAACCGGCCTCAAGGAGACGTTGAAAATTGCACTCGAGATGGGCTAAGTGCTCAGACTCAGTGGAAGATGCGACCAAAACATCATCCAAATATACGAAACAGAAATCAAGGTTTCGCAGGACTGAGTGAATGAACCTTTGAAAGGTTTGCGCCGCATTGCACAATCCGAAAGTTATTCGGGTGAACTCGAAGAGTCCAAAGGGTGTACATATTGCCGTCTTTGGAATGTCTTCAGGAGCTACTGGGATTTGGTGATAAGCCTTGGTTAAGTCCAAGGTCGAAAAGATGCGGCAATGCGCGAGGTGATGCGCAAAGACGTGGATGAGTGGAATTGGATATCGGTCAGGAACAGTCTGTGCATTTAGCCTTCTGTAATCCCCACATGGGCGCCATTCGCAGTGGGGAAGACTAACAGCTATTTGAGGGCTTGTAGATACCCTGTTGAAGGAGTTGTTCAAACTCTTTCCGTGCAATAGCCAGTTTCTGGGATGGTAAAGGACGCACCTTCGAGAAGATCGGGGAACCAGTAGTGATAATGTGGTGCTGCACATTGTGCTTCACTGGTTTGGAGAGACTACACTCGGTAGTAATCTGGCTGAACTTTTGGGGAAGTGCTCGAACACGAGAGTCGGTAATGTCTTCTAAAAGAACGGAAAGATTATTGCCTGGGTTGCTGTTGCTCCCACCCAATTGCCTCATTTCGCGATGCAATTGGCTGGGCGTTCGATCACCCAACGTTAAACCCGCCAGCGAGTGGTCTAATTTTGCCGACTCGCTTGCCGACAGGCGTCTGATCAACTTCACTTCACTTCCCAGAACTTCGCCCAGAGAGTGGACAACCAACGATGATCCGCACCTAAAATGAATCCTGCCGCGCCACAGGCTCTCCCTCTCTAGAGGACCATACCTATAGAGACACTTTTTCTTCCTACAAGGAGGCTTTATCTCCTTAGGTGCCTTGCTTTCGCCCTCTAGAGACGAACACGGCCTAGAGGACTTTAGGGAATCCCGCCTTTCCCCTTGCTCCTCGCCAGGCCTGGAGGCGAAGTTAGCCCATCTACATCTACCTCTGAGTTTACCATAATGATAGGTTGTTTTCTCATTGAAATAGGCTCTGCCTCTCTAGAGGACCGTATCTATAGAGACACTCTTTCTTCCTACAGGGAGACTTTGTCTTCTTTCCTAAGGGTTTCGCTCCCTAGAGGAAATCTCTCGCCCCCTAGAGACGAACACGGCGTAGATGACCTTAGGGAATTCCGCTTTTCCACTTGTTCCTCGCCAGGCCTGGAGGCGAAGTTTGCCCTTCTATATGAGAGGTTGTTTTCTCATCGAAGTAGGCTCTCCCTCTCTAGAGGACCATATCAATAGACACTCTTTCTTCCTACAGGGAGGCTTTGTCTCTTTAGGTGCCTTTCTCTCCTAGGGGTTTCGCTCTCTAGAGGAAATCTCTTGCCCCCTAGAGACGAACACGCGTAGAGGACCTTAGGGAATTCCGCCTTTCCACTTGTTCCTCGCCAGGCCTGGGGGTGAAGTTTGTCCTTCTATAATGAGAGGTTGTTTTCTCATCGAAGTAGGCTCTCCCTCTCTAGAGGACCATATCAATAGAGACACTCTTTCTTCCTACAGGGAGGCTTTGTCTTCTTAGGTGCCTTTGTTTCCTAGGGGTTTCGCTCTCTAGAGGGAATCTCTCACTTTCTAGAGACGAACACGGCGTAGAGGACCTTAGGGAATTCCGCCTTTCCACTTGTTCCTCGCCAGGCCTGGGGGTGAAGTTTGTCCTTCTATAATGAGAGGTTGTTTTCTCATCGAAGTAGGCTCTCCCTCTCTAGAGGACCATATCAATAGAGACACTCTTTCTTCCTACAGGGAGGCTTTGTCTTCTTAGGTGCCTTTGTTTCCTAGGGGTTTCGCTCTCTAGAGGGAATCTCTCACTTTCTAGAGACGAACACGGCGTAGAGGACTTCTCTTAGTAAATTTTATTAAACCGTTTGACATTACCAAATGACGAGGATCAAACTAATTTGCAAATTTCAATTCTTTTTCAGATTAATTTAATATGGACTTGTATGCTTTTTCATCTGTTCGTTTATGCAGTAATGTTCGTTATCTTTTATATATTTCCAACCGAATTTACATCCTTTAACTTTGGTGATGTGCTAAGCGGAAGTATGGGAACCGATGGAGCTGGAGGTTCGAGCGGTTCATTCGACACTAACATATTAGGTGGCGGTAACACAATTCACCAACGACATCATCACCACGGCGGTGAAGATATTGCAATGAATGGGGGTGTCATGCCACCCTCATCCCTATCTAGTAACAATGACCAAGTTAGCCGAAATGGTAGTCCGCTGTTCACGTCAATGTTTCAAGAACAACAGTCGAGGTACCAACAGCAAACCATGCAGATACAGCACCATCGGAATCTCAATGGAAACAACATGAAGACCTTCAGTAGTAGTTCGATTGTAGCATGCGAGAAGGGAAGCTGCGCACCACCCTCCAGGGATAATATGATTACCGCTGGAGCGGAAGCTTTGACAGGTTCTGGCCAATTGGGAGCTGGTCGTGGACATGCGGACGGCATAGAAATATCAGTAATGGACTTTATAGATGCAAAAAATGGGGCTGTTGAGGATAGACTCGCCGATAACAGCTTATCTGATAATAGGGTAAAGTTATTTAGTAATAATAAAAAAAATCTAAACGTCAACCTGGCAAGCACTGTAAGGAAACGGCTGCTCATGACCGATAGTATCAATGATGCAATTGTGGTCCTTCGTGAGAATAATGTAAATAGCCATCATTCAACAAAAGGGCAAGTTGAATTGTACCAGAGGAGAGGGGATACGGCCGGTGACGAGGACGACAATTCAGCTAATGAAGACAATTTCGTCAGTAACAGTCATATGCTGGGCATTAAATATGCATGCCACCAAGTGAATTATATTCTATTATTCATGATATATTACATAATTATCTTAATTGTATATTAACAGAGAATGAAACGACAAAAAAACACTCCACACAAACTATATGATAAAATAAATTGTATGAACAACAAATTATAACACACATACATACAGACACATACACAAAAACAAACTGATATTGAATAAAGCAACAATTAAAAAAAAAAAAACCAGCAAACAAAAACTGATAAGAACGATGGTGAATAAAATAAATTGCAATTATTGCAAAACTTTTGGGGTGTGACGTGTTTTCAATTTCAAAACCCTTATTTTGCTACAAAGTGTCCAGATAAATGAATCTTTAGAGCACAAGGCTGTCATACGGAAGGTGGCGGTTCAAATTTCATTGGTGACAGTGGGATTTGTATCGTGATTTGACGTCGGATACCAGTGAATGAATGAAGTGCTCTAACACACTCCAATTGGATTATTGCGAGTTATGACAATCTCGGCAGATGGTCATAACTGAAATGATGGCAATACTGATGGTGACAGGCGCCAATATTCAAACATAGTGCGAAGTTGCGATTTGGATTTGAGGCTTTTTTTTAAATTTTTTCAAGCATTTCTTCAAGGATATCGTCTTATTTAATTTTTGTGTAATCGACTTTGCCCCACATAATGACAATTTAGAGCACTGAACCGAAAATCATCAGCTCTTTGACTTTGTAACAGGAAAGAACCGTGAGAAAACTTCGGGAGGTGTCCCAACCTAAGATCACCAAACCTTGAACCTTACTACTTACTTTTTCATAGCGAATAAACATATATTAATAAAAAAAAATCGACGAAACAACAAGGAAGGAGGAAGAGCTGAGTGTGTTTGGGCGAAACACAAAAATGTATCGCTCACCGCAGCTATCAGCGAAAGAGGCAGCGAGGGCTGACATACCCGATGTGACACTGAGACGGCTAAATAAAGAGGAAGCCCCATCAAGTGGCGTGACTGACCGTGCAGAGATGGTAATTCCAATACCTTGTAGTGCTCCTGTTCCAGAAGTAAGTTCAGTCAGAATCGCTAGTCCTGAGCAGATGGATTCGGACACAAACCGAGTGGAAGTGCAGTCGACTGTCCTCGCTAAAGTCGAAGAGGAAAGGCTCATGAGTGATGAAGCGTATGCGGTCGGCATCGTTCCTCCAGGAGAACATCAGCAAAGGCGTCAAAAACGTGCTGATGGAACTGGAAGAATTATTGGGCCGCATCTCCGCCTATAAGCGAACGAGGAGAGCAGAAACAGCCGCACTCCCCGCTGAGAACGCTGCTTGCGTCAAGTGGACCCCAGACAGCCCACTGCAAAACGAACTGCGGAAAAAGCGGAAAGAGGACAACGTGCCCGAAGGAGACTTTACCGAAGTAGTTTCCAGGGCCAAAAAAAAGAAGGTGAAGAAGGAAAAATGGAAACAACTGGCTCTGCTACCAGAGACACGTCTATCCAAAGACATGAAGGCTGTCAACCAAAAGCCAAGAGCAGAAAAAACGAGGAAACGAAGAAGGACTAGACCGTCGGCTCTGCTCTGCCGACGGAAGGTAAGACATTTGCGGAAGTTCTTAGTGAAATCCGCTACAGGGTGAAACCCGAAGACAACGGAGCGCAGGTGCCTTTCATACGGAAAACGAGGAGGGACGGTATGATCCGCACTTTGCAAATTAACATGCACCAGAGTGCAACCGCTCACCAGTTGCTAGCACAGTTCGCTGCGGAAGTAAATGCTGATCTAGTGCTGATTAGCGAGCAATACCGAAACAAGGACCCGTCCTCATGGTATCTCGACTTATCGGGCACCGCTGCCATCTGGGTTCGGGACGACGTTCGACTTCGTGTTCTTGCCGAAGGCCGGGGGGACGGATTTGTATGGATCCGGTGTTTAGGGATAACGTTTTTTAGCGTTTACCGTATGAGTCGATTCCGGACTTTCAGCGCCGGCTTGATGCTCTGGAGGACGCCGTTTCGAGCACGGAGGGACGAATCCTAGTAGGCGGCGATTTTAATGCCAGGGCTCTTGAATGGGTCATGCCTCAGTCAGACTCCAGAGGGAAACGGATTCCGGAAATGGCGGCGAGAACCGGGCTCGTAATTTTAAACACTGGATCCACGTCAACGGTTCGGCGCCCAGGTTGTGAAGGAAGCATTCCTGATATCACTTTTGCGTCGGAATCTCTGGCATCATCGGTGGACGGGTGGCGAGTCCTAGAAGACTTCTCGGCAAGTGATCATCAGTACATTGCGTTCGAAGTGTTTGACGCTACTTGCCGGCGAGCACCAACACGACGTTCCCCCTGCGTGTGGAATGTCGCGACGGTGAACATCGGAAGGTTCGTCGAAGCTCTTGGAGCAGGTAGAGCCGCGCTGGGGGGCACTTCGGGGGGTGGTGGTGTCGCAGCTGACACCGTCGTAAATTCAGTGATGAATCTAATAACGACGGCGTGTAAGGCTTCCATGCCCCGGAGAGGCCCCAGGCGCGACAAGCCTTCTATCTACTATCAACGAGGAAGCATGTGCCATAAAGGCACAATATAGATCAGCAAAAAGGAGACTCCGCAGCACTATAAATAAAAGCAAAGCTCGCGGCTGGCAAAATCTTGTTAATGAGGTGAATGATGACCCGTGGGGACTTGGCTATAAGCTTGTCACTCGGAAAATCGGGGCTCTGCGGAAGCCCTGCATACTGAGCACCGACCAGATGGACCGCATTGTGCGGGCATTGTTCCTCAGATTCCCTGTACGGGTTGATGTAAATAGCGCGGAAAGCGTCGTGGATTGCCCCCTTTTCACAATGGGAGAACTCGAAGAAGCGGTTTCACTATGAAAAACAGGAAGGCCGGAAGTTTACAAACTGGTGTTCCGCCAACGGCCAGAATTGCTGCTCCAAGCGTTCAACGCGTGCTTGGAGGAGGGCATTTTTCCTTGTCGCTGAAAAGTGGCCAGACTCGCGTTGATCAGTAAGGGTAAAGGAGACCCGGAGTTCCCGTCTGCATACCGACCGTTGTGTATGCTTGACACGGCCGGAAAAGTGCTCGAGAAGCTCATCAGGGGTAGACTCGCTGAAGCGATCCGTGCTGCCGGGGAATTATCAGCAAAGCAGTTCGGGTTTAGAACAGGGAAATCTACAGTGGATGCTGTTATGGAGGTCGTAGATGCGTTTAATCGAGCCGGGGCACACAGTCGCCGATTTCGACGGATAGTGCTACTCATAACGCTTGATGTCAGAAATGCCTTCAATTCCGTAAGATGGACAGATATGCTAGACACACTAGAGAACTCCTTTCACGTGCCAAGTTATCTCTTGCGGATATTGAGGGATTATCTGAAAGACCGCTCCCTGTTTTATGAGACGCTAGAGGGCCAGAGGAGGATGGAAATCACGTCGGGAGTAGCGCAGGGATCCATCCTAGGGCCGGACCTCTGGAACGCTTCCTACGATAGTCTGTTGAAACTCGATATGCCCGAAGAGTCGCGCCTGGTCGGTTATGCAGACGACGTTTCGGCACTTGTTGCCGGACGCACTGTTGAACAGGCGCAAAGCGGACTCGGCATATTGATGCGAGGGGTAAGCGGATGGATGACTGCTCACGGTTTCAACCTTGCGCTGGAAAAAACCGAAGTAGTCATCCTGATCAGAAGGAGAATCCCGACCTTGCGTCCCATATCGATCGGCGAGTTGACTATAGAGTCAAAGCTCGCCCAAGTCGAAACTCTCCTGAACACGTTCGTTAAATTCGAGTGTGCAAGTAACAAGGAGGTGACGTAGTGTAAAAACTGCCGATATGTAGGCCACTCTGGGTCGATTGTACCATGCCTATAAGTGTATGAAGTGCATCACTTCGCAAGCGCAGGTAAATACGGGAAATCACAGGAGGAAAAACCCGCCTGTATTAACTGTGGTTCGTCTGAACATCCGGCTAATTACAGGAAATGTTTCGCCTCCTTAGAGCTCAAGAAAGGCATAAAAAACAACCCAACATCAAAACTAAGCCCAGGTGTATCGTATGCACAGGCTATCCACGTCAGGGAAAATGCAGCAAACTCCTGCTCAGCTATCACCATCGAATTCTCATGAGGTCATCAACAACGAGATGCAGGAACTTTTTAAGTCTATCCTGCCGGAACTAAGCCGTCGACTTAAAACCTTTCTCCCAGTCCTCTCCAACTCCAAGGACATCTGGGAACAAAGGCTTCAATTCAATTCAATTGATTGCTTTTGTAGCGTCAATCTCAAAAGAATGAAAGAACTTATTGCCTGGCCATACTAAAGTAAGTCCAGCATTAAGCTATTTAGAACTTTTAGCCCCTAGAGGTTTTTCTTGATCTTTCCTCTTTTTTTTTCTTTCTTTTTCAGTTCTAGTCCTCGTGGACTAGATTTTACATATCCTAGAGGAATTTCATCGCCTTGGAGCTAGCGAGGTAACTAATGCCCGCTCATACGCGTCGAGCACATCCCGTCGAAACGCAAAACCTTTGCACCTCTCGTCATATTTCCCCCAAATTCCAGCAGTCCTAACCTCACTGATAGGATTCGAAACGGTCCAATTCCATGAGATTGCACAATTCCGCAATTCCCAACGAAGTCGACACGCCCCGTCCAACTGTAACCTGCCCTATTGTTGTGTTAAGTGCAAAACTAGCCCCCCGGGGCTAGCTTCCTAAAACGCAGGTCAATAATCCCACTGTAGATCAACTGTGGGCCAAACACGCATCCGGCGAGTTATCGCAACTGCCCGATGTTTGTTCAAGCTCGCGCCCGCCAAACTCAATGCGGTCATCCTTCCAAACCTAGCCCTATCTCTTCACCAGACCAATCCATCAGCCCAGACTCTCTCAAACGTCTTCTGCTCTCAAAGCTCAGTCCCACCTCTATCCTATGCATCCATAGGCTAGGAATGCTACTCGCCAACCATTAGCTTAAACTCAGAGATTTAGGCCCTCTTCAAGACGCCCACCCAACTCAGCTCTTTCCTCCCCACCTACAATAGCATCTCGTCTCCAATGAAGAAGCACCTAGCGTTACTCTCCTTCCTCTATCAGGTCTCCCTGGGCAATGTCTGCTAAGGTAGTTCTGTTGAATGTCAACTCAGCCGTCGGCAGACAGAAACGTCACGAATTATCCAATTTCCTTTCCACTCATAATCCTGATTTCTTCCTCCTTAACGGAACCAAACCTATTTATTTATTTATTTGCCATCTTGGTAGTAACTCCCCTTCAAGCCCAACAAATTTATATTCCCGTAACAATCGCCCCTTCACATGAGTGAACTCCGTCTTCACCCAATCTTCCGTCATATTTCTCGCCAGTATCTATTGTCCTTACCAATCCACCTGATATTACGCAACTAGCCCAAGACCTCAGAACACATCCAATACCCCATAATAAATGCACTCCGCCCCCCCCCCCCCCCCCCCTCCTTCGTACTACGTGGCGACCTAAACGCCAAATATAGCTCATGGCACAATACCGGCCTGGATTAGAACGGCAAGAGCTTGGCCAATTGGTACGCCCAAAATTCCCTCTCCCACCTACCGACGGTCTTTCCACTGTCCTACATCGATTTCTTCCTAATAAGCAACAACCTTCTTACTCTGTCTTAGGGCACCATTACTCTTAGTGACATTCCAACCGTTCCGAGCCCCAGTGACCTCGAACCCAACCTTAACTACTTTCTATTTATGCCACTAACTGGCATCTCCTCGGCGATTCGCGGACAAACTGTCCGCAATCTTACTTCCCCCATCCCCATCCTTTTTCCAGATCGACTCTATTGTACAAAAGTACACAGAAATTACGACAGATGTTTGCCGCCGTAGCATCTCTTCAAGACCCCTAAACTACCAAGGTTTCATCACCCTCTCTATACGAATTCTTAATCTCATCAAGGAGAAAAGCACCCTGCGTCGCCAACACCATCACCATAGATACTCCTCACACTTAAGCCACGTTAAAATCCGTATATACCTCATTACCTAACGCATCCGATCAGAAATCCAATCCATCCAATCTTATACACTAAAGCATTCAACATGCAGGCATATCTCTCAACCACCATACGGTCAACCGACTGGTCTGCACCTGCCCCTGTCTAGCCAAACCCAGATCAGCCAGCCCCCTCCGGTCTCAAACATAATGCAGATAACATTGCCGAGATTTTCCTTGCAGCCCACCATACCTCGATCCACATCACTGACCTCGATGGGGACGGGGACGACGACGAAGGGGTCTTATCCCTTGACGCCTCATCAAGGGGTATCTGCAAGAAGGCATCTTTAAGGTCAATACTAGAAAGGTATTGAAATTCTGTGACTGCAGCAGAAACCTTTCCTAGCGTGGAATGAGGAGTCCCATATGCCGTCTTTAAAGTGAGGGGTAATTTTTGGATCATCATCAACGGTGCAACAACCGGTATCCGGTCTAGGCCTGGCTTAATAAGGAACTTCAGGCATCCTGGTTTTGCGCCGAGGTCCACCAATTTGATATCCCTAAAAGTTGCCTGGCGTCCTGGCGTAAGTTTCGAATGGGGACTAAATTTTCACGAAGCACTTGCTCAGTCAGTTCACCGGAGATACAAATCACCGAAGCTCCGATGTTCACTAAGCCCGGTACATCCTTACCTCAAAGGGTGATGTCTGCATATGGTCCTAAGTATTCCTTCGGCTTGTCGCTAGCACTACCGACGAAAGGGATTGTTGTGTCCTTTTTCATGCAGTCCAGTACGAGCAGACACGGAGAGTGGAACGCTTGAGTAGGTAAGTGCCACGGAGCTCCGCGATGACTATGAGTTGCTCTCGAGGTTCCTCATACCTCCGCAGCCGAATATGGTACGGAAGCCAGTGTCTAGGTATATGCTCGTAGGTTCACCCTCCCCCCTCGAAGCAAGGAAGGTGGAAACTACGAATCACTGGAGACCCCAATCATGATGGATATCAGAGCTGCGCTAGAGTATTCGGGGTTCGGTCCCCGGCTCTCGAGTGGGGCAGCCGGATAACTAATGTGAGGGGACATGTTCCCCTCGAAGCATTCGCGGAGCTAGACGTGATACTGGCGAATGTTGGGGCCTCGTACAGTTTCCGGAGAAGGGGCCCGGGGTCTATAGTGGACGTGATATACCTGAGTGTCGCTTTGGCCAGTTGGCCGTTTGCCTCAGCGCCCAGCGAAGCACGCAACAAGGGCTGAAATACCCGACGAGACATGGGGACGCGCAGACGGAGAGAAAGACTCGGAAAGTGATGCGGCACCTGCAACACAGATAGGAACCCAGACCATACCGCACAGTGCTATAATTGGGGAAAGAGGCACAGTGGAAACTGCCGAAACTAATAAAATGGTTTCGAATATAAGCCGAGTGGGAGGATTGTCGATTACTCTGGCGCAAGCGGAAGAGGAAAGACTTATTTAAAAATGCACGGCAGTTGTGAAGCACATGCGATCTTCGACGTTCTTCCAGAAGAACATCGGTAAGGGGGTGAAAAACGGGCTAATAGAACTGGAAGAGCTCCTGGACAGGATTTCATACTATAGGCGAACATGGAAAGTAAGACAAAATCCGCAGGAAGCAGAAACAACTGCGCTTAGCGAGGAGAACACCACGAGTACCAAACGGATCGCTGACAGCCCATTGCAGAACCAACTTGGTAAAAAACGAGAGGAGGAAGAGACATCTGAAGGAGACTTCACTCAGGTACTCTCCAGGGCTGAAAAAAAGAAGGCGTAGAGGATCAAAAGACAACAACACGTCGCGCCATCAGAAAAACCTCTGCCTAAAACTAAAGCGGACACGAAGGACGGAGTGCCAAAAGAAAAGGTGGGGAGACGAAGGAGGACTAGACCGCCAGCTTTGCTTATTAAGCCGACGGAAGGCAAGACTTTTGCGGAAGTCCTCAGCGAAATTCGTTACAAAATTAAACCCGAAAACAACGGAGCGGAGGTGCCTTCCATACGTAAAACGAAGGGTGGTGGAGTCTTATTCGAACTAGGCCCGAAGACTATAAATAAAGTCACGTTCTGTGAAGCAGTCAAGGGGCTTCTAGGAGAAAAAGCTTTGGTTTCTAGCCTGGAACCCACGTGTGCTTTAGAAATCCGAGACCTTGACTGTCTCACGGAAAAGAACGAAGTAGAAGAGGCCATCAAACGCGAATGCCCGGAGGTAACCAATGTCCGGATTGGTATCACCTCCACAAACTCCCGAGGCCAAAAACTCGCTGTGTTGGAAGTTGCCGAGCAATACGCGAGGAAGCTTCTAAACAGCGGGAAAATAAGAATTGGTTGGGTAGTGTGTAGGATACGAATTCGGGCCGCCCCAACCAAATGTTACACATGTTTGGATTATGGGCACACATCTGCAAACTGTCGGGGACCTGACAGAAGGGCAACATGCCGTAAATGCGGTCAGGCAGGCCATAAAGCGAACAGCTGCAATGAAAAGGAAAGCTGCGTCCTATGCAGGGACCGTGGCGCGACTGATGAGAGCATTGCGCACACTGCGGGATCGGGGCGGTGTCCAGTTTTCAGAGCAGAACTGGAAAGAGCTAGGATACGGTCAACATGACTCGCATCCTACAAATTAATATGTAGCGGAGTGCAAGCGCTCACGAGTTGCTAGCGCAGTTCGCTGCGGAGACCAAAGCTGATTTAGTACTCATAAGTGAGCAGTACCAAAACAAGGGCCCACTTTCATGGCACCCAGACATATCAGGTACCGCTGCTATCTGGGTTCGGGACGGCACCTTCCTGGGGGTTCTTGCCCAAGGCCGAGGAGACGACTTTGTCTGGATTTGGTGTTCAGGGATAACGTTTTTTAGTGTCTATCTTACGCCGAATGGGACGATGCCGGACTTTCGTCGGAGGCTTGAGGCTTTGGAGGACGCTATCTTAAGCACGGATGGGCGGATCCTGGTCGAGGGTGGCTTCAATGCTAGGGCACTTGAATGGGGCATGCCTCACACAGATTCCAGAGGGAAACGAATTCTGGAAATGGTGGCGAGAACAGGACTGGTATTTTTAAACACCGGATCTACCCCAACGTTCCGGCGCCCGGGCTGCGAAGGAAGCATTCCAGACGTAACCTTCGCGTCGGAATCACTGGTATCGCTGGTGGACGGATGGCGAGTTCTGGAAGACTTTTCGGCAAGTGACCACCAATACATTGCTATCGAAGAGGTGGACACAAACTCTCGGTAGGCGCCACCCCAGCGATTTTTCTGTGTATGGAACGTCGCGAAAGTGAACACCGGGAAGTTTGTCGAAACTCTGGGAATAGGTGGGGCCACGCTGAAGGGTACTCCTGGGGGCGGTGACGCCGCAGCTGACACTGTCGTAAATTCAGTAATGAACCTGATAACGACGGTCTGCGGAGCCTCCATGCCCACCTCGACATCGAGGCGCGGCAAACCTTCCATGTATTGGTGGACAGTGGAAATCGCAAAGCTCCGGAAGAAGTGTCACAGGCTCCGCCGCTTAACACGACGTCTAGGCGACCGGGGGGAGTCATGTACCATAATGATGGAGTACAAATCAGCCAAAAGGAGACTCCGCAGCGCAATAAACAAGAGCAAACGAGGTGAATGGGGATCCGTGGGGACTCGGTTAAAAACTGGTAACCCGAAAAATCGGGGCTCTGCAGAAACCTTGTTCATTTAAGGCCGAGCAGATGGACCGCAATGTAAGGGCACTCTTCGCTGCCTACCCCGTATGGGATGGTGACGTCGGCGCGGAGAGCGCAGAGGACTGTCCACTTTTCTCTATAAAAGAGTTGGAACAGGCAGTCCTCTCTATGAAAAACAAGAAGGCGCTAGGACCCGATGGTATTCCAGCAGAGGTATACAAACTGGTATTCCAACACCGGGCAGACCTACTGCTCGGCGCATTCAACGCTTGCCTGAAAGAGGGCATTTTCCCTGCTTGTTGGAAGCTGATCCCTAAAGTGAAAGGCGACCCCGAATTTCTGTCTTCATACCGTCCACTATGTATGCTTGACACTGCTGGGAAAGAGCTCGAAAAGCTCATCAGAAATAGACTCGCTGAAGCGATACGCGCTGCCGGAGATTTATCTCCTCGGCAGTTTGGTTTTAGGGCAGGGAGATCGACAATTGATGCTGTCATGCAAGTCGTGGACGCCGTTCGACGAGCAGAGGCACATAGCCGCCGATCTCGACGGGTTGTGCTCCTCGTAACGCTTGACGTGGGAAACGCCTTCAATTCCGTAAGATGGAAAGACATTCTAGGCACACTAGACAATACCTTCAACGTGCCGAACTATCTCTTACGGATTTTGAGGGACTATCTGAGGAACCGCTCCCTGCTGTATGAAACACTAGAGGGTCAAAGGTGGATGGAGGTCACGTCGGGGGTAGTACAGGGATTCATCCTATGGCCGGACCTTTGGAACGCTACCTATGACAGTCTGCTTAAACTCGACATGCCAGAAGAGTCGCGCCTGGTCGGCTACGCAGATGATGTCGCAGCGCTTGTTGCTGGACGCACTGTCGAACAGGCGCAAAGCAGACTCGGCATATTGATGCGGCGGGTAAGCGAATGGATGACTACTCATGGTTTCAACCTTGCACTGGAAAAAACCGCAGTAGTCATCCTGACTAAAAAGAGAATTTCGACCCTGCGTCCCATATCCTTCGGCGAGTCGATAATCGAGTCAAAATCAGCGGTAAAGTACCTCGGGTTGACTCTTGACTCAAAGATGAGCTTTTCTGAGCAAATCCAAGCAGCAGCGAACAAGGCTGCGGCTGGAGTTTCGGGGTTAAGTAAGCTAATGGCAAACATTGGGGGTCCTACGTCTAGTAGGCGACGTCTCCTGATGAGCTCAACGCAGTCTGCGCTGCTCTACGGCGCAGAGGTATGGGCTGGCGTTCTTAACAAGGAGGTATGTCGTAGACGCCTTGCGCAAGTACAGAGACGGGGGGGTCTACGGGTCGCGTGTGCGTACCGCACTGTCTCTGGACTGGCCGTGATGGTGATCGCGGGAGTTATCCCCGTTGCCCTTCTTGCTAGGGATCGTCAGGCCATATACAAGCGCAAGGGAGATGAGCCAAGGGAGGTGGTTGCTCGCGAAGAACGGCAGCTCTCTTGGCAAAATGAAATTAGAGGCAGATGGACTGCGCGGCTCATCGGCAACTTAGGTGCGTGGCTGAATCGGAAACATGGTGAGACTGACTATTTCCTTACCCAATTTTTAAGTGGGCATGGAAGTTTTCAGCCTTACCTGCACAAGATTGGAAAGGCGCGTTCTCCGGATTGTGTATTTTGCAATGGAGTTGTGGACGATGCCCACCACCCTTTTTTTCCTGTGGAGGGTGGGTTGGGGTTCGGCAGCAGCTCTATTTAAACACAGGGCATTTCTCTTCAGATAACATTGTGGAGGAGATGCTGAGGACTGCTGACAGGTGGAACCGTGTTGCCCACTACGTTCGGGCCCTTCTCGTTGCTAAGAAGATAGAACTCGACCGGTGGAGGAGCCGGATGAGAGGGGGCTCCTTGAACTGACAGTTCCCTTCCTCCTCTCCCCTCCCGTTGGGAGGAGCTCCCAAAATTGAAGGGACTAGTGTTGGAAATGGGAGTAGAGGGAGGGAGTAGGAGCAGGGTTCTCAGGATTAAAAAAAACGACTCATAATTTATAAATCGCTACTTTATTGTCTTGTATCTATCTAAATTCTTACACTCATTGCTTCAATTTGTTTCTTTAGCATTGTTTACACACTTGATATCTTTGTTCATTATTTTACAAATTCTTTGAAAAAAATAAGAAACAACAATTAATATAATATAAAAAATGTTGATCCCGATTCGGAAGGGTTATTTATCTTAATTCTAGCAAAAAAACTAGGTCGAGTATAAAAACTCCCACTGATATCGTCACACTATATAAAAAAAAATAAACGGTAGAGGCATTCTCTCTTGGCAACTCTCATCACTTATCTTAACAATTAGGAATTACGAGATATTATTTTATTTATCTTTTTTGTTGTTTTTTGTTTTTTTTTTAAACTAAACATCTTTGCGGAAATCAGATGCAAACACAGCAGATGGAAAACGTTCAACTTTCCTCTCCATAAACCTAACAACTACGTATGCATTGGTGATTGGTTCCAGAGACATCGTCTCAAGGACTTCTAGACCTAAGGGGGTATTACCAAACAGCCCTTATATCCGCACAAAGAGAACATTTACACGACCATATGTACGCTTTATACACATGAGAGTAGAATTATTGACTTCCATAAAAACTAATAATAACAAAATTAAAAAAGATAGTGTCAGACCGGCAGAAAGTAAGAACGGCACATTGTGTAAAAGACAAGATGACAGTTGAGTAAGAGAGAGAAATGGGGGGGGGGGGGTGTGGGGAGGCATAAAATAGATGACCTTATTAGAAGGATTTCACCTCATTGACAGGATATCAGTTAAGAGTTCCAGGCTTTCGAAGAGGTAAACGTCTTCGGTTCGCCAGTAAACCTAGCCCTCGTGCTGGTTGCTCTGAGGCAGCTTCAACAATTTGTGGGGCTGAAACCGAGGCTGCTTCATCCTTAGGATCCTCGCTATCACCTGCTACATTTTCATCATCTCCACCCTCACCATCGGCAGCATCCTCACTGGCTGGAGCTTCTAAAAGAATCAAGATGAGATAGTTCGATCTGAACCCCCAAAAAAGATTACTTCAATCGAAAGTTACCTGTTGTTGATGAAGAGGCTCCGATACGTCTCCTTCCTATCAATGGGTTTGGTTTACGAACGATAACTGGAGCTGGAGCTTTAGCAGTCTTCTGGGTAATTTGAATTTTTGGTCGATTTTTCAGACGGTTCAGTCCACCAGCAGCTGGTGCAGCATCTTGGGCTGGTTTGTCTTCAGGTGCTCCAGCTGCGGGTGATTCTTCATCGGTGGAAGCGGGAGCTGGGGCAGCGTCACCGTCGGATGGCTCTTCGTCTTTCTTTTCGGCAGGTTCTCCTTCAGCAGGTTCTTTGGCAGCGGCCGCGGGGGCAGGTTTAAGTGGATTGATACGTCCCCTAGGGAGCAATCGGTTCGCACCACCTGCCGGTCGACCTAGATTAAAGCGTGATGGACGGGCTACGGATGCTGTTGCTTGAGTCGGTTTCTCAGCGTCCGCTTCATTTTCACTGTCTGATGTAGCTGGGGTGGTTGTTGCACCAGGACGTCCGCGTCCGCGAAGGTTCAATTGTGGTCGGGCCGGTCGGGAGCGAGTTGTAGATGAGGCCGGTTTGGATTCAATGGTGTTATCGTCAGTTGATTTTTCGGTTGTCGAGCCACTGCTGCCGCCGCGGAGGTTGAAACGGTTACGTGCTGAAAAAGGATCGTTTAAACATGTTCTTTTGGTCTATTTCAAGAGAGTCATACTTCTGCCACGAAGTGAAGATGATGATGAAGGTTTCGCCTCCTCTTTATGTGCTTCTTCTTTAACTTCATCCTTAGTTTCCTTGCTTGGACGCGGGGTACGTCCACTACCGAATGCTGGACGACCACCAAATCGACCTGTTGAAGCAAGGAGTTAAAGTAAGGAGAGGTTCATTTGTGCAATTTCCTGATTTCATGGAGCAATCTTATCCTACTTTACCTTTAGTTTTTCCAGCTGGTTTTCCACCTTCAGCAGGCGCTTCCGTAGTTGTCGTGGTTGTGCTACCGTTCTTCAATCGGAAGCGATTTCTACCGCCACTACCTATTCCTCGGCGACCAGGGGCTGGAGTTGTAGTCGTAGTAGTCGTGGTGGTTGTTGTTGGTTCTGGAGTGGTTGTGGTAGTTGTGGTAGTGGTCGTAGTGGGTTCCTCTTCCATGATGGTGGTGAGTTCCTCGGCGCTAGTGGTTGGCACGTCTGTAGTCGTTACATCGACACTATCTCCTGTGGTCGAGTCCATGTTGAAGTTCTCATTTGCGATGATCGCATATAAATCCAATGCAGCCTTCTCCATCAAGGGGGTTGTGTTTTCAACTTCTGAATCGGAGCTAGTTGTTTGTCCAGCAATGTCAGGGTCGATTTCTTCTTCGCGTTGTTCCTCAGCATCTTCAGATGTGGGTGCTTCAGATGTTTTCTTATTCAGTTCACTTTCAATGTTTCTGTTACTTTTAACTTGTTTCTCATCCGTGTTGAACGTGTCGTTATCAACTAAGTCCAGGCTTGGTCTTTTCACACCAGTTCGGCGCCCGTTCTTTTCGCTTATTGGTTCTGCTGCTTCAGGGGCGGGGGTAACATCTCCTCCGCGATTGCGTGGCGGGAAACGTGTGTTTTGTGGTAAGCGACCTTCTTCAACATCAGCTACAGTTGCTGCGGCATTTGACCGACCACGACCCCGTCCAACTATTTCATTGTCTGGTGTAGATGTGGTGCTACGCTCGATGTTGGTATAGCGGGACTTGCCTCGCGCAGAACTTTCTCTTGATGCGGCAGTAGCTTCACCAGTTGTTTGACCTTTCTGTTTGCCACCCTTCTCATTCTTTTCATCCTCATCGTAATAGTAGTAAACATACTCGTATTCGTAGTCAACCCCATTTGGACCCTTTTTGATTTGAATTCGGGATTTTTGGTTCGATTCGGAACCTGCTTCTTCCAAGTTAACCGATTGATCAACCAGACCTTCGTTCAGGACATCATCGTCTGAGGCTTTGATGGGTTGTTGACTAGTGGTAAGAATGTTTACAGTAGCTGGGGTAGCAGTTTGCTCGATAGATTCCTCGATGGCACGTTTTGATTCAATGCTCTTCATCACATCCTCATTAATCAAAGCGCTCAGCACGGGATTTAATTCGGGCCGTTCTTTGGTTGATAACAAATTTTGTGGATTTTGCTGCTGCATAAGGTCCTCTGAACTGCCAGCGGAACCATCTTGCTCTTCTAATAGTTTGATGATTGGTCGCTCGTTGGTTATCTTGTGAGCTGTTTCGAATTCTCGATTTTCGGTTATTTTATGTGCCGTTTCGAAACCATCTTGTTCAACAACAGCCGGTTCCGAGCTTATGCTGCTCGATACTGTTTTCACTACACGCACATTTGGAACATTATCTATATTTGCTCCTCTTATCACTGTTATTATGCCAATTAAATATCTGTAAATGAGAAGAGGATGACATGAAAAAGATGTCGGGAAACATATTTAGTATATTTCAAAAATAAAAAAGGCCCTTTTAAGACCCTTTGGGTTTCTTGACTAAACCGCCAATTTTCTGTTCCCTGGCATCAATTAGACTTTTATTTCCGTGGTCCTTACAGAGCCTCGAGGCCAACAATGGAAGAATCTTTTGCTGTGCTGGTACCAGGTGCTGACAGTCCCTGTCGGTCAAACCAAAACCCAGTGCCGTGGCACCGAGAAATGCTGTACTCACTTTGGTTTGTTGCCCGTGATGCAGTAAGCCAATGCGCCAAAGGGCTAATAGCGCGATCAAATTTAACTCTGCACGGAGACTCTTCTGAAGTAGCAGTAGGTCACGGAACCTTACCAGAGGTATATTTGTACCATGGGATAGCCCCTGAATTCACATGTTTCTGGAGAATTCCTTTTTCATTTGTGTTCAGTTTGGCTGTTGTGGTTGAACCCCTAGTGGGAGTTTCGTGAGGGTTGCGGTTGCATTTAAGCGAACAGAGACCTTCGGGTCACAATCGTGGTGTTACATTTCAACAAGGCAGCCAAACTCCATAGTTTGGTAGAGATTTAGGTGGGTCTTTCATCCATCAGTATGAATAAACCGAGCCATGCACTCAGTATAGACTAGAAACGTTGGGCTTGTTTCAGCGGGGCTTTGATCGTGGTCACAAAATCAATCCGTGTCTTAAGAGGATCGTTGGATTAAGTCTATGAGACAGGTACTGAAGTTAAACCACAGAAACGCAACAGTGCTGGCACCTAAACGATTTTTCGCTTTGTCGTTACATTTTTGACAATGATTATCATGCCCGTCCCCCCTTTTCATGCAGATTTAACCGTGATGTTTTCGTTTTCCAAACTTTCTTGACCTGTCAGTTTTCATTTTATAAGCCCTACGCAATGTCTTATCTTATCAAAACCGTACTGTTTCTTTGAGACCAACGTTTTTGATTGATCATTATATTTTTGACAGCCATTGTCATTTTTTGGCGGACTCCTCTTTATGGATATTCTCATTCGAGATATCATTAGTACCCTCTCCCCACAGGTTTTAGATGAACCGAACCTGCTCACTGGCCAGATAGATTCCAATGAAACTCCCGAGGTAACCACTGAATAAGTCCTGGAAGTCGCATTGAAGATTGTCAAGAATAAAGTCCCAGGCTTTGGTGGTATTTCGAATAAAGCTCTGGTAGTGGCCGTTAAAACAGTTCCAAGGTGGTTCGATGAAACTCTCATGTCGTGTTTGCGATTATTTATAAATGGAGCGATTACCATCTTTCGCCACTTTCGGTCACGACGCTCCCAGGGCAGAGGTGAGGTAGCGTCTGATGAGTTGCCTTTGCCCTGGACGAAACCGTTGGACAATTTCAATTTGCGGGGTTCCAAAAGGATCAGTCCTCGGTCCTTTCCGGTGGATAATTATGTACGACGGAATTTTAAAGTTGCAACTACCCAAAGGAGTGACAATTATTGGCTTGACAGACGACATCGGATTGGCTATCGTGGCACAAGATATTGAGGAGATCGAGGTCCTCACAAAAAAGGCAACTTCCGAAAGTAAGATCTTGGCTAGAAGACTCTGGTCTGATTCTCTCAGAGCATTAAACTGGAGTAGTTTTGATCATCAAGGGAAGGGAGCAAACGTCGATACAGATCAGAATTGAGGAAAACGTCGTAAATTCGCAACCAATGCTTAAATACCTAGGAGTCGTGGTTGATGGAAAACTAACATCACAAGAGCCCCTTGGATCTTGGGAATTTAGCAGTAAAGGGTTCCAAAGTTGCAAGAATGTTATCGAATGTAGGTGGCCCTAGGCAAAGCCGTAGGCTCCTTATCTCGAGAGTTGTCAGCTCCATCTTGTTTATGCAGCTCCAGTCTGGGCATCGGTATTAAAGCTAGAAGCAAATAGAAGGAAATTTGTACCTCATTCTGATTTAGTGCATTGCGAAAATCGTCCGCTTACCGTGCAACATCAGATGAAGTAGCATCTGTGATAGCAGACATGATCGTCATCGACATCTTGGCGAACGAGGGTCAACGCCCCTATGACCCATCATATACAATTAGTGAGTCCTGTACCTATCGTCGGCAATTTGCACGAAATCAAGTGATTTTGGAGTGACAACAAAGATGGGATGATTCAACTAAACGATGCTGGGCTCATTGGATTTGTCCAGATGCATCAAACAAAGGCACGGTAAAGTTAGCTATGACCTAACTCAATTTATAAGCGAACAAGGAGGGTACCCCGTGCATACCTTTATCGTGTCGGACGTGACGACTCTCCATATTGTCCATCATAGGAGATGATTCCGGAGGATGTGGGGCACTGCCGAGGTTTATTAGGTTCCGTCTAAAATCATTGAAAATAGGCTAGAGCCTCTTTGGAATGACAATGAACGCGGACATCAGCAATCCCATATTAGGCGCAGACTTTGTAGGTCCCTATGGATTGCTAGTGGATCTACAGAATGGGTCTCTCATACACCCCGTAACTTCGCTCAGGTCTCCAGGAAAACTTGCCACCTGCTCTCCCATCAGTCTTTCAATCATTTTTGAAGTAGTAGCCGACCCTTGCATTCGCGCGCTGCTTCAAAATTACCGCAACATTACTGCCGAAAGTCGTCTCTCGCAGCCAGTTAAGCATGGTGTACAGCACCACATCCACACGACGAGCTCCCATATTTTCTCAAAAGTGCGTCCATTAACACCCCAGTGGCTCGCTGCTACTAAGAAAGAATTCGACACACTTTTAAAGTGGCTTATTCGCAGACTATCAAATGGCTGCTGGTCTTCTCCACTATACACCGTCCCAAAGCCCAAGGGCGAATGGAGACCATGTGGGGATTACAGACGTCTGAATGTTCAGACCATTCCAGACCATTATCCCAGTCCACTCATCTAGGATGTTGCGCACAACCTCGCTAACTATAGTGTTTTTACGACCATGGACTTAGCCAAGGCATACCATCAAATCCCTGTAGCTCCAGAAGATATTCTGAAAATGGCAATATTCACACAGTTCCAGAAGATATTCTGGAGCCGGTTTTGTACTTAACGTTGAAAAATGTAAATTCCTTCACAAACAGGTAAAGTTTTTTGGCCATGCGATTTCCCCTGAGGGAATTCACCCGGATCCAGACAAGGTTCAGGCCATCACAGGCTTTCTACAACCTCAAAGAGTCGTGGATCGCTGGAGGTTTTCGGATAAGTTAAGCTTCTATCGTCATTTCTTGCCCAAAGGCGCATAACATCAAGCAATCCTTAATGCCTACTTGTCTGGACCCAAGACCAAAGAGGCCGTCCAGGCATTTGAGCTAACCAAACGACTGCTGGCGGACGCTACACTCCTGGTATTTCCTTAATCAGTGAACCCCTACTCGTATTTTTCGATGCCTCAGGTGCTGTCCTTCACCTCGCACTCGCCGAGGCACAGAAGGATGACGCAGTGCTTCAGAGCCTTAGGGACAATTCTAAATACGAATTTAGGGAGTTTTCTCTGATAGGCTCAACCTCGGAAATACTCTGCAAGACCTCTGAAAAGGGACCTAGGCCGTATATTCCGGCCACTAGGGAGTATTTTATGCAGTACTCTATCCTATGCATCCATACGGGCAACGAATCGGCTAGTCGCAAGCAAATATTTCTGACCCTCAACGAATAAGGATGTTAATTCGTGGGCCAGAGAGTGTACAGTCAACAAGCACGTATAGAATGAAGTTGACACGTCGGAATCGCTGGTGTCGCTGGTGGACGGGTGGCGAGTTCTGGAAGACTTCTCCGCAAGTGACCACCAATACATTGCTTTCGAAGTGGTGGACACAAACTCTCGGTGTGCGCCACCCCAGCGATCTACACGTACATGAAACGTCGCGAAGGTGAACACCGGGAAGTTTGTCGAAACTCTGGGAACGGGTGGGGTCATGCTGGAGGGTACTCCTGGGGGTGGTGGTGCCGCAGCTGACACTGTCGTAAATTCAGCTATGAACCTGATAACGACGGTCTGCGGAGCCTCCATGCCCACCTCGACATCGAGGCGCGGCGAACCTTCCATGTATTGGTGGACAGTGGAAATCGCAGAGCTCCGGAAGGAGTGTCACAGACTCCGCCGCTTAACGCAACGTCTAGGCGACCGGAAGGAGGCATGTACCATAATGATGGAGTACAAATCCGCCAAAAGGAGACTCCGCAGCACAATAAACAAGAGCAAAGCTCGCTGCTGGCAAGACCTGGTCGACGAGGTGAATGGGGATTCATGGGGACTCGGTTACAAACTGGTAACCCGAAAAATCGGGGCTCTGCGGAAACCCTGTTCACTTAAGGCCGAGCAGATGGATCGCATTGTGGGGGCACTCTTCCCTGCCCACCCCATATGGGATGGTGACGTCGGCGCGGAGAGCGCAGAGGACTGTCCACTTTTCTCTACAAAAGAGTTGGAACAGGCAGTCCTCTCTATGAAAAACAAGAAGGCGCCAGGACCCGATGGTATTCCAGCAGAGGTATACAAACTGGTATTTCAACACCAGCCAGACCTACTGCTCGGCGCATTCAACGCTTGCCTGAAGGAGGGCATTTTCCCTGCTCGTTGAAAAGTTGCGAGGCTTGCGCTGATCGCTAAAGTGAAAGGCGACCCCGAATTTCCGTCTTCATACCGCCCACTATGTATGCTTGGCACTGCTGGGAAAGTGCTCGAGAAGCTCATCAGAAATAGACTCGCTGAAGCGATACGCGCTGCCGGAGATTTGTCTTCCCGGCAGTTTGGTTTTAGGGCAGGGAAATCAACAATTGATGCTGTCATGCAAGTCGTGGACGCCGTTCGACGAGCAGAGGCACATAGCCGCCGAACTCGACGCGTGGTGCTCATCGTAACGCTTGACGTCAGAATGCCTTCAATTCCGTAAGATGGAAAGACATTCTAGGCACACTAGACAATACCTTCAACGTGCCGAACTATCTCTTACGAATTTTGAGGGACTATCTGAGGAACCGCTCCCTGCTCTATGAAACACTAGAGGCTCTATGAAACAAAGAGGGTCACTAGAGGGCAAAGTGGATGGAGGTCACGTCGGGGGTAGCACAGGCGTCCATCCTAGGGCCGGACCTCTGGAACGCTACCTATGACAGTCTGCTTAAAGTTGACATGCCAGAAGAGTCGCGCCTGGTCGGCTACGCAGATGATGTCGCAGCGCTTGTTGCTGGACGCACTGTCGAACAGGCGCAAAGCAGACTCGGCATATTGATGGGACGCGTAAGCGGATGGATGACTACTCATGGTTTCAACCTTGTACTGAAAAAAACCGCAGTAGTCATCCTGACTAAAAAGAGAATTCCGGCCCTGCGTCCCATATCGTTCGGCGAGTCGATAATCGAGTCAAAATCAGCGGTAAAGTACCTCGGGTTGACTCTTGACTCAAAGATGAGCTTTTCTGAGCAAATTCAAGCAGCAGCGAACAAAGCTGCGGCTGGAGTTTCGGCGTTAAATAGGCTAATGGCAAACATTGGGGGTCCTACGTCTAGTAGGCGACGTCTCCTGATGAGCTCAAGGCAGTCTGTCCTGCTCTACGGCGCAGAGGTATGGGCTGGCGCTCTTAAAAAGGAGGTATGTCGTAAACGCCTCGCGCAAGTACAGAGATGAGGAGCTTTACGGGTGGCGTCTGCGTACCGCATTGTCTCTGAACCGGCCGTGATGGTGATCGCGGGAGTTATCCCCGTTGCCCTTCTTGCTAGAAAGCGTCAGGCCATATACAAGCGCAAGGGAGATGAGCCAAGGGAGGTGGTTGCTCGCGAAGAACGCCAACACCCTCTAGACGAGTGGCAGCTCTCTTGGCAAAATGAAACTAGAGGCAGATGGACTGCGCGGCTCATTGGCAACTTAGGTGCGCGGCTGAATCGAAAGCATGGTGAGACTGACTATTTCCTTACCCAATTTTTAAGTGGGCATGGAGGTTTTCAGTCTTACCTGCACAAGATTGGAAAGGCGCGTTCTCCGGATTGTGTGTTTTGCAATGGAGTTGTGAACAACGCCCACCACACTTTTTTTTCTTGTGGAAGGTGGGATGGGGTTCGTCAGCAGCTCTATTTAAACACAGGGGATCTCCCTCCAGATAACATTGTGGAAGAGATGCTGAGGACTGCTGACAGGTGGAACCGTGTTGCCCATTACGTTCGGGCCCTTCTCGTTGCTAAGAAGATAGAACTCGACCGGTGGAGGAGCCGGATGAGAGGGGGTTCCTTGAACTGACAGTTCCCTTCCTCTTCTCCCCTCTCGTTGGTGAAAGGAATCTCCTGATTTGAAGGCTCCGCAAAGCGGGAGAGTTCGGGGACTAGCCCGAAGTAATGTGACAAACGGTTCCAGGCTAGCTCTCTGACGATGGGGAGGTGTTTAGTTGGTAGTCCGACGACGTACCGAATCGGGAGTCCAATACTGTGTGCGTAAATGCATTCACCTTCCCTACCCCAAAAAAAAAAAAAATTACTGACCAGGGACTGCAGTTCGAGTCTACCCTGTTTTCGGAGTTAAGCAACCAACTCCTAGGCTTCAAACGCATCGCTGCTATAATGACATTCGATGACTCTTCGCGGTCGCAAGTCCTGCCTTTCGTTCAACTTGGCCTGTGTACAGCCCATCGTGAAGAGTTTGCCGCCAACTCCGCTGAGCTAGTATACGGGGAGAATTTCTGAGTTCCCAGCAATCCTGTGTTCGATCCAGGTCAGCCTTTTCCACCACTGGACTTTTGCGTTTGCCTCGGGGCACCGTGGCGAGATTAAAATCACCTCGGCCATCCCTTCATTCTTCGACGAAGGCTAACATCCCCAAGGACCTGGTCGTCTACATACACGTCTTGGTTTGCGTGGATACTTCCCGGAAGTCCCTGCAACCACTATATGAGAGCCCATATGAAGTATTGAAGAGAGAGGAGCACTTCTTTAGGCTTGACGTCGACGGCAGGCGTGTCCAGGCTACAGCCTTTTGTTCCCATTGCTGATTGGGTTACTCCCCTTGCAACTGATGAACCAGTGTGCTCTACTGCACTGGGAACCATAATGCCTCTCTCTAAGATGCTAAGAATTCACAAATAAATTATGACGTCCATAGAGAACCGGGAAAATGTGACCAAACTAACGTCAACTTTGGACTATTGTGCGATATATTTTGCAAAAAAAAAAAAACAAATAAATTGTTGATAAGCTTACGCTAATCACTAAAAAATTTTACAGCAGTTATGTCAGTATTCCACCCTCACCGAAACCAATGAAGCAAGTCAGAAAGCTACCCCACCGGAACAGGTCAAATATGCCAAACAATTATTAAGTTCAGCCACTATATCACATAACTATCAATGTTATGTGATACCGAGTTCCGCTACTCTTAGCTTGGTATTTTCTGACATCGGTGATTGTATCTTAAACATTATTGGCGGTATCTTGAAGACGAAACCGGTCCATTACACACTACACTCCCTGGTAGCGTGATAGATGCATTGCTCAAATGTTGCTGGTTCATATCGTCGCTGGTGCCAGCAGTGCCAATTTCACCTTGACATACATTGGAAAAATTGGAATTTCATTTCGTCTTTTTTTTTGTGTGTTTACACCCGCAAGAAAAGTGAAATTAAGACGGTTGTTTTCAGTCACGTTACTCTCACTTTTCTTTGTAACTGGTTTTTGCAGTTTGATAGTTGCTTGGGGGTTTTTTTTTTTGGAGGAAGCATAAAACAGCTTTTATTTGTAGATTTCGGTTTAGTAGTAAAGGACATTTGCATGGTTTTTGGCAGGAGGTGGTGATAACATTCTCCCCATTCTTTCCAGGGGAATGAGAACCTTGAACGTCCGGCGACCTGACTTCAGGCCTTGTAAGCATGGATGTAGTATCTTTTCTTAGACCATGCTAAAAATAACCCTAGTGGGGTCAATGATCACAGGAGCACAGAAAGAGCTAGGACCCTTAGACCATGCTAAAAATAACCCTAGTGGGGTCAATGATTACAGGAGCACAGAAAGAGCTAGGACCCAGTCAGACAAAAGGTTACCATCCAAGAGGGAAGCAAGCGTCAAAGAGAAAGTATTGGGCTTTACATCTTCGCCTTTCAAGCTTCGCTGTTCACTCTATGAATGGATTCTCAAACTCGTATGCCTTTGGCTATAACTACGACTATGCATAGGTAACTAATTTTGAATTCCACAAGGCGCTATTCGTGCTTGTCTATATGTTTGCTCTACCCATATGTACCCCCTTCATATTATGCTAAAATGCACCTACACTATACCTTCGTTTGGGCGTGCTGGCTCTTGGAGTGCAGTTCACCTTCTCGAAAACACATAACACTTATATAGGTGTACAGCATACTATTAAGCTTCTTTTTTTTCAACTTCAGCTGCTGGATGTGTGAAGTAAAGCCCAATTACTTAAATTGTATCAAGAATAAGTAATTCAGCTCCATGGTCACTTCAGAAATTGTTTGATTCAATTCCGGATTGGTAGGAGCAGTGGAAAGAAGTCGATATGAGCCATACATATATGTATACGGATTCATATATTATTACTAGACCTTCAGAAATTGCTCTGTAGCGCACTTACGTTAAGGAACCCTTTAATTAGTCAGTATATCTTATAATGAGCATCCGGAAAGGCTATAGCTATCTACGAAGGCAGAGCTGTTCCAAAAGTATAAAAAAAAATGCCAAAATTCCCATTGACCACGAACATCCATCAGTATCTAAATTCACTGAACTGTTTCGTCAAAACGTCTTTAACATATATGTTTCCACCAGGCTCGAAAAGATAGATATTACGACCCTAAAGTTTCTTTGGTTTGATGACTGCAGTCTCCCATTTACGAAAAACTTAAGCCAGTAACTTGCTTTTCTTCAACAGAAAAATCTAAAAATTGTTATCGTGGTCAAAGGGTAGTATAGGTCCTAGGCCGGAATGTGGGAAACGCCTGCTGAATCAACACCAACAGCTTTACTACCAAACCCTATCTCCACCTCCGCGTGGTGATCGCTGGGAGTTTTTCCGTAATGAAAAACTGCAAACGGAGAAGGATGAAGGCGAGTCTTCCGTGTTTAAAAACGGGACAAATTGTACCAACTGGTCCTTCACGTAGGGTAGGGTTGACAGTCCTATATGGAAAACAACTTGTCACGAACTTACAAAAGGAGCCTTGGACTGGACTGACAACACAACGATGATACCTCAAACAAAACAGAATAACGATTCGCGCATTTTATCATGGAATATGCGCTCTTTGTACAGACCTAATGTTGCTCATACCGATACCCTGTCTCAACATAAGGCTGATGTAAGAGGCTTACAAGGGACTCGTCGGAAAGGGATCGGTGTCCTGGAGAAGAGCCACTACACCATGTATGATACCAGCCATTCAGGAGATCATGCGCTCGGAGTTGGTTTTTTAGTCAGCCAAAAAATGGAACATGGTGTTATCGGCTATGCACTCTGCGTTTGCGAGGTAAATTTAGAAATATAAGCCTCATTAACGTTCACGCCCCTACAGAAGAGACTGCTTAGTCGTAGAAGGATGTCTTCTACAAGGCCGTTAAGCGGACGCTTGAAGCCTGTCCCAATTATGATATCAAAATCATACTTTGAGATTTTAGCCCTTAAGTAGGGATGGAGCCTATATTCAGGCGATATGTCCGCTCCCATAGCTTGCATAACGATACCAATGATAACGGATTGCGGATTATTCAGTTAGAAGTATCGCACGAAATGTTTGCTGGAAGTATCTGGTTTGTGCGGTCCACCACATACAACATACAAGGGCCTCTCCAGACAGGACCACTTTCAACTAAATTGACCACGTATTGACTAAACACCGCCACTTCTCAGCCTCGTTGGCACAGTGCTCCAGGCTCGAATAGTGATCGACGTATCAGCGAACGTCTCAAATCTAAAATTTAATGCAATGTCGTCCGTCCAGTCGCTCTCTATGGTTCTGAGTGTTGGCCGACCATAAAACACAATGAACGGCGTCTTGCGGTAATGGAGACGGAGATGCTACGTTGGACTAGTGGCGTGACACGTTTAGATCACATCCGAAATGAGGATATCCGCGATCGTGATGGGGTTGCACCGATTGTGAAAAGTTGCGAGAGAGGCGTCTTCGATGGTATGGTCACGCAATTCGTGCAAACGAGAATTCACTGGCCAAGATTGGTCTGAACATCGAGGTCGATGGTAAACGACCAAAAGGCAGATCTAAACAACGGTGGCTTGGATGAGGATTTGAAAGCCTCGAGATTGCACTCAGATCAGGCCAAATGGCGAAATCGATCACGACGAGCCGACCCCGCTTGTGAACGGGACAAAGGCTGAAGAGAAAGAAGAAGAAGAATTAGGTGAGAATTAACACTGAAGCCATCCATAACACAACCCTCCGTTACAACTAGAAGGGGGAAATGGATGCCGCAATAATCACAACTAACAGATGCCCTGAAGATGAAGCATCAACAAATGATCTTCACAATCACCTGAAGACACACCTGGCTCCAACCACGAAAAAAGTCAGAACGGCTAGTTCGACACGGAATGTAAGCTAGGAACGGAAAGAAAGAATGCTGCTTCCCTGGAAATACTGCACTCTCAAAAGAACTCGGGCACGCGCAGAGGCCTATCACGAACTTCGTCGAGTGGAGAAGCGACTTCACAGACGGAAAAAGGAAGCCTGGGAGAACCAACAGGTCTGTGAACTCGAAAAGTACAGGTTGCAGCCGCACCAGACGCGATAGTTACACCAACAAGTCACCAAGATGAAGCCTTATACACCCTCGATGTTCATCCTGCCAAGACAAAGATGGAAATCTGATTTCCGACAGTATGTTCATATTGGAGCGATGGGTTGAGTAATTTGATGAACTGCCCAACAACCAAAATATCGAGGAGCTGGAGGTCTCGCGATAGTCCAACGTGAGAACAAGGAAACAGTGGCACGATGCCCTTAAGACATTCTTAAAACGGAAAACATGGTAAATTACCCTTAGTTTTTTACGGTGCAGGGCTCCCGTATACCAGTACCGGCGGTTTTAACGAGTGGGCAAGTGGACTCCCGGCCATCGATAACCAGCGACCGCAGTGCCTTAGCAGTGGGAAACTTTGGCATCTAATGCTACAAGAGATCTTAGTTGAGTGGAAATTATATCTACATCAAATCCTTTTCACAAAAGCTCAAAACTTGGGAGGTCACCACGGAGGTGCAACTGGAGGGCAGCGTTTGAGATCTGCACTGGATCCTTTTCGCAAAAGTTCGAAGCTGAGGGCAACGTCCCCCCTACACAGTCCAGATTCGTCGCGAGACTCAGAAAGGAACTTGGGTAGTCTCCGATTGACATAATTACCGATAAAAGACAGCATTTGCTTCATTGGGGGAACGCATTAATGTGAGTTCATCAAGGAAAGGCAGAGTATTCACTAAAATATCAGGGCTCTGATACGTGGCATTAACTTGTCCTAAATTAGGGCGGTGCAGGGGAAAAACAGGGATCGTGGCGCGTCTGGTGAAAGCGTCGCACACACTGCGGGCTCGGGATGGTGTCCGATCTTCAGGGCGAAATTGGAGAGGGCTAGGGCGCGAACGCCATGATCCGGATTTTGCAAATTAACATGCACCGAAGTGCAACCGCTCACCAGTTGCTAGCACAGTTCGCTGCGGAAGTAAATGCTGATCTAGTGCTGATTAGCGAGCAATACCGAAACAAGGACCCGTCCTCATGGTATCTCGACTTATCCGGCACCGCTACCATCTGGGTTCGGGACGACGTTCGACTTCGTGTTCTTGCCGAAGGCCGGGGGGACGGATTTGTCTGGATCCGGTGTTTAGGGATAACGTTTTTTAGCGTTTACCTGACGCCGAACGAGACGATTCCGGACTTTCGGCGCCGGCTTGATGCTCTGGAGGACGCCGTTTCGAGCACGGAGGGACGAATCCTGGTTGGCGGTGACTTTAATACCAGGGCTCTTGAATGGGGCATGACTCAATCAGACTCCAGAGGGAAATGGATTCTGAAAATGGCGGCGAGAACCGGGCTCGTAATTTTAAACACCGGATCCATGCCAACGTTTCGGCGCCCAGGTTGTGAAGGAAGCATTCCTGACATCACTTTTGCGTCGGAATCTCTGGCATCATCGGTGGACGGGTGGCGAGTCCTAGAAGACTTCTCGGCAAGTGATCATCAGTACCTTGCGTTCGAAGTGTTTGACGCTACTTGCCGGCGAGCACCAACACGACGTTCCCCTTGCGTGTGGAATGTCGAGAGGGTGAACATCAGAAGGTTCGTCGAAGCTCTTGGAGCAGGTAGAGCCGCGCTGGGGGGCACTCCGGGGGTTGGTGGTGTCGCAACTGACACCGTCGTAAATTCAGTGATGAATCTGATAACGACGGCGTGTGAGGCTTCCATGCCCCGGAGAGGCCCCAGGCCCGACAAGCCTTCTATGTACTGGTGGACGGCGGAAATTGCCGACCTACGGAAAGAGTGTCATAAGCTCCGCCCTTTGGCACAACGTTTGTACGCCAACGAGGAGGCATGTGCCATAAAGGCACAATATAGATCAGCAAAAAGGAGACTCCGCAGCGCTATAAATAAAAGCAAAGCTCGCGGCTGGAAAAATCTTGTTAATGGGGTGAATGATGACCCGTGGGGACTTGGCTATAAGCTTGTCACTCGGAAAATCGAGGCTCTGCGGAAGCCCTGCATATTGAGCACCGACCAGATGGACCGCATTGTGCGGGCATTGTTCCCCAAACACCCTGTACGGGTTGATGTAAATAGCGCGGAAAGCGTCGTAGATTGCCCCCTTTTCACAATGGGAGAACTCGAAGAAGCGGTTCTTACTATGAAAAACAGGAAGGCGCCAGGTCCTGGGGGCATCCCGGCGGAAGTTTACAAACTGGTGTTCCGCCAACGCCCAGAACTGCTGCTCGAAGCGTTCAACGCGTACTTGAAAGAGGGCATTTTTCCTTGTCGCTGGAAAGTGGCCAGACTAGCGTTGATCATTAAGGGTAAAGAAGATTCGGAGCTCCCGTCTGCATACCAACCGCTGTGTATGTTTGGCACGGCCGGAAAAGTGCTCGAGAAGCTCATCAGGGGTAGACTCGCTGAAGCCATCCGTGCTGCCGGGGACTTATCCGCAAGGCAGTTGGGGTTTAGAACAGGGAAATTTAGAGTGGATGCTGTTATGAAGGTCGTAGATGCGTTTATTCGAGCCGGGGCACACAGCCGCCGATCTCGACGGATAGTGCTCCTCATAACGCTTGATCTCAGAAATGCCTTCAATTCCGTAAGATGGACAGATATGCTAGGCACAATAGAGAACTCTTTTCACGTGCCAAGCTCTCTGTTGCGGATATTGAGGGATTATCTGAAAGACCGCTCCCTGTTCTATGACTTGCTAGAGGGCCAGAGGAGGATGGAAATTACGTCGGGAGTAGCGCAGGGATCCATCCTAGGGCCGGACCTCTGGGACTCTTCCTACGATAATCTGCGGAAACTCGATATGCCCGAAGAGTCGCGTCTGCTCGGTTATGCAGACGACGTTGCGGCATTTGTTGCCGGACGCACTGTTGAACAGGCGCAAAGCAGACTTGGCATATTGATGCGATGGGGAAGGGGATGGATGACTGCTCACGGTTTCAACCTTGCGCTGGAAAAAACCGAAGTAGTCATCCTGACCTGAAGGAGAATCCCGACCTTGCGTCCCATATCGATCGGCGAGTTGACTATAGAGTCAAAACCAGCGATTAAATATCTTGGTTTAATGCTCGAGCAAATCAAAGAAGCCGCGGACAGGGCTGCAGCAGGAGTCGCGGCCTTGAGTTGGCTAATGGCGAATGTTGGGTGCTCGGCTATCAAGTAGGAGACGTCTCCTCATGGGGGCAACGCAGTCCGTCATTCTCTATGGTGCGGAGGTATGGGCTGATGCCCTTGACAAGGAGGTGCATCGTAAACGCCTCGCTCAAGTGCAGAGGCGGGGAGCTTTCCGAGTGGCGTCTGCTTATCGCACCGTCTCCGAACCGGCTGTGATGGTGATTGCGGGAGTGATCCCCGTTGCCCTGCTTGCCAAGGAGCGCAAAGCTACCTATCGCCGTAAGGGCAAAAACTTAAAAGAAGTGGTTGCCCGTGAAGAACGTCAACGCACCCTTAACGAGTGGCAACTTTTTTGGCAAAATGAGCCAAGGGGCAAGTGAACTGCGCGGCTCATCGACAAATTAGACCCATGGTTGAACAGAAAGCACGGTGGGATTGATTACTTCCTTACCCAACTTCTAAGTGAGCATGGAGGTTTTCAGTCTTACCTGCACAGGGTTGAGAAGGCGCAATCTCCTGATTATGTGTTCTGCAATAGAGTGGCGGATGACGCTGAACACACCTTTTTCTCTTGCGAGAGGTGAGACGGCCTCCCCGCCAGCAGCTTTATGCAGACACAGGGGAGCTCTCTCCAGACAACATTGTGAGAGAGATGCTGAAGAGCGCTGGCAGCTGGAATCGTATTGCGCAGTATGTTCGGGCTCTTCTTACTACGAAGAAGATTGAACTCGACCGGCAGAGGGATCGAACGGTAAGGGGTTCCCTGAACTAACAACAACTCCCTTCCTCCCCTCCCTTCCAGTTGGTGAAAGGAATTCCCTGACTTGAAGGCTCCCAAAGCCGGGAGAGCGGGAGAGCTAGCCCGAAGTAATGTGTCAAACGGTTCCAGGCTAGTTCTCTGATGGCAGGGAGGTGTTTAGTTGGTAGTCCGCCGGGAGGGTTGCGGGAGTCCAACAGTCTGTGCGTAAACGCAGTCACCTACCCTACTCCCAAAAAAACAAAAAAAAAAGAAGGGAAATGAAAGGGCAGAGTCGGTTAGGACAGTTTTTAAAGAAAAGGGATCTATCCAATTCTCATTGCAGAGAGAGGGGGCCAGATCAAGGAGCAATATACGAGGATGCTTCCAACCAGCGACATGCAGAAAGTATAAAGGTTGGGCAGAGTCCAAATCGGAATAGGAAGACAATATGAAGGGCGATTGGTGACAATGAGATCGTATCTGCTTAAGTAGAATTTTTCGTCGAAGGTTTTAGATGGAGTTCAGACAGAGACCAGAGAAGGAAAACGGAATGGGTGCTAATACATTAAGAGAGTGCCAGTGAAGTAAAAGGTTTAGACTAGATTGCAGATGCAGCCAGAATCTACTGAGGACGATACAAAAGAAAGGATCATTCGTACAAAGCAAGCAAGAACCAGTGAGGAGAAAGGAAAGGTCATTAATAATAAATAAACATAATGAAGGTCCCAGAATGAGTGTGGTATACCAAAGGAAAGGGAAAATGTTGTGTCATCATCTCTATTGATTACAATATCATAAGCAAACCAACCGGTTAAGATAACCAAATTATGTACTGAACTTTAATTTCTATCTTTTCTCGGCTACTCTTTCCATTATTCATATCTATCAATCTGACGAATTCGCTAAGCATTTAGGTATATAAAATATATAATTTGCATATGAAAAGATCATGCATAAAGTAGTATGACAAGAAAATGATTGCATCACCATCATATATAATTACTGTTAGCTAGACCATCGTTTGACATTTAAGTGTAACGTTTATATTGTGTGCACATCAAGGTACCCTCACCATGGGGCAATAAGATACGCTATGAATCTCACACTATATAGGAGTTTAGCAATTTTTTTTTTCCAACAATTACATGCTCTTTACTATCCAAAATCTAAAGCCGCATGTATTCAAAACGTACATAAAAGTCGAACAAAAAGGCATAAAGATTTTAATCAAAAAAGAATACCCTCCACCCTTGTATGGATTTACGAAATAAATAAATGTGTTATAGGTCATGAGAGATAGGTTAGACTCATGAATTTTGGATGGAAAATGAAACAAGAAAAAGAAAAAAAGAAACAAGATACTATTTTGAACGTGGTATGAATTCATATTGAATTAAAGATACTTTGCTAAAGTCTGATCTACGAGTTTTTGAAGAATTCAGCCTAACTTATTGGTGAAATGTCGACTGACCAGCTAATAATATTTGACCTCGACATATTCACCGTTTTTATTTAAATATCATACGTTGTCTGACCCACGAGATTTTATTAGATTTTTTTTTCGAGATATGACTTTTTCAACGAATGCTTAATGGGTTGACATTTTTGTGAAATTGTAGTAGAAAACGAAAGACTTAGGACAGTAACTCGAATAGTTTTAGACATTATTGGTTGTTTAGCGATCATTGTTTTGCATGTAATAACTTAGCTGGGGTAAAGGATACAGACTTTTTGGAAGATATACTTGAAAATGAAAGAGTTAAGACAGTAACCTCGTTTTTGAATACGAATCAATCGTAAAAAGGGACGACTTTTTTTGGAAATGCGCTTGGAGATAAATGAATCAGGAGAGTTGCTTGAGGTATTTTTACTGAGATCAGTTTTTTAGGCCCTTTTGAATGTTGATCGGATTAAAATAAAAGATATAAACTCGAGATACGCTTACTGAGAGCAGTTTCATCTGATCTGCACATATTTTTCAATGTGAATGTCTATTTTTGGTCATTTAAGGGTGAATTGTGAATCAAACTGAGTTTATTGCAGAAAAGAAGATATGATCAACAGTAATGGTAGGAAAAACTCGTTTGAGGATTATGCATTGGACAGGCAATGTCCAATGACGCGAAGAACTATTCCCATATCGTCTTAATCCAAATTGTTTCCATCCACTTTCATTAATCGCAACGCACAACCACACGTCATCATTTACCATTTACTTAATTTTATACCTTGAATTGTTTTACAAGAACCAGCTTAACCACTTAACTAACAAATGACTCACTTTTCTAACTAATTCTGAATTAGATCACGATTTTTTTCTTCCACGAATTTATTTCAATTCATACTGGGACCTCTTTGATTTTAATCAATTCTTCAGGGGTGACACTTGGGTCCAATCAATAAAACAAAGGAAAGGAAAGAAACAAATTACCATGCCTTCCTCCTCGCAAGTTTGCTATCTTGGATTAATAAAAAGGAAGTGAATAATAAATTGATGGTAATTTATCTGTTATGCAATCATGGATGACAAAGCTTAGATGCGTTGGAATTTTATTCAACGAAATAGAGGACGAAAGAATGTTAATTTTGGGCAGGCAGTGATTTTCTTCTTTTTTTTTGGCGATTTTTTTTTCAATATCAACCAATCCTAAGAGAGAATGCACAATTTCACTTGATTTTCGTACTGTAATTTTCATGCTAGGAGTAGATAACTCCAATGAAATTTAAATTTGAAAATTGAAAAAAAAAGTAAGAAGAAACCGAGAAGGTGGTTTGAATTTTAAGTAAAATTTAACTTTTAAATTGCCACTGAGCTGCTATTTGACTATTGTGTGACTACCACAGTTAAATAACCACAGAAAAAAACACTTTCTCTTCTTTTCTTCTCTGCAATTAATCTTACATTCCGCCTGGTAAATATTTGGAATGCTTTTTGGATAAAAAAAAAAACGATACCCAATGGCGAATGCAATCCAAACACAATCTCTCAATTTTCTTTTCATGTTTATTTTCACATGAGGATGATGATTTAAGCTGATTTAACATTTTCAACCAGCTCATGTCTGCAGGCAGTTGTTACAGGTGTGTAAATAATGAACAGCAGATAAATTTTACAATGTGAATTGTAGTGCGGTTGAAGTTGATAAAGGTATCATTTAATTATCATGCGTTTCTGCACGCCGTATGGGATTTCTCCCCAAAAATTCAATATTCCAAACAGCCCTGATGAGTGCTTCCAAATTTTTGTCCCTTATAATAAGCTAACGACTGCTTAACATGAGCCCCTGCCATGCAGACATAACCACACTATCCTCCTCGAATACTGAATGAATTTCTGATCGCAGCTAGTTGCCATAGTATTGATCTTCACAGGCTCAGCATTCATAATAAAGCAGGCACCTCTACGGAAAGAGCGGTCCATCTGGCTCAATGCATTGCCAAAGCATGTGACGCGTCCATGCCTAGAAGGTATTCATTCCCCAATAGAAGACCAAAACTACTGGTGGAATGATGAACTGACCGGCCTTCGATCAGCCTGCCACCGAGCCAGAAGAGTGGCTCAGAAGGCGGTAGGTAGAATCGAACAAGGACAAAAAGAGCTCGCCTATAAGGCAGCCCGCAAAAACCTCAAGCTCGCCATCCAGCGAAGCAACAGGGAGTGCTCTAAGGAGCTCTGCTCAGAAGCGAACATAAACCCGTGGGGGAATGCCTACAGAATCGTAATGGGACGATTCAGAGGCCGTTCCTCTCCGCAGATCACGTGCCCCACCTTCTTGCTAAAAATCATCCGGGGGTTATTCCCCCAGCAAGAGGAGAGCACCGACATATTCCAACCACCTATGAATGCAGCGGCAATTCCGCCAGTCACCAGAGACGAGCTGTTGGAAATCTACGGTAGAATAGGAGACAATAAAGCGCCGGGCCTGGACGGAGTACCGAATAAGACCCTTAAGCTTGCCGTGAAATCCAGACCGGACATGTTCGCTGAGTTGTCCTCCTGTGAGGAGTGGCCAGATCTCCCATCAAGCGCGACCCCAGGTGGCGGATAGGGGCATACCTATTGATGTGTAAATATGTGTTCATGCACTTTTCTTTTCTGACTGTGCATGGGCTAGTGTTTGCTCATCTCTGGTGCGGGGACCAAAATGGCTATGGGAAGGACACCCAGAAAATAAAACCAACATGGACGAATTGAGAAGGAGTAAAGTTACGGTGCAGGGGCTCGGAACCCCAGTACCGGCGGCTTTTGGGAGTGAGCAAGCGGGCTCCCGGCCGTCGATATCCCTCGACCGCAGTGCCTCGGTGGTGGACAACTTGGCCACCGTTGCATCTAATACTACAAGTGTTTTAGATTTGGAGAAGGAGGTGTTCAAACGAAGCACGACTCTGCCAAGAACACCAATTGCAAAGGCAAAGAATGATGGACTAAAAGGAGATAGCTGGCCAAAAAAGGCGATTTCGACACCCATCGGATCTGATCAAGAGGTACTCCAGCAGCAGCAAATAGATCCATTCAGGAGAAGCTCATCAATTTTACGATCTCCTCCAATATCAAAGCTGGCAAAAGAGGAAGCTCATGGGAGCTCAGCAATTGAAAAATGTGAAGGAGCCAGTAAAAGGAGTAGTCTGGCCAGGACTCACCGAGAACAGAGCCCTGACCCAGAAGAACTACCTTTTATGCAGCTTGGGACTAAAATAGTTGAGCTGTCCCAATTCATCAAGGACAAGCACAACGTGCACCAAGCCATCAAGAACATGGTGAGAGCCATCAGGGTGCTTTACAGTAGGTCCCAGGAAGAAGTAACAAAGCCTAAAAAAAAGCCGGACATTCCAGCCTCAACAGTGTCACAGGCGACCCAAGTGACACCAAAGCAGAAGGTCACCGATCTTCGATCAAGTAAGCGAGTGCGAGACAAAGAGGGCGAAGTTTTGGTGAATCAACAGGCACCAAAAAGGAAGAAAGGAGTCTCGACTAGTCCAACAAACGGAACTAAAAGTTCAGAAGGGCCCAAAGTACCCAAAGTAGGAACGTCGGCTAGCGAAGCGAAACCGAGAGAAAATAAGAGCGGTGGTTGGACTAAGGTCGTGAACAAGAAAAGAGACAAGAAACCAAAGATGCGAATTCGCCCGGAGGCAATTGTAATCCCCAGCAAAGGACATCTAACGTATGCGGAGATACTAAAGAAGGTGAAATCTGACCCCGACCTAAAAGACCTAGGCGGAAATGTCAGCAAAATCCGGAGGACCCAGAAAGGGGATCTCATGTTTGAACTGAAAAAATCCAGCGTGGGGAAAACTGACGGCTTTCGTAACCAAGTTTTAAACTCACTTGGGGAAAATGTCGCGGTTCGTTCCCAAAAACATGAGATCTATATCCAGTGCAAGGAACTCGATGAGGTAACATCCAGAGAAGAGATCTGCACTGCCTTGAAGGAACAATTCAAGTTGGAGGAATTTGGGGAAGCATCTATCGTGAGCCTAAGAAAAGCTTATGGCGGTACTCAAACGGCCACACTGCGACTGCCAGTAGAGTCAGCACAGAAGTTGTTGGCCGTGGGGAAGGTTCGGATTGGATGGGTTGTTTGCCGACTAAGGGAACAGATCTCTTTAAAAAGGTGCTTCAAATGCCTAATGTTTGGACACTTCGCGAAGGCATGCACTACCGGCATCGATCGGTCCGATCGATGTCGACGGTGTGGGGAAAAAGGACATATTGCCAAGGAGTGCAATAGAGACCCCAAATGCATTCTGTGCGAAGAAAAGGAGGGAAGGGATAACCGGCATATTGCCGGAAGTGGTAAATGCCCAGAATTTAGGAAGGCGTTAACTGCAGTGAAAAAATGAGGTTAATACAAATAAACCTTAATCATTGCAGGGTCGCACAAGATTTGCTTGCGCAGACCACTTACGAATCCGCGATGGAGGTTGCTATCATTAGTGAACCGTACAGAAATCTTGACGGTGGTGTATGGGTCACAGATGCGAGTGGTGGAACGGCGATATGGGCGTGCGGTCGTCAAGCCATACAATATAGTATGCGTCAGGCGGCTAGTGGCTTTGTGTGGGCGAAAATAAGCGGTATATTCGTATACAGCTGCTACGCTCCACCGAGCCTCACACTTCCTGAGTTTGAAGAATTGTTAGATGATCTTGTTCATGACGCAAGGGGACGAGGTCCAAAGGTGATAGCCGGTGACTTTAATGCGTGGGCTATCGAGTGGGGCAGCAAAGAGACTAACGCAAGGGGGCGGTGCTTATTAGAAGCATTTGCCCAGTTAGATGTAGTTCTGGCCAACGAAGGCAATGTAAACACTTATCGAAAAGGGAGAACTGGTTCAATTGTAGATCTGACTTTTGTCAGCCCTGCGCTGGCACGTGGCATGTCCTGGCAAGTTAGCGAGGACTTCACGTACAGCGACCACCAGGCGATCACCTTTGAACTAAGGACCGAGCCACAAGGCAGGAGACCCGCACCCCGGAAGCCGAAATCCAGAGGAACACCAGGATGGTCTGCAAAAGCGATGGATGAGCCAACATTCATGGAAGTGTGGCTAGACCTGCCTAGCAAAGCCGGCACGTCCACGGATAGAGCTCTCCATGTTACACAAAGCGTCTCCAAGGCATGTGACGCGTCGATGCCTAGGAGATGCTCATTCTACACTAGAAGACCCAATTATTGGTGGAATAGTGAACTTGCCAGTCTTCGATCGATTTGCCACAGAGCCAGACGAACGGCTCAGAGGGCAATAGGTAGGATCGATCAAAGGCAAAAGGAGTATGCCTATAGGGAAGCCCGCAAGAACCTCAAGCTCGCCATCCAGCGGAGTAAGAGGGAATGTTTCAAGGAGCTCTGTTTAGAAGCGGACATAAATCCGTGGGGTAGCGCCTATAAAATCGTGACAGGGCGATTCAGAGCGTATGTTTGCGACAAATCATCCACTGCACGTATGGCCCTGGCAAGGATGATGCCGAACATTGGAGGGCCACGGCATACCTCTAGGTTGCTTATAGCCAGGGTGGTGACCTTGATCATGCTCTATGCAACCCCAGTTTGGAGGGAGGCGTTGTGGATGTCAGCGAACGCAACCAAACTGAGTTCAGTCTACAGGAGGACAGCCCTGAGGGTATGCTCTGCCTTCAGGACTGTGTCAGATGATGCAGCATTCGTCATCTCTGGAATGATGCCGATTGACATCTTGGCAGATGAGATGGCGAACATATACAATGCAAAGCCAACCTCTTCCTCATCGCGGCATCGATGGCAAGAGCGGTGGGAACGCTCGGGAAAGGGCCGGTGGACGCATAGGCTCATTCCTGCCATCAAGGAGTAGTTGGGGAGACGACACGGTTAGATTAATTATAATCTCACCCAATTTCTCACGGGGCATGGAGGATATCTCCAACACCTTCACAGGTTTAAATTGGAGACCTCACCCGATTGTCCAAATTGCAATTGAGTCCCAGAGGACCCAGAGCATGTATTCTTCCACTGTCCGAGATTTGTGGAAGAAAGGAGGAATCTAGAGGAGACTCTAGGGGAGGTGCTGGTACCAGAAAATCTGGCACCGAAAATGCTAGCACATCAAGAGAATTGGGATGCGGTAAACTCCATGATCGCATCTATCCAAAATAAACTGCGAAAAGCAGAGGAGAGGAGAAAAACGCGGTCACGTGCGCTGCGTACAGAAGAAAGGTGACAAAGCTAGAGTGAGCTGACTCCGCCCCGTGATGTAATACCTTATGGTGGTTCCGCGGGGCAGGGAGAGAGTCGGGGGTGGTTTTAGCGGGTAAAAATCCCACACGCTGGTGTGTCCAGACCAGTGTCTTTTTGAAGATTTCCACCTCCTCAACAAAAAAAAAAAAGGCTCGGCATTCATAGCATCAAACCCAAAGTCTATCTAACAACACATTTCCCGCAATGGCCGACCTGTTAGGGACGACTTGACGCACGCAGCAAAAGATTTCAGCAAATTTTTATAGTGAAAACCTTTAAAGACGGGTTTTCAAAGAAAAGCTAGCCTTTCTAGGGATAAGCATGGAAGGAAATTCGAGAAGTCTCTCACATTATAAATGACAACTAAAGAATCCACTGTAAAATACAGATAATCCATTCCTGCAACATCATCGATGTGCGCTGGTCTGACACTATCTCAAACGAAGAACTTGGTCGGGGACAGGCCTGCCGCTGTGATCGGAAGGCAAAAGTGGTAGTGGATAGGTCACACGCATTGCGGTCTACGCCATATAATGGAATCCACTCTCTCCCGAGACTGCGACGACTGAGTCGCCCCAAGGGCACTTCGCGCAAAGGAAGAGGAGTGCGATCTTCTCGGGAAGTCGTGGGGAGAGCTGAAGGGAATTTCAGACAACCATGAGCGACGGCGCTTAGGTGTGGTTGACGTCCTATGCCCCAACAAAGGGTGATTGGCAACCATGTATATCCCTCCAATTGATTGATTGATTCTCTCTCCTAAAGTACCATAGTAGAGTTATATATAATAGCCCGAAACCAAACAAAGTATTGGGCACTGGCAGCATTCCTCTGGAACTCCTGAAAGATGAAGCGCATCTTTATACTGATCCAATTAATATAGAACGAGTGGAACTTCTCAGATGACTGCTATGCTAAAACTGCAGAAGCATCTCGCTTATATGTATTTTTTCACAAAGTATTCAGGCTTCCAGGAGACTTAGTGGTTTGAGCGCTAGGCTATCGTAGCATAAGGTCGCGGTTCAAATCTCACTGGTGGCTGAGGCATTTGTATTGTGACTGGATGTCGGATACGACTTGAAATAGCTGTAAATGAATGCCTGAGTCAAATCAGGATAATAATCACGAGCGAGCTCCATCATAACCTCATTGTCTCCTACAATGTACTGTCGTTCTACGGTTACGGTCTTGAATGAAGTGGTCTAATTCGATTATTAAATATTTCGAAGAAACTTAGGCTTTTCCGTTGAAAATTTCTTTTGGGGAATATTAAGGAGGCTTGGAAGTTGAGAAAGCGGACTCAAAACAACGGCTAAGGAAGTCATGGACAAATGAGAAAGAAGGGCCGACGAATGGCCCGTTTAAATTGCCTCGACTTTAACATATGAAGTCAGCTTGATTGTGATGACAGTTCATGTCACTCTGAATTTGGTGATGCTTTTGGTTTTCTTCAATTAATTACCTCGAAAACTGCTGAAAATGAAAAGTGCGTTCAATTTACGAAAGGCTCGAACTGTCAATAAGTTGTCAGCACTGGCCATCACGGCCCGATAACACGTCGGATCCCTCGGTGCTTTCACCTTGGGTGGTTTCTTCTTCCACATGTGAGCTTTTGATCAGGATTTCAGTTTCACCAGTTGTACCAGTTTTCCCTTTCCTTCCAATAGACCGGCTGTCAGTGCACTGCTTCAACCAGACATCTATGTATGTAGGGCGACTAGAGTAATGGCTACACGTCAAAAAAAGGCAAGGTTCCGCGCAGATATAAAGCATGGCTCTCTGTGTTTTGCGGTGGCGGCGAATGGTGCAAGGATTTGTATGCGGTCAGGGAAGTTGGAGGCAGATATTGAGGTGATCCAGGTTCAAATTTCACGTAGGCAGAATAGTCTTGCACACGTTCGACCGCGACGGGAGTTGCGCGAGCAAAATTCCGAGCAAAAGGGCTGACGTTAGTGTCGTGTATGTGATGTGTAGTGCATTAGTGTTCAACCACGTGGTTGCAACCACATGACTGCGAGTTGCTGCGAGCACATGGCAGCATCTGTCATAACAACAGGCATTGCAAAGCTGTTTATGGCTAGATAGATTCACACTGAGCGAATGGTGCTTCGAAATGTCTCTATGGAAAACTTGGTAGAAGCAAACCCGCACAATATTCTCGAGAATAGATCCATGTTTGCTGCCCTAGAAAATGAGGAGGAAATAAGTAGATGCATCCAAAATCAATCTTTGGGATGTATCCGTTTCTGCTGGGATAAGATGAAGAAATATTCACAAGGAAAACTTCTAGGCGACATCGACACACCAATCCCACCTACCTCGTTCCTACCCGAAAGGTGCACAATGAGATTCCATCCCTTTTGCCGCTAAAGTTGCCTCTCCTGTGTATAGTCTCCTTGAGGAGTAGTTCCATGATTGGTTGGGTAGTTTTTGGGAATGGGTCCCTGGAAGAAATGCTCCCGCTCTAGAAGCCTTTCCAATGAGTGATAAGACTAAGACGGAGTTCGAAACCTTTCACGGCTGTATTTGGTGGGCAAAAATGTATGCCACTCTTTTGCTTGTATGGGGACCCTGTTAAACTCAGGACCTCCTCGCCCAATGTATCCTCGATAGTAAAGCGGATGTCGCCATTATTTGCAGGCAGTGGGACTTGGCTCACGGATAAGAGCATAGTTTTAAGTCCAAATTGGAGAATGCTGGTCTATAATTTTCAAAGAATTAATCGGAAGTTGTGGTTATTACTAAACGGAGTTGGTGTACATTTATAGCCAACTACTGCTTCACTACTACTTTGTAATGACCACCAGCTAAATTCCAAACTAGGTCTGTAGTCATACCGCAACCAAGGCATATAGCACCAAAGAACTGATTGTGAATGTGCTAAATATACCTAGATGGTCCAAGGCCGAACTGCCACCATGTATACCGCATTCCGACTATGTTGCGCTTACTGAACACTCGATATTCTTGCGAAACGTATTTATAGTTGAGCGCATCCCATCGGATAGTTTTTTGCTGACCAGCGGTATTGCCGTAATGTCCACTCTGCCGGAAAGTTTGTGGCGCCAAACTGGGTGAAACTTTTGGCACCATTTATGATGGCGATAATAAATAATGTAATTAGATACAGATACTTAGGAAGACGGAGATTCGAATGACTCAACAAAGAGGACCCCCCCCCCCCCCCCATCCAAGGCGAGAACTTAATTGTCCCCCAATCTAGAATAAAGTTCCACCCGTTCTTCTCCCGTCACTGTTGATGTTACGCTTTCCAATATGAAGCCCTTTCTCGAGCAATCACCCCATTCCGCATGCATTTGAAAAATGTCCTTAACTAGGTCTGTCCTCCACATTGACTAGCAGTCTTCATGCTCTCTCCGCTGATAATCATATGTTCATCGATTTATATACCAATATATGCGCTTCCAGATGAGCGGATGGCTTACTGGTTAGAGCGACAGGCGGACATAGTGGAAAGTCGTGATTCAAATCTCAAGGTTGGCTCAGGGATTTGTATTCTGACTAGATGTCGAATACCAGTCGAGTTAGCTGTGAATGATTACCTGAGTCAAATTCAATACTCCAACTGCTTAAGGACGATGGTGACATTGCGCTACTGAATTTGAGGGCTACCAAACACATGGGCAGTCATACAGCAGGATTCCTCACCTTGCAGGATCCTATGAAACCCAGGCTTCAAAGAACTGGTAACAGGAAATATACGAATGCCACTGAATCGACAAAAACCGGTGTAGATAATCCTCACAATTATAAATGAAAGGTGGCAGATATAAGGTTGTCATGAAACCACATCTACGGATCATTGCTTTTGGTTGGAACAGGATATAAAGTGCTTCAGTTCCCCCACGATTTTACGAGAAGCTTGCACCCTTCCTCTATGCAAATTTGGATTTGTGCAAGTACTAAACCTCCATCAATCTTATAGGAAATTCAGAGGCACGAATCTCGGCATAGAAGAAATTATTGGCTGCGTGCAAACAGTACCGGAAATGAACCCCAAACGACAAGAAAGATAAGTACCCAAAAATAGGTCCTACCTGTCATCCAACCAAGAACTAAGACAAACCTCTGACAAATTTCATCAGTTACTATCTAGAGAAATCAAGGATACATCAACTCTGGATGAGACACCTGTCGAACTACTAAAAGTAGGAAATATAGCTAAGATATTGAAGCTCCATACACTTCTGAACAAAATCTGGAACATCGGATTCATCCGTGAAGATGGACATGTTCAAGGAATGTGATAATAAAAGTCTGATGAAATTTGGCAAGGCAGAGAAGATAATCAAATTAAGGCTCATGTAGTAACTACGACGATTTGGAGCCATTTCAATGGTACTTTTTGCAATGGACCATTGTAATGACTCAGGATATCAGCAGCTTTCAAATCAACATCCAGCGTATCACGTCACCGTTGTTTCGGGCGCCCTTTTGATCAGTTACCATCGGTTTCGACGTTTAGACCAATCTTGGACAGATACCCCCATTTCGGATGTGATCAAGATGCGTCATGCCACTAGTCCAACGCAACATCTTTGTGTCCATTAGCGCAAGACGTCGTTCATTGTCTTTTAAAGTCAGCCAACACTCAAAACCATAGAGGGCGACAGGACGGACCACATTGCGGTAAATTTTAGATTTGAGACGTCCGTTGGTACGTCGATCACGAAGAACAACATTTATGGAACGCCACTTCCTCCATTTCTTGCCAATTCTACCTCTCAGAATAAGTCGATTGAAGAATTCACTGAGCCACAGTATTGGGTTCCATCTCTCCATCCATGAGATAAAGAGTTCACAGAAATTGTCCAGCCCATACAAGGGATTCGACCCTCGGGTCACGAATAAAAACAATTCTATTCCCTTCTGACAAGGATGATTTAGCCTCCTTCAAGCTGGAATGAAAAATACCTCTGCAGGAGGCAAAGTTTCTATAATGAGCCAGACAGCAACGGCTAAAGGCTTCTTGCCTTCACCAATAACCATAGCTTAGTTAAGTTGTTGGTGGATTATTGTCCATTATGTTTGCTAGGATGGCTGAATAAATGGTTGCTTAAGGAATGTCGAGGATAGTAAATTACGCGAGGTTTACTGGGAATGCGACCCTCTGAAGCTTCGATGACTTTTCAAAACGCTTGATAATGTCAGCAAATCACACTGTCAAAACTTGTCCAGCACTGTCCGAGCCCTTCCCTGGGAGCTGCGTTGCCGTAGCGGTTCGCAGCTATTAAATGGAAAACACAAGGTGAGTCCCAATTGTATTGAAGGTAAATAAAGATACCAAAGTTTGGCCAGAGCTAACAGTTTTTTAAGGATTTAGGGAGACATGTCACTCTCAATTGTTTTGGTCCGACATCACACAGAATTTAGGACTTTCTGAATTAATGATGAGAAATGAATCTGATTGCATTAGCGCAGGTCTAGACCCTATATTTTTTCCGGGTATATCAGGGGTTGTCATCGTAATTTCGACGAATTTTCCCCTGACTACGTAGGAGGAAGTAGGTTTATTTCCCAGCCTTATAATTTGCAGTCTTGATCCCTCTAGAGGAACCTTAAGATCCTCGGGTTTTAATGTTAGAAACTTCCTAGAAAATATGGGCAGTAAATGCGTCACCTCTTACTAGATACTTAGAGCGACTGTAAAAAACGGAGTATTATTCTGAAATTACCAGCAGAATATCCTAATTCTGATATATATGGGGTAAATATATGTAGGATACCATTTGCTACTAGGTAACCCCACTATGTTTCGAATATGGCCTGCATACTGAGGTTGGACTTGTGACGATTGCGGTTAACTGTTGTGCTTTTCAACAGGATTGCCTCGTTATTTGATTTGGTAGAGGTTTAGGTAGGCAGCAGTTTCAGCAGTTATGTTGGTGGGGGGGGGGGGGGGGGGGGAACCATTCATTTTTTCTCAGCTCTCAAGTTCACCAACAGCCGCTCACAGGATCCAGTTGTCCTTCCTCAGTGGGAGAACAGACTTGCTGATAGAACGTCAGGTGTCCAAAAGATGCTCCTGTCGAAGGGATGCTGTTCGAACTTATCATTGGGTCCGAAAAGGGGCATTAATGACAGAATTTGGCAAGGAGTATTTCAAAGCACTTTTGAAGGATGACTAGGTACTCCTTTCAAAGTCGGGTCTGCTCAAAGGTTTGCAGTGAGGCGACTAGGATTGGAGAAATAGGTTAAGGTACAAAATCACCGTTAAATCTTTGCTGAACAACTCTTACATAGCCGCAATCGGTGATTTCGGCACCGAATCGTCACGGGAGTCGGGAAATGGTTGTTTTGTATTTATATGAAACAATCAAAGGAGCGCAGGACATGAAGTGACGGGACAAAATCTTGAGTAAAGCAAAATCTTTATCCAACAGAACCGCCAACAAGGATATTTATTTATACCAGCTACATTGTGTATATGACGCAATTTGACAGAACGTCGAAACCGGAATATACGGACGTTGAGGTAATGATCGTTACCAACGGTGTAACAACTGGTATCCAGTCTAGGCATGCCTTAGTTAGGAACTTCAGACGTCCCGGTTTCGCCCCTAGGTCCACCAATTCGATATCGCTAAAAGCTGTCTGGCCTCCTGACCTACGCCATCGCTCCATCTCAGGCAGGGTATGCCACGTTTTCTCTTTCTACCATATCGACCGTATAGACATTTAAGGATTAGGTGACCCGCCCACCGCACACGGTGGTGGTATCGCCCGTAGATTTCATCGTTATGTACCATAGACTGTCGAATCGTCCATCGTGATGTAGGGGGCGACAAATTCTTCGGAAGATTCTTCACACACACGCGACCAAGAGTTTCTTGCTGATAACCTAGGTTTCCGAGGACTGCCAAAGTGACCCTTTTTTCGGATCCATCTCAGATAAAATTTATGGCAATGCAATGACTTTAAAAATTGGCTCAGTATCTTTTTCAACACCAGATCAGTTGATTTTTACCGAAATGGAAACAACTAGTTGATTGCGAGGAGGGGGGAATAGGTTGTAAACGACAGCGGTGATATATCTTATTATTTAATTTGTTGTTACAATCAACATTTTAGTTGAAACAATTCTGTGAAATTGTGTTACAACACACAAATGAAATGAACAGAAGAATTTTGTCCTGAAATCAATGAATGAGATTATGGTGGACAATTGTTTTCGAATTATACGTTGATGATTATGTTATAAAACTATTCATGCGCTGATGAAAATGTTTAAATTAACATTGAAAATCTTTGGAAAAGAGTATGAGTGTGTATTCGATTTAGTATTTCGTGCCTGACATTGAACTTATAGTAAATCATATAGTCATGCACCATTTACTCATTTTTTTTCGATGTGCATTGTTTGTTTATTTTTTTTTATATTATATCATTTCGGCTTCATTTCATGATGAATTAAATCTATTTACGAATTTCTCAAGATGGATTTTAACAATATGAAAAGATTGGGTGTAAAATTAGCTGAGCTTTACAATTGACAACAGTATTTAGATGGGAAGTTTCCTTTTTAACTTGCTCTAATTCGGGAACTAATTGTTACTTTCTTCAAAGATTTAAAAACAAAATATCTTGCCATTGATGGAGAAATGGTTTCACGAAAATGGAATAATTAACAATATTTACTTTGCAAGCGCGTAATATTCATATTTAAAAAGTGAACTGTTCCTTTCATCGGTGCTTTGACGACAGCCCTTTTTCTTTCCTGTGATCACAAATTAAGCTCCTTTTTGCGAAATTCTCAATATTAAGGGAGATATAAGCGTTTAAAGTTTTTCCCAAGATTCATCGAAATTTCAGAAATTTTTCCGGCACCCAGACCCCCCAACCTATATACCATTTTCAAGCTCAGATCCCCCACCAGACTTAGTGATCACAAATTAAGCTCCTTTTTGCGAAATTCTCAATATTAAGGGAGATATAAGCGTTTAAAGTTTTTCCCAAGATTCATCGAAATTTCAGAAATTTTTCCGGCACCCAGACCCCCCAACCTATATACCATTTTCAAGCTCAGATCCCCCACCAGACTTAGTGATCACAAATTAAGCTCCTTTTTGCGAAATTCTCAATATTAAGGGAGATATAAGCGTTTAAAGTTTTTCCCAAGATTCATCGAAATTTCAGAAATTTTTCCGGCACCCAGACCCCCCAACCTATATACCATTTTCAAGCTCAGATCCCCCACCAGACTTAGTGATCACAAATTAAGCTCCTTTTTGCGAAATTCTCAATATTAAGGGAGATATAAGCGCTTAAAGTTTTTCCCAAGATTCATCGAAATTTCAGAAATTTTTCCGGCACCCAGATCCCCCAACCTATATACCATTTTGAAGCTCAGTTCCCCAACCAAATGTAGTGATCACAAATTAAGCTCCTTTTTGCGAAGTTCTCAATATTAAGGGAGATATAAGCGTTTAAAGTTTTTCCCAAGATTCATCGAAATTTCAGAAATTTTTCCGGCACCCAGACCCCCCAACTTATATACCATTTTGAAGCTCAGATCCCCTACCAGAGGTAGTGATCACAAATTAAGCTCCTTTTTGCGAAATTCTCAATATTAAGGGAGATATAAGCGTTTAAAGTTTTTCCCAAGATTCATCGAAATTTCAGAAATTTTTCCGGCACTCAGGCCCCCCACCTTATATACCATTTTGAAGCTCAGATCCCCTACGAAACGTAGTGATCACAAATTAAGCTCCTTTTTGCGAAATTCTCAATATTAAGGGAGATATAAGCGTTTAAAGTTTTTCCCAAGGTTCATCGAAATTTCAGAAATTTTTTTTAACGAGGAAAAATTGAAAAGTAAGAGGACGAAATCATGAAAATTTTATCTCATTATATTCATATGTTACTTTCAATTCAGGAAAGAAGAAGAAGAAGAAAACCACAGAAATACTATAAATTATAAAAATACTAAAAGGGAACTGTTCTATAATCTAGAATCTAGCCAAGCGTAAATAATTAAAATCAAATGATACTATCTAACATGAATAAGCAAAAAAGACTTACATGTACCGCAGCATCTTTTGCACTTTCACTTTTCTTTACTTTGAAGAAAACGAGCACTAGAGAAAAGTGTTTTTTTTGTTATATTTTCCAACTGCTAAATTATTGCCCTTCGGTATTTTTTGCCTATTTATTTTTGCTCGCTTTGATGTATCTTGTTTTGGTCTTCTCTTTTCGCAAAAAAAAATCACAAAAATTTGGTTTTTGGTGTTGCTACTTTTGCTGACGCTATGCACTAAGCTGCGTGGTAATATGCATTTATATTATTCCAATCTGCAGAAGCCACAGGTGTGTTCGGTGTGTGTGGTTTAAAGTTTGATTACACGACTCTACTTCGTAGGTGTTTGTACTTTATAGTCAAAAAAACTAATATGTTGATTATCACTTTTTCTTTCTTCTTGTACTGCAGCAGGTATTACTAACAGACGCCTGCTGCACGATTACTGGTAACCACACAGTCTTTTGATGTTAGTCGGTCGTTTAGTTAAATTTAGTTGGTTTTTTTTTCTTCTTCGCCTTTTGCTACCACCACATCGCAAAACGTGTTTCTTTTCTTTCTCTGTGGGAAAAATATAGAAGGAGGGAAATGTATATTTTTCTTAAGTAAAAATAATAAAAGAAAATATAATTATAGTAACTATTTTGCATTTATTTATTGATGTTTTAATCTTTCTGGTTTTATCTGTACTTTTAAGTTTTTGGTTTTCATTCAATCCAAGCCGTCACAAAATGGCATTTTATTTACCGGCGTTAAATCAATTATAACTCCGGCTTCGTTGGACTCGTGATCGTCATCAAAATGGAATTTGCTTATAAAGCATGCATACCTTCATCGGCGGTGGTGTTATGACCTTTACAAACACGAAAAGATCTCTTGCCGCTGATGATATTTGCAGCATGTTTCGCTGTTTCATAATTGTGTAATAAATAACTTTCACATCATCCTCATCACCATTTCGAATGAATCCAAAATACAAGATACGAAAATAATAAAAAAAAAAAAACAGTTCGCATTGCATACAAGAAATTTTTTTTGGAATCTTTGAAATTAGGGTGTGGATGCAGCAAAAGCCAGCAGAGGTAAACCATAGAGCCCGCAATTTGACACCACAAAGCAAAACGATGCTGTCGATAGTGGGCAATTACATCATGCCGGATTACGATGCGGGAACCCTGTTATTTACTGCAGAAGTGCTTGAGGTAGTTAGCATAAAAAATGAAATGTCTTTGTATCTATTTAGGGAGGCCTGCAATGGATATGATGGTATTGTTTTGCAGCATACAATTAGACAATTTTAATGCCTTGGATTTATATCGAAATGGATAGGAAAAAAGACTGTTAAAATAATGTGCCTCAGCGAGAAGAAGTGCACTCATCAGTATTTTGGAAATATAAAATAATATTGGAGACAAAAAAGATACTTTTCACTGACAATTTAAACTGAAACAAATTATTAGTATTCAGCACAGATATTTGTTAATTCAAGTGAAGCAGTTTGAAAATTAAACTATAATTTCTTCGATAAAATTGAATTCAGCAGAATAGAAACCAATAAAACAGCAGTAAAAGTTGATAATATGATCTATAGAAAAAGTACTAATAAAACTGCAACTAAGCAATGAATAAGCGTGCCTTAAATACCAAACTATAAACACCAACCAATTGTAGAAAAGCCAATATCGTCAAAGTGGTAATTTAACTTAGTTTTTCTTTGTGAAATGGTAATATGATGACAATTAATAAAGTTATGTAATTTTATCAAAATAATAATTGGCATTTATTATAATAATAGTTGGAGCAACAATCCAATTGGATCAGGGCCTTGAAGTGTGTTAGAGCACTTAATTCAAGATCGTAATTACCATATATATTTGTTAAATTTACACGTAATATAATTACAATGCAATTTATTTATATGCATATATGTAATTATATATCATTTATATATAATTTTAAATGGGAATTATTAGAAGAAACGTAAAAAATTATTTGACCTTCTGTTTATCCCAGCATTGACTAATTTTCTAAGAATTCATATTGTTGGTGTACGATCATATTTTGATATGTTTTGATACGAAATCCCTCTTTCTTAACACATGAATCATTGAGTACATCAAAAACAATAAAAAACTATAGAAAAAATATACAAAAATGCTATTTAGACAAAACAATGTCTTATATATATAATTGGAAATTTATTTTGCTAATTAAGTCTAATTTTTGACATTAAGATTTATCCAAATATAATAATCCTCAACAATTAATTTTTTGCTGGTATAAGGGAAATTAAGTATCCTGGATAATTAATGCAGTGGAATTCCGATAATTCCTACATTGATTCTTTAGGTTTTCTGCTCATTTGCACAAGTTTGTCGGTCCCTAGAGTCATTTTCCTTTAATTTGCACTCCCGATTATTGGTAATTTTGAAATTTTGTCAGTCCCTTGACCATACGAATTATCGAGATTTTACAGTAATACCTACTTTCCTCCTACCTATTATACTTAATTCTATTCTATTCTGCATAAATAATATCTAATTCAAACCATTGTTACCCCCGTTGAATTCTTGTTAAATAATTGTTAATTTATGATTTACAATTACTTATAATATTCTCCCACATGCATATGTATGCCCATAATTATCTATATTACCATTAGATTTACTTATTTCTTTATCATATACTATTTATTAACTTTCTCCTCAGAAATTTTGTTTACGCAGGGCTATCGGTTAAGACTTCTGGCATTTTCGAGAGATATATCATTGTATACTGTTATTTTATGAGATTATGTAATAAATATGGGATTTTAGTATCGTTTATGTCATGTAAGATGAAGCTTTTAGTTTTCTTTCGATTGAAACGGAAAGTTGCTTAAAATTATAAGATGATGGTGTTAATTTCCTCCAAATTTTTGTCATTGACTTCTTTTTAAACGGATTATAGGTATAGTTTGATATATTTATGGTTATACATTTTTCAAACATATGTAACTAAGCTATTTTGTGGTGTTATATTATGTACGTTTATGCACTATAGCTAAGAATTGGTTATACAGTTATACATGATGTATGGTTTGGTTGGTCATTTATTAAATCGTTGATTAATTAAAGTCAAATCGAAGAACCCGAAATCGATTTACCAGCAACAAACTGTTAATTTAATCAGTTGCTAAGTGGATTTTATTTGTGAATATTATTAATACTTAGCAATAAAGATTTCTCGGAATTTTATCCTCTCCGTCGCTGATTTATATTTTAGCAATAATAGTTTAATTCTTAGGAATAATTAGTTTCAGAATTACAAAAAAAAGTTTCTGGGGGCTCTTAAAAACAATAAAACTGTCTTAATTAAATTAGTTTCTATTAAAATGTAATAATAATCCAATAATCAATTTATTATTCGAATAGTTTTATTTTAATTCGGCACTTAACATTCAATGACGTATGGAACTGCTTGGGGGGAAATTATGGATTTAGTTGGAAGAAATTGGAAACTCTCGAATTTATCTAAGTGCAATTTCACGGCTTTATTAATTAATTATTTTAAATAATTAAGACTTGTTTTTTTTCTTCTATTCACTAGTGTTATTTATCGGTCTTGCAAACACCGATTTTTCGAGAAGCTCAAGTCTTGTTAGCATGGATGAAGGTAACAGTTGGTTCCCGAAATATCGGATTTTGCAAGACCAGTAAATAATACTAGTGAATAGAAGTCTTAATTATTCCAAATACTCAAATTTGATCGCGATAAAAATATGAATTTGATCGGAAGAACTACGAATCTGTTTGTTAAAATGGCAAATATGAGTGCGAGAATTGCGGTTTTGTTTGGAAAAAATATGAAATGGTTACAATCTATATGAATTTGGTTAGGAAAATATGAATTCAACCGTGTCGATTTCGTTGCTCCTGGTTCTAATCTCGGTTAGTCATAATTGCTTTTGTTCATCTCTGCATTACCTCGCAGCTCTTAGCTTATCACTTGAACAGTATTAGATTCGATAATGGTAATGAAAATGAAATTGGAATAGAAAAAAAGGAACAATGGGAAAAGGAACAATATATAAAAAAAAACAGAAATATATAATAAAAGTATGAATTTAGTAGTTGAGAAAGTTCATGATTTGGTTGCAAAAATTGCGAAATTAGTTAGAAAAGTACTAATTTGCTTGAAAAAAATGCGAATTCAGTTGAGAAAAGTACGAATATGTTTGCAGAAAATTTTGAAGTTCAAGATTTCTAATTTAAATATTGTCATAGACGATACATGATATAAAGCATGTAAACCAAATGTCTGGCCTGTTTTTGTGTGAAATTTCAAACCCCAATTGAAAAATCTTGAGTGTGTGTCAAGGAAAACGACAAATTTATACATTCTCAATAAAAATTTTGTTATCAGATAATTTTCTGCTAAGAACTTCCATCAGACTACAAAATTTTTAAATTAAAATATGCTAATTTGACGCTTCTCTTGAATTTTGCTTTCTATTCCACTCAAAAAAAAAAAATGCTATTCCAATATGCTGACATTTATATAAGCAAAAGCAGAAGCCATTTAGAAAAGTTGAAATTCATGATTTTACTTTTGTTGGCATGATTTTTTTCGTCTTCACTTTTATTTAAAATAAAAAAAAAAAAACCCAAAGACGATAATCCATGTAAACTTTCCAGGAAGTTTGTCATTTGGCTTGAAGAATAAAAAGTGAAATAAGCAAAAGCTCAAAACGATAAGAATTCAATATATCATAAAAGTGTATATCGTACGTCATGTGAATATATAATCGGTCTTCAAAATGCTAACAGTAGATGATTATTATCTTACCAAAAGCCATTGAATGATTCCTCTTTGAATAACAACAAGAATAAAGAATGGTTCAGATTTATTAAGGCTTTTTGAATTCTATTTTCCTATGCACATTATGGGTGCAGGTTTACGTGAAACGATACCCGGAAATATATGTTTTAGTCCTTGAAGAGTGGAATATGATATTCTTTATGTAACATGTTTATGAATTAGCGAAAAATCATCATATGATACGATTTTGATTAAATGCCATCAAAAATTATAGTTTAAACCGAGGAAATTATTAAAATATTTAATTGAATGGTAGTTATATAAAAAAAGACAAGCAGAATTAGGACAAAAAGGTTTGGAAAACGGGCACTAGATAATTGTACACTACTGACAATGACCTATATTACATATAATGTTATAATATAATTCATAGTATAATGTATAATGTTATAATATAATTCATGTTTTAAAATATTTAAAATATAGAAGTGTTTTGGTATTGGCTTTTGAGTCAATCGACATCATGCAGTTAGTCATGCATTATTAATTATATTATTTTCAATGAAATTTTCGTATTTTATTATGTTTTATTTCCAAGTTTGGTAGTTTAGTTTTATTATTTCATAGTGTTAATAAAATGTAACTTTGATTTTTATATATCATATATACTTTTATATTGTAATTTATATAACATTAAAATTGATTTTATATTTTTATGTAAATAACATTTAATTTTATATTAGAATAATTATAACGTTGATTGTTAACTGAATGATATAATGATATAAAATAAGATTTAAATAATGTAATAATTGCAATTGTTGTATTATTATTTAGTTTTTTGTGGTCTTATAGATTAAATCGTATAATTACGTATTTATTTAGTTTTATATATAACCATTTATTTATTCAATCTAATTTCAATTTTAATATCATTGAAGTGATTATTCTAATTAAAATTTATATAAGTTTGATGTATATACCTGCCCAAAACTAAGAACACGAGAAAGTATTAAAATTTAATTTCAAGTTCACAATGATATACATAAAAAAAAATTATATAACTTTAAGGCAAATGTGAAAATTGTGGATACGTAAAAATTTTCATAAAAAAATATCAAATTTCACACCAACAATACAAAATTTGAATCATAAAGGCCATCAAATAAAAACCGGGGGGAAAGAAAAAAAATAGTTTGATAAAATCGATGACCTACATGTTTTACTGCGGTTATTCAAATTAATATGCAAAGTATTTTATGAAATAATCCGCTAAAATATTCCAAATCATAAAAGAAGATGACGTTTAAAAATTTTGGAGATAGTGGGAGTTATTGACATTATATTTTGAGATTTACATAGTTTTTAACATATTTAATTGTTAGTTTGCATTTCATCATTATTGGTTTTGCAAAGTTATTGTATCCTTGTCCAAGGGAAAGGGGGGGGGGGTGGATTTACGCCAAGTTTCCTTCATTAAATTATTTCTTTAACCTTGAATTTCCTAAGCAAATCAGTCATGTTTCTGAGATATATTCAATATTCATTCATTACATATTACACTTGATCTCTCGCTCAGTACACATATAGAGACGGATTTTCTTCAATCACAAAAGAAAAAAGAAATTTTTCCACCTCACTTTAAGTTATACAAGGAAGTTAAGTCTTGATAACCTTCCAATAGCATAATTATCTGTTGCAGTTATACTACTGTAAATAGCTATCTTGAATGCGTGCACCGTATTCATCACGACCAGACAGTCCCAGAATCAATGATCAGGCTATTTAATATTCAACCATATAAAATCGAGAGTGCTTTTAATGAGAGTGAAAGTGAAGGTCGACGAGAATGTGATGCCAGCAAGTTTACTGCTGCATGCTTTGTACATATTTATCGAATGAAAAGAAATAAAATAAAATAAAATAAAAATAAAATTTCAGATTATAAATAAAGAAGAAGACAACTAGTATAGATGGTAGTTGATGCTATTACCGGGGATCCAGTTAATCTGGCTTGTACGGTATAAGTGCGCTATGGATGCACTAAAGCTATTTAATCTGACGTGAAAATTCCAAATAATGTAATTTATATCCGGCGGTGGTCTAAACTTGATCTCCAAATCCCCATAGAGTTAGTTACGAATGCCAAGGCCTCCAAGAATAGCGTAACATTCGCCCACGCCTAGGTCTAGGTCCAAAAACTAATGGTGCTTTAGTACAAACTAAAGAAATGGCAAGTAAGATATGGTTCACCGGGTGCCTATTGCCATACTTGATTATCTTTATATGGAACATATTAAATATGCACGTATGTGGTAGGGTATGCGGATAGCATAAGCTCTGGTTAAAAAATAAAAAAAAAGGTCTCTGAAATCCACTTCAATTCCAGCAACATTATCAGAAGAATTCATGTGGCCGTGATTGAAAATGGGGAGTATTTTATGTTATTACATAAAACCAGGACGATGTGTTCAGAGGGGATTTTTGGGAGGGTGAGGTCTTCATCGTCATGACTTGATTCCAACTTTCTGAAGAATGAAAATTACTCACGCACTTGCCCATGGCCTGTTTTTGTATGGCGGGGGAAGGACAGTGTTTTATGGATTTGTCATGCCTCAAACCGGAACACATTATCGAATTTCAGAGGAATTATTTGGTAGTTGTTGGATGCTGAGGCAAAAAATAAGGTTTCCCTGTCAGCAGAATTATTAACTGAAGTCATTTTGTCCCAAAAAGATGGAATCATATATTTAAACTTTAAGAAAATGATAACTCTTTTTAAGGGGGGACAGGGACAATATTTTTTAAATTTAAATTATTTCTTACTAAATCTGTTAATTTTGGTATCCTTACTCCATACTATATCTATAGTTTTTAATAAAGAGAAAATGGGAGGGAAAAAAGGTAAATGGGATATAAAATTTTGTCCTTTTTTCCTACCTCTTAAAGCCTAATAAAAAGCCTATTTTTGCGATAAAGAAAAGTCAATAATGAAAACCATATTTACAGCATAAAATGTAGTGAATAATAATAAAAGGCTTACCAAATGAAATATTAAGCAGATACGAAATATCTTCTTGACGGGGATTATGTTATAGTAGGGGGTTAGAAAATTAGATTCAAATAATCCTCTTGCGAAGGTGTGCAGGCTTTAAGAGAATTTTCATATGAATTTTATTTGTAGTTTTCATAAGATCAATCGTGACCTTCACTTTGAGCCTCTTTATCCAGCATTAAGTTCTCCGCAGTTAGTTATATATATTTAATAAATAAATATATTTAATTTTTATCGTTTTTCAATTGTTAGTTAGTCTAATCACGCACTTTATAACGTCTTTAGCCACTATCATCACCATAAAATTTCAATCACAGTTTCTTGTACTTTTCTTTCTACTCTACCAAGATACCAAGATCGTGTGGCTCAATGTTCAGTTAATGTTCTTACTCAACGATGGATTGGACAACAGTTGAAGGCATTATTAAAACAAAAAAGAACAAAAGACCTTCTGCACTTCTTCTGATGATCAGTTGCCTGTCGTTGACCGGGGTGGGCTGCACTGAACAGTTATTATATTGCACATAAGCACTTGAAGTACAAGAGCTATGTGATATCGACACACTGCTGTGGCTCCTATCTGTTCGTCTGTCGCATGTGTATGCCTTCACCCCGAAGATGTGACAAAAAAAAGACAACCACGCAAGTCGTGCCAAGAAAAATTAATCAAACACCGCACCAAGGTATCGTTATAGTACTTAACCTATCACTTATCCACCGTTTCTTAAAGGGAATATAAAGGGATTATACCGGAAAGAGAGATTTGCTGCTTTCCTCAATAACGATATAAAAATTAGTGAACTTATCAACTAGCCCAACGTATAAACGGCAAAAACCTTATGACCGACCGGAAGTTGAATGAAAACCATTTGAACTTAAGTCACCCGAAGACTTAATTACTTCTTCTTAACTAAATGCGGGAGTGTTGAATCAATGCAATTGAAACATGGCAAAAGAAAATTAAACGAGAATATACACCTTTAGCTAACAAAGTAGGTACAGTGCGGCGCACTCTTTATGCTCCTTTCACTTTGAACGATGGAATGATAGCTGAAGACAAAGTGGGGCTTTATGTATTCACCGGCCCCACCTGTGAGCACCGCCACACTTCTTCATCGACCGATTGGAACGATGGTTGCGGCAGTGGAGGCTAGACTCAGATTTTCTTCGGGGTTAACTTGTCGATTGGAGACATTTTTTTTTTGTCTCTTCTTGTATTTGCTTTGCTTCTTCTTCAGTTATCAACATCATCAAAAAATGTCTTCTCACAACACCACTCTTTACCATTTTTACTGCATCACCCTTTTCGGATCTTTCTGTTTTACAGCTTCATGACAATAGAGATGGCTATACGTGATGCATATTTTATCTGCAAAAATTTGTTACCACAATCGGTCTGTGTGTGAACATTCCATTTAACAACAGTTAACTAACCACAATCCTTTTCTGACCTGCTAAATGTCTTAGCGTGTATACTGGCGGGGTTTTCCAACATTTTCCTGGAATTAAGAACTTTGAAATTATCGTAGAAATGTGCGGAGTGGCGGAGAAGTATAATATCATGGAAGTCATGCAGCAATTATCGGTTTCAGCATGTTTAAACGATCCCAAAACACAAAAAATAACAATTCCAGAAAAATATTTCTACTTCAAATGAAAAGCATATTTCAAAAGCTTAAAATTCCATTTAAAAATGACGCAGCCATGAAAACGGAACGATACAGAAAATACGATAACACTTATCGCAAGTTACTCGCTTAAGTCTTTCGTTTTTTTCACCAACTGACCTTGCCGCGGATACTTAGCAGATTTCAAATATCCTCATAATTTCAGTGTAGACGTTGATGAGTACATGGTGGTTCCAAACTGAATCCAAAGCTGAAGGCTGGTTTCGGTGCTAGAGTAATAAATGGGAGCCATCGCTCCTGCAGTTGTTAATCAGGAGATCAGAGCCATGCATTTTAGTTGGAAATTCGGTGATGGATGGCTTTGTCAGCCTCTAATTTCATCTGAGGTGTTTGATAAGCTACACATGAACCGATGTGAATGCCAGGACTGCACTGGTCCATTTGAAAATATCTTCATTACATTTATTTTCCTGTATGATGGAAGCGGATCAACCACACTCACGGGCGTTGTCGCTTTACAAAAATGTGTTTCAGCTCTTCTATCTCAGTTCTTCGTTCCTTTCGGGGCAGCCCTTTCAGGTGGGGAGTACCAGCCCTATAAGTGTGTCGAGTGATACGAAGTTCGGTGCTACCGTGAGCAGCATCAACGCTACTCGGACATATCAATTGTCGACACCTTTAATACTCTGTCCATTGATACTGAACTCGAATACGTGGTGTAATGGCCTGGCTGGTATTTATATTCAATCCAAATCTTCTTGTATTTTTCCGAACCGCAAAGAAACGTTCCTTGCATTTGAGAAGAGAGAATTTCATCATCAACGATTCAACAACCGGTATCCGGTTTAGGCTTGTTTTAGCAAAGAACTCCAGATAACCCGGTTTTGCGCCACAAATTTGATATCCTTCTTATCCTACTCCATTGCTCCATACAGGCAGGGTCTGCCTCATCTTCCTTGTCTATCATAGATATTGCCTTTATGGACTTTCAGAGCTGGATCATCCTCACCCATACGGAATAGGTGACCAACCGCTACCCGTTGGGCAGGATTTTATCCACAATCAAACGTCCGTGGTATCGCTCATAGATTTGATTGTTATAGAGGCTACCCTAATCGTCCATCCTCATGTAGGAGGCCAAAAATTCTTCGGAGGATTCGGAGATATCGCGCCGCCTACTCGATCTGAATAAAGGTAGACTATACATCTCAAGTTGCTCTTCCGATAATGTCAATATCGTCAGCGTAGGCAAGTAGTTGGGTGGACTTGAAGGGGATGGTACCTCGTGCATTAATGTCTGCATAGCGAGTCATTTTTTTCAGTGCCAGGTTAAAGTGGGCGAATAAAAGGGCATCCCATTGTCTTAGACCGTTGTTGATATTGAATGGTCTCGAGAGTGATCCTGCTGCTTTTATCTTGCCTCGCGCATCGGTCAGGGTCAGCCTAGTTACTCTTATCAATTTCGCCGGAATACTGTATTTTTCCAAGGTCGAGTACAGTTTTACCCTGGCTAGGCTATCATAGGCGGCCTAAAAGTCAATGAAAAGATGGTGCAAATGATTTTCAAATTCCAACAGTTTTTCCATCGCTTGTCGCAGAGAGAAAATCTGGTTTGTAGCTGATTTGCCTGGAGTGGGCGTATGGGACTATCTGAGCTAGTAAGATAGCGAAGATCTTATAGATGGTACTCAACAACGTGATACCTCTATAATTGCTGCACTTCGCAATATCTCCCTTCTTATATATGGGACAGATAATGCCTCGTTGCTAGTCGTCAGACATTGATTCGCTGCCCCAAACCTTCAACATCAGTTGATGAACCGCTTGGTGTCATTGGTCACCTCCATATTTGGAAACCTATGGCTTTTACGCCGATGAGTTACACGGATTGTCTCTTCAATCTTCTTTTTCTTCAGCCTTTGTCCCGTTCACAAGCGGGGTCGGCTCGTCGTGATCGGCTTCGCCATTTGGCTCTATCGAATGCCTGATCTGGGTGCAATCTCGAGGCTTTCAAATCCCCATCCAGCGTATCAAGCCATCGTTGCTTAGGTCTGCCTTTTGGTCGTTCGACTTCGATGTTCAGACCAATCTTGGCAAGTGAATTTTCGTTTGCACGAATTGCGTGACCATACCATCGAAGACGCCTCTCTCGCAACTTTTCCACGATCGGTGCAACCCCATAACGATCGCGGATATCCTCATTTCGGATGTGAGCTAAACGTGTGACGCCACTAGTCCAACGTAGCATCTTCGTCTCCATTACCACAAGACGCCGTTCATTGTCTTTTATGGTCGGCCAACACTCAGAACCATAGAGAGCGACTGGACGGACGACACTAGAGACCGTGTTGCATGAGGCGATCATTCCATTTTTGAACAAGTTCCTCGAGATCATTTTTGCTATCAGATGCTAGGAAAACATCATCAGCATAAAGCAGTGTGTAGGGCGCTGGGCGTTGGATATCCCGTGTGACGGTGTCCATAACAAGGACAAAGAGGAGTGGTGAGAGGGCACTTCCTTGATGAACACCAACAGAGATACGGTTGTCGGTTTTCATACACCCGCCATACTTCGAACTTTACTTTTCGGATCGTGGTAGAGCAATTGAACCCAGCGCACGAGTTCTTCTGGCACGAAGTGTTGTCGTAAAGCATACCAGATGAGTTCGTGTGGTACACGGTCAAACGCTTTCTCTAGATCCAGAAAGGCAATGTAAAGAGGGCGATCCTTCTCACGGTGTTTCTCCATGTGTAACCGCGCAGCGTGTATTGCGTCAGTAGTTCCGCAGTTCTTGACAAATCCGGCTTGATTCACGGTTATTTCAATGACTTCGCAAATACGGTTGTCAAGAATGCGTTCAAAAATCTTCATGGTATGGGAAAGTAACCGGATCGGACGGTAATTTGAACATTCTGCTGGGCTACCTTTCTTTTTCCATATTGGAACAGTGGTACTTTCTTGCCAGTCAGATGGTGTTCTTCCTTCCTGGATAACCCGGTTAAAGAATTCACTGAGCCACAGTGTTGGGTCCCAGCTCTTCGCTTTCCAGAGCTCAGATGCGATGTCGTCAGGTCCTGTTGCTTTCCCCGATTTCATTTCTTTTATTGCCTCCTCGACTTCAGTTGCGCTGACTGGTGGAACTGCTCCAAATGTCGGCAATGATTGTGGAAGTGGAGGATGAGCAAATTCTTCAGTTGAAATCTGCTCGAAGTATTCTCGCCATCCATCCGTTGCGGCTCGACGGTTGATAAGCAAAGTACCGTTCTTGTCATTAACACAACAGAAATGTTCGATATCCTGTGTGCGTTCATCACGGCTTTTAGCAAGTCGATACAGATCTCTCTCGCCATCCCGAGGGTCCAGTTTATCGTAAAGATTTTTGAAATGGTTCGCTCGGGTGACAGCGACCGCTTTCTTTGCTTCCCGGTTGGCATTCTTATAAATTTGCCACTTAGCAGGCGTTTTATCGTCGAGAAATTTGTGGTAGAGGCGTTTCTTTTCACGGACCTTCATTTCAACATCATCATTCCAAAGCCAAGTATCTCGATTGATGTACCGCTTATCCGGCTTGGTGACCCCGAGGGTTGCAGAGGCCGCTTTGTCGATCGTGTTTTTCATTTGGTTCCATGATTCTTCCACATTCGTAATGGTTGGCAATCGTATGAGTGAGACCGTTTCTTCTTTCTTCTCACCAAATCGCCAGCATTTAATGCGCGGCGCGCCAGTGCGTTCCTCACGCTGTTTTATCGGTGGCTTAATTCGCAGGACGGCAATCAACGGCCGATGTTGAGGTGCGATGGTCTCATAGGGAACGACTTTGCAATCAGTGACAGTGGTAAAATGTTGGCGTCTTATGAGAATATAGTCGATTTGTGTTTTACTGTTCCCAATATAAAATGTGGGCAGATGAGACAATCGTTTGATGAACCATGTATTCATAAGTACAAGGTCATGGGTGTCCGGAAAATCGATTATACGCTCGCCACCTTCATTGCGCGCTCCGAACCCCTTTCCCCCATGGCACCGGTTACCGTCTGCCTTTTCACCCACATGACCATTAAGGCCGCCGGCAATAATTATATAATCGTCAGCAGGCACGTGACAAGCCTTTTCATCGAGAAGTTGCCAGAAGGCATCTTTCTCGGCATCAGGTCGACCTGTCTGTGGTGCATACGCGGTGAAGAAGTGAATAGTGCGATCAGCTGATATAATGGTGAGCTTCATCAGCCGATCATCAAATCGTTCGACTTCTTTAATGGCATCACGGAAATCCTCTGAGATGGCAATGCCAACACCATATTGAGTGTGTAGGTTACCAAAATAGAGAAGTTTGTAGCCATTTTTACCGCGTTCGCGTTCAATGTCGCAGCTTTTGGAACCGGACCATCGGGTTTCTTGCAGAGCGCAGATGTCAATGCACCTTTTCCGAAGGGCTCTTGCGAGTTCCTCGGTCTTTCCAGTTAGGGTACCAACATTTAGCGTTGTTGTTTTGTTTTGTTCGTTGTGTGCGGACTAACTTGCTTACGTCCTGACGCCGTCCATGTGTCAAGAACCCTTGCCCATTTCTCGACAGGACCGGGGCCCGTTCTGCCGCGTCGACTGAGGTGGACGCCCTAGCATTTCTCCGAGGCCTGTGACTTAATCCTAAGACTAGGCTGTCCTTTCTCACTCTTAGTTAAGGTCCAAAGATGATTTTAGCATCTCGGAATCCCCAGCTAGGCATCTCTGAATCCCTACCACTACTGGGGAAATGCCATTTACTCCGGGTGATTTCAATGTTTTAAAGGTTCCCACTGCCCATCTTACTCTAGCGTCCGAGTATACCTGTTTCGCTAGTTTGCACTTTACCTTTTTTTTCTCTTCTGTCCAGTGTTGGGGTGTCACGCAGAACGCTATTGCAGGACCCCGAGATATGAGGTGTGAGAAGCATATGTATCCTGGCTTTCCCAATCTCGGTAAATGTCCCAACTTTCTTTTTCAGACAGACAGAAGATATTACCTTGTCTTTAGCCATAGTTTTATATAGGCGGGATACTTCTGTGGTTTCTTCTATTCTTTTACAGAATTCCTGCAAGTTCTTTCGTTTTGCTTCCCTGATCATGTTGCTGTACACTGTCAGTGTCCTTTTGTACGTCAGCCAGTCCCCGGTTTGTTTCGCCCGGTTGAAAAGTTCTCGCATCATCTTGCACCCACCTGCAAATGGGCCATGTTGTCACTCAGTGATGCAGGCCCATGGTTTTTCACAAGAGGAATTTTAAATTACCTGCATACTTGCTCCTTGCAGACCGCGAATCTACCAACGGTACATCCAGGCTTCCTGAGCCAGCACTATGCCAATGTTATCCTTGGAATTTGCCCTTGTAATTACTGCAGCAGCCACTATTGCATGATGAATTTCGTGCCGGTTGAGCTCTAGAAGGCTTAGATCAAGATCGCCCCGATTCTCTTCTTTCATGGGCAGTGGGTCGACTTTCCCGCTCGGTCTTGCCCTTTCTCTATGGCTGCCGAGCACCTTGCTTCGAAATACCTTTCCTTGATTTCTCCCTGTGCTCAGATTTGCCACCAAATCTGTAATTGATTAGGTAGTTCTCAGTCGTCTATCCTGATCTGAGAGGTTTGCTTTTGCCCATCTTCTCGCTTCTAAAAACTCTCCGTAATTGTGTGTGGAGATCCATGTTTTGATAGATGAGGAGGCGAGGAAGCTTCCTCGTCCTAATCGCTGCAGCTTTGGGAAGGTAGGCCGTCACCATGTGTGCCCCTTATATAACATCTCCAACACATGTCAACTGTTCGATTTCCTTTCATCCTAGCAGTTTAGGGACTATAATCCTAACCTAGTTCACCATATTCTTCGTCGCGCGGTCTATCAGTATAAGCCTTGGACGAAACCGTATACCGGTGAACAAGAAATCCTTATTCTGCCCCTTACACATCCTCGTGGCGATGAGGTCCTCAAGTATTTCCTGGTCCTCCTTATGACCCTCTATGTAATTAGCGTCTTCAATTCTGCGAGGTGGTACCACATGCTCGAGGCACTGGCAAATCACTTCCATATTCAAGGCTACTTGTTGCGAATGTTGAGGGAGTACCTACTGTACGAGACCTCGGAAGGACAGCGCAGAATGAAGGTGACATCGGAAGCAGCTCAGGGATGTATCCTTGGTCCGGACCTTTGAAACGCTTTACATGACAGTCTTCTACGACTCGAAATATCTGATGAACTGCATTTGGTGTATTGTAAGACGCAGGATCGCAGGTTGTACACTGCTCTAGGAAGGGGAGGTTCAGAAAGCGGAGTAGGGAGGGATAGCTCACATGATGAAGGTTTTTCTTAAAAACGAGTGAACGCGTGAATTTACGTTACACATTTTCAAGGATAATATGATCACAGTTACGAGAAGGTGACCTAATCACAGAGCAGTACTACGAGGGAATTGAAAAGGGCTAAGGAAGGTTGGATAGACTCAAAATCCGAGGAGGAGTGAAGTATAAGCCCTGATGATTTTTCTGCACAATTGATGACTTCTAGGCAATGGGTATCGAGGCGGAGCTTATTGTCGAAAGCGACTCCGACGTCTTGAGTGGAACTTAGGTATGATAAATAATGACCGTTAAGAAATTGGAAAAGGAGGTAGGTGAGGGTTTAAGCGAGTGGCACATAAAGTGACACTTTTTGACGTTTAGCGCCAAACTATTAGCAGAGCACTAACGAACCAGAGAGTCCATAGGCGACGATTTAGCGAAAACAGCTTAAGGTCGTCGGCATAGAGCAGACAGGCACAAGCAAGGAGGGGGGAAGGTCGTTGATATAAAAATAAAAATAATGAAGGATCGGAGTAGATCACTGTGGATGCCAGGGGGAAGAGGAAAGGATCGGAATGTGCAGTCACCAAAAGGGACGTGACAGGAGCGGTTGGAAAGGTAAGAGGCAAACCATACGACAAGTGGTATTGGAACGCTTAGGGAAGAGTGCTTGGACAGAAGTATCTTGTGGTTTACACTGTCGACAGTTTCAGCAAAGTCAGTTTAGATAATATGCCGTGAATTTACACATTTATCAGACAAAGTTGGTAAAGTCGAGCAAGTTGGAGGAAGTATACCTACACTTAACAAAGCCGTGTTGCTCTTTTACTATGTGGTGGGTAAAGTGGGTGAACAGCTACTCGCTGGCATATCTTTCCAAGGTGTTGGAACAGGATGGGAGGAGCGAAATGGGATGGTGATTCTCAGCAAAAGTACGATCGCCACTTTTATGAATAGGGATGATGACAGCCCCTTCCAACAAGCCAGAAAAGTGATTCTTTTTGAGTCTTTTATTGAAAATAAGGGATAAGCGAAGGGATATGGGATATGCCAGCATTAAGCAAAAAGAGGTTTGGAAGACCGTCTTGGCCAGGGTCAACATTGGCATCAAGTTTGTCAATGAGGTACTCGATAAAGAGAGGAGTAAGAAGGGGAATGGTAGGCGATGCGAGGCATGCTACATCGATTAACGGAGATGTCTGGAGTTCCTAGTTTGGTTTGGGCAAAGTCCATGACCCAGTGAGAAGGCGAACAGATGTCATCAGCATAGTCAATATGTTTGAGGATAGGTGTGTTGTTCATTAAATTTCTCCACGTCCTCCGGACAAGGCAGCATGGAGACCGCCCTCGGTGGAGTACATGACATTTTGCGCCATCATATGTCACTTTGGTAATAGCTATTAGTTTGTCTGGAATATCCCTCCTGCGTGGAGCACTCGAGATACACTCCCTGTTCAGGCAGTCGCTTCTGGAAAGCTTTTTCAAAATCAAAGAAGAGCAGCTGCAGTGAACATCTAAACTTTGCGGATAGTTCCTAAATGACCGGTAGGGCGTTGATGTGGTCAATGAAGGAGCATCACGAGCGGTAGGCAGTCTGCCTTCTATCGATCAACCTTTTGAGAAGTTCTTTGATGCGCTCCGGAATTATTTTACCCATTGTCTTGGCTACAGCAGGGAGAACGCAGATACCCCTCGCCCCCAATCGTCACACTTAAAATGGCTTCCATTGGGACCTTCATCATGATCCCCTTCTTCCACTCCTTGAGAAAAGTCCCGGATAATCAAGATTTCTATATGAGTGGGAGTGGGAGCAGCACCCGAGAAAACAGCACTTTTTATGGTGGCCCAATGCTCACCGATATTCTCAGACAGGTTACACAGTATATCTGTCGTTCAATCAGCAAGATAGCTCCTTTACTGTCGAGCTATAGCTGGTTGCTATAGGCGGCCCATGTTGAACTTAAAGGGTTGCAGCTCTCCAATCCTGCGAAAGTGGCGGATGCAACACGCAAGCGAACGTAAGCGACCATCAGGTGATCCCTTTCGGGATTGATGACAATGTCTCTCTTGTTACGGACAGACGGCAGACAACTTCTAAATCTACTGCTGATCGCGAAATGATCGATCTGATAGTACGGCGTCGGTCAGTTGAAACCCAACCTTACAGCAGGCTCTGTGTTCCAACAATGTGCCACCATTGGCGAGGCGGATGTTGCAGAAATCCATACTGGGTGAACAGGGTGTAGTTGCTCGCAGAAACCATCCTTTTTCATTATGTCGGAAGGTTCCGTTGGTACATAGTACTGTACAATTGTGACGCTCCTTAACCTACACCGGCATTTTGCAGTTAGAAGTCTGTCAGAAACCGGATCCCAGGTCAAGATAGCGCGCCTTGCTTAAGAAGTCAGAAGCAACCCAACCTCGGATTCGTTGCCATTAGTGCGGCCAGAGGGAGGATTTACGCTATGCTAACGATTGTTGTGTGCTGAAGTTGGTGCTGATCGCCACCTAACAACCGAAGCGATGAAAGACTGCTCTCAAAGAGTACTTTCCAGAGTCCCACCATCTTATTTCGCTTAGGCTCAGAATCTCCAGCTTATATCGCTGAGGACCCTTTCTACCGTTATCGAAGAGCATACGCATTTTTTCAGAAATCGATAATAGTTCGTTTGTGATAGCCAAAGGTCGTTGTTGTGAGGTGAGTCCCTATCTGGGGCGTTGTTAACGTTATTTACTGCAACCTAAAATACTCTGACATGCTAAATATAGATTTACATTACAGTCGACGTATAAATAGGATCATCTACATTAGAAACTAACAAAACCTTTTATACCTGAAGCGTCGAGCTTCCGGTTTTTGACTGGTTCCTATCTTTACTAAAATCGATTCGTTGTCTGTCTTTTTAAGGCTTTGTGTAAACACAAAACCTTATTAAAATCGGTTTACTGTCTGTCTGTGTGTCCGTCACACGCATTTTTCTCGGAGACGGTTCTAGCGATTGACAGCAAATTTGGTAGAAAGGTGGGAACTGTGAACGCTCGCGCATACAGTGAATTACATCCTTTTACGTCGAATTTAAGGAGGGGGGGGGGGTCCCCATACATGCAAAAGGGGGGTGTACAATTTTTTTTCATCAAATATAGCCATGTGGGGTATCAAATTAAAGGTCTCGATTAGTACTTTTCAAAGCTGATCTTAGTTTTGACATTCGTTGGAAGGGTGGGGAGCGCGGGGGGTTGAAAGTAATCACTTCTTTAAGGGGGCCATTCTCAGAAACTACCAAACCGAAAAATTTGAAAGAAATCAGGAGGCTGCCACTATATGGTGGTGCCTGGGCTCCGAAATACCTTCCATGCCGATATCTGTTTAAATAAAGTTAATATTAGTATATTACTACAATTTTTTGTATTTGATTAGAAAGTCCCCATAAGTTCATCCTAGTACCATGAAAGTGAAAGTGATTGAGCCATTCGGTATTACATCGCGGGGCAGGATCAGTTATGAACTGCGGCTTCTGTCGTTATTTGTAACTCCTCCTCCTCAGCAGATTGTGGATTGCCTTCATTAATTTTTCCACCGCCCTCCAAGATGTTTCAGAGGCTGGTCCACGATATTCTCGGGTGTCAATCGTGCCTCGGCGTAAATTTCTGCCTCCGCTCTGTGTGCAGCGAACTGCGGGCAGTTAAAAACAACATGCTCCGCATCTTCTGGAATCATCGCACATGTCGGACAATACGGGGAGTCGTCATGCCCGAAGCGATAAAGGTATGCACGGTACCCTCCGTGTCCGCTTAGGAGTTGAGTTAGGTGGTAACTAACCTCACCATGCCTTCGCTTGATCCATTTAGAGACATCTGGAATAATCCTGTGTGTCCAACGTTCTTTAGGTGAATCATCCCACCCTTTTTGCCATTCCAAAATAGAATCACTTCGTGGCAATTGCCGACGATTGGAATAGGACTCACCGATTGCATATGATGGGTCATAGAGGCGTCGGCCCTCGTTCGCAAAGATGTCGATGAGGATCATGCCGGCTATCACACAAGCTGCTTCATCTGAAGTTGCACAGTAAGCGCATGACGTACGTAATGCGCTCAATCGGTATGGATGCCCAGACTGGAGCTAACAACACTCGAGATCAGGAGCCGACGGCTTTGCCTAGGACCACCTATATTTGGCAACATTCTTCGTTGTCTGTCTGTCCGTCCGTCTGTCTGTCTGTCTATCACACACACTTTTCTCAGAAATAGTTACATCTATTGACAAAAATTTTTTGTAGAAAGGTTCGAAGTATGAATTTCCACACATACGTTGAATTACATTGCTTCAGGCTGAACCTAAGGGGAGGGGTCTCTGTACCCGTAAAAGAGGGTGCAATTTTTTTTCCACCGAATACTGCCATGTAGGGTATCGAATGAATGGCCTCGTTTAGTACTTTTCGGGGCAGGTATTAGTTTTTACATTGGGTGAAGAGGGGAGGAGTGCGGGGATCCGATAGAGGTCCACTACTTCAAGGACCCATTCTCACAAATTACCCACCTGAAACATCTGAACAAAATATGGTGGTTCATGCATTTGGATTTGTTTCTCAGGCTCTTCAGTTCTACACCAATTTTTAACATGGCTTGACGCAAAGTCGGGATGCTTGGAACTCTTCACTAATGTAGGGTTATGTTTGACACCGGTTGCTGCGTCTTTGATGATGATTCTGAGCATAGGGTCAGACATTTTAGAGGCACCAGTTTGATCGATTATTATGGTTCCAGTTTGTTCAATATTTTTTTGGCATGAAAATTGAATTGGCTTCTCGAATTTTCGACCACCATAATTTGCGTTTTTTTTCGCAACAAAATTAACTCTTCAGGCATAGGATGGACTTTTATTTGGAGATTCATTCGGTGTATAGTTGATACTATTATAGTTTTCACCAAAACTCTAAAATAAATCAACAACTATTATAACCATGGATGGACGTTGAATTCTCTCAACTACAAGCGACAGTTTTACATTCGTTTCCTTATGTATAATAAATAATTCCTCCTGAACACTTGAGCATTTACGACGAGCACATTGAATTAAACCAGAGGTTATTGAATTCGTAATGCCTGACCTGATTTGAATATTAAATAATCGATGAGACATAGATAGGTCCATCGAAACTTTTTAAAGGAAAAACTAAGCAAAGTATTGGCCAATTCATCGGTCCAATACCGTCTTTTGGGAATTAATTTCAAGTTTTTTTTTTATTATTTTTTGGAGAAGGAGGAGGAAATGCATTAAACAGAATAGTCATTGAAACTTCAAAGATACTTTCAATTTTAGTTGTTTACCAAGTACATGGTTACTATGCATTGTGCTTTATTGTGAACTGAATTACACTCCGGTAAGGCTAGCATGATATTTTGACTGCCATTGTACTGAAAAGTGATTTCATTTTGCCTTGAATTAATTCATCGATATAAAAATATAAAAAAATTATAAAAGATGCAAATTCGAAACATCTATTTCCATTTTCCCCTCCCTTTTTCCTGAATTACGTGACTCATGATTCCGCTCCCATTTAATAACGAACAGAGCCAGTTAAAAAAGCCCACGATCCCTCTCCCGGTCAACCGGACCGAGGGGTAACCAACCTAAGGATGAGTTGAAGGCAACATCCAAAGGCCCGCATCATCATCATCATCAACGGCGCAACAACCGGTATCCGGTCTAGGCCTGCCTTAATAAGGAACTCCAGACATCCCGCTTTTGCGCCGAGGTCCAACAATTCGATATCCCTAAAAGCTGTCTGGCGTCCTGACCTACGCCATCGCTCCATCTTAGGCAGGGTCTGCCTCGTCTTCTTTTTCTACCATAGATATTGCCCTTATAGACTTTCCGGGCGGGATCATCCTCATCCATACGGATTAGGTGACCCGCCCACCGTAACCTATTGAGCCGGATTTTATCCACAACCGGACGGTCATGGTATCGCTCACAGATTTCGTCATTGTGTAGGCTACGGAATCGTCCATCCTCATGAAGGGGGGCCAAAAATTCTTCGGAGGGTTCTTCTCTCGAACGCCGCCAAGAGTTCGCAATTTTTGTTGCTAAGAACCCAAGTTTCCGAGGAATACATGAGGACTGGCAAGATCATAGTCCAGTACAGTAAGAGCTTTGACCCTATGGTGAGACGTTTCGAGCGGAACAGTCTTTGTAAGCTGAAATAGGCTCTGTTGGCTGACAACAAGATCTCGCGCCAATCGCCGCCTGCTCGATCTGGATGAAGGCAGTTGTTACATCTCGGGTGGTTCTTCCCATGATGTCGATATCGTCAGCATAGGCCAGTAGTTGGGTGGACTTGAAGAGGATCGTACCTCTTGCATTCACCTCAGCATCACGGATCACTTTCTCGAGGGCCAGGTTAAAGAGTACGCATGATAGCGCATCCCCTTGTCGTAGACCGTTGTTGATGTCGAATGGTCCTGAGAGTGATCCTGCTGCTTTTATCTGGCCTCGCACATTGGTCAGGGTCAGCCTAGTCAGTCTTATTAATTTCGTCGGGATACCGAATTCTCTCATGGCCGTGTACAGTTTTATCCTGGCTATGCTATCATAGGCGGCTTTAAAGTCGATGAACAGATGGTGCAACTGTTGTCCATATTCCAACAGTTTTTCCATCACTTGCCGCAGGGAGAAAATCTGATCTGTTGTTGATTTGCCTGGAGTGAAGCCTCTTTGGTATGGGCCAATGATGTTCTGGGCGTATGGGGCTATCCAGCCTAGCGAAATGGAGTGGAGAATATCTTATAGATGGTACTCAGCAACGTGATACCTCTATAATTACTGCCCTGTGTGATATCTCCCTTCTTATGTATGAGACAGATAATGCCTCGTTGCCAATCGTCAGGCATTGATTCGCTGTCCCATACCTTGAGCATAAGTTGATGAACCACTTGGTGTAACTGGTCGCCTCCATATTTAACCAATTCGGCTGTAATTCCATCGGCTCCTGGCAACTTATGATTTTTTAGCCGATGACGGACTGTTTCTCCTAAACTTGGTGGTGGCAGTATTTGTCCGTCGTCTTCAGTTGGCGGGACCTCCAACTCACCGATGTTCTGGTTGTTCAGTAGCTCATCAAAGTACCCAACCCATCGCTCTAATATGACCATTCTGTCGGGAATCAGATTTCCCTCTTTGTCTCGGCAGGATGAGCATCGAGGTGTATAAGGCTTCATCCTGCTGACTTGTTGGTAAAACTTCCGCGCATGGTGCGGTTGCTCCCTGTACTTTTCTAGCTCATAGACTTGTTGGTTCTCCCAGGCTTCCTTTTTCCGTCTGTGAAGTCGCTTCTCCGCTCGACGGAGTTCGTGATTAATCTCTGCGCGTGCCCGCGTTCTTTGAGAATGCAACATTACTCGGTATGCGGCATTCTTCCGTTCCGTTGCTAGCTTACATTCATCGTCGAACCAGCCGTTCTGACTCCTTTTGCGGCTGTGGCCAAGTATGTTTGTGGCCGTATCCATGATAACGTTCTTGAGGTGATTGTGCAGATCATTTGTTGATGCTTCATCTCCAGGTCCTCTGTTGACTGCGGTTATTGCGGTATCCATTTCCCTCTTAAGAAGAACTTGTGCGCTGGGTTCAATTGCTCTACCACGATCCGAAAAGTAAAGTTCGAAGTATGGCGGGTGTATCAAAACCGCTTCGTGTCTCTGCTGGTGTTCATCAAGGAAGTGCCCTCTCACCACTCCTCTTTGTCCTTGTTATAGACACCGTCACACGGGATATCCAACCTCCAGCGCCCTACACACTGCTTTATGCAGACGGCGTTTATGCAGACAGTTGATCTCGAGCAACTTATTCAAAAATGGAATGATCGCCTCATGCAACACGGTCTCAGATTGAATTTAAACAAAACTGAATTTTTGACGACCGATCCCCATGAAACAGGCACAATCACTGTCAGCGGCAGTGATCCTGCCCAGAACTGAGCGATTTAAATACCTCGGGTCAACGCTATCAGCCAATGGAGAACTGCGTTATGAAATTCCTTCACGCATTAACGCAACCTGGATGAAGTGGCGTTCCATAACTGGTGTCCTTTGTGATCGACGTATCAACGAACGTCTCAAATCTAAAATTTACCGCAATGCCGTCCGTCCAGTCGCTCTTTATGGTTCTGAGTGTTGGCCGACCATAAAAGACAATGAACGGCGTCTTGCGGTAATGGAGACGAAAATGCTACGTTGGACTAGTGGCGTCACACGTTTAGATCACATCCGAAATGAGGATATTCGCGAACGTTATGGGTTTGCACCGATCATGGAAAAGTTGCGAGAGAGGCGTCTTCGATGGTATGGTCACGCAATTCGTGCAAACGAGAATCACTTGCCAAGATTGGTCTGAACATCGAAGTCGATGGTAAACGACCAAAAGGCAGACCTAAGCAACGGTGGCTTGATACGCTGGATGGGGATTTGAAAGCCTCGAGGTTGCACCCAGATCAGGCATTCTATAGAGCCAAATGGCGAAGCCGATCACGACGAGCCGACCCCGCTTGTGAACGGGACAAAGGCTGAAGACAAAGAAGAAAGAAGATATGTTCTGACATTCATCAAGGCTGAGAGGTGGCGGCGTTCGATCAACACGTGGTCAATTTGATTGAAAGTGGTCCCATCTGGAGAGGCCCACGTATGTTTGTGGACCGCTTCCCGCGCAAACCAGGTACTTCCAACAACCATTTCGTGTGACCCTGCTAATTGAATAGTCCGCAGTCCGTTATCATTTGTTTTTTCGTGTAAGCTATGGGAGCCAACGTATCGCCTGAATACGGGCTCCTTCCCTACTTGGCTGTTAAAATCCCCAAGTATGATTTTGATATCATATCTGGGAGAGGCTTCGAGGGTTCGTTCTACTGCCTCGTAGAAGGTATCCTTCTCCGACTCTGCAGTCTCCTCTGTAGGGGCGTGAGCGTTTATGAGGCTTATATTTCTAAACTTGCCTCGCAAGCTCAGAGTGCATAGCCATTCGCTTATGTTTTCAAAGCCGATAACAGCAGGTTTCATTTTTCGGCTGACTAAGAAACCTACTCCGAGCATATGGTTTACTGGATGACCGCTATAATATATGGTGTAGTGGCTCTTCTCCAGGAAACCGGTCCCTGTCCATCGCATCTCTTGCAACGCTGTTGTATCAGCCCTATATCGGCTAGCTGCTCATCAGCTTCATCTCTGTACAGGAAGCGCACGTTCCATGAGAAAATGCGCAAATCGTTATTCCGTTGTCGTTGCCGGGTAGGCCCGCATCACAGCGATGATATGTTTCAACGCAAAGATACATTAATCTTAAAGGGAAGACAGTACGTATCAAGTCTGGAGCTCACTAGACTGTTACCGGACAGCACTCACGAATGTTGACATGAGCGCAGAATAAATTCTGATCCAGCCCCGCGACGTAATACCAAATGGGAGTTCCGCGGGGAGAGTGGAAGGAGAAGGAGGTGGTTTTAGTGGGTAAGAATCCCACATAACCGTGTGGCAGGAGCCTGCGGTAGCTTTTGAAGCTTTCCACCCTCCATCGGGGGAAAAAAAAAAAAGACAGACAGACAGGCAGACAGACAGACAGACAGACGGTAAACCGATTTTAATAAGGTTTTGTGTTTACACAAAACCTTAAAAAAGGGAAATGGATAAGAGAAAGATGCTAGGGAAGCTACGGCTCTCTAAATTCATTGGGTTTTCGCTCCCGTACTACATAAGCCTGCCCTGAGGTAATATGTTAAACGCTTCCGGTTCAAAGTCTTGGTCGCTCCAAGGGGTTGTTTTAGCCGGCAGTCTTTCCGAGACAGTAGTCTGGATCTTTGTGTGTAAATGCATTTCACCTCCCTACCCAACAAAAAACAAGCCGGAAACCGAAAGCTCGGCGCTTCAGCTATGAAAGGTTTTGTTGATTCTTTCTGTAAAAATATTTGGCTGCACCATGGTTTGACCTCAATACAGTTCGCAGTGTAAATATGTTGAATAAACCCGATCTTTAATTCGATGTGGTACTGGCATTTTTTCTCTCATCGCGAATGGAACAAATTTGGCCTACCATAACGTTGTTAATAATTGCTCGATTTCTACCAAACTTTCCAGATTTTTGGGTTGGATAGTTTCTGAGAATGGATCCTCAAAGTAAATGCCCTTTTTTAGACCACTTTGGAACCAACGTCAAAACTAATATTTGATTCGAAAAGTACTGATCGAGACCTGGAAAAAATGTTGCACCCCTCTTGTGAGTGTATGCGGACATTCCAGCCATCATCGATAATCATCTCTGAAATATACTACATAAATTTCTCTCCGCAAGAAAAGGGGGTTATTTATTCACCAAACGGTGACAGCTCGCCAAAATGCAAACTCTTAATTCCAGCAGTAAATGAACACTTTCAATACACCTCCATATCAATTGAGCCACTACTGGCAACCCTATTTCCATTGCTCATACTTTCAGATTTATCCAAAAATAACTTTAACATTCTCCGTGTTTCCGTCATGTCACTCTACCTCTCTATTTATATGCACATCACACAATGCACCCAGAATATCCCCCCATGCGCTCCGAATTCTCAAATTTTCCCGATTAATTTTCATTCTCGCTTCGCATTGTCGATTTAAAACGGTTGTTTCATGATCATGAACGCAGGCGCGGAAAATCTTTCAGATTAATGGAAATTCTCATGTTTTTACGCTCAAAAATTAATTTTCCACGAAATATAAAGATTTAGATTGTTCATGTTCAGGTTCTACGGATATTATTTGGAAATTAAAAGGGAAAATAATTTTTCAATTAAATGAAAGTCATTCGAAACAAAGGAACGATATTGGATAGATATTTATATTTAGATGAATCAAATGTTACATTGTACGTTTTAGATTAAGTTTTAGACTAATTAGAACCAGAAAAATTGGCTCTTTTTAGTGAAAAAATTGAAAAATATTCTCAGGAAAGTAATGGACATTTTTCCATTGCCAAAAAAACACAGATTTTCTCAAACATCCGGAAAATTTCCCGAAGCCAAACCACAAAAAAAAAAAAAGAAAATTGTCAGCTCTCTTTCACTCCGGTTTTAATGCCCAAGTGAAAATATTCAGAAGAGACGACGGGGAAATTCTTTTTCTGTTTTATCTTCCGAAAATCACGACGATTTCTTCGACTGTTTGTTGTTATTATTTAAATTTTTTTTTTTTTTTTCGAGAATCGCATCAAGAGATTTTTTTACGCGCGTCCCTGTGTCATTTTTTTTGTAATTTCTTGTAACATAATTGCAGTTTTCTTTTATAATTATCCGAAAGTCGAAGAAAATAAAAAAGTGCACTTGTGGAACATTCAAAAGATTTATTTACTTTGAAAATTTGAACGTTTCATTCTATCTTGACATTCGTTTTCCCTGCATTTCCTTCGATTAAAGATATTTTTTTAATGAATAAATAAAGGAAAATAATGTATAATTAGTTAAATTCATGATTTGTCGCGGAATCGATAAAACAAATGAAGGATATAATTTTAAAATAATTTCTGTAGTAATTCAAGTGTAATCTAAGGGACTGGAGCGTCTAGACTTCGTTCAACCCCCCTTCCCCCTTCAAAAATAAAACCACTTCATTAATTTGATAATACCGAAAGGAAAGGAAACGTATGCATGCCTAAACTTCTGTTTTAACTCGAAAATTGAAATGTTTGTGTAAATTTTATGTTCGGAAAATGGAATGTTCAGTGATACGGTTTAATTAGAACAATTTTCCTTCCCTGGTGAAACAGAAACATAAAAACAACATTACAAGACCATGTCGCCGGCAGTTCAATTCCTTACTTTATTCAAGTTTGAGTAGTTCGTAGTTCTGGAAATTGTTATATTTCTCCTGTGATAAATCTTTGCAACGTAAGATACATATCTTTCATCTGTTTAGTGGCAAAAAAATTAGGATTATTTCGTGTGACAGTGTATCTAATCACACACAACTACTAAATATACACATGATGCCTTCGATATAAATCACGGCGTGTTGAAGTTCAAGTGAATTTTCCTACGCTCTTCATCATAAATGATGAAAAGTGATCGTGAAAGTACGAGTATTAATAAAATTGTGTGTAAGTCATGCGAAATTTCAGCTAAAATCCATGATTTTGCAAATTGGAGTGTTTCGGGCATTTTTTACTGATATTGAAATTTTAAGATTTGAAAGAAGCCAACAAGCGTGGTTCACACGTTTTTTTCGAAACAAATCCATTTGTCGTTCTTCTCTTTTTATTTTATTAAATTTTGATAATTGTAATAATTAATATCAAAGTAAAAAGTACAATTTAGCAAAAATAAGACTCTAATTATCGGAAATCATTGAAGTAAATTCCTAATGAAATGTATATATCAACAAAAATTCAATGATCATGTGTAAATGTGCGCGTGTGTGCGGAATAAAAGAAATAAGAATAGTAAAAAGTATCAAAATTATAAAAAATGTAACTTGTGTGAATAATGTCATTTAAATATAAAGTCAATGCCTCAAAGAAGCACGTTGTTTCTTTATAATTACACGTTTTTAACTAAAATTAACAAGCCTGTGATTGACCCAACTATTTTCATACGTAAATACCCCCTTGTAGTGCTGCAGCAACGTGAACTCTCTTCCCAAACTGAATCATATGTTCTTTCCACTTACAATTTAGTGAAAGAAGAAGAAGATTTCAAAATAAAAAAAAAAATTATGAAGCTCTAGCACCTAATGGGATGAACTATTTGTCTTTCTACTGCAGAAAAAGGACGAGATTCAGTGCTTTAAGGAGGAGAGGCTATTGTAAACCTGAAATACATGAAAATCTTTCAAGCAGGTAATTATTCAACCAAATAGCACTTATGTGTATGCTTTTTATTGAATTGTCACTAACTATGCATCATTGACTTGCATAGTTCCTAAAATCTGCATAATCTTGGATACTAATATTCTTCATTGGTTTTTATAAATGTTGCTTGAAACATATTTTATGTTTTAAGTTATTTTGTATTATATTATATATTTCTATTTATTTATTATATTTTATTTTTATTAAATTTTTGAAAGTGTTATAAGAAGTAATAAAATTAAGTAACTTCAAATATGAAGACGAGAAAAACGAAGGAAAAAATATATTTGAAACAAACATGAAAAAATTAAATCAATCCTTCTTAGATGTAGGCCAAATAAATTGAATTATAATATTCTGTATTTATCTATTATATATATAACATAAAATAAAATATCTCACATTAGAATTTATCTAGACATTATTTTTATTTTCAAATGAATGAACAAAACTGTATTTAATAATAAATATTTCATCCACAATACAAAATTTGAAGACCACAATCTGAAGATTTGTCTCCATATCCTTTGAAACTTTTCGGGCCCTCAGAGCATATATGGTACATAAACGATAAACTGTAGAACAAAATTTATTACACGTCGACTAACAAAAAAAAATTTTGTGCAGGACTTTGGTCTCAGACCCACTACCGGCTAAAATACCCCTCTGGAGCAACTAGGACTCTGATCCGGAACTGTTTGACATATTACAGGCCAGGCCTATTCAGTATTGGAGCGAACCCTCATGAATTCAGGAAGCCCTAGCTACCCTGGCAGCTCTCCTACCTATCCCCCGCTTTTTCACCTTAACAATATCTTGAATATAACATGCCACTCGGCTCTACGTGTCCTCGCTCTGCAGCATTTCATCGAAAGGTGAAGGCAATGGCATTCCCAATTTCTGCAAAAGAAAAGTCCATCACGTCCTTTTATTATTATTCTGTTAAGGGAAAGTCGCATCGCGTCCTTGAAGAACTATTGTGCCCCTTTTACTGGTTATAGTGTACTTGTTGATCATAGTATGTCAAGCGGGTCTGTAACCGTTAGGAACTTTAGTATGTTCCCCACTTCCAGAAGTTTCAGCTTTGCATCTGGAATTAAGTGTTCCCCCAGATGTCTCAACCTACTTTGCACAAGTGCTGGACACTGTCCCAGGACATGAATAGAGGTTTCGTCCTCCTCCTTACAGAACCTGCAGGCAGTGTCCGTAGATATCCCTAGCTTCCCTAGGTGATAGTTCAGCCGACAATGACCAGTGAGAATTCCCACTATGATTCGGAGGTTTTTTTTGGTGAGGTTTAAGCAATTCTTTGTACGCATGGGTTCGTATCCCCCAATAAGCACCCTGGACTGCTCCATCCCTGGTAGGCCCGCCCAATATAGTTCCCTCAACCGTTTCTCTTCGTCTCTTAGATTCATAGCCATGAAACCGTTTCCGATTCCACAGAAGGGTTTTGGCCCGTGTAAAGGCATCCCTGCTCCCTTCTTGGCTAATTCATCCGCTGCCTCATTGCCTTCCAACCCAGCATGGCCTGGAACCCAAAGTATCCAGACCTTGCTGGACGAGCCGAGTGTATTCAGTCTCTCAAGGCATTCCCATAACAGTTTAGAGTTCACCTGGTTGGACCTAAGTGCCTTGATCGCTGCTTGGCTATCGGTGAGAATAGCTATGTTCTGCCCCCTGTAGTTCTTTTGCAGATTAAAGGAGGCACATTTGTCTATGGCGTAAATTTCCGGCTGGAATATGCTAGTGTACCTGCCCATTGACTCAAAGTACATTTTCCTTGGACCAATGACACCGGCACCCGCTCCCTCTGCTGTGAGTGATCCGTCAGTGTACCAAGTAATCAGTTGCTGGTTTAAGCCGTATGTCGCAGCCACGCTCTCCCAGTTAGCCTTGTTACTCCAACGTGTTTCAAACTTCTTATCGAAGTGAAACCTCGTTGTCATGTTGTCCCTCGGTATCAGTAATTCGGGATACCGCCTAGAAAGGATATCAATCTTCCTTCGATTTAGGCAGCTCCCCGCCTCACTCATACTACCGGCCATCCTGAATCTCCTTGCCTGCATCTGTATGTGCAGATGGAGAGGGGTTAATCCCAGAAGGACCAACAGGGATGCCGTTGGGCACGTCTTCATTGCCCCATTGATACACACGCAAGCCAGCCTTTGGAGCTTATGTAATTCCCTGGCTTGTGTGCTGAGTTCGGTTCTTTCTGCCCAGATTACCGCTCCATAGGTAATCATTGGCCTTACTATTGCAGTATATATCCAAAGTAGTATCTTCGGGCTGCAACCCCATTTTTTTCCTGCTATGGATCTACAAGTCATCAGAGCCCTAGTGGCTTTCCGACAAGTGTTTCCGACATGTGTCTTCCAGAGTAATTTTTGGTCTAGCGTGATTCCCAAGTATTTGACCTCTGTTTCTCGTTTCACCTCCATATCATGTAATATTATGGCTTTCAGGTGATCCAGCTTTCGCCTCCTATTGAATGGTACTATGGTGGTTTTGGTTGGGTTGATCCGCAATCCCACCTTCCTGCACCAGGCACTAGTAACCCTTAATCCAGTTTGGATTCTATCACATAGGGTATCTGCATATTTGCCCCTACAGATTAGAACAATGTCGTCCGCGTAGCCCTGGACTTGTATTCCAGTGTTTGTTAACACGTCCAGGAGTTCATCCACTACCATACTCCACATCAGCAGCGATAGTACTCCACCCTGTGGACAGCCTTGAGTGGTGTTCATGATAATAGAATTTGTACCTGTTTGTACCTCTATTTGTCTGCTTTCTAGAATTTTGCCCATCCAGAGTGCCAGGGTGTTTCCCACTCTTTTGCGGCTCAGGGCATCCTGTATCTCTGTGTGCGATGTGTTGTCGAATGCTCCTTCGATATCCAAAAACGCGGACAGTGCAATTTCTTTTGTTTCTATGGCGTCCCATAGTACCTCTGTCAGCTGATACAGAGCAGTTTCAGTTGACCTTCCTGCCCGGTAAGCGTGTTGACGGTGATGTAGGGGATTACGCTTTAGAACGTTAGTCCTAATATAGTTGTCTATGACCTTCTCCACCGTATTGAGTACGAACGATGTTAGGCAGATTGGTCTTATTGGCTTTCGGAATAAAGACCACTTTTGCCCGTCTCCATGCCCTTGGTATGTAACCCAGTACTATGCTCCCCCTTACCACCCTCAGAAGAGACTCTAAGATAATTCCTAGGCCTCTCTGGATAAGTGCTGGGAAAATGCCATCTACTCCGGGAGATTTCATTGGTTTGAAAGTTCCCACTGCCCATCTTAGCCGAGCTTCTGAGCATACCTCTTTTGCTAGTTTCCAGCTCTCCTTCCTTCCTCTTTTATTCGTTGTTGGCGTGTCAGGCAGATTGTTGTCGCCTGCCGCCGAGGGGTAGGACCCGGGGAAATGAGTTCTGAGAAGCAGGTGTACCCTGTCCTCCTCATTCTCGGTGAATGTCCCATCTTCCTTTTTCGAGCAGACAGAGGATATTCCCCCATCTTTGGCTACAGCCTTCTACAGCCTGGTTGCTTCTATGATCTGTTCAATCCCTTCACAGAATTCCCTAAAGCTGTTCCGTTTCGCTTCCCTGATCGCGTTGCTATACGCAGTCAATGCATTTTTATACCTCCGCCAGTCCCCGGTTTGTTTTGCCCGGTTAAAGAGTTTTCGTACCTCTGTTCTCATTCTGGATAGGTTCTTGTTCCACCATGGTACATCCCTTGATGACTTGACTGTCTTGGCCGGACAGCTGGTCTCATATGCAACAATGACGATTGTGTTGAGGTTTTCCACCACCGTTTCTAATTCCAATTCGCTCCTGATGTCACCGCCCCCTTGAAGGTGGGCAATGTTGTTGCTCAGGTGCGTTGTGCAGGATTCCCAATCCATTCTCTTGGGATTCCTTATTATTCTTTTTATTTCGGAGTTACCCTCAATGTCGAATCTGATTATCCTGTGATCAGACATTCAGGGTTCATCCGACACCCTCCAATTCCTGACCATCCCGTTCATTAGGGTATTTCCTAGAGTTATATCTAGTACCTCTTGTCTGGTGCTGGTCACAAATGTTGGAGTGTTCCCTACGTTGTATATTTCTATCTTATTACTAAGAATAAATTCGAGAAGGTACTCACCTCTACTATTAGTGTCGCTGCTTCCCTACACTTCGTGGTGGTCGTTGGCATCGCAGCCGAGAAGAAGTGGTAACACCCTCTCCTCGCGATACTCCGTCAGCTTTGCGACTTGTTCCGGTGGAGCCCGGCTCTCGTCTCCTGGGAAGTATCCCGATGCTACAACTGCCTCTCGAGTGCTCCTCCCGACTTCCAATGAGACTTGGATAGCGACAAGGTCCCCGGTTAAGAACTCTGAAAGACATATGTATTTTAAATTACGTTTGAGAATTATGCAAGCCCTTGGTTTTTCACAAGAGGAATCCCAAATTACCTGCATGTCTCCTCCTTGCAGACCGCGAATCTGCCCCCGGTACACCCAGGGCTACTGAGCCAGCACTATTCCAATGTTCTCCTTGGAATTGGCCCTTGCAATCACTGCAAATGCAGCTCTCGCATGGTGGAGGTTTATCTGGGCTATCTTAGTGCTGGCCATTGGCTCCGTTATTGTTTGGAGCTCTTCTCCACTGTCGAAGTGTCACTCTCCTCCTCCGACATGGCGCTTTCCTGCGCGTTGCTGTCCACCCCAAGGCCTAGGAATCCTAGGTCTAGGTCGTCCAGCTTCTACTCTTCACTGGGCAGTAGGTCTATTTCCCTGGTTGATCCAGTTCTTTCCGCCCCTATGGCTTCTGCGACTTCTTCAGGGACCTCGGTAAGTTTTTCACCCGATGCCTCCTCCGAGGTCTCTTTCCTTGGCTTTTCCTTGTGCACATGCACGGGTATGTTGCCAAATCGGTAGTTGATATGACAACTCCGACGTTTAATTTCCTCCAGGGATCGGTCATCTACCCCGATGGTGAGGAGTTTACCCTTTCCCTTCACCTTGCTTCTGAAGACTCTCCATAGTCGAGTATGGAGATCTTCATTCTGGGCAATTAGGAGTCTCATAAGGTCTTCCGTTTCTATTGCCGCGGCCTTTGGCAGAAAAACTGTCACCATGTGGGCTCCTGGTATATCATACCCAGCACATGTCGACAGTTCTACTCCTTCCCAGCCTGGCAATCTAGGAACTATGGTTCTAATTTATTGTGCGGTTCCTTCCGTCGCGCAGTCCACCAGTATAAGGCCTGGTCGAAAGCGTATCCCGGTGAACACCAGTTTCGACTTCCAACCCTTGATCATCTGCTTGACGATAAGTTCCTCAATGATTTCCTGTTCCTCCCGAGTGAGTATTTGCTCGGGAAACCTTTTTGGCAGTATGACCAGTCGAATGCCCTTGACCGCACTAGCATAGCTAATGCCGGGCTTCCTGGGTCCTGCCTTCACTCCTGACCTGCCCGGGTTTTCTCCTCCCTTGGGTTCAGGTCTGGATTTTTTGGGAGCATTCCCTTCATGCGGGCTGATCTCTGCTGCTCCCCGCTTTCTCGGTTCCGGTAGAGATGGCTTAGGTCTGTCCTGAGTCTTCTTAAGGGCCTCTTCTGGTTTCAGGCCTTCCTTCAGATAGCGCAGATACCATTTAACCCCGGCGCCACTGAGACCTGTCTCCTTCCTGACGGCTGTTATATTTATCTGAGACGTGCTTTTGCTGGTCCCTGCTCTTTGAGCACTGGTGTTCGTTGGCTGTAGTCCACGCAGTATACCAATGCTCACCTTGGATCCACTGCTTGACGTCCCAACTTGTCCCTTCTTGGGTGTAGTCACCTGGTTCTCAGTAATTCGTTTTGGTGCGTTACGGGGCCCCGCTTTTTTGGTTTTTGTTTTCTTTTCTAGTTTTTTACTCATTTGATTCCCACGAGAATGGGGGTTAAGAGGTCCGCCGTGCCATAGCCCCCCGTAGCACGGTAAGGTCTAACTTACTCACTGAGGCGACCAGGTATCAGTGAGGCTCCGTTCGAATACAGTCAGTTACCCCCGACTGCAAACTATCCAATGGGCACGGTTGGCATGACACCCTGGATTGGGGGAGGTATTTTTCGACTCCCCAGTCTAGATCCGTAGCGTTTTGTTAATAGTAGCGTCACCTCGTACAGGGTGTGGTTATAACCACTCACTAACGGTCTTGGTAGACGAGAGGCTTGGCCCCTGAAAAGGCACACACCGTCCCAGAGGAGAGACAACTCATCCTTAGAGAGAGATAGGTTGGCCTCAGGGAGCTATGTTCCGCATCAGTCTATCCTGCAGTGCACTTCTTGACCCCCGTCCTTACAATAAATGCAGTTAAACTACCGTAATTTCTCTATTGTTTACAGAAAAGAGTGAAAATACCTGTGTCCCCTGAGCACCTGGGTTAGGTAATAGTTAACCTCATCGTGTTTTCAATTGATCCACGGCTGGGCAATGACTTTTATAAGATGTGCGTACATCTAACTCTTGATTCTGCTCTCCAAAATTTCTACCATGCACAGAGGGTACAGTCTCTCTCTTCATACGCGACAGCTTCTGTATTTTCCTTGCCTTTTCGGAATTATATAAGCCTCGGCTCGACAGTATGGGGAGCGGTCTGAATAACTCCTGCTATCATCATTACACATTATACTGGCTCCGACACGGACAACTCGCAGAGTCTTTATATAATATTTGGGCTAGAAACTCACGGTACATTCCCTTACTGAGGGAGTTAGCCCATATTTCGGAATCGTAAAAGAGGATGGACTGAACCGCACTCATTACCAAGCGACGCCTGTTGTATAAGGGACCAAATCGCAAACGTTCTGCTTGAACGCGAATCTGCTTGAAGAAGCTCATCTTCGTGCCTATCATAATGCTGAGGTATTTCATCACCGGCGTCGACAAGGCCATGGTTTCACCAACCTGAATAGAGAAGATTGTGGGAACCATTCCTTGCTCCCTCGATGCCATCTTTATTCGACGCTATCCGCCCCAGGGCTCGTAGAGCAGAGGCACAGTCCTTTAGTAAGTTCCTCGGTATCCGCAATAGGTAGCCTTGGAGTATGGAAGCAATTTTCTAGCGTCTCGAGCATGTCGCACAACCTCGCGTTCCTTACGTCGAGGGTCATAAGGAGCACCACTTGCCGACAGTGGCGACTGTGTCAGCGACTTTTACCGTTTGGACCAAATCCCCATTGGCATCAACTGTGGATCGCTCCGCTCTAAAATCATATTTTATTCACGAGTATTCACAAGTTTGACTTTTATTTACACAAAAATTTTAACACTTCGCTGGAAATATCGGGCGGTCCTGGTGCCTTTTTGTCATTAATGGACATGACCGCCTCCTCCAGCTTCTGTACACTCGAGAGTGGGCATTCTTCAGTACTCACTCTGTCATTGAGAGCGTCAGGTCGAATAGGGTGGACAGGAAAGGGGCCCTGGACGATATCTTCCATCATCGAATTTTTTTTGGAAACCAGCCTTTACCCGAGGTAATGAAAATGGGGTAAAAGCTGAAAAATCCCTTTTCGAGGATTTAAACCTTAATTTCTCGTTTAGTACTTAGAAAATAATGAAAAGGAACCTGATTTGTGATTTTGAGACCTCAGGGTATCAGCGTCTGAGGGTAAGTGTATAGCCTGTGTTTTGGAGGTGCGATCTCAGGGTATCAGCGTCTGAGGGCAAGTGTATAGCCTGTGTTTTGAAGCCCACGAAAATGGGAGAAAAGCTGAAAAATCCCTTTTCGAGGATTTAAACGTTAATTTCTCGTTTAGTACTTACCAAATAATGAAAAGGAACCTGATTTGTGATTTTGAAACCTCAGGGTATCAGCCGCTGAGGGTAAGTGTATAGCCTGTGTTTTGAAGGTGACGAAAATGGGAGAAAAGCTGAAAAATCCCTTTTCGAGGATTTAAACGTTAATTTCTCGTTTAGTACTTACCAAATAATGAAAAGGAACCTGATTTGTGATCTTGAGACCTCAGAGTATCAGCGTCTGAGGGCAAGTGTATAGCCTGTGTTTTGAAGGTCACGAAAATGGGAGAAAAGCTGAAAAATCCCTTTTCGAGGATTTAAACCTTAGTTTCTCGCTTAGTACTTACAAAATAGTGAAAAGGAACCTGATTTGTGATTTTGGGATCTGAGGGTATCAGCGTCTGAGGGCAAGTGTATAGCCTGTGTTTGGAAGCCCACGAAAATGGGAGAAAAGCTGAAAAATCCCTTTTCGAGGATTTAAACGTTAATTTCTCGTTTAGTACTTACAAAATAATGAAAAGGATCCTGATTTGTGATCTTGAGATCTCAGGGTATCAGCGTCTGAGGGCGAGTGTATAGCCTGTGTTTGGAAGGTGACGAAAGTGGGAGAAAAGCTGAAAAATCCCTTTTCGAGAATTTAAACGTTAATTTCTCGTTTAGTACTTACAAAATAATGAAAAGGAACCTGATTTGTGATTTAGAGACCTCAGGGTATCAGCGTCTGAGGGCAAGTGTATGCCTGTGTTTTGAAGGTGACGAAAATGGGAGAAAAGCTGAAAAATCCCTTTTCGAGGATTTAAACGTTAATTTCTCGTTTAGTACTTACAAAATAATGAAAAGGAACCTGATTTGTGATTTAGAGACCTCAGGGTATCAGCGTTTGAGGGCAAGTGTATAGCCTGTGTTTTGATGGTGGCGAAAATGGGAGAAAAGCTGAAAAATCCCTTTTCAAGGATTTAAACGTTAATTTCTCGTTTAGTACTTACCAAATAATGAAAAGGAACCTGATTTGTGATTTTGAGACCTCAGAGTATCAGCGTCTGAGGGCAAGTGTATAGCCTGTGTTTTGAAGGTGACGAAAATGGGAGAAAAGCTGAAAAATCGTTTTTCGAGGATTTAAACGTTAATTTCTCGTTTAGTACTTACAAAATAATGAAAAGGAACCTGATTTGTGATTTAGAGACCTCAGGGTATCAACGTCTGAGGGCAAGTGTATAGCCTGTGTTTTGAAGGTGACGAAAATGGGAGAAAAGCTGAAAAATCCCTTTTCGAGGATTTAAACGTTAATTTCTCGTTTAGTACTTACCAAATAATGAAAAGGAACCTGATTTGTGATTTTGAGACCTCAGAGTATCAGCGTCTGAGGGCAAGTGTATAGCCTGTGTTTTGAAGGTGACGAAAATGGGAGAAAAGCTGAAAAATCCCTTTTCGAGGATTTAAACGTTAATTTCTCGTTTAGTACTTACAAAATAATGAAAAGGAACCTGATTTGTGATCTTGAGATCTGAGGGTATCAGCCTCTGAGGGCAAGTGTATAGCCTGTGTTTTGAAGGTGACGAAAATGGGAGAAAAGCTGAAAAATCCCTTTTCGAGGATTTAAACGTTAATTTCTCGTTTAGTACTTACAAAATAATGAAAAGGAACCTGATTTGTGATTTTGAGATCTCAGGGTATCGGCGTTTGAGGGCAAGTGTATAGCCTGTGTTTTGAACGTGACGAAAATGGGAGAAAAGCTGAAAAATCCCTTTTCGAGGATTTAAACGTTAATTTCTCGTTTAGTACTTACAAAATAATGAAAAGGATCCTGATTTGTGATCTTGAGATCTCAGGGTATCAGCGTCTGAGGGCAAGTGTATAGCCTGTGTTTTGAAGCCCACGAAAATGGGAGAAAGCTGGAAAATCCCTTTTCGAGGATTTAAACGTTAATTTCTCGTTTAGTACTTACAAAATAATGAAAAGGAACCTGATTTGTGATCTTGAGATCTCAGGGTATCAGCCTCTGAGGGCAAGTGTATACCCCGTATTTTGAAGGTGACGAAAATGGGAGAAAAGCTGAAAAATCCCTTTTCGAGGATTTAAACGTTAATTTCTCGTTTAGTACTTACAAACTAATGAAAAGGATCCTGATTTGTGATCTTGAGATCTGAGGGTATCAGCGTCTGAGGGCAAGTGTATAGCCTGTGTTTGGAAGGTGACGAAAGTGGGAGAAAAGCTGAAAAATCCCTTTTCGAGGATTTAAACATTAATTTCTCGTTTAGTACTTACAAAATAATGAAAAGGATCCTGATTTGTGATCTTGAGATCTCAGGGTATCGGCGTCTGAGGGCAAGTGTATAGCCTGTGTTTTGAAGGTCACGAAAATGGGAGAAAAGCTGAAAAATCCCTTTTCGTGGATTTAAACGTTAATTTCTCGTTTAGTACTTAGAAAATAATGAAAAGGAACCTGATTTGTGATCTTGAGATCTGAGGGTATCAACGTCTGAGGGCAAGTGTATAGCCTGCATTTTGAACGTGACGAAAATGGGAGAAAAGCTTAAAAATCCCTTTTCGAGGATTTAGACGTTGATTTCTCGCTTAGTACTTACAAAATAGTGAAAAAGAACCTGATTTGTGATTTTGGGATCTCAGGGTATCGGCGTCTGAGGGCAAGTGTATAGCCTGTGTTTTGAAGGTCACGAAAATGGGAGAAAAGCTGAAAAATCCCTTTTCGTGGATTTAAACGTTAATTTCTCGTTTAGTACTTACAAAATAATGAAAAGGATCCTGATTTGTGATCTTGAGATCTGAGGGTATCAGCGTCTGAGGGCAAGTGTATAGCCTGTGTTTGGAAGGTGGCGAAAGTGGGAGAAAAGCTGAAAAATCCCTTTTCGAGGATTTAAACCTTAGTTTCTCGTTTAGTACTTAGAAAATAATGAAAAGGATCCTGATATCTCAGGGTATCAGCGTCTGAGGGCAAGTGTATAGCCTGTGTTTGGAAGGTGACGAAAGTGGGAGAAAAGCTGAAAAATCCCTTTTCGAGGATTTAGACGTTGATTTCTCGCTTAGTACTTAGAAAATAATGAAAAGGAACCTGATTTGTGATTTTGGGATCTCAGGGTATCGGCGTCTGAGGGCAAGTGTATAGCCTGTGTTTTGCAGGTGACGAAAATGGGAGAAAAGTTGAAAAATCCCTTTTCGAGGATTTAAACGTTAATTTCTCGTTTAGTACTTACAAAATAATGAAAAGGATCCTGATTTGTGATCTTGAGGTGTCAGGGTATCAGCGTCTGGAGGCAAGTGTACATGATCCTATCAAGTTTGGTGGAAGTCGCACTATTATTAATATAGTTATGATAAGTTACTGTTCTCATTTCTGTCCAAATTCAAGACTTTGAATGTCAGTACCATTCGAAGGTGGATACTGTCACATAATATATGCACTTTCTAAGTACTAATAAGACAAATGTTTCTATAAAAGAAATACACAAAACCTTTCATACCCAATCCGGCCAGCTTCCGGCTTCCCGATTTGTTTTATTTATCGTTTTTAATTTTATCTTGAAAGTGATAAATTGGATAAAATTTTCCATAGAACTATTATCACTTTGTATTCTGAAATTCATCATTTGAAAAATGTTGAAAAATGCAACATATATCACCCCAGCTGGTTGGAAAATTGCTATGAAAGTTGAAGGAGTGCTTTCTTTTATTAACTGTGAGCGCTTTTTATATAAAATAAAAAGATAAAATAATGAAATAAAGGCAAAAAGACTTAAATAAAAATTATAAATTTCGATACTATTTTGTGTTTGTATCTATTCTGATGGTATTATTGTTGCTTTAGTGCACATCTCTATTATTTTTCACGTTGTGGCTGCCTCTTTCACTATATTTTTATTATTATTAGCCTCGTTAGAGAATATTTCGAAATTATATACAAATATATGGATATATGTATATATATACTTATTATTTTTAGGATTTTTGCATAGTGGCCATATTTTCGTCTTGCCATCCCTTGTCCCAAATGGTAGTTGTTTTTTCTTTTCTTTAACGTATTACCTGGCCCCCTTCTGATCTCATCCCCCCCACCAGAAGTACGTACGTATGTACGTGTTCACTTTTCCTAGACGTGTTACTTCAACCACTTTAAGTATCTATGAAGAAATATTAACTTCTTGTTATATACATATATTATTATTTTCATTTTGATGCTTTTTTCTTTGGTTGTCGATTTCGGGATACGCATCTCTCGTCGGCGCGCCCAATATTCGTGCTCAATGAATTCTTGGATTATTTTGTTAATAATAATATTTTTTCTCGAAACACACAGAGCACCGAAAAAAAATGTATTTTCGTAGAGAGTAGTATTAGCATCGCCTTGTAGCCGAATACCCGATATTTTATAGTGTCGAGATGATTTTCTTTATTAATTTTAAAGATTGTGGTTTTTTTCGGAAACAAAACTCGGGTGGTGATATCAATGGATGAAAAATTATAAAAAAAAAAGTTTTGTTTTATTATTTAAATTATTGGAAGAGTGCTAACCACCGAGTTCCATTTAATATTCTCTACCCTTTCGTGAAATCTATATCTCATTAAAATATTCGGAAAGTGCATACAAAGATTAATGTTAAAATAAAATAAAAATAAATAGTGTTGAATTCGGTTCGGTATAAATAATTTTAAGACGAAATTGTTTATGTGCCTGTCGCCAAATATTTGCAGAAATTTAGTATTTTTTATTACACAATTTAGTTCAGACACCATGTGTCACCGTAGACGAATAATATAGAGTGGATGCATAAGTTTCTACCGAGCAGTTCTAAAGAGATCAGTAGGAGATGAATCCAAGACCACCTCGAAATTTCCGAATTTTATGCCCATCTTAGGTTCTATAAATTACTTCTAACTGAAAATTACTTAAAAACAAGTCGGAAAACCGGAAGCTTGACGCTTCAGGTATAAAAGGTTTTGGGTTTCCCTATGCGAGGAGCATAACGTAGTTCTCCATTGGCTTATAGCATTGACCCGACATATTGAAATTGTTCAATTCCGGGCAGGTTACTGTCATTGCCAAAACTCAGCGATTTAAATATCTCGAAGGGCAGGTTACTGCCATTGCCAGAACTCAGCGATTTAAATATCTCGAGTCAATGCTATCTGCCAATGGAGAACTGCGTAATGAAATTATTTCACACATTAACGCAACCTGGATGAAGTGGCATTCCCCAACTGGTGTTCTTTGTGATCGACGTATCAGCGCACGTCCCAAATCTAAAATTTACTGCAATGTCGTCCGTCTACCGATCTCTATAGTTCTGAGTATTGACCGACTATAAAGATCAATGAACGGCGTCTTGCGGTAATGGGGACGAAGATGTTGCATTGCACTGGTGGCATGACACGTTTTGATTACGTCTGAAATGAGAATATCCGCGATCGAAAGGGTTTGCATCGATCGTGGAAAAACTGCAAGAGAGGCGTTTTCGATGGTGTGGTCACGTAATTCACACTAACGAGAATTCAACAACCAATATTGGTCAGAACATCGAAAGCAATGGTAAGCAAGCAAAAAGCCGGACAAAACAATGGTGACTTGATATGCTGGATGGGGATTTAAAGGTCTCAAGATTACATCCTGATCAGGCATTTGATAATATAAAATGACGAAACCGATCACCACAGGCCGACCCCGCTTGTCAACTGATGGCTGAACAAAAAGAAAAAGATGTGAGGAGCGACGAGTGCACGACAGCTAAAAACTCCATTGCCCTCTATTTTCTAGAAAGCGATTTAAATAAATCATTTGATGGAAAGCCCTGTGTTGATAATGGTCAACCTCATACGCCTCACACCCTGAGTTTGATATTATTAGCAAATGCCAACAATTTAACCAACATCAAATATAAACAAGTCGGGAAACCGGAAGCTGGACGCTTCAGGTACGAAAGGTTTTGTATATTTCTTAGTATGTAGCACGTAATATTTGCATATGTCCACTTTCTGGTGATATTGACATTGATAGTCTTCAATTTTCAAAGAAGCACCAACTTCAACGTATTATAAATTTGTTAGTAATAGTGCGATTTCCATCAAACTTGGTATGATCATGCCCTACATTATAGTCTACATCACCGCAGAATTTCGTGCCGCTAGGATGAATTGAGGGGGGGGGGGGTTTCCAGCCAATTACAAAAAATATACTATTATTAACTTTATTTGAACAGATATCGGTATGAAAGGTATTTCGGAGCCAAGGCACCACGTAGTGGTAGCCTCCTGATTTTCAGATTTTCAGATTTTTCGGTTTGGTAGTTTCTGAGAATGGCCCCCTTAAAGAAGTGATCACTTTCAACCCCCCGCACTGCCCACGTTTCCATGAAATATCAAAACTAAGATCGGCTTCGAAAAGTACTTTAATTTGATACCCCATATGACTATATTTGATGAAAAAAAATTGTACACACCCCTTTTGCATGTGTGGGGACCCCCCTTAAATTCGACGTAAAAGGATGCAACTCACTGTATGCGTGAGCGTTCACATTTCCCACCTTTCTACCAAATTTGGTGTCAATCGTTATAACCGTCTCCGAAAAAAATGCGTGTGACGGGCAGACAGACAGACGTCTGTCTAGACAGACAGACAGAGAGACTGTAAACCGATTTTAATAAAAAAAGGGCAAGGGAGAATTAGATTCTTCTTGAATGGTATTTTAATATTTCACTCAAATGTCAATTATTCTCGTTAATTATGACGTCAGCATCTTATTTGCATGGCTTAGGATGCTGTTAATTAGTATGAAATTGATAAGTTTGAACTTCTATAACTTTGACACTAATAGTTGGATTTTCATGGAGCTTGGCACGTGTATGCACGAGACTGTCCTCTATGCCGGTGCAAAATTTGGTATACCTAGGATGAGCTTAAGGGGAGTGTTTTAGTCTATTTTCAAAAGTTGATAATATACTATTAGTAAGTTTATTTGAGCAGATATCGGAATGGGACATATTTTGAGGCCTAGATTTGATCTAGGCGCACCTCCCTGATTTTTTTCGGATTTTTACGTTGGGTAGTTTCCGAAAATGAGTCCTGCCTCACTTCAAGTGCCTACATTTTGACTCCTTACTCACGCACTTTGCAATTTATGCCAAAACTAATGTCAGTTTCGGAAAGTATAAATCGGGACCTTCCATTTGATACCTTACACAACTATATCCGGTGAAAAAAAATGTTTCAATCCCCCCTTTGCATGTTTGGGGAGCCCCCCTTTAAACTCCACCTAAATTTATGCCACTCGCTGCATGCGTGAGATTTCATAGCTCCCATCTGTCCAAAAATTGTCCAAATTTCTTTCGGATCGGTTTAGCCGTTTTGGAGAAAGCTAGTTACTTAGTTTAGTTAAATGGGGTGAGCCGCAGCTCCGAGCACTCAGGCCATTATTAGGCCCATTGTACTATCCCCGTAAGTTGCCTATTCAATGGCTTCCCGCCTACGGTGTTCGCAGGCTTTAGCGAATCTGAGAACATTCTCAAGAGGCAGAGAATATGCAGATTCTTCATTGAAGAAAACCTTGCCAAGGTGTCTTCGTCTGAGATCTGAGGATGCCGGACAGCTGCATAAAAAGTGCAGGGCAGTCTCCTCCTCCTCCTCACATTGGCTGCACACAGCCGAAACCACTGCCCCAATCTTTTCCATATGGTAGTTTAAGGGGCAGTGTCCCGTCAAAAGCCCTACTAGGGTTTTCATGTCCCTGTCCTTAAGGGACAACAAAAATGCCGCTCTAGTGGCCCTAGGCTCCTTCAGAATTTTCGCTTGCCGGCAAGAGTCCAAATTTCTCCACTCGGTTGCGTGAATCATTGCAATTTCTCCCTTCAGAGTAGACTTGACAGTAGATGGTCGGATTCCAAGAGCTGGTTCTGGCCCCACCATTGTGGATCCAGACCCTCGACGAGCTAGTCCGTCAGCCGCCTCGTTGCCGGCGATGTTAGAGTGCCCCGGCACCCACATCAGGAATGTTTCGTTCAGTCGGCCAAGTTTCAGCAGCACCTGATAACAACTCCACACCAACTGGCTTGATATGTTGTTGCCATCTGGTGCTGATAATGCCGCCCGACTGTCGGAACAGATTCGAATGGTGCGACCCCTCCATTTTTGTCGCAGGCATTCTTCTGCCGCCAATGAAATGGCATATATCTCCGCCTGGAATATGGTCGTCATGTTTCCGAGGGGTCGGGCCAGTTCTATAATCGGATTCTCCGAGAACACCCCTGCACCCGATCCATCCTCCATGACTGACCCGTCGGTAAAGATTATTAGGTCTGTAATCTGAAAAGACTCATGGCCACTTGTCGACCATTCTTCTCTTTCGGTGATTACGACAGTGTATGTTTTTCCAAAGACGAATCTGGAAACCATATGATCGGTCGGCATCAGGGCTACCGGATGTTTTTCAAGGAATTTCCAGATAGACGCATGCCCGTTGGATTGGCCGCCTTTCCACGCCCCAATGGTATCGAGCCTATATGCGTCGTTGGCCGCTTTCCGTTTCACCTCCAAGTGGATGGGGGGTAAATTTAGGATGGCTTCAAGTGCCGCAGTCGGCGTAGTACTCATTGCTTCAGTAATACTTAGGCAACCAAGTCTCTGAATCTGCGTTAGCAGCTTCCTGCTGTTAGCAAAGTTCAGTCTTGGCCACCAGACGATGCATGCATACATCAAAATGGGTTTTATTAGGGAGGTCCCCAGGTCTTACCTGTCGCATTCCTACAGTACCAGAGCAATCTGCAGGATTTCTGATATGGTTCCTGGATATGATGCTTCCACGTTAACTTGGAGTCGAAATGTACTCCTAAGTACTTGACTGTTTGTGCCAGCTGGATTTCCGCCCCTGCTAAAGTGGGTAGCGTATAGCTGCCCCACCTGACGTTCCCAGTGAACATAACTAGTCCAGTCTTCCTAGCGTTCACCGTGAGTCCATTGCGGAGGCACCAGCTGTGGATTACATGCAGAGTTGCATTCAAGCGGTCACAAACTTGCCGGTAATTATTACGGCTAGGTCGTCCGCAAATGCTTGCGCGAAGACTTTTTTGTCCTCCAGGAGCCACAGCAGGGTATCCATCACCAAGAGCCATAACAGTGGAGAGAGAACCCCTCCCTGTGGGCAGCCCCTGAGACATCCTGCTTCAATAGACTTCTGGCCAACCGATATGTGGATTTTTCTCCACTCTAGCATTTGAAGGATCCAACTGATTAGCAGCGGTTCTATTCCATGCTGTCTTCCCGCATCACAAATTGCCGCAAATGAGGCATAATTGAAAGCACCTTCGATGTCCATGAATGCGCCTAAAGCGTATTTTTTATCGGACATCGCCTTTTCAATTCTTGCCGTAAGTTCATGGAGTGCTGTCTCCGTGGATTTGTCTTTCTGGTAGGCGTGTTGCCTATGGTGAAGTGGCCATTTAGGAATGTGTGTATCCTTTATGAACCGATCTACTAATCTTTCTAGTCCTTTTAGCAGAAAGGACGTTAGGCTGATCGGTCGAAAGCTTTTTGCGTCTGTGTAGGTCGGTTTTCCTGGTTTGGGAATAAACAACACCTTCACATCCCGCCATATAATTGGAATATAAACGTGTGCTAGGCATGCCCGATATATATTCCGAATGTGTAGACCCAGGGCATCCATTCCTTCTATTACTAGCGCAGGGATGATGCCATTCGGACCTGCAGACTTATATCTGTGGAACGAGTTAAATGCCCATTTCACTCGCTCCAGATTCCAGTCTCTCGGTTGAGGGCTGTATGCACCTGTTGGCCCCGAGATTAGATTTTGGATGCTGCCTGGGAAGTGTACTTCAAGCAAATGATTTGCCGTTTCTTCATCGCTTTCTGTGTACTTCCCATTCTGTAAACGTAAATAACCCAGTTTCTGGCTACGTTCTTTGACCAGAATCCGCTTCAGCTTTGAGGTTGCCTCCTCGCAAAAGCGTCTCCAAGATAATCGTTTGGCCGATCTTATGCTCTTCTTTAGAGCCTTCTGTGCCTCTTTATAGCGATTCCAGCTAGTGCTTGATTCACCCTTCAGAGCACGATTGAGGAGCATCCTTGTCGTTCTCCTCTGTTTTGCCAAATCCGAGTTCCACCATGGTGTTTTACCCTTCTTTGGCATCTTGAGTGGACAGCTTTCTTCGAAAGCTTCTCTCATGCTAGTTGTGATCATCTGGATTGTCTTCTCAATTCCAGCAATGGATTTGATGCGCCTCCCAGGGATCGTGACTCGGGCGTTCAATTTTGTTTGATACATTACCCAATCTGTCTTCCTCGGATTCCGAAATGGAGTGGGTGGAGGTAGATCCATGCCCATAACGAAATCAATGCGTCTGTGATCCGAGAGTGTGATATCGTTTGATACTCTCCACTCTCCGATCAGAGCCGCGATGTCAGGAGATGCCTCCGTGATGTCGATGACCTCTCGCCTGACCACGTTGAAGAAAGTGGGTTCATTACCCACATTTAGGATCTGCAAATCGGTTCCTACTAGATACTCCAGTAGTCTCGATCCTCTTGCATTGATGTTCGAACTTCCCCAGTATATGTGGTGAGCGTTGACATCACATCCTGCTATTACCCCCATGCCTCTACTTTTGGCATATTGGATAGCTCTGATGAATGTTCCACTGGGAACGTCTTCTGCGTCGTAGGGGAAATATGCAGAGCACCATAGTATCCCTGTTGATTTTTTATGGTTAGCTTAGCCGATGTGGTGTCGCCATCACATAGGTCGTTAACCAGGTTAGCCTGGAAGTCTTTGGAGACTACCATGCAGGTGCGGGGTCGATCGCTTCCATTGGCATACAATAGGTCAGCATGTTGGAAGTTTAGGCCCCTGACTGCCCCACCAACAACCCACGGTTCTTGTATGAGGTTTTGAAGAAAAGTGCGTGTGACAGACAGACAGACAGATATTGAATCGATTTTAATAAGGCTTTGTTTTACACAAAACCTTAAAAACATCTTGTTCTGATTTCAAGGCATAAATTTACCACCCCCTAGTGAAACTAACTTCAGAAACAAATTTCATACACCCACATTGGATCGTATTTAGTTGCGAATCTTTTATCTATAAAATTTTTATGACTTATAATCTACAGAAATATATCTCCAGCTTCTACTGCTTTCTACTTTGTGGAACAAAAGGCACCCCCACAGCCTGTTTTTGGTATTGGGATTTTTTCTCCGTATTTAATTTTCAATAAAACTGTGATTCGGTTTCATTTTCATTCATTTGACTTAACTTATTTGAGTCCCAATCTCAGCGGAGAGTATTTTGAGGCCTAGATACTATGGACATGGGTCACCGTAATTTTTTTCCAGGTTTTCGGGTTGTGTGGTCTCTGAGGGGGTTATTAAAGTATTTGACCTCTTTCAACCGCCGCAAAACTAATATATGCTTCGTAAGGTACTAATCGGAACCTTTCAAATTTGCACCCCTCTTTTAGGTACACGGGTCTCCTTAAGTTGACAGTTCATACCTTTCTACCAAATTTCATGTCAATCGGTACAGTCATTTCTAAGAAAAGTGCATGTGACAGACGGACCAGTGGAATTCAACGATCCGATCAATGCAGAAGGTGTAGGGGGAAAGATTATATTGCCAGGAAGCGCAACCATCATCATCATCAACGGTGTAACAGCCGGTATCCGGTCTAGACCTGCCTTAATAAGGAACTCCAGCTATCCCGGTTTTGTTAGGCAACCAGTGATTTGGTGTGCGCGAAAACAAGGAGTGTATATGTTTACAGCTGCTACGCCCCACCGAGCTTGACACTGTCTGCCGACAAGGAAATGCTTGACTATCTTGTTCTTTAGGTAACAGGATGAAATCCAAAGGTGATTGCCAGTAACTTCAACGGTTGGGGACTTGAGTGGGGTAGCAGAGAAACAAATGCATGGGATCGTAGTCTATTAAAGACTTTTGTACAGTTGGTTATAGTCCTGGCCAACGAGAGTATTTGGAAGGGAGAGTTAGTCTTAATCGTAAACTTGACCTTTGTCATCTCCGGACGGATACGTGGTAGGTTCTGATGCGTCAGCGAGGACTACACATGCCACGATCACTAGGCAATCCTCTTTAAACTATGGCATAAATCACAGGACAAAAAGGCATCATGCCCGAACCCGAGAAAGATTTGAGATTAGTCTGCAAAAGCTTCAGATTAGCAGAACTGCATAGAGGTGTGGTTAGACCAACCTAATAAAGCAGGAGGAGACAATAAAGCCCCGGGGCTGGAGCTCGTCGTAAAATCCTGATCGGACAGGTCCAAGGAGATATTTCATAAAACAAGGGAATGGCAGAAGCTACCTAAGGCTAGTAAACCTGTAAGTGAGCCACCCTTCTATAGAGAGGAGGAGGAGACATATGGGTCTCCTAGACACCATGGGAGCGTAATCTACAATAAATTGTCCCCGGTTATTGAGAGCCAAGGAGGCCTTTCATGTCGTCAGTACCCATTCCGTTAAGCCAGATAAACCATAAATGTTTCCTGTTCACTCCTTGGTGGAGTATAGGACCTACACATAGTCAAATTGTGCTTCAGTTTCACAATCGTCGGACATAACGTTATGGAAGTGATAAGTTCCCAGCAACGCAACAAACACAAGACCCTTTACCTTCTTAATCATCGCGCCGTCAAGATCAACCATAGCCATCAAATTGGTTAGTGGATTTTCCGAGGGCGCGATTTACGGCAAGGGAAGTTTCAGAAAATATTGCTTAGTGGTAACTCCGGACCGAGAAATGGGTTCAATTCGGCCAACTGGAGCTTAATACGGAACGCCCTTCCCGCGATTGGTGTTCCCAACTACCTCGCTGTTATTGTCGATCGCTATTTAGGAGGAATGAGGCTTTGGTATGAGATGGTGGACCTTAGAAGTACGTTGTCAATGTGAATGTCCCGCTTCAGATTCCGGAGTAGGCCGCGCTTACACCGACGATATAACATTGAGAGGGACTGAGTTATACTCATGCAAAGCCATCCCCGTTGTTAAGGCTTAATTAGAGAGCTTTGGATTGGCACTTCCGGAGGAAAAAACGGAAGCGGTCCTCATTATAAAACCTGGGGTGCCCGAATTAGAATCGGCAGTCATATCATCATTGCGAAACCGGTCATCAAATACTTGGGAGTAATAATAGATACGGTCGTAGGACAGCCCCAAGGGTGTGTTATGCCTTCAAAACTATCTCAGATTAGGTAGCATTCAGCATCTCGGGAATAATACCAACTGACATTTTGGCAGAACAAATAACGAGCATATACAATGTGAAGTCAGCCCCTTTTTTCCGCAGTGAAGAACGGCGAAAGTGGCAGGAATGTTGGGAGCCCTCGGGAAATGAGGTAGAATTAGCTGGGGAGACGACATGGCGAAAATAATTATAAATTTCTTACGGGGCACAGGGAATATCGCTTGTGCCTCAGCAGGTTCAATTTGGACAATTGGAGGACGGCGGAAAAATTAATGAAGGAAATCTACAATCTTCTAGTGGTTTACCGCCACTTCGTGACTCATCCTACCCCTCGCGTGACAAGCGAAGGAGAAAGAGACGGTTAGCAGTGAGACAGCACAAATTCAAACCTCAGCATCGTACGGTCAAATTCATATTTTTCTAACCAAATTCATTGTTTTTTTGACTACTCTCTCACGACAGTAAATTATTATTTTTTTCTCCCAAACTTCACTTTTTGACAATTGGCCTTGTTGCGAAAACCATTGCAGTCCTTTGGACACGCAAAAATTTTTTTCAATGCATTTTCTGTTTTCATCAGTCCAATTCAATCCAGTCTGGTTTCGTCCATCACAATTCATGCTCTGAGCCTTCCTGGACACCTTTCAAGCTTTCAAATTCAGGTGAACTGCCTTGATTGAATCTGTACCATAAATTGTCGGATCCTTAATGGCGAGATATAGCCTGTGGTTTTATCGAACCCTTCTTCTCCGTGTTCCAATCTGTCATTTCTCTCTCTCATCTATAAATTTTCTGTCGAAATGTCAAACCCGTTTGGTGAGTGTCGTCCACTGCAAGGGACACATCTGATGTGGTTTTTGCCTCGAAGCCTCATCAGGGATTATCTGGTACATTGCGAACCGGTATGACCCTCTGAAAGCATATGTTCTAGGAGAATTCCTGGAGATTATGCTCTCGACCCCGTTATTTGCAGTTAGCCCTCTCGTGGTGTCCTTGTGGCCTTAAGCGTGGAGTTGTGCTGTATAACTCGGGCGCCGTTCTCCTAATTGCGACAGAGGTGTTAAATAGGCCTCGCATCCTTGATGTGAATATTGAGCCTGAACTCAGTATGAACCAGTAGCGCTGTGTCAATCATGGCGAGGCTCTGATGACAGTCTCCAATTCAATCCGTGCCCGAAGAGGACCATGGTATTATGCTTACACTGCAGGTACCCACATTAAACCCCTAAGACTTTATGTCAAAATGTCATCAGTTGTAGTTTTTGGCTGCCTTACATCCAATGGGATATCATGACAAGGGGTTCCTCCTCCAGTAATTGTCCAATGGTCAGAATTGTATATTGTGCCATCTCTCCTTGGTAGATAAGGGGAGTTTTTGAATCTTAAAGATAATCGTGCTGAAGATTTGAAAGGAGTCCGTAATGTGCTAAGAGACATCCGTTTTAATAAAACTCCAAGGAGATCTCGTACAAAGTCTAGGTTGAGTGTGTGAGGGTAACGATTCCGCATGTGGCAATTGGTATCCCGTTGGTTAACCAGAGCTCAAACTATGGCTTTTTACATGGTTCTTGGAATTTTCAGCGCGGATAAACACGTATACCACCAGTTTATGGGGAATCTTGTTCTATAATAACATTTATGTCGAACTTCAACAGGCAGCATGGAGACGATGAAACGAGGCCGTTTGCCACTTTTAATGACTTCCCGAGGACGTTTACCGAAAGTCAGTTACACGATTTTGGTGACTTCGGTATTACATCTCCAGTAATACTAACATATACCAGGGGTATGAAAATTTTCGGACCTGGGCTGTAAACGTCATCGAGGATGACAGCGTCGACTTTTAGGTTTGCAAGAATTCACGGGGTGAGACCTGTGTTTGACCGCGTGTAGCTTTATACGCAGCTTTGCAAGTTGATTTGATATTTTATTGGTTAGCTGCGTTAAACTGGTTTCAGCTGCTGAAAGTGATGATGTTGTTACATTTGATGTTGGTTCCGAAATATTTGACGGAAGTGCGGCGTAGTAGTCGCTGACAATGTATCATCACTATAATCGGCCAATGAACAAATGGCAGGCGTCTTAACCACAGACTTCGCATCAGCGGCTCTGGAGCTGCGTTACCGCCGGGACACTACAGGTGGCAGATGACTCCCCCCCCCTCCCCCCCTCACCCATCAAAGTGCTTTCCGTGCGCTGTTTCGTGGGGAGGGGGGGGGGGGGGCAGAGACATCCCAAATGAGGGATTCTTAGTCCACATCTATTGAATGTTGGACCGGACCAAATGGAGAACCACTTACTCCAACATTTTTTGGTTCACAGACCCCTCTTTTGGGGCACAGCAGAAGAAAAACTGACGATTTCGTCCAGGGCAGAGGCAACTCACCAGACGCTGGCTCACCTCTGTCCTGGGTGCTACAATAAACTAGGGCACATAATAGAAGGGGACCTTTGCCTTTTATTGCCGGCATAACCGACTTGTACGCGCATCCCTATGGGTCAGAGTCTGCCTCCTCACAAAATCGTTTGAAGTAATAATTTTTATTTTTCGTGATGACCCACTGCAACTTTTTGCGTGCCTATTTTTTTTCTTTTTGGGGGGTAGGGTAGGTGAGTGCTTTTACGCAGACAGTGTTGGACTCCCGATTCGGTACGTCGTCGGACTACCAACTAAACACCTCCCCATCGTCAGAGAGCTAGCCTGGAACTGTTTGTCACATTACTTCAGGCTAGTCCCCGAACTCTCCCGCCTTGCAGGGGAAGGAACTGTCAAAGAACCCGCTGCCATCCGGCTTCTCCACCGATCGAGTTCTATCTTCTTAGCAAAGAGAAGGGCCCGAACGTAATGGGCAACACTGTTCCACCTGTCAGCAGTGTCTGGAGAGAGATGTTTAAATAGAGCTGTTGACGAACCCCATCCCACCTTCCACAAGAAAAAAAAGTGTGGTGGGCATCGTCCACAACTCCATTGCAAAACACACAATCCGGAGAACGCGCTTTTCCAATCTTGTGCAGGTAAGACTGAAAACTTCCATGCCCACTTAAAAATTGGGTAAGGAAATAGTCAGTCTCACCATGCTTCCGATTCAGGCACGCATCTAAGTTGCCGATGAGCCGCGCAGTCCATCTGTCTCTAGTTTCATTTTGCCAAGAGAGCTGCCACTCGTCTAGAGTGTGTTGCCGTTCTTCGCGAGCAACCACCTCCCTTGGCTCAGCTCCCTTGCGCTTGTATATGGCCTGACGCTCCCTAGCAAGAAGGGCAACGGGGATAACTCCCGCGATCACCATCACGGCCGGTTCAGAGACTGTGCGGTACGCAGAAGCCACCCGTAAAGCTCCCCGTCTCTGTACTTGCGCGAGGCGTCTACGATATACCTCCTTGTTAAGAGCGCCAGTCCATACCTCTGCGCCGTAGAGCAGGGCAGACTGCGTTGAGCTCATCAGGAGACGTCGCCTACTAGACGTAGGACCCCCAAACTTGTGTGAGTGGCTCGTTTCATGCTTTTCGTAGCAATAAGCCGCATTCGAGGGTTCCGGCGTTAAAGTCTCCTCCAGCTACAATTCTCCCTTCCGTGTTTCTAATCTCGTCGTCCAAAGTGGCAAGGTTTTTCCGAAAAGCTTGTATGGATTCGTTAGATGTGAGGTCATGGCTGAAAAACGCCACTTCCGCACAACGAACCCATACGAAGCCGTCTCTTCGATCATGAGCTCGCACTCGCATGTTAACTGTGTTTGCAGTGCCTGAGGAAGCACCTCCCTTCGCAAATAACTGTGAGACGAAGTATATTACCATTGCCACCCATTCCTTGAATTTATCCGGTTCCTTATTCTAGCTTAATGCATTGGTCTCATCATCTTCTTTTTCTTCAGCCTTCGTCCCGTTCACAAGCGGGGTCGGCTCGTTGTGATCGGCTTCGCCATTTGGCTCTATCGAATGCCTGATCTGGGTGTAATCTCGAGGCTTTCAAATCCCCATCCAGCGTATCAAGCCACCGTTGCTTAGGTCTGCCTTTTGGTCGTTTACCATCGACTTCGATGTTCAGACCAATCTTTGCAAGTGAATTCTCGTTTGCACGAATTGCGTGACCATACCATCGAAGACACCTCTCTCGCAACTTTTCCACGATCAGTGAAACCCCATAACGATCGCGGATATCCTCATTTCGGATGTGATCTAAACGTGTGACGCCACTAGTCCAACGTAGCATCTTCGTCTCCATTACCGCAAGACGCCGTTCATTGTTTTTTATGGTCGGCCAACACTCAGAACCATAGAAAGCGACTGGACGGACGACATTGCGGTAAATTTTAGATTTGAGACGTTCGCTTAAGACAGCTTAGCCAGTTTATATTCGGTAAGACTGACTAGACCGACTCGGACCAATGTGCGAGGTAAGATAAAAGCATTAGAATCACTCTCGAGACCATTCGACATCAATAGCGGTCTAAGGCACCCTTTTTAACTTGGCTCTGGAAAAAGTGATCCGTGATGCTGAGGTAAATGCGAGAAGCACCAACCTATTCAAGTCCACATAAATACTGGTCTATGCTGACGATATTGGTATTATAGGAAGAACGACCCCAGAGGTACAAGCTAGGTCTTGGGAAATATATGGTGGCAACGTCAGAACCAAAAACCAAAGAGGCAACAGCATCAACTAGCACTAGTCGAATAAGAACAATAAAGATGGGAGACCACAACTTTGGGGCCATTGAAAATTTCTCCTATCTAGGATCGAAAATTTATGCGGGTTGCCACAATCTCGCAGATTCCGGATTTTACCTAATACTAGCACTGAGTGTCAAACATTTAGGCTCGGACGATTCTACCTACTTGAAAGATAAAGGAGCCCCGGCGGTGGTGACCATGAGAATCCCTCGAGAACTCCCCACAACATCGAACACGTATGCGAATGGAGTACTTTTGAATGAATTGAACCCCAGGACATCAAAGGAACCTGTGAGAGATTTGGGTACAATACCTGTAGCCGAAAATATTATGGGAACTTCAACCGCTCGCTCGGATGTCCAATTTCCTTTAGTTTTTGGAAAGAACTATTTCCGTTCAATGTTGCTATTACGATGGAATAGCAACACCAATAATATACGCGGAGCGACCCGTCGTGTCAACTAACTAGACGTCAGGCTTGTTGTCTAGTATGTGTCTATCAGTTTGAACTGGCTGATCCCTGTGGGTCATACCGGTAAACCGGATATGTTACCGTGATCAGCCTATGTTTGCATGCTCTCCGATAATGGCCGGGATTGTGTCGCTGCGAATTATAAAGCGGTACTAGCCTGCGACTCACTGCGAATTGCCGGAAACGTTCTCGTCAAAAGTCTCTGGTACAACAAGGGGCAGTAAGATGTTATACCTGTCCTGCCGCTATTGCATAGTAGAAACAGATGATGTAGAGGTTCATTTCCTCGATGCAGTGAAGGGATCGCCACAGATTGTGACGAAACAGTTGCAGCGGGGGCTACATGCTCCTGGTGATGGTGGCGCCTAGACGTCGAACCGCCTCACGATTAGCGATTTCGACGCCGTGCTGTCCATTGCAGAGCCTGATCTAGTCATCAAGGCGGAGATTATCCGCACCGGACCTTAGGTTTAATTGGCAGGTGTGGGGATAGTTCCCTCAGTGAGTAATCTGCAAGACTGCAAAGTTCCTACAATTTCCTCACCTACCCCCTCAGACACTGCGATGACGTACACCCATTCAGACTGAAGCTATCTATCGCTCCTCCTTTCACAACCGGGTTTGAGACTGGCTGCGGGGGGTTATTATAATTCACATTAGGGGTTGTAGCACCCCATCCAGTGGATAACTGAGGGTCGTGTTCATCCATCCTTTTATCCGCTTTCGGAATTAAGACCATGCCAGGGTCCATGACATTGGTATATATAGCAAGACTGCACCGTTCAACTTCACTTCTGAACATCCCAAATATGAGGGATTCTCTGAGTCGACATCCATTGAATGTTGGACCGGACCAAATGGAGAACAACTTACTGCAACATTTTTTGGTTCACAGACCCCTCTTTTGCGTAAAAACATGATAGGGGTGCAAATTATAGCCAAGTTTAAACCGCCAATAGTTTGAAGCTAAGCTCGGCTGAAGCTAGATTTTTGTTTGTGATATATATCCCCCCCCCCCCAAATCTATCTGTTTTTTTGTTTTTTTTTTACTGGGGGAAATCCGTCAAGAATACGCATCGGAAATCTAGGACACCCATGATGGACTCTTACGGACCACGAGGCTGCTATCCCGTTGATGGCATTAAATGCAGTAGCTTCTTTTATGCCTCCGTTGCGCTTCTGCTTGTTTTAGCTGCTGATGGGTCTTTTTCTCCATTGCAACTACCGCATCTTCTTCTTTCTTTTTCTTCAGCCTTCGTCCCGTTCACAAGCGGGGTCGGCTCGTTGTGATCGGCTTCGCCATTTGGCTCTATCGAATGCCTGATCTGGGTGTAATCTCGAGGCTTTCAAATCCCCATCCAGCGTATCAAGCCACCGTTGTTTAGGTCTGCCTTTTGGTCGTTTACCATCGACTTCGATGTTCAGACCAATCTTGGCAAGTGAATTCTCGTTTGCACGAATTGCGTGACCATACCATCGAAGACGCCTCGCTCGCAACTTTTTCACGATCGGTGCAACCCCATAACGATCGCGGATATCCTCATTTCGGATGTGATCTAAACGTGTCACGCCACTAGTCCAACGTAGCATCTTCGTCTCCATTACCGCAAGACGCCGTTCATTGTTTTTTATGGTCGGCCAACACTCAGAACCATAGAGAGCGACTGGACGGACGACATTGCGGTAAATTTTAGATTTGAGACGTTCAGATTTTCCACCGTTGAACGGGTAGTCACCTTTGTTTGAATGTTTCTCTTTGAGCTTTTAAATTTTGGGCAGACGAAGAAAATGTGTTCTGCATTTTCTGCTGCACCTTCACATGTAGGCGATGCAGGCGATTCATCGAGATGCAACTTACCGAGGTACATCCTGTACCTACCGTGTCCGGTAAAGAATTGGGTCAGATCGTAACTCGTCTCACCTTGGTTTTGCATAGTTCACATACCTATGTTTGGGCTAAGCCTGTGTGTCCACCGGCCATCCTCCGCTTGGTCCCATGCTGTCTGACATGCAGCCGATGACCTTATTCGCTCACTTTGCTTGTTTAGATTCGCTTCCTGATTCTCGTATAAACGGCTTGCCACATCGGCTAGAATATCCACTCGGATCATCCCCGCAATCAGGCATGCTGCCTCATAAGATGATGTTCGATAGGCGCAACATGTTTGAAGAGCGGGGATATGTGACTTGAAGCTGTCTGCGATTTTTATCGCCGAAGCCCAGACTGGTGGTGATGGTGGTGCAAGGCTCGATTATCGCAAGCCCACACCGCAACCTTTTCACTTATGTCTGTTTCCCAAATGCTTTGATGGAGGTTTTTGTATTGTTGGTAGACAATAGCAACATCGGTTTCCTTTCCATAACTTTCTGTGCTAGCAGGTCCTGGGCGGCTTGGCAGAGATTCAGATTCAGCTGGATGATTCTCATATACGTAGAGTGCTTAAAGCGATCCTGTAGGCTGGACACCTGGTGCTACCCGTTCTTTCATTTACCTGAACAAATGACAGTGAGGTTTCTTGGCGAAATGATTTTCCCCTCGACACAGTTGGAGCTATCCATGGTGCTAGTGCAATCCTTCACCATATGTCCAAATCCGTTTGTCTGCCTGTCCATCGGTCCATTTTTTTCGGCGTTAGAATGTGGAAATGCTTAAAACCTACGGCTGGGTCATGCCACACAGTTATGTGAGACTGCTTCTCACTAAAACTACCCCCCTCTCGTTCCACTCTCCCCACGGAACTCCAATAAACTATTGTGTCGCGGGGCTGGATCAGCTTTTAACTGCGACTCATTATGGTTCTCTCTCTTTCTTGTTTTCGTCTTAGTTCTTCCTGCCGCCTTCTTCCATTCTTGTTCGGTGCACGGTAAACCTGGGGCAATCAGATATGACATGCTTCGTATTCTCGGCTACATTACCACATCTTGGGCAGCATGGTGACTCTTTCTGACCAAATCGATGTAAATGAGAACGATAACCTCCATGACCACTTAAGAATTGCGTTAACTCGTGGCTTAGTTCCCCGTGGCTTCGTTAAAACCATCTTCCATCTTGGAATGTCTGAAATAATGCGGTATGCCCAATGACCAGTTTGTGATTCGTTCCACCTCTTTTGTCACTCTTCGACAGATTCCCACAATGCCAGCTACCGTCGAAATACGCTTGACCCCCCGGCTGCACAAGTTTCGTCGTAGAGTCGCCCGGCCTTCATTTGTCAAGATGTCTATGGGGATCATTCCTGCTGGTAAATATGTTGCTTCTCCTGATGTTGTTCGATACGGTCTGCATACCCGGATTGTACTAAGCCTATACGCCACTCCTAAACATACTTGGCGCGAAGACTTGTCACGAGCTCCGTCGATCGGAGAAGCGACTTCGTTGACGGAAAAGGGAAGCCTGGGAGAACTAACAGGTCTGCGAACTCGAAAAGTACAGGGAGTAACCGCACCAGGCGCAACAAGTCAGTAGGATGAAGCCTTATATACTTTGATGCTAATTCTGCTGAGACAAACAAGGAAACCTGATTTCCGACAGAATGGTCCATATTTGAGCGAGTATTTTGATAAACTACTCAACAACCAGGCCAGCGAGGACACATTAAAGTAGCGGGATCACTCTCGAGACCCTTCAACATCAACAACGGTGTAATATAATGGGATGCCGTATCATGCGGCATCTTTAACCTGGCCCTGGAGAAAATGATCCGTGATGCAGATGTAACTGAGAGGGGTAGGATTCTTTTTAAGTTCACCCAACTTATGGCCTATGCTGACAATATCGACATGATGGGAAGAACCAGCCGAGACGTACAAACTGCCTTCATTCAGATCGAACAGGCGGCGCGAGATCTTGGGTTGCATATCAATGAAGGCAAGACAAAATATATCGTGGCAAGGTCAGCACCAAAAACCAACGAACCAACAACGTCAAACCGCACTGGTCAAACAGGAAGGATAAAGATAGAAGACTACAACTTTGAGACCGTTGATAACTGCTCCTATCTACAACAGAGTCAGATGGGATTTTCTATAACCAAACTATAGGAAGAGGAAGCAAATCTTAGCAGCTCCTTAGAGGTGAATAGCTCCTTTCTGAACTTATGGGGGTGGGAAGGAGCGGTTCGCCCGCGGGAGCATAACCCACATGGTGCGGTGAAGCGTTAGTCATACCTAAGCATGTTTTCAGCTGAGACGCCACAATCGTGGCTATTCTTTTGTCCAGGTATTTGGGCATCAAGGTCTATTTATAGACCAGTCGATTTTATCCTCCTTAATTACCGATTTGATAGTCTCGCACGGCTAGTGTCGTGGCAAAACCTACAAGCAAGGTTCTGAGTCACAGTCCGCCTCGCTGGGGGGAAAGTGTGTCTGAACCAGCACCTCCAAGGTTTCACCAGAAAATTCCACCTAGGAGCCTTCCTCCTTTTTAAGAAAGGATGGGTAGAATTTTACTGAGTCTCGCGGATTCGCTGGTGCTTTTGATGTTCTAACAATAGTCCAACCAAGGCGGTCTTCTTCATCAGGCTGTCCTGGTCAATATTTATGCCTGTAGTAGATCTTGAAGATTAATCTGCGCAATGTCTTCTTGCGGTACGAGACACGAGACACGAGGCACGAGACTTTGAAGGTGGTTTCGAATGCCTTTTCCAGAGCCTCGACCTTTGACTCCAGTTCATCTATCGTGCCAATCTTGCCAATTTGCACACCGGAGAGTTTGTTGTTAATTACTTGACTGAACTTTGCCCAGTCGATCCTTCTGGGGTCTCTGAAGGGTTTGAAGAGCGGCGAGATCTAGACTAAAAAGTATCCAACTGTGATCTGAGAAGAATCTTTGGTCAGACACAAAGCCCTCCTTAAATCGGTACACTTTTCCGAGCTGAGGAAATGGAAGGTTGGTGTACTGCCGCTGTTACACACCGGTAGGCTTGCGGTTATAATAAAATTAAAGAATGGCTCACTTCTTTCGTTGATTTCTGAGCTGCCCCACAGCATATGCTTTGCACTGGTATCGCAGCCTATTAACAGATGGGTCTTCTTTATTGCTATGGTACTCATTAAATTTTGTAGTTTTTCTGATGGAGCTGATATACACGTACTCTGCCGCCGCTTGCTCCAGTTTCACCACGACTAGGTCGCTGGAACTCATATCCAGAAACATAAAAGCGTGCAGACTCTTCCTCTAGACAAAGGAGAGAGTGCAGCAGATTTATCAGCGTTACCGTCAGCATGATTTGCTTGCGTGGGGGGTTCGTCGGTCCCCGTTGATCCCCATCTAGGTCGTCGTACGGTTTGGCAAAGCAAAAAACTTTCTCTTTTGGGCGCCAGACTCCGAACTGCACTTTATAGTCTACCTTTTCCAGTGCCTTCGGGCGCTCTCCGTTTATGCGGTTCCTCTTCCTTTGATAACAACTCAGCCGTACGTGCGAATCCGGGGGTTTTGAAGACGCAGGGATTGGACGAGCTTGTCCTTATCCATACGGATCTTTAGCAACCATAAGCGACCGGTCTCAAGGGAATGGCGTACTAGGGAATGACGTCACTGATCTTAGCAATACACGAACCGACAAAGTCTATGGAGAATTTGTCCACACAAGCTATAACATGGTACCCAAGGATCACCTGCAAGAAATCAAAGCAGGGGACGGATCCCTTGTGTTTGCCTTTGGTGTCCAGGAGACGCTCAATGGCCATCTCCGACAACCTGGCCTCAACACTGGTCCACACCTCCAGCAACTGTTTGCCGCTAGCGGAATTGCTATACATCAGCGCCACACGTCGATTAGCGGAACGCTATCCAAAGCCTTGGCATAATCGATTTAGCAACTGAAGAGGTTCCTTTGACCTCTAGTTGCTTGTCCTACAACTACCGAGTCGATAATGAGTTGCTCTTTGCAACCCCTTGACCCAACTCGGCAGCCCTTCTGCTCCTCGGACAGAATGTTGTTGGTCTCGAGGTGCGCATTGATCCTTCCACTAATAATGGACGTGATGAATTTGTAGAGGGTTGGTAAGCAAGTGATCGGTCTTGTGTCTGCGGGGTCCTGCACCGTGTCCTTCTTAGGGATAAGGTAGGTAATCCCCGCAGTGAGGAAAGGTGAAAATTCCTCAGGCCGACTCATGACCTCATTTATACTGCGTGCCAACCGACTGTGTACGCTGGTAAATTTCTTATACCAGAAATTCTGCACCCGATCCAGACCTGGGCCCCTCCAGTTCTTCGAGATGTTTATGGCTCGTCGAACTTCCTCTTCGGTAACACCCGCAAAATTCATGCCAGGTGTATTGGCATGGCGGGTGCCTTCGGCGGTGATCCACTCGGTAACCCCCAAAGTCCACCCCAATACTCTTTCGCTTCCGTCACCGAGAACTGTATTGTCTGGGCGCTCTGTTGGGATTCGTTGAGAGATCTGAAAAAGCTCCGCTGGTTCCTCGCGTATGTTGCATTCTGGACACGCCTGGAATAACTTTCGCCATACCGCCGTAACCGACTGCATATGACAGAAAGTTCCTGTTTTAGTGTGTCCAGAATTTCAACTACGGGTGTCTCACAGGGGATGGCACAGTTCCGGTAAACCCTCTGCACTTTATTTCTCACCGGTCGGCTGGCATTGCCAGTGCTGATCTGAATCAGTCTAGCAATGTCCTGCCTTAGTGAGTCCCGCCGACGTTCCAGACGAATTTTTCATGGTGAATCTCTTTTGTCACTCAAACCAATAACACAAAAGCGAATCTTCTGACCGTGCAATCTGATAGCCGCAACTGCACCACAATACACAAGTGATTGTAGTTGCAGCAGCGACATATCAGCACACAGTCGAGATGCAATCTCATCATTGATTTGAGATAGAATTCCCGGAGTTGCTGGAGATGCATAGAGCCTGGGAATACCTGGTCTATGCAAAGGATCCATATCCGAGAATTCTATACACGCTCTTTGGAATTCGTCCCGAACCTCAGCGGAAACCTCAGCTGGACGGTGGAGAAGAGTGCTTCGGCGAGTACTGAATCTGTTGCCTGCAGTGCGGCGTGGTGTTGTTGATGCCGCCGCCTCTGCCCCCATCGACTCTCGGTCACCAGTTTCCCCGATGACTTCAAGTCGAACACGTTCCCTGATGGTGGCGGGGATTGTGTCGCTGCGAGTAATGAAGCGGTACTGGTCTGCGACTCGCTGCACAGTCACGTGCGCGAATTGCGGGAAACGCTCGACGAATCTCTGGTGCAACAAGGGGCGGTAGGATGTTGTACCCGCCCCCGCCGTTATTTCGTAGTAGGAGCGGATGATGAAGAGGTCCATTTCATCCGCTTCCTACGCGAACCTGCTGAAGTGGTCGCCACAGATTGTGGCGAAACAGCTGCAGCAGGCGGAGCTGTGCTCCTGGTCGTCGTGGGGCCTAGACGTCGAACCGCCCCACGACTAGCGGTTTCGACGCCGTGCTGTCCATTACGAGAGCCCGACCCAGTCACCAAGTCAGACGACTCCCGCCGGTTATCCGTACCGGACCTTAAATTTCTTCTTCTTCTCATTTTTGGTGGTGCATTTTATCCCTAGCTGCCAGGTGTGTAGATAGCTTCCTTAGTGAGTAATCTGCAAGACTGCAAAATTCCTGCACTTTCCTCACCTACCCCCTGAGACGCTGCGGTGGCGTACAGCCATTCAGACTGAAGCTATCCATCCCTCCTCCTTTCACAACCGGGCTTGGGACCGGCTTCGGCGGAGTTTATTATTATTATTTTTTATTTTACTTTCTACTAATTGAGTGATCCGGGAAGAAAGTCCACCCTGGCTATCCCGGCCACCACGGCAAGGGTCTTATTTGAAAGTGAAGGTGCCCAAGATATCCCTAGCTTGCATACTAAAGATCAAGCTGCTCATTTGGCACGCAACTGTCAGCGTATGAAGTTTCACCTTGGCTTGGGGTCCTATTAGCACCTTTTCCAGCACAGGAAGGACGATCCCCGGTTGTTGCTTCTGTTCATCTCCCTGCCAGATTCACTTGCCCTTAACACATTGATTCCAGTTAACCCGTTCGGGTGTTCCGTCCCCACATACTCGAGGAGGGCGATCAGACCCGAGTCTGCAAGGAACTCATCTGAAATGGCTCTGCCACGAAGCCTCGCCGGAGGTTGTCTGGTACCATGGGAGCCGCGATGGCCCTCTGAGAGCATATGCTCCAGGAGAATTTAATTAATTATTTGCGGTTGGCCCCCTAGTAGGAGTTTCATGGTGCTTGTGATTATGCCTACATCGCGAGCAGAGCTCCTCGGAACTCGAGCGTGGAGTTGCGCTGTACAACTCGGGTGCCGTACCCCTTAGTTGCGGCAGAGGTGTTAGATAGGCCTCGCATCCACTGGTATGAATGCTGAGCCTGAACTCAGTATAAACCAGGACCGCTGTGCTTGCATGTCGGGGCTCTGATTGTAGTCCCAAAATCAATCCGTTTCCGAAGAGGACCGTGGGATTAAGCCTTCCCGGCAGGTACTCACGTTAAACCCCCAGGACTTTCGTGCCCTTAACACATGGCCAACAGCAGTTGGATGAGCCCCCTCCCAGCCCGTCCCTACATACTCTTGACCCGTCCGAAGACGGTTTCTTGCGGTTGCCGCGAGAAGGTCGTGTGAGGACTTTAACCTGAAGCATAATCAGACCAGGCAAATTTTACGTGTTTAAGCCTTCTGACAGCATTTTAACTTCCACCTAGCCTTCTGACAATATTTGTCAAATTCAGCAGTGGAAGTGTCAGTTTGTTTTTGACAAAAATTAGGCAAGTTTGACAGCCCACCCATGTCGTGGTCCTCCCGTAGGACTTCTGGCCATTTCCAGGTAAAAAATGTTCATGCAACGAGTCATGTGAATTTTCATGTAGCCAGCTCTCCTTCTAAGAGAAGAAGGAAGTGGGGAAAAAGCATTTAATCCAAAAACATATATTTCAACTTCGCCCATTTTAATGATCCGCTTTTGCTTCTATTCTTTTATTAAGGTTTTGTGTAAACACAAAACCTTATTAAAATCGGTTTACCGTCTGTCTGTCTGTCTGTCTGTCTGTCTGTCTGTCTGTCCGTCTGTCTGTCTGTCTGTCTGTCTGTCTGTCTGTCTGTCTGTCCGTCACACGCAGTTTTCTCGGAAACGGTTATAGCGATTGAAACCAAATTTGGTAGAAAGATGGGAACTGTGAACGCTCACGCATACAGTGAGTTACATCCTTTTACGTCGAATTTAAGGGGGGGTCCCCATACATGCAAAAGGGGGGTGTAAATTTTTTTTTCATCAAATATAGTCATGTGGGGTATCAAATTAAAGGTCTCGGTTAGTACTTTTCGAAGCCGGTCTTAGTTTTGACATTTGTTGGAAAGGTGGGGAGTGCGGGGGGTTGAAAGTGACCATTCCTTTAAGGGGGCCATTCTCAGAAACTACCAAACCGAAAAATCTGAAAAAAATCAGGAGGCTGCCACTATATGGTGCCTGGGCTCTGAAATACCTTCCATACTGATATCTATACAAATAAAGTTAATAATAGTATATTACCATAATTTTTAGTAATTGGCTGCAAAACCCCCCTTAAGTTCACGTTAGCACCATGAAATTTCGCAATAATATAGGTTATACCATAGAGCATGATCTCACCAAGTTTGGTTGAAATAGCACTATTACTAACAAAGTTATAATACGTCAAAATTGTCGCTTCCTTGCAAATTCAAGACTATGAATGTCAATATCATCCGAAAGTGAATATTCTCACATAATATATGCATTTATTACGTGCTACGTACTAAGAAATACACAAAACCTTTCGTACCTGAAGCGCCCAGCTTCCGGTTTCCCGACTTGTATTTGATAATTGATCGAGGGTTGCATTATAGTTTCATGTTCACTGGATAATATGATTTGGTTTAATTTTCATCACATTCAATTCTGTGCAAGTGCCCATTGTACAAGTTGAAGTTCAAACGAATGAACTTCAAACGTTCAAGTATACAATTCAAAATTTAGTCTTGTTCGCAATTAATTTGGAACATTAAAGAATTAATCGCGCACAAAATTTTCATATCTGGAGCCCAAAAGGCATCCGATCAATGGTTTTGATTTTAGTGATCAATTTACATTTCTCTCAGCAACTTATTGAGATTGATTCAATATTTGTTAATGTTAATTGACTAAAAGTCGAAAGTCTATTGCATACCTGACAGCCGGTTCGTCAAATTCTATCAAACATTTATCTCGTATTTAAACTCAACTATTTTCAGCTCCTTTTTTAAATCAACCAAAAAAAGCAACTAATGAAGATTCTAAAATTTATAAAACCCGAAATATAAAATATAGATGGATGTATCTTTTTTATTTAAAATAATAAAAATAATAATAATATTATTTAATTTATTATTTTAATAAACAGTGCTGGAGTTAAAAACAAAATTAAATGATGTGAAAAAAATTAAAAGAAAATTAAACAAATAATTCATAAAATTGTTTGAAATGTTTGGCAAGATTGATGATGATATTAGTAATAAAAAGCATGATTGGAAATAGCAGTAGCAGCGGCGCCGGAGAACGCGGAATGGACAGCCTCAACCTATCCATGTAACTAAACTAAATACAAGGAAGAGATACACACCTGTGCGGTTTTTTTTCGACAGTGTGTTGATCATCATCATCATCTCGGGAACAATCCTCCGCGCGCTACCGCGAAAGTGCCACTATGTTACGTTCCAATCGTCTCAAACACGCGTCGTGTTCTTTTTCATTTCTAATTTTTCCTTATTCTGTAACTTTTTATATTTTTAAGTTAATAATTTAATTTTAATTCATTCATCTTTGATTTTAAGACGGGAATCCATGCTATCTTGCAACGCTTTATAAATGATAATTGTTCGATAGTAGCCTAATATCAAACCAATATTAAATTAAATCCATAATCAGTCTAAAGAATTTCACCTAAATTCAATAAAATTGAGAAAGTGGGAGGAAAAAATTTAGAAAAAATTATTTTACAACAGAAAAATGCCTAGAAAAAGTGATATTGAAGTTTGAGTGGAATTTTGAGTGAAATAATTTATTGTTATAAATAATAACAAAACGCGTAAAAATTTCAATGAATTTTAAGAGCAAGTGATTAGTGAAGTGATGAATGTAACAAAACGTTTCGAGGCAGGAGTTTATGGCGAATTCAGGAATTTGACAAATGTGAAATTAATAAAATGTGCAACAATTAGATATATGAAAATAGTAATATTCGAAAATAAGAATATTTGAAAATAATATATAAGAAAAGGTTAAAAGTGCAGGTAAAATTATTTGTTTTCAATTAAAACTACTCATCGAACATCTTCAACTCTACAACATGAATTTTTCTATTGTCCTGCTTGAAAAAGTCATGAAACGACCAAACACACCTTATTTTTCCATTGCACAATGTAACTTCAAAAACTACACACTTGAGCCTATCAAATAACAATTGTGTATATATTTGGGTTAATTTTTGCAATATTGTTCTCGCACGCCCTCACTTTCCAGAATTATTCCCCAATTGCACCCCCAAAAAAAAAAATAAAAAAAAAACAACAAAAAATAGAAATAGAAAATTTCAAAAATTGATCAATCGAAAAATGTTTATGTACTTTATATGAACGATTGAAAAATTGCCTGAATACGGCATATTAGGAGAGAGAGGCGGGGGGGGGGGGGGGTTGACAGGGGGCACAAAAAATCGAGCTCATTTTGATGTGGAAGAAAAAACATTACGAATTCTTTAGATATGTCTGATATTGAGGAAATTGTTTATAAAAACTTTGTAACATGCTCATACCTCATCCGCACTGGCGGCAAACGCAACAACCACAGCGATAACAATAGCTCGCATGTCTTCTCCCCTAAGTTAAGATGAGGGTAGGGTGAGATGCTCATCCAATTTTGAGAGTAACTCTCTTTTTATAATCAAGTTCAGGAGTGGGGAATGAGAATAAAAAAGATAAATCATTACACCAAACTATCAAATCTTCATGGTTACGCACAATAGATAACAATTCTCTGTTTAGAGTAATTTTGATGAAAATTAGATTTTCCAAAACAAATTCCAGAAATCCCCCATATATAGGTCATTTGTCCGCTCAGTAATTTCGCTTGCCCTTAGATTCAAACTCTTCATGGTTCCCTCACCAATACCCAACTATGTGTACGTCAAACAGAAAATGTTGAAAAAAAAAAAAAAAAATAAAATATAATAAGAAAAAAAAAAGATAAAAACCAAAAAAAAATCTTGTTGTATTCTCCACACTTAAATTTAGATATTCGTGGTGGCCATATTGAGCACATAATTCTAAAAATAACAAAAAACCATCATAAAAATGAAGCACACAGAAAATTTTTGGGTTGAGACTAAAGGCACACATGTACCCGCTCATCGTATAGAATTTTATGAAAAGTAGAAAGATTTGTGCGCAAGACCTAGAATTTAGTGATTTTCATTTTTCCCGTGGATTTATCCTTTACAAAAAAAAAAAAACCCCCGAGAGAAATTACTTATAGAAAAGCTAGAACGGCGACGACGGCGTCAAATCTAAGATAGACGTTGTCGAGGAATGAATGAAATAATGGAAGAAACAAGAATCAAAAATGAAAAGCTCTAGTCTAAAGTATCTGTGTACAAAGAAGAAGAAGGGGGGGGGGCGGGGGGAGAAGGAAAGGGAAATGAAGCAAAGCACAGGAAAGATGTAGATGCGATTTTATTTTTACACTCCTCCTTCACTAAATTGCTTCTTAAACAAAATACATATTCAAGGCAAACGGAAGTAAAATTGAAAATTTTCAATATACGAATTGAAGGAGGGGGAGGGGCGCTGAAATATAATATTAAAAAAATATTTGTCACTATATGTCTTAAGAATTCGAAGATAAAAATCAAATAATTGAAGTAATTACGATTCTTTTAAATTACCCACACGATTATGTTACATATGTGCCTCTACAGGTTCACTATTCAGGGGCCCTCCCCTTTGGTTTGGTACCTACACGAGGATGTCCATACCATAGAAACACCCGTCAGTTTCAGATACGACGCCGTATGCACTAAAAATCCTTGCCTCCTTCAGCTCGTTTCCAATCGTTATAATTTTAGAGTATAATGGCTAATTAAGATTGTCGCTGGTCAAAAGACCATCCTTAGTAGCCGGAAACAACCAAAAGGGGAAAGCTAACCCAAAAACTTAAGAAGATGGCGAAATTGAGCGTCAAGGGCCGCCTGCAAACCCTGCAAGTGCTTCTATTCCTCTGTGCAAGCCAGGCTCGCAAATATGGAGTTTTTTTTGGGAGTAGGGTAGGATGAATACGTTTACGCACAGACTGTTGGACTCCGGCAACAGTACGCTGGCGGACTACCAACTAAACACCTCCCTGTCATCAGAGAACTAGCCTGGAACCGTTTGACACATTACTTCGCGCTAGCCCTCCCGCTCTCCCGGTTTTGGGAGCCTTCCAGTCAGGGAATTCTTTTCACCAACGGGAGGGGAGAGGAGGAAGGGAGTTGTTGTTAGTTCAGGGAACCCCTTACCGTCCGATCCCTCTGCCGGTCGAGTTCAATCTTCTTCGTAATAAGAGGAGCCCGAACATAATGCGCAATATGATTCCAGCTGCCAGCGCTCTTCAGCATCTCTCGCACAATGTTGCCCGGAGAGAGCTCCCCTGTGTCTGCATAAAGCTGCTGGCGGAGGCCGTCCCACCTGTCGCAAGAGAAAAAGGTGTGTTCAGTGTCATCCGCCACTCCATTGCAGAACACATAATCAGGAGATCGCGCCTTCCCAACCCTGTGCAGGTAAGACTGAAAACCTCCATGCACACTTAGAAGTTGGGTAAGGAAGTAATCAATCTCACCGTGCTTTCTGTTCAACCATGGGTCTAATTTGTCGATGAGCCGCGCAGTCCACTTGCCCCTTGGCTCATTTTGCCAAGAAAGTTGCCACTCGCTTAGGGTGCGTTGATGTTCTTCACGAGCAACCACTTCTCTTAAGTTTTCGCCCTTACGGTGATAGATAGCTTTGCGCTCCTTGGCAAGGAGGGCAACGGGGATCACTCCCGCAATCACCATCACAGCCGGTTCGGAGACGGTGTGATAAGCAGACGCCACTCGCAAAGCATTTGAGCAAGGCGTTTACGATGCACCTCCTTGTCAAGGGCATCAGCCCATACCTCCGCACCATAGAGAAGAACGGACTGCGTTGTTCCCATGAGGAGACATCTCCTACTTGATATAGAGCCCCCAACATTCGCCATTAGCCGACTCAAGGCCGCGACTCCTGCTGCTGCTTTGATTTGCTCGAAGAAGCTCATCTTCGAGTCGAGCATTAAACCAAGGTATTTAATCGCTGGTTTTGGCTCTATAGTCAACTCGCCGATCGATATGGGACGCAGGGTCGGGATTCTCCTTCTGGTCAGGATGACTACTTCGGTTTTTTCCAGCGGAAGGTTGAACGCTCACCCGTCGCATCAATATGCCAAGTCTGCTTTGCGCCTGTTCAACAGTGCGTCCGGCAATAAGTGCCGCAACGTCATCTGCATAACCGACCAGGCGCGGCTCTTCAGGCATATCGAGTCTCAGCAGACTATCGTAGGAAGCGTTCCAGAGGTCCGGCCCTAGGATGGATCCCTGTGCTACTCCCAACGTGATTTCCATCCTCCTCTGGCCCTCTAGCGTCTCATAGAGCAGGGAGCGGTCTTTCAGATAATCCCTCAATATCCGCAAGAGATAGCTTCGCATATCTGTCCATCTTACGGAATTGAAGGCATTTCTGACATCAAGCGTTATGAGAAGCACTATCCGTCGAGATCGACGGCTGTGTGCCCCGGCTCGATTAAACGCCTCTACACCCAACCTCCATAACAGCATCCACTGTAGATTTCCCTGTTCTAAACCCGAACTGCTTTGCGGATAAGTCCCCGGCAGCACGAATCGCTTCAGCGAGTCTACCCCTGATGAGCTTCTCGAGCACTTTTCCGGCCGTGTCAAGCATACACATCGGTCGGTATGCAGACGGGAGCTCCGGATCTTCTTTACCCTTACTGATCAACGCGAGTCTGGCCACTTTCCAACGACAAGGAAAAATGTCCTCCTTCAAGCACGCGTTGAACACTTCAAGCAGCAACTCTGGCCGTTGGCGGAACACCAATTTGTAAACCTCCGCCGGGATGCCATTAGGACCTGTCGCCTTCATGTTTTTCATAGTGAGAACAGCTTCTCCGAGCTTTCTCATTGTGAAAAGGGGGCAATCCACGACGCTTTCCGCGCTATTTACATCAACCCGTACAGCGTGTCTGGGAAACAATGCCCGCACAATGCGGTCCATCTGGTCGGTGCTCAGTATGCAGGGCTTCCGCAGAGTCCCGATTTTCCGGGTGACGAGCTTATAGCCAAGTCCCCACGGGTCCTCATTCACCTCATTAAGAAGATTCTGCCAGCCGCGAGCTTTGCTTTTATTTATAGCGCTGCGGAGTCTCCTTTTTGCTGATCTATATTGTGCCTTTATGGCACATGCCTCCTCGTTGGCGTGCAAACGTTGTGCCAAACGGCGGAGCTTATGACACTCCTTCCGTAGGTCGGCAATTTCTGTCGTCCACCAGTACATTGAAGGCTTGTCGTGCCTGGTATCTCTCCGGGGCATGGAAGCCTCACACGCCGTCGTTATCATATTTATCACTGAATTTACGACGGTGTCAGCTGCGACACTACCATCCCCCGGGGTGCCCCCCAACGAGGCCTTACCTGCTCCAAGAGCTTCGACGAACTTTCCGATGTTCACCCTCGCGACGTTCCACACGCAGGGGGAACGTCGTGTTGGTGCTCGCCGGCAAGTAGCGTCAAACACTTCGAACGCAATGCACTGATGATCACTTGCCGAGAAGTCTTCTAGGACTCACCACCCGTCCACCGATGATGCCAGAGATTCCGATGAAAAAGTGATGTCAGGAGTGCTTCTTTCACAACCTGGGCGCCGAAACGTTGGCGTGGATCCGGTGTTTAAAACTACGAACCCGGTTCTCGCCGCCATTTCCAGAGTCCGTTTCCCTCTGGAGTTAGATTGAGGCATGCCCAATTCAAGAGCCCTGACATTAAAATCACCGCCAACCAGGATTCGTCCCTCCGTGCTCGAAACGGCGTCCTCCAGAGCATCAAGTCGGCGCCGAATCGTCTCATTCGGCGTCAGGTAAACGCTAAAAAACTTTATCCCTAAACACCGGATCCAGACAAATCCGTCCCCCCGGCCTTCGGCAAGAACATGAAGTCGAACGTCGTCCCGAACCCAGATGGCAGCAGTGCCCGATAAGTCGAGATACCATGAGGACGGGGGGGAGGGGAGATCGGACATCATCCCGAGCTCGCAGTGTGTGCGACGCTTTCGCCAGACGCGCCACGATCCCTGCAGAGAACACAACTCTCGCTTTCCTTGCAAGTCTTCGCTTGATGGCCCACTTGGCCGCATCTTCGGCATGCTCTCCTCCTGTCCGGACCCTTGCAAGCTGCTGACGTGTCTCCATAGTCCAGACACATGTAGCACTTGGTGGGGACTATCCGCATTCGTACCCTGCATACTACCCATCCGATTTTGATTCTCCCGCTGTTAAGGAGTTTCCTCGCATATTGCTCGGGGACTTCCACCACGGCAAGCTTTTGGCCTCGAGCATTTACAGAGGTAATACCTATCCGGGCACGCAAATGTGGAGTGGGTGGCTCCTTTGAGCACTTCAAACACCCACGTGTAATTGCACAAAATTCAGGTTTCTCTTCGAACGCGTTTGTCCACAAACTTTGTTTGTCCTGAAAACTACACCAAACACGAGGACTCGCGTGCATCTATCAAAAGGAGCAACACACCAGACAAATCTGCAAATGAAAAAATTAAAAACAAGTCGGAATACCGCGAGCTTGACGCTTCAAGTATAAAGATTTTGTGTGCTTTCTTTCATACATATCTGGAAAGTATTCCTTGATATATCCAACACCGCCGTTCATATAAGTTCACTTTATATCATGATGACATCATTCACGTCTTAGAGTGCAACAAAATTTATGTAAAATGCAACAGCTCAAGCTTCTATCTAATTTTTGTTAATAATAGCTGGATTTCCCTCAAACTTTCCAAAATTGTGCGCTATATCATTACTGATAACGATACTTCTAGGTTGAACTCAAGAGGAGGGGGGGGGGGGAGAGACGGTTTCGGGAAAATTTCTAGAATATGGAAATATATGCTATTATTACCTTTATTTGACCAGGTATTGGAATGGAATGTATTTTGAGGCTTAGATTTTGTTTAGGCCCTCCATTGAGAATTTTTTCAGATTTTTCGGTTTGATAAGTTCTGAGAACGAGACCTGTTACACTTTTCGCAGCACACATTTTGAGTCCTCATTCCCCAACATTTCTTACAATACCAGAAATAAGAACAGTTTCAAAAAGTACTAATCAAGCCCATTCATTTGATATCCCACATGACCATATTCTGTTAAAAAAAAAATGTACACATGGGTGAAGAGCCCCCCTTAAACTCAACATAAAATGGCGGTACTTACTGTATGTAAAGGGATTCACAGAACACGCATTCTTACCAAATTTCGGAAAAATAGCTTCAGCCGTTCCCAATAAATCGAGTGTGACAGACAAACAGACGGACAAACAGATATCGCATCGGATCTAATAAGGTTTTGTTTTACGCAAAACTTTAAAAAGACAGCTCGACTGCCTAATTTGAGCAGATATCGATATGGAGAGTATTTTGAGGCCGTAAAGAAGGAGCTCCATGATTTTCTTTCAGATGTTTCGGTTGGGTAGTTTCTGAGAATGGATCCTTCAAAGAAATCATCAGTGTCGACCCCTTGCACTCCCCGCCTTTTCAACAAATGCCAAAACTGAGACTAGAATCGAAAAAGACTAATGAAGACCTTTCATTTCATACCCAACATGGCTATTTTCGGTTAAAAAGAACTTTCACCCCTCTTTTGGATGTAGGAGGACCCGCCACCCTCTTAAAGTCAACGTAGAGAGATTTAACTGAATGTATGGGTGTTTACAGTTCTCAACTTTTCACCAAATTTGGTCTTCATTAGTACAGTCGTATCTGAGAAAAGTGCGTGTGACAGACAAACATACTGACGAACATGAAAGTACTGGAGACTTAACGTGAGTTTCTGTCGTGTAGGCATAATTCCTTTCAGGCACCGATAGATTTGGAAACCACAATCAAAGCCCCACTACGACTGGCACTGCGGTACTGAGTGCAGGCTCAGTATTCATACCAGTCAGTGGAATCTATCTATAATAGCACCTCTTCCGCGATATGTACAGCGCAACTCCACGCTTGAGCTCACAAGGAGCTCCACCCCCGAGGTATAGGCATAACCAGAACCACCATGAAACTCCCACAAGGAGGCCAACCGCAAATAACTGAGGTAAGAGCATATTCACCAGGAATTATCCTGGATCATATGCTCTCAAAGGGCCATCTCGGTTCCCATGGTAACAGATAACCTTCGGTGAGGCTTCGCGGCAAGAGCCACTTCAGATGAGTCCCTTGCAGACTCCGGTCTCTTCGGGTAGGAGAGGCGGACAGACAAACAGACAAACATTGAAACGATTTTAGCAAGGTTTCGTTTTTTACAAAACCTTAAAAAGACGGCTCGACCGCGGGCGAGGAGCCGTAGAACCGCGGACCCGAGTATCATGGTTGAAAAAAGGATCCTCGACGGATCACATCAATCGTCGATCAATATCTTCTCTGCCTCAGATGTTTTATGAGGCGCGGCCTCTGAGGTTTCCACCTTACCTTGACATCCTCAGGCTATGTTATTGGAGTTTTTATTTTTGTGGTTTTAAATTGTCTCTCGCAAAGACGCGGACACTACAGGGCAGCTGGGTATCCGAGACCCGCTTAAGGAAAAACGGCTAAGGACGATGGAGAAGCGATATTGAAAAGGCGTTGTCCGAGATCTGTTAGGGGAGAGTCAGTTGATGGATTTGACGCTTAGGAGTAGGAATTAATGAATGCGGTGATGGGTAAAGAGCAGTCGACTAACTAATAGGGGTCAGAAACGGACGGTTGGTTTCCTTATGCTATTTCACAACGCCCATATTGGCGCTTCATTATTTGGAGTACCCACATCTGTAACATAATCATTTCCGTTGTCTTTTGCGTTCAACAAATGTGTGTCCCTCTTCTCCACAATTCCTGTAGCCTCACGAATAGACCGCTTTCATGTGGGCATGCTGGCGTAGCAACTTGAGACTGTCGCCTCGGGTAGACCGCGCTAACGCCTCTATCTGAAACTGCCCCCCCCCCCCCCCCCCCCCCCCCCCCCCCCAACGGCGCAACAGCCGGTAACCGGTCTAGGCCTGCCTTAGTAAGGAACTCCAGACAACGCTGTTGGAAGCTGGAGAACTGACCAAAGACGAAGGATTGGGGACAGCCGGGCACAGGCACCAACCAAAATGCGAGCGACTAGTAGGGACGGTTGAGTATATCACCTCTCTGCAATCCTCCGTTTCCAACCTAATATGCGGTCACACTGCTTCCTCAACCCGACACGGAAGTAAAAACGTTTTATTTTTCACCTTCCTTCCTTGCTTGGATTTGGAAAGCTAAACGAATGCAAAGTATTGAGGACAGCCGGGCGTAGCACCTCGCTATAGTCCTCAAAATCCAACTTAATACCCACAGACCATCAACTTCCTCCTCGCGATATGAGAGAAAGGATCAGTAACCGCGCGTCGAAATTTAGAAAGCATTGCCATTTAGATAAAGGCAAAAAGAGACAGTTCCCGAAAGCTCGGACGGAACAACTTTTCAGCCTTGCGCTGAAAAGGCTCGTATTCTAGAGACTTAAAACCCGCCCTCTTGCGAGACCTAGAGCCCCAAATCACCATTTTATAGCTCCACTAGTGACTTGGTGATTGGCTACTGGGAAGCCATCGCCTTCGTATTTTACCCAGTGTGTGCGAGTAATCTGGCAAAAGGGACCGTTCAGCAATATATGGAACTAGAGTGCGTCGGACAGTGCGTCCCTTTTAAAAAGCTTCACCATCTATTCAGCGAACGGACCAAACATTCTACAAGATCCTGGCGGTCATCTTGAAAGTAATTTGCTCTTATATACTCTACAATTTGTCAATTCAACTGACACCGACTACTCCGTGTGAAGGCGGTCCAAGGTCCAAGGAGACTCTCTTGGGCTTGCCACCGACGTCTAGACTGAACGAGTGTTCCCCACTGGCTGTACAGAGGCCAAGCAGAACGAAAGGCAAAACCTACAACCAGGATTGTTTGATGCGCGCCATAATGGATATCTCCAGCGTTCGATGCCAACGGTCTAGCATCCCATTGGCCTGAAGGTAGTATGCAGTTGTCCGCTGACGTTTGGATCCCAGGATCTTTCCGAGCTTCGATAAAAGAGTAGATTCAAATTGCATTCCCTGGTTCGTGATGATAACGGCGGGAACACCAAAGCGCGGAATTCACTCTCGACGGAGGGCCTCAGCACACGACTGTATTGTTATGTCCTTCAGAGGTATTGCCGATCAATGATCGCGAGGCAATTCTTGTTGCCATGCAAGTCTCGCAAAGGATAATGCTGAGGTGTACAATGTCGAAGTGCCTTACTGATCTAGGGAATACAACTACTTCCTTCCTAGCTTGCCTAGTGACTTTATACTTTTGGCATGCGATGCACTCTCCGGCCCAAGAATTGACGTCCATCTTCATGGACGGCCAGAACTACTTGCTGGAGCCTAGCTGGTTCGTTGTCTGAATGCCAGGGTGCGCAACATCAGTTTGCGGGCGAAACACCTCCTTACGAAAAGCGGTCGGAATGCATGACCTAGCTCCCTTTTCAGAGATCTTGCAGTAGGTAGAGGAATGTGAGCCGAAGTTAAGAAACTCCTTGCACTTATGTCTGGAGTTCGATTGCAGGCTTGGAAGAACTGCGTCGTCCTTCTGGGCCACAGCGATTGCCAAATTGTGGCTTAGATGTTGATCTCGGAAATCCGGGACAAAGCATCAGCGGTAAATGTTGAATGTCCGATGTGAACTGGCTGATGTAGGCTAAATGGAGAAGTCGAAGTCAGAGGCTACGATCTGTGAATAAGGTGCCTGCCTTGAAGGGAATATCGGCTTAAGTGCTTCATACTCAGATAAGCGGCTAATAATTCGTTGAGCGGGATTAAACTGTTTTGAAAAGAAACCCAACGTCAAAGTCAGCACCTGCTGTGTCTGAGGCATCAGGAATTGGATGGTAGGCCTTGGCGAGATCCAAGGTCGAGAAAACACGACAGTTTGCCGAATAATGTGTAAAGTCTTCGATAAGTAGAATAGGGCACAAGGGCGCAATCCCAATTGGGCTTGGGGACCAAGTGGAGATAACCAACTACTGTTGGAAGGTTTGCATATATCCTGTTTAAGGAACTGTTCAAACTCTTTCCGCCCAACAGCGAGCTTCTAAGGTGGTAGAGGGGTGTAGTGTTGATGTGGTGCTGGATATCATGCTTAACAGGGCTGAGGTGGGCTACATTCAGTAGCAATGTTGCGATATTTTCAGAAGAGTGCGCGAATGCGTGGATCGACAATGTCATCAAAAATGATATAAAGAGTGTTGTGGTTCGAGCAAGTTGAAATTTTCCTTGACGACCGAAGAGACTTTGTGGGGTCTATCAGGGACCTATCCTGCATATCTACAAGCAACCCATAATGACACAGGAAGGCTGTGACTAATATGGGGGCAGCGTTGCTAGCCAAAATTAAGCGCTACGAAAAGGTCCTACCCAAGTCAAGACTCACGTCTAATTGTCTGTAGCCGCAAGCTGCGATGGGCGTGGAGTTTGCTGCCGCTAATTTTAGCTATTGGAGAAATAGTTTGTTGGGCCTGGAGACGGGGAGGACTGAGACTTCAGCGCCTGTGTCTACCAGATAATTGCACCTACATTGGGGGCCTTATACTGTAAGGCGACGTGCGCTTCGGTGGACGTCGCAGCGCCCCCAGCGATCTTAGCTTTTTGGAGTCGCGTTAAAAGTGTACGAGAGGTGGTATATTTCGTGGCTCGATCCGCGAACCTACTGTGGTACCAGCATACACTATAGCAACTAAACAGGAGAAGCCGCTTCATCTTCGTCTTATATGCTCAATAATATCCTGAAAGCTATGATCTGGTGATTAGAGAGAGGTACATGTTGTTGAGGGATCATATTAGCAGCTCTCTTGCACTCCAAGGATCTGTTACTTCCTGCAATGCCTTCCGCTTGGAATTTCCTACATTACTTTGGTTTGTTAGTGTCACGCTTTAGGATTTTTTAAGCTCCAGCATATGGTCTCCTGCTTGGGACTTTATGAGACGACGTGGCAGTAATCAATCCATATCAAACGAAGGAAGTTGAAACGTAAATGCACATATATGATCATGCAGATACTCGTATAAGCCAAACAGTTTTTAGGACTAATATTTATCGCTGGTCCACTGCTGGTTTGTTAGTGCTCGAGGAGGATATGCAGCCTTGACGAGAGGGCGTAGAAAGGGGGGGATTCCCCGGGCTTCGGATTTCTCTCGAGGTCCCGCAACATAAATTTGAATGAAAAAAAGGCCATGCATAATTTTGTCCCCAGACCCATATAATTTTCTCCTCAGGCCCCGTTTTCCGCATAATTTTCACCTCAGGGCCGGATTTTCTCTCGACAATTCTGGGGATATACACCCTTTTCCGAGGAACAATTGTGTCCACGCCAATCGAGAGGGGGAATGAAGAGGGTTATTGCCCTCAGTAAGACTCGTAAAATCTTCCGTTCAAAGGTTACAGTGTACCTCTCTCAACTATAATAGGTTGTTGAGTTGAAGATGACCAAGAAAATCCTTCGGGATCAATAATCGCCAATCCCGAAATTCGCTATTTATCTGCGCCAACTCAACTAAACCGGCTTGGCCATACGCCCTCGCGGATCATGTCGATACCTCAGTTACTCTAGCTTCGTAGAAAAAAGCATCTGTCTTAATTCATGTTGGGTTAGGGTCTGCATAAAAACGGATCTGAGCCCAACATGTATATAGGACAAACTCAAGTTAGTTTGTACTGAAACATGCTGAAAATAGGAGGGAATTTATGAGGAATTTAGACTCTTCGTTCAAGGAAACCTTACCAAGGTATCTTCGTCTGAGATCTGAGTAGGTCGGGGGCTGTCTCCTCTTCCTACACAAATTGGCTGCATATGGCCGATACCACCACCCCGATTTTTTTCCTGTGGTAGTTTAAGGAGCAGTATTCCGGTAAAAGCCCGCTTTTTCATATACTTTCCTTTCATATCCTTTATGTACTTAAGGGACAACAAAAATGCCGCTTTAGTGACCCCGGGTTCCTTCACGAATATTTTTGCTTGTCAACAGAAGTTCGAATATCACCATTTGGCTACGTGAATCCTTTTCCTTTTCCCCTTCAGAGTAGACTTGACAATGGTTGGCCGAACGCCAAAAACCTGTTCTGGCTCCACCAATGTGGATCCAAAACCTTTGTGAATAGTTCTGTCAGCTTGATCATTACCAGCGAAGTTTGAGTGCCTTGGCACCTAAATCAGGAATGTTTCGTTCAATCTGCCAAGCTTCAGCAGCACCTAATGACAACTCCTCATCAACTGGCTTCATATGTCGTCGCTGTTTGGTGTTGATAGTGCTGGGCGACTGCCGGAACAGATTCGAATGGTGCGACCCCTTCTTTTTTGTCACAAACTTTTTTCTGCTGCCAATCAAACGGCATATATCTCCGCGTGAAATATGGTCGTAATATTTTCAAGAGGTCGAGGCAGCTTTATAATCGGATTTCCCGAGAACACCTCTGCGCACGACCCGTTTTTCATGAGTGACTTGTCGGTGAAGACTATTAAGTCTGTAACAAAAGACTCGTGGCCATTTATCGACCATTCTTCTCTTTTGGTGATTACGACAAAGAATGTCACCCCTCCCCCCATCTCCCTTCTCTCCTCTTGATTCAAAATTTTCGGGAAATATGTCAGCAACTGGTTGACCACCCACTCCCGTCACTTCATTATCAAAGAGCAGTATGATTTTGCGAAACATAGATCTACGGCTTCAAACCTTCTGGTATTTACCAAATTCGCGGCTAATTTGTTTAATTTACCATAATATTCTCCTCTCCAAACCCTCTCTACTCAACTTCCCTCTCTCAATCATCTCCTGCCTAGATACCGTTCCTGCAGGTTCTTTTCGTGGTTGCTCGTCTGGTGCCTTCTGTCCTTCTTCTGGCGTTCCCCAAGGCTCTATAGTTGGCCCTTTACTCCTCCTATTTTTATCTATGACTTTAACCAGACGACCTTAAATTATTCGCCTCTGTTTCATCTGCTTTCTAGCAGTCCCACCTTGATACACTGGTCTGTTGATGTTCGGTTAACCAGCTGGCACTGAATGTCAGGAAATGCCACTGGATGTGTTTTTCGCTTAAGCTCTCCCCAAAACCTTTTCCTATTCTCGTAGTGGACAATACTGACCTCGTTTCAAGCCCTGGGTGTAATATTCGATGACAAACTTCGTTTCAATTCCCACATCGCTGACATTATCGAGCGAGCTTCCAAAAAGTCTGGTTTTATCCTACGTTCTTCCGCCCTTTTTAACACTCTTCAACCCCCTTGTCAGAAACATATTGCTGTGTAGTGTGATCTCCCTTCCACAACCGTGATTGTCGCGTTCTGCTCGATATACAGCGTAAATTCACCTGGACTCTTTTTTCAAAAAGAACCTCTCCGGGTGGACGTCCGTCCGTCACGGCTTCTCACCCTCAATCTACATTCTTTTCAGCAACGTCATATCTTCCTTGATATGTGTTCTCTTTTCTTCTTTTTCTTCAACCTTTGTCCCGTTCACAAGCGGGGTCGGCTCGTCGTGATCGGCTTCGCCATTTGGCTCTATCGAATGCCTGATCTGGGTGCAATCTCGAGGCTTTCAAATCCCCATCCAGCGTATCAAGCCCCCGTTGCTTAGGTTTGCCTTTTGGTCGTTTACCATCGACTTCGATATTCAGACCAATCTTGGCAAGTGAATTCTCGTTTGCACGAATTGCGTGACCATACCATCGAAGACACCTCTCTCGCAACTTTTCCACGATCGGTGCAACCCCATAACGATCGCGGATATCCTCATTTCGGATGTGATCTAAACGTGTCACGCCACTAGTCCAACGTAGCATCTTCGTCTCCATTACCGCAAGACACCGTTCATTGTCTTTTATGGTCGGCCAACACTCAGAACAATAGAGAGCGACTGGACGGACGAGATTGCGGTAAATTTTAGATTTGAGACTTTCGTTGATACGTCGATCACAAAGGACACCAGTTGTGGAACGCCACTTCATCCAATTCTCTGTAATTGCCTAATGGACTGCCCTGCCAACTCTGATATCATTTTCCGCATCGCCTCTCATAATACACGTAGTCCGGACATTTTTCAAGTACCCTTTGTAAAGCTCGACATCTACATCCCAATCCCGAGGCTACGCTGGTCCTGCAATGCCCTACAGTGTGGGTCCATTGACTTTGTATTCTCTTGAATTATATCTAAAACTTCTTTTCTGGGACTTGTAAATGCAAAACTTATCTTTCCGGTTGGCGTCGTTATTTCCCCAAACCTTATCACAGCGTAAACAGGGAGTATATCTGGAGCACCAAGTTAAAATCTCGGATCGGAAATTTCTTTTGTGGTCCAAAGCGGAGCCCGCTAGGGTTGCATCCTGTCAACGGAAGTTATTTCTTCTTGTTATCGATGACGTACTTCATGCTGCCTTGTTCGCAGGATGTGGGGAATTCAATGGACGATGATATCTTTCCTCAAACACCTCGACTACGCTGATGACATCTGTTCGCTCCCTCACCGGGTTATAGACCTTAGCCAGATAGCTCTGGATTTGGAAATAGAGGCAAATCAAGTTGGACTGAAGATAAATACCAACCACTGCCAAATTTTTCACTCTGGCGGTCATCGCACTCTCCCTATCTCCATTAATGGGAAGCGTGGTTTCTGCGATCGGTGGCACCAAACTGGATGTTGCCCAACGCATGACCAGCAATTGATCCGCATTCGCTGCCCTATCTAAAATCTGAAATGCAGTTATCTCAACACCAAGATCAAGTTGAAACTGTTACCCAAAAGCTCCAAGCTATCGTCAATATCTGTCTTCTTCGTATCATCGGAGTCCGCTGGCTTGTTACTCTCTCAAACGAAGAACTTGGTCGACGCACAGGCTTGCCACTCGTACTCACTATGACCGGAAGACGGAAGTGGCAGTGGATAGGTCACACATTAGGAGGAGGACAGCCTATGACATACAGTTGAATCCACTCTCCCGAGATGGCCGACGAGTGGATCGCATAAAGGGAACTTGGCGCAGAACAGTAGAGGAAGTGTGTGATCGTCTCGGGAAGTCAAGAGGATGGTACATTTTCTACTCTACTCTTTTAGAAGAATATGTACCTCTGGTTATATCCCCCCTTCTTTCATCGAACTTCCATATTCTTTTTTTGGATACAGACCCTAAGCAAATTTTCTCTTACAGTACAACCTCTAGACGCTCCATTCACCTGTTATATTCGAAGTTTGTTCCCTGTTTATTGCCCAATTGGTCCACTCTATTCTTTCCACAACCTCTTTCAGGGTTTCTCCTTTTGAAGTTTTGTATTTTGAATGAGCAGCGCTCATCTCTCCACTCAAGACTTGTACTCCCCTTTCTTCCTCGAGTACCCTATGCATTAGTTTCTTTTTAAGGATTTATCTACAATCTTAGGAGGCTTGCTTGTGGTTTGCATTATCCGTCCAGAGAAAGTAGGGGCTAAGGGTGAAAATTATCCTCGTCCCCATATTAGCGCTTTATTTGAATAGTGTCTCCATCATGGGCCCCTTAGAAGACTCCGAGTTAAATGTCTCCCGCATTCTACCAGGATGTCCAAACGACATCCTCTGGAAAATAAGACTCCTCTCTTGGACTTCTTGACTGAGCTATTGATGAGGATCCTATATTTACTTATTTAGCTGCAGAAATCCTTCGTTCTTCCTCAATGGCTGTCAAAGTAGACTTTTGAAATGTTCATTTGCAAATTACTAATTCAGTTTCTGTGCTTGCAGGTCAAACCGCCTGTAAAATACATAAGTCGGGTTCTGATCGATTGCGCCATTATGCTCTCTCAAACTTCTAATCTGGATGCAATGGCGAGCCTTTCAGATCACTATCCAGCATATCTAGTTTCCGTTGTTTCGGCCAGCCTCACTTCGAGGTAGCTTTCTTTTCGGAAGACTCATAGCATCTGTAGGTGATCTTCCTAGGGTTGGTGGCCGCTCCGAGGAACTCTACTGCCGGGCTGCGCCGTTTGGATGCCACAAACTCCTAAGACCGTGACTCCTGTTACGAGGGCAGGGACGCAGAGTCCATCTGGCTCGGATTTTCAAAGCCAATCCGTAGCATTCACGATGAAAACCAGCTCTCCCACCCTGCAGCTAGAAATCTCCCTGAGGTCCTCAAAGAATGGTTTGCCCAGTGTCCGTAGTCTGACTCAAGCTAGAGCTGCGCAATCGCAGAGGAAGTGCCTAAGGGTCCCGCCCTCCTTCTCCGCAAGTTCGGCAATTGAAATTATAGGATATGCCGAGCCTATGCCGAACGCGGTAACCTTGTATGCATTTGCACGCGTCTGACACAGGAGCTCTCCTGATCTCACTATGTTATAAACGGGACAAATCGGCCTTGACTTGGCACAGGTAATAAACTTTCGCCATCTAAGGCCCGCAGCTGCTAAGTAGTGCGAGTAGATTCCGCCCTTGACAGTCGCCAGCAAGACACCGGTTGTACCCTCCGAAGGCCTGCCAACATCAGAATCCCGCCTGGCCAATCCGTCAGCCCGCTCATTCCCCTCTATGTTCCTATGCCCGGAAACCCCAAGAAGGATGATCTTGAGTGAGCCGCCTAGACTGTTCAGCGCATTTCTGCACTGCCTCATCAGCCTGGAAGATGTCGTCACTTAGTACAAGGCCTTAATGGCCGCTTGGCTGTGTAAATTGTTTGTATTCGTCCATCACTATCAACCAGAGCACCGAAGAAATGGCACCACCCTGGGAAGTGCCTGTGTTCACAGCTCTGGTCAAGTGGTTGCCTCCCACACCCAACTGAATTATTCTGGTTCTCAGCATGAATATAATCCAATGCGAAAGATACCCCTCCAATCCAACACTGGTCAAGACTTCCTTAATGGCGGTGCTACTAACATTGGTGAATGCATCCTATATATGCAGGAAAGCAGCTAGGGTATACTGCTTGTTTTGCAGTGACCGTTCAACGGTGCGTGGAGAGCGGTTTATGTGGATTTGGCTTTTAGGTAGGCATGATGGGACTTAGAGAAAGGCATTCTCTCCATAATCGTCCTTAAATGGATGTCTAGGACGCGCTCTAGAGTCTTCAACACGAGACTGATTGATCGAAAGTCCTTCGCGGATTTATCGCCACGCCTGCTCCCTTTCGGTATCAGAACAACTCGCACGTGTCTCCTGGACTGTGGTATGTATCCTAAAGAGATACAGCGGAGATCTGTAAATCTCCTCTGCTTCTGTGGCATGACCGGTGTTATGTCATCTGAACCCGGAGATTTATTTGTGGCGAAGCCGTTTATAGCCCAGTCGATCTCATCCTCAGTAATTATCGATTTGATAGGCTAGCACGGCTGGGGTGGCTGGAAATTCTCCTATCAAGGCTCTGACTCACAGTCCTCCTCGCTGGCGGGAAAGTGCGTCTCCAAGGTTTCATCAGAAGATTCTGACCAGGAGCCTTCCGACTTTTTAAGAAAGGAAGGCTTTTTATGCTCCTCGGATAGAATTTTACTAAAACTTGCAGATTTGCTGGTGGTTTCGATGTTCAGACAATTGTCCAACCAAGACCGCCTCTTACCGACTTTTATTCCTTCAGGCAGTCCTTGTATGGCTGCTAATATTTATGCCCGTAGTAGGTGTTGAGGATTTCCCTGGTCAGCTTTGTGAGGCTAGAGAGATCTTCATTCCACCACGGTGGCAGTGTCTTCTTGCTGTAATTAACGGGGCACGAAACTCGAAATAAGGTATCAAATGATTTTTCCAGAGCTCTGACCTTTGACTCCAGTTCGTCTGTCGTACCAATTTTGTCAATTTGTGCACCGGAGAATTCGTTCCTAATTACTTGACCAAACTTTCTTCAGTCGATCTTCCTGGGGTCTCTAAAAGGTTTGGAGACTTCTGCCGCAAGGTCTAGACTAAAAAGTATCCAATTCCAATTGTGATCTGAGAGGGATCTCTGGTCAGACAGGGTCCAGTTTACCAACCTAAGAATCCCATTGCCGGTTGTGAAGGCCCCTGTTACACACCGATAGGTTTGTAGTAATAATAAAATCAAAGAATGACTCACCTCTCTCGTTGATTTGTAAGCTGCCCCAAAGCGTATGCCTTGCATTTGCGTCGCAGCCTATCAACAGGTTGGCTTTCTTTGTTGCTATGGTGCTCGTCAAATGTTGTAGTTTTTCATGGAGCTGATCGGTCGTAAGCCATGTAAGCCGATGGAATATACACATTCTCTCCCAGTTTGACTACGATTAGCTCGCTGAAACTCAGGTTCGGACACAGAAAAGCGGGCAGACTTTTCTTGGCGAAGATACATTCTCAAAGTCTGCCTTAATCAAGGTCTTCTGTGCTGTGGAATAAATTAAAGGATTTGCTTTGAAGACCTTTGATGGTTTGGTCGCCTCCGACCCAAGGCTCCTGTATAAGTGCGATGTCGATGTCTTCCTCTGGGAGGGAGACAAGCAGGTTAGCCAAGGAGCATTTCGAGTGCTGCAGATTTATCTGCGCTATGCTCAGTATGATCTGCTTGCGTGGAAGGTTGGCCAGTTCCCGTCGGACCGTCAATCCTCATCCCCTGCAACAACGCGTTGGCGGCGTCACTTAGATCCAGCTCGTCGTCCGGTTTTGCAGAGCGGAACACTTTCACCTTTGCGTTCCTTACCCCGCACGTGATTTATAGTCGACCTTTTACAGTGCCTCCCGATACTTTCCGGTTATACTGAGCAAAAAAGGTTGCAGTTTGATAAAAACTCAGTTGTCCATGAGAGTCTGGGGTTTTGAAAGTGCAGGGATTGGACGAGCTTATACTTATCTATGCGGATCTTCGGGAATCAAATTCGAGCGACCGGTCTCCTAGGAATCTGATCGTAGGGGACGAGTTTGAGCTTTACGCCCTCCCAGGCATCGCTGATCTTAGCGATGCACAAACCGAGAAAGTCCCTGAAGAATTTGCCCTCGCAAACTCTAACGTGGAACCCCCGAACCACCTGAGAGGAATCAAAGCAGGGTATGGATGTCGTGTGTTTGCCTTTGCCGTCCGGGAAATGCTCAATGATCATCTCAGACAGCCCGGTCTCAGCACTGGTCCACGCCTCCGCGAGCATTTACCGCTAGCGAAATTACCATCCGCGCCACACGTAATTGGCTCCTATCCACGTTGCTGAAGGATTTCGCAGTTCATGGCTCGTCAGCTGGCTGTTGCTGCGTACTTTTCTCCAGATGTTGCTTAGCGTCTGAGCTCTTGCCCACTCTGTTCCGCTTGTGATCTTGTTTGATCTTTTCTTGAGATTGATTGTGTTTGAGAGCGGTGGGCTTTGCGCTCTGCTCGTCTACCAGGCCTTTGCTGTTTTATTCCTCAACAATGGCCTGGTATTTAGAGAGGTCTTTTTCATCCTGCTCGTCGACAGTACTGGCCTTCTTATTCTCAGCAATCTTGCTGAGAATATGTATGCTCTTCTGGTATTGGCTCTTGAAGAGGACACCAGTGGACCTACGCCGGTTTCCGGTGACTGACGTTCTTGTCGGTCTTTATTTTTGAGGGATCCCCCGACGTCGAGAGTTTCGGGTTTGGAGTACTATGTCTGTTGCTCGCTACACTCAGCTAGCCGGCAGTAGATTCCAGGCTGAAAACCACTAGTCCTTCTGTCGCCTCGCTCCGGGAAGTTGGTTTCAGCACAACGGTGGTGCGTCCGTCACTGAGTGAGCTGCTCTCGGCCACTATTGCCTCCTTGTTGGATCCCACCAGTTCCTCCGAGTGGCATCACCCCCTCTTCTTCTATTGTCGATTTATTTTATTTTTTATTTTTTTAAATTGAGTCCATGTCTTGATCCCACGAGTAATCCGGGAAGAATGCCCACCCCTGGCTAGCCCAGGCACCAGAGTAAGAGTTTTATTTAAAACTTAGAGTGCCCAAGGTATTCAGAGTTCGCATACTGAAGACCAAGCTCTCCGTTTGCCACACAGCCCTCGGCGTATGCTGTTCCAGCTTCCCTTGGGATCCAGTGCATGGAGGACGATCCCCGGGCTGTTGCTTTGGCTCCTCTTCCCTCCAGATCCACTTGCACCTACCACATGACCAAGAGACAAACACATTATCACAGCCTACTCCCAGCCCGGCCTCACACCTCTTGGCCCGTCCGAAGACGATCGCCAGCGGTCACCGCGAGGAGGTCGTGTGAGGACTTGCCGAACTATGCAACTTTAACTTGAAGCATGGTGAGACCAAACCGGCCTAATTTTAGAGGATATTCTCCGGCCTAATGTTAGAGGTTATTCTCCACCGTAGTACGAGTATGAGCCAGGACTTGTACCAATTGTCTATTAGGACGCGTTCCTCCTTAAGATATCCTCCTTACGATGGAAAAGATGGACCCCTCTCTTTGAAAATTCTCTAATGCCCCCTCCCTTTCTCTCTCTTTCTGTATTCCTCTCGTTTTGACACCGATACCGAACATTTCCATGAGACTCCCACACAGTGACAAAAAAATTCGAAGCAGAGTTGATAGAGTAGATTTCATTTTTTTTAAGAAAGAACACATGAGCATGGTGACCATAATGTAAATTTTCCAGAACACTATTACATGCAACAAACTGCGAGCACTCGCGAGCATGAAAAATCATCCCTTCGGAAAAAGAACCAATGTCAAATCCTCTCATAAATGTCAAGTTTACAATGGAACCTACCGTGCCCAAGAAGCATCATCATCTTCACTGATTGATTGAGAAGATCACCTAAAACTTTTCTTGTTTCTTTGTTTTGATTCCATGCTTTTTCGTACTAAAAATATTGAATAAATTCCAAAATAAATGCTTAAAAAATCGAAAATAAATAAAATTGAATTGATCACGAGCGCATAAATTATTTGTAATGGGCGATCACAGAAAACTTAAAACGTATAAGAAAAAGCCCAAGGAACTTAAAAGATCGCGACCCATTGGAGCTGAGCATATCCTTCAACTTAGTGGCGAGGGTGGCAATGTTGGAGATCTCGCCCATCAAACACCGGAACAGCACCAAGGTCAGGTAGCAACCAGTAGCCGACTTCAACCAACAGTATTTGCAGGATTAGCGGAATCGAATGTCGACGGTGGGGCAGATAGCGGGCACGCTAGTACCATGGGTCGTAAAGTACACCGTGGTGACAAGGATACAACGGGGAAGAAAAGTGGCCCAACAAAAGAGCGTTGGCTTTTGACACGCAAAACATGGAAATATATGCAACAGGCAGGTCGTCGTTTGATTCCAGATGGTGCACAAAATCGGGCCGAGGATGTGCCAAAACTTGAAGAATTTTTTCAACAAGTTTGCCGGTCTGAACAGAAGTTTATAATATGGAGCCGAAAAAGTTCATATCCGGGAGCGATAGCAGCATCGCGAAAACTTAAGCGACGAATTCGACCAAGTGTGAGACATCGATCTAAAGCAAGTTCTGCCGATGAAGCTGAAACCGATGAGTACAAAGAGTATGATCGTCGAGCTGCTATGGTTATCCGACTCCTGCATAGTTACCTCAACATTTCGGAGCAAGATAAACGACAGCCAGAACGCAGTTCAGAGTCACAAATACCAACAACTGTACCAGGAGCAACAAGTGAACCATCAACTAGTCGGTCATCGTATTCTTCTGTATCCGTGACTACCTCGTCCTATGGATCACAACAACGGTCCCCGACTTCATCGGACCAGCAAGGCGAATCGGATCTATCGAAACGAACTGCTGAGCTTTTGGAAAGTCTTCGTTTGTATAGCCAAGCCGCACACCGACCGATCATTCCACCCGAACATATAACTACGGATCTTCTGCACAATAAAACGTTACTGAAGAAAATCTACAATGATCTCAAGAGGCAGCAGCTATCTTTAGTATTAAATAGACACACTGCAGCATCAACCAATAATCTGTCGCATGCCAGCTCTCTGACGAGCCTCTTCAGTTTTCGGCGGGATCAGCCCAAAACATCACCCACCAGTAGTCTCAACGTAAAACTAAGAAGCACTGGAGGAGCTACAAACCTATCTGGCCCCGATGGAAACAAGGACACCTTCACAGGTGATAAAGGCTTCCAATTACCAAAAGAAAAGTACATACGCCCCACAAACCAATTGGTCCCTTTCATATCGGTCGTGAAACCAGCGAAAACCTTCACGACTCAGGGAATGCAGACTGACTTCCTGCAACTGCATGAAATCAATAACTTGCGAAAGGACTATGAAACAAGAAAAAAGGAATTGGAACTGCTAAACCAAGCACCTGAGGAAGAGGCCGATTTTACATCAAGGTCGCATTCACGCCGAAAGAGTAGCGTCGATAATGAGGATGTCTCCCAATCGGTTAGTGATACCATCAAGCGATACTTGCGAATGGCTCGAAAAAAGAGCGTCAACGATGATGCCGCAAATCGATTCAAACGTGTCAACTATGATCGCAACCTCAGAAATATCCGAGCGAAAGGAGAAATCAATCCACCTGGGATGGATGAAGGAAATTCAAAGGCAACCCAGACACTCGATGCATGGCCATTGTTGCATTACAATAACATTCGAGGGATCGATTGTGACATTCTCTTGGAGGAAGCACACTCAGATTGGAACAATGCCCTCCAGCAAAGAAAGCAACAGCACGAGGAGTATCTTCAGCAACAGCAAAAAGATGCGTCAAAAGGGAATCTATCTGGAACTGGATCAGTACCCCCACCACCTGGCCAGCAAGGCACAATGGGAGCTCCCGGAGGCCTACCCGCGGCAGGAGCCGGTGCAGGAGGACTATTTCATTCGGGTACACAGTTTTTCTCAAATTTGTGGCATGGATACCATCATAGTGCGCATGATAACTCTAATACTCGTAATTCTACTACTACTTCTACTACTCTCAATGTAACTAGTTCTTGTAATACTTCTACTACTACTAGCAATACTACTACCAATAGTCTATATAACAATGCTACTGCAAATAATACATCAACTGTGTTGTTTAATCAACATCATGATCAAACTGCAGCTCAACAACAACCCCAATCATCCCAATCAACGCAACAGCAAAAATATAGTCCTTCGCAATATCAACAACAAGAACACCTTTCTGCATCGGCCAATAGTAGTGGTGGTAGTCAAGGATTAACGAGTGCAATGCAAAAATCAAAATCATCATCGAACGTCGGACAATTTGTATCCAAAAAGATATGGAAGTCCCGATCGAAAAGTCAAAGTCGTATACCAGCTACAAATAAGCCTCAATGGGCACCGCAGGTAAGGTATCTTTATTGCCTATGATAAGTTTATATTTAGAAGGAGGGGGAAAGTTTGAGTGAGAAAGGACATGGAAGTGCCAGCGATATAAGAGGGGCCAAACGTACATGCAGAGGGAGGAGGGAGGCTGTGAAGGGGCGTGTTGACACTTTGGTAGGGTAAAACAGTATTACATATAGATACACTTAGAAAAGATTAGATACTTGCCTGGTTTCTCGGCTCGGCATCCGGATCAAAGTATCTTACGCCTAGAACATCGAGCCAAACCGGAAAACAAGGGAATGACAAAAGGACTCAGAACCCCAACACCAACGACTTTTGGGTGGGAAGAAGTAGGCTCCTCGCCGTCGTTACCCTTGGACCGTAGTCCTACGGTAGTGGATAATTTGGTCACCCTGGTACCTAATACTGTACCTTAGATAGAGATAGAGGAAGGGGGCAAGGACGCAATGGGGGATGATCTGCAAAGAGGTCGATGGCCAGGAAAGACATCACAATGAAAACCACATTTGTTCAAACGCAGTAAGTCCAGGACTACGCAAAAAACCTCTTCAATTCGGAGATTTTCCCATGGCAAAGATGGCAAAAGATCCCATTCACAAGCGGGGTCGGTTCATGTTGATGGACTTTGTCATCTTGTTCTATCAAAAGCCTGATCTGGATGCAGTCAGAAGGCTTTCAAATTCCCATCCAACGTATCAAGCCACCATTGTTTCAGCCGGCCTTTTGGTCGCTTCGATATTCAGGCCAATGTGGCGAGTGAATACTCGTTAGTACGAATCACGTGACCATACCATCGAAGGCGCCCCTTTTGCAATTTTTCCACGATCGGTGCAACTCCATATCCATCGCGGATATCCTTATTTTAGATATGATCAAAGCGTGTCACGTCACTAATCCAATGCAACATATTTATCTCCACTACAACAAGACGTCATTCATTGTCTTCTATAGTCAGCAAACACTCAAAACCACAGAGGGCGATAAGTCTGACGACATTGCCGTAAATTTTAGATTTAAGATGTTCGTTGATAAGTCAATCACAAAGAATACCAATTGTGGAACGCTACTTCATCCAGGTTCCGCTAATGCTTGAAGCAATTCCATAACGCAGTTCTCCATTGGCTGATAGCGTTGACCCGAGGTATTTAAATCGCTCAGTTCTGGGCAGGTCACTGCCGGTGACAGTGGCTGTGCCAGTTTTATGGGGATCGGTCGTAAAAAATTCAGATAAAGTTCAAAGCAACGTTCTATATTGACTTGAAAAGTGAAGTATTAGGTGAACAAAGTAAGGGTCTGTCAACAGCAGAAATGAAACCCAAAAGAGACAATAACGGTAGGTGGACGAAGGTCCTAAACAAAAAGACAAAGAAGAAAGCAAAGTTGCGAATATTTGCCCAGAGGTGATTGCTATATCATACAAGGGCAATTTGTCCTTCACATTCCTTAAAGGACTTGTGGTCAAACCAATCCCGAACTAGAAGACTTAGGCAGAATATCAAACTGTTTCAATCGGGACGTCTCACAATAGGGTCAAAGCTCTTTAGTTTTAGTTTAGTTAACTGGGGGGGGGGGGGAGTCGCAACTCCGAGCACTCAGTGCATTGTTAGGCCCATTGTACTATCCCCGGAAGATGCTTTTTCAATGACTTCCCGCCTACGGTGTTCGCAGGCTTTAGCGGATCTTAGAACATTCTCCAGAGGCAGAGAGTGTGCAGATTCTTCATTGACGAAAACCTTGCCAAGGCGACTTCGTCTGAGATCTGAGGATGCCGGGCAGCTGCATAAAAAGTGCAGGGTCGTCTCCTCCTCCTCCTCACATTGGCTGCACACAGCCGAAACCACTACCCCAATCTTTTCCATATGGTAGTTTAAGGGGCAGTGTCCCGTCAAAAGCCCTACTAGGGTTTTCATGTCCGACTTCTTAAGGGACAACAAAAATGCCACTCTAGTGGCCCTAGGCTCCTTCGCAAGGATTTTCGCTTGCCGGCAAGAGTCCAAATTTCTCCACTCGGTTGCGTGAATCCTTGCAATTTCACCCTTCAGAGTAGACTTGACAGTAGATGGTCGGATTCCAAGAGCTGGTTCTGGCCCCACTATTGTGGATCCAGACCCTCGACGAGCCAGTCTGTCAGCCTCCTCATTACCGGCGATGTTAGAGTGCCCCGGCACCCACATCAGGAATGTTTCGTTCAGTCGGCGAAGTTTAAGCAGCACCTGATGACAACTCCATACCAACTGGCTTGATATGTTGTTGCCATTTAGTGCTGATAATGCCACCCGACTGTCGGAACAGATTCGAATGGTGCGACCCCTTCATTTCTGTCGCAGAAATTCTTCTCCTGCCAATGAAATGGCCTGGAATATGGTGCTCTTACTCCACAAGACAATGATCTAGCCAGTCCTTATGTTTTACTCGCAAGAAACGTTGCGAACTCTTGGCCACGTTTGAGAGAAGAATCCTCTGAAGAACTTCTGGCCCCCTACATGAGGATGGACGATCCCGTAGCCTACATAACGACAAAATCTATGAGCGATATCATGACCGTCTGGTTGTGAATAAAATTTGGTTTAATAGGTTGCGGTGGGCGGGTCACTTAATCCCTATGGACGAGGATGATCCAGCCCGAAAAGCCTCCAAGGGCAATATCTACATTAGAAAAAGAAGATGAGGCAAGCACTGCCTGAGATGGAACGATGGCATAGGCCAGGACGTCGGGCAGCTTTTAGGGACATCGTACTGGTGGACCTCGGCGCAAAACCGGGATATTTGAAGTTCCTTATTAAGGCAGGCCTAGACCAGATATCGGTGGTTGCGCCATTGATGATGATGAGAATGCCTCAACGTGTGTCCAAACACCTGAGACCCATATACTATATAAAGAGTTCATTCTGGATGAAGTACCATCTAGAGAAAAGATCAGTACTGCTTTGAAGAACAATTTAACTTGCAGGGACTCTATCTATCTATTGTGAGTTTGAGAATCTTCTTCGAAATTCCCGTCGCATAGCCTCGGGATCGGGGAGCGAAAGTAAAGCTCGAGCTCCGCGGAGGGTACTTCAAAAATTTCCGTACTACGTGTGTCATGGGAGGTGGTGCGGAAAGTAATATCCCAGTTAGCCGAGCAGTCCATCAGGCAATTGCAGAGTTTGAAAAGAGTGCACATATCAAGAAAGGTACGGCGTGGCTGCAGGGCGGGGAGATTGAGGGAGCGGAGTTGTAATGGATAGTCAACTCGTGAAAGGTTCTTTTTGTAAAGGAGGGTCCGGGTGAATTTGCGTTGTACAACTTCAAGAGCGCGGCTGTCACAGATGCGAAAGTTCCCGGAAGGTCCCCACCAGACTACGCAGCAATATTCAAGGATGTTTCTGACAAGAGAGTTGAAGAGTCTTAAGGAGGGCTGAATTGAGTCGGAGGAGGAAAGTAGGGTAAAACCAGACATTTGGAAGCTCTGTTGATGATGTCAATGAAGTAGGAATTGACGCGATGTTTGTCGTCGAATATTACACCCAGATCAGGTGGTCAGTAGTGAAAGGGGTTGTCCACTAACAGAATAGGAAAAGGATGCTGGGGAGGGCTTAAGCGAATATCACATACAGCGGCATTTATTGACATTCAATGTTAGCTTGTTGATCGAACACCAACGGACCAAATTATCAAGAATGAGCACAGTCCAGTGGAGACGAAACAGAGGCAAATAATTTAAGGTCATCTGCGTAAAGCAAACACGGGCAGGTTAGGATGGAGGCGAGGTCATTGATAAAAAACAGGATGAATAGGGGGCAAACTATAAATATAAAGCCTTGGGGAACGTCAGAGGAAGGAGCGAAGGAACGAGATAAGTAACCATGAAAAGAAACTTTGCAGGAACGGCATGAGAGATAGGAACAAAGCCAGGAGATGAATGAGGGAGAGAAGTAGAATAATGAGAGTTTAGAGAGGAGAATATTATGGTCAACAGTAACAAAGGTTGATAGACAAGGGGTAGCTTCCTTCATACCGCAATTTTTAGTTTTAAACATAAATATATATCTCTGGAGCGACTTACCGCCTTCATCAGTACGAGGTAGTTCACAGCAAGAAAAGGGTCTCCGTTCTTGAGGATAGGGGCGATAAGGGGCTCTTTATAGAGATGGCGAAAGTAGCATTCGTCTAGACTTTTATTGTAGATTATACACAGGGGGAGGAAAATATGTTTTCAACAGTTAAGAAGGAACAGGTTAGGAAGCCCATCGGGACCAGGTCCGACATTGAGGTCAAGATTACCAAAGAGTAACTCAACTAAGGAAGACATAAGGAGAGGAATGGCCAGCGATTCAGATCAGTCTGCTGTTAGAAGAGGAATCGAGGGTGGAAGGGTCGAGGGATAAAACACGGAAGAGAAGTGGGTGCAGAGAAGGTCGCAGGATTGTTGTGGGGAGTTGACCATGGAGTCAGCAAAACTGATAGAAGAAGGGAAAGATTGAGGGGGACTACGACAATTACGAGCGTGAGACCAAAACGGTTTCAAGTTACCGCGGGCAAGGGCGGTGTCCACGCTCAATAAGTACCCTTTGTGCGCTTTTTCAATCATTGACTACACAGTAGAGCGCATGTCCTTAAAGCGAGAAAGGTCGGCGTCATTCTTCGATGCACGAAAGTTCTTCCGCAGTGCATGTTTCAGACGAATGTTATTAAGAATCTCTGCTGTATGAACATAGGCAAGCAGGGGAGAAAGGTACATAACAGGAGAGTAGATCGGACAGCATATTGTAAAAGGTTCTTAGAGCTGGACCACACGTTGAGTTACTTAATATATGTACCTAGTTGAAAGACGCTAAAGCTGAGTTAACGATTTGCCTCTGCCCTGCTAAGAAACCGTAAAGCCGTCATCGCTTGACTTTTTTGAGGTCAGATCGTCAAAGTTGGCTTTGCGGAAGTTGAACTTAGTAGATTTATGCTCGGTTTTGGAGTTTGAACGATGGAGCTCCGCTTCAATTTCAGGTGAGCGTCACTTTTGACATACGGGGATGTGCAAGGAAATAAAGAGAGGTGGCGCTCGGGGAAATTCAGGGCAGAGCAAGTGCTCATAAAGGAAGAAAGTAGAAGGGAAGAATGGGAGAGGTTGTTGAAAAAAATTGGAAGGCTAGGATGATTAGGACAGATTAAAATCTCCGTAAAGATAGAAAGGGAGGAAAGGGAATCTGACAGTAAGGAGTTCAGGCAAACTGTCAAAAAATTCTTTATACCGGTGAGAAGGGCAAGCATAGGGTAAGCACAAGAAACAATGAACGGAAGGAAGTTGGGCGGGAAGACGCGAAGAACAACACAGTGAAAAAGAAAGGCAGAGAAGGTGAAAACGAGTTTGGCGGGGAGTGTATCTTTTATTGCAATTAAGGCCCCCCGCCTGTGGACTTACGAGATGCATCCTGGAACCTGCCACAGCGGAAACTGGAGTACCCTCCGGGAAGCTCGAAGTTTAATAAGGCATCGTCCAGTCAGCTTTCGAAGATACAAATGGCATGGATAAATTGAAGGCTCTCAGCTTGGTTCTTAAACCCCTAACATTCTAGTAAAACAGACGGACAGTAAACATGGATCCAGTTATTTTGCTCGCCAACGCATAAGACTTCGAGTTTGTTTGCGAAAACAATGGATGAGCAAACCTTCATGGAGGTGTTGCCAGACATGCCTAAGGAGGTGAACAACTCTACCGGAAAAGCTCTCGACAAATACGTGGCAAGAAGATCCCGCAGATGACACAGGTAACCTTCGATTGGTTTGTCACCGAGTGGTTGTCAACGAGCGGTTCAGAAAGCGGTGACTCTAATCAATCCACAGGAAACACAACAATCCTCTAAGGCATCACATGTCAGAATGATTATCCAGCAAAGCAAGAGAATATGTTTTGAGGATCTCTCCCTAGAGGACAACTCTAATCGGACGTCCCAGAACCCACTTAGTCTCAAAAATAATCAAGAAGTTTCCCTCAGCAACCCTGACCTAAAATAGGCTGCTGTAAATCGGGAGTAGATCGAGCGATAACAAAGCTTCGATCCTGGATGCCCTTAAGGTTGCGGTGATGTTTAGATTGGATATATTCACTTGGTTATTAGAAATGTGCATTACGGAAGGAATATTTTGGGAATTATAGACAGGCAGAAGCTGATGCTTCATTTTTTCCTTAGCTTCAATAGCCGGGTCGACTCATTTAAATGGAATTCACTATTTTTTTATTGTTCTTGTTTATCAAGCCAAAACTGTTTCAGTCTGTCATGTGGTCCCCTCGCATCGTCTTCGAAGCCCAGATCAATCTTAACTAGTCAGTTCCTATCAGTATGAATGACGTAACCATACCATGCAGGGCACCTCTCCCGCAATTTTTCCACGACTGGTGTCAACCCCATCTTTATCGCTAATTTCTTCTTTTCTGACGTGATCACAGTCTATTATGCCGGATAACACTACGGTAGATTTTAGATTTGAGACCTTCTTTGTTGCGTCGACTACATCCATCCAAGCTGATGTGTGAAACAATTTCCTATCTGATAGTATCTTTCACGGTGGGCCGCAATTGTCAGGAAAAGGTATACCCTCGGGGACAAAGCCCCTTCCTCAGTTGCCTGAAGCCTGATCTACGCTTAACTGATCCCAGGATCGGTGCTCGCTCGGGACAATAAGGTCTACTCATACCGGTTAAATGCACACTACCCGACCAGAGTTTCGAAGAGGCTGGCTGGTGATACACGCCACAACTACCACCTTAGCAGAACTAGGTTCACACCATCCCATCGGGGGACTCGGGGGACTACCAGTGTGTCCCGGCATGTATCGGTCAATTCGCTCTTCATTGAGAAAATTTCTCGACGCAACTACCTAGGACACAGGTATTATGTCAGCTAGCGCGTCCGAACTACTTGCTCGGGCACTTCGGGGATGCCAGTCCCCATATCTTAAGCGATTCGTTAAGGATCGCTGGCGACTCCTCAGTTCATACCATGCTGCTATATGGCTCGCTAATAACGGCTATATTTGCATCTGGCTCCTGGATGAACTGATCCAAGGAAGTTATCCATGTTTGTGATAATTTTACCGAGGTCTCGTCTACTATTACTACTTCTTGGGATAGCTGTCTAGCACTAGCTTCTTTCCCCAACGGGATACTTGGGCTCTGGGTGGAGTTCCTTTTTCTGAGTTTTCCTGATTCTTGATCTTCATTCAGAGATCTTGACGTCATTCTCGGAGATTTTCTTCGCCAAGGACCGGGAAGAGGACAAGTTTTGATTCTAAACCGAAATTTCTCGGAGGAAGGCATTATTCAACCACCTCCTCAAATGCAGACTGAATGCGTCCAAGATTTACTAAGCAAATTGGAGATGAGCACCCAGCAGAGAATGATGGAGGCACCGAGGTAGAGAATGCAAATCTCCTGCACCGGAGATTATGCATACCGCGAGCCTGCTTGGCCTGTGAATTAAAAACAGCAAGAAATTCTACTTGGTAACGCCGAAGCAAAACCTAAGATACAGATTACAGAAGACCGTGTTAATAATCCTCAGATTACAAAAGATTGACAGATTGACAGGTATGATCGCAAAAGAACGCCACCTCTGTCTTAGCCGGAGTGATTTTCCCATGGAATATTGAATACAACTGACTGTTGCTCTGTTTGCGACTTAGACTAAGCAAATAGGACTCTCCGAGGCTCTCGCGAAATCTTGCTTCTGGTAGACCTATGGTTTGAGCACTTCAATCGGGATTTCATTCATAAAGGCAACCAAGGCGATGAGGAATTGGGTCACAATGTATAAGTTTTCCAAAATAGCGAAATACGTGGACATCACTGTCGAAGTTCGGTTTTCACAAATTTAAAAATTCGAAGTTATCTTGGAGGATCGAGGATCTTGGCTATCAAAAACTTGGAAATGACGGTTGACGCAAGGTTCAGTTTGAAGCAACCCCTGCAGTATGCAGTATGCTTTTGACAAAGACCTGTTGCGGGAATGGTTCTAGCAAGGATGCTGGTGAACGTTGGTAAACTTGATCTTTCCCTATGCGGTTCCTGATTGGAGAAGGGCACTCGATACATTATTTAACGAATGCCAGGAGGATCATGATAGATTAACTCCATAAAAGGATCTACCCTATATAGATTTAAGGCTACTGAGGAGACTAAGATGGCGCGATTGAGAGAACCGCAAACGAATGAAAAGAGACCCAACTGGAGTGAGCTAACTCCGGCTGATAGTTTCACAAGGCAGGGAAAAGGAGTGAGACAAAATAAGAGCTAATAAAAACTTTACCCACTGCTGCGTCCTTTCAAAGATCTCTGCCTATTTTTAAAAAATGAACGAAACTACGAGGTTTTTCGAGAGAGTCTGCTATGTGCAATTCATCATCATCATCAACGCCGTAACAACTCGTATCCGGTCTAGGCCTGCCTTAATAAGGAACTCCAAACATCCCTGTTTTGCGCCAAGGTCTAACAATTCGATTACCCTAAAAGCTGTCTAACATAATAAGCTACGCCATCCTTCCATCTCGGGCAAAGAGGATTTCAGTGCTTTGGAGAAATTATCTTATGAATGTCAAGGAGTGGTGACTAGAAATGACATTACATCATATCACAAGCAGAAGTGAAACCCTTCTTTCCATTGATATATCACATCATAAATGCCACGACTGACGAAGCGTTCTTAAACCAAAGAACCCTATGTACTGTATATTCAAGAGGCGATAGATTAAGGGGTTACTTGCTTAGGATTTGGTCTTAAACCTCATACTGTAGCCTATTGCCTTGCTGAATGTCCTAGTCCTAGCTTTATAGATTCAAGCTGGATGAGGATTTGTTAGTGGTTCAGAACCCCGTTCACGTCTGTAAAGGACGTCGATTTCTTTCAAAAAGGAGTAGATTATCAATTCATTATGGAGGGATTTTCAGAGAAATAGGTTTTAGGAGAAACAATAGAGAATATGATGGGTAGCTATTAGTGGCATAAAGATTCCAATGATGGAAGGACGGACGGCTGTAGCCTTGTCGACCTTTAACTGGTTCGCAATAACCTATTTGCGTTATACATTATGCAACCTAAAGTTCAGACTCCAGCTGATATGAATCTGAAGCTAGTTAACTATACTGTAATGATGCCATATCACGTTCCGAAACAGTACGCTATTTTTTCAACTTAATTGTGTACTTATTCATGGATAAACTCAATAATCCTCTACCTCCAGACATCTCCGTCTTTATTTTTAAGAATATCTCTTAGCTTCCTTAGTATTTTATCCCCATTTAAGAAAGCTATTTTGTTTAGATTAAGGAAATCCTCCCTCTTCAAGCGTCAATTATCGTTTTTAATAAAGTAATGTTTAATCAACACACGAAATTCATTGAAAAGCAACTTTGCCTCCAATTACTCTAATCTCGCCAGCTGTGAGAACAATAACTCGACAATAAATGGACGATCTGTCATCGTCATTTTGACATTTGTCGCATTACAGCTGGGAATGATTGTGATAGCCGCGCCACCTCCATGTCAGCAAAAAGTAAAATATCATATTTAACCCTCATGTAAAACTATTCTTCCGCTATATACATAAATAATTAAACATAAAAATGATAATATGCAAATTATAATTCCAGGGCAATTGTATATGGATGTCACCAAGTGGAAAACGTGTCGTACTATCTGATGGTCGTTTACGTGATTTATCAGAAATAGAACGAAAAATTTTACATCGTGTAGCCATTGAAAAGATTAATCAACTTAATATTGGAGTAAACGTTACAGTACCTGGAGGTAAAATTAAAATTGTTTTTTATCTCATAAATCTTAATTATTATTTTTTTTTAGATATCTCAAGTTCCACATCGTCTAAATCACAGAAACGCCGACCATTATTAATTAAACGAAAAGCATTAACAACTAGCATTTTTGATACCGGAAAAAAAGACGAAAATAAAGGTAGGTTCCAGATATTTTGTTGAATTTAATATGTGAAGATTTGTAAAAGGAGTTGTACTGTCCCTGTTACTTTAAAGAATAATAGAATGAGTACATCTCTCTGAAACTCTCTCTTTCTGAGATTAGTCAAATTTTTCCGGAGGGCCGTGGGGAAAAAGTCTGGGCTCAGGGTCGAAAATTATTCAGGATCCTCTATTATCCATTTAGCACTAGCTGCTTCTTTATGTGTCTCTACTCCAGGTTCAAGGGTCATCACCTTCTTTCCTCCTCCTTTTCTCAGGCCTGGAAAATCTACTTGCAAGTATACTGCGGTTCGCCTTCGTTCGATATTAATCATCACCATCAGTGACGCACCAACCGGTATCCAGTCTAGACCTGCCTAAGTAAGACACACCAATTCGATATCCCTAAAATCTGGTGTCAGACCTACACCATCGCTCGATCTGAGGCAGGGTCTGCCAAGTCTTTTTTTTTGCCATAGATATTGCCCTTATAGACTTTCCGGGCTCGGTCATCTTCACCCATACTGATTAGGTGACCCGCCCACCGCAACCTGTTATCGACAACCAGACCGTCGTGGCATCATCGTTATAAACTATACGGAATCGTCCATCTCCGAGGAATATATAATATAAGGACTGGCAAGATCATTGTCTTTTATAGTAAAAGGTTTGACCCTATGGTGGGACCTTTCGAGCGAAACAGCATTTGTAAGCTGAAAAGGCTCTTTTAGCTGCTAACAATGGTGCGCGCATTTCATCGACATAGCTGTTATCGGTTTTGATTCTCGACCCTGGACAGGAGAACCTCTCTGTATTGTCCAACAAACCTAAGTTTTAAAATCTCTCCTCCGGACTTTTGAGAAATCTCCAGGCCTCCGGAGAAATAACACTTCCCCCCCCCATCTCGGCCATTGGGAGAAGTAAAAATGACCGCTTCATACCAAGATGATATCAACTGACCATGGCGATATGAACTCTTGGGGCGAGGCGTACAGGGTTGTAATGAAAAGACAGCGGTGATCACCCCAGGTGACCTGTCCGTGCCTTCTGAAACAGGTTGTCACTTTAGAGGTGTGCTTGAGAGAAGCGAATGTTGGTGCGGCTTTCCAAACTTAACAAGCCACCTGGAGACCCAGCATCAAATCGACGGAAAAAGACGTACTGATTTCTGGCCGCCCCCTGTGCTGTGTTAGCGCTGGATGACAAAAACGCATTCTATTCGGCCAACTGGAACAGGATTAAAGGGGTGTTGGCTGACATGGGTGCCTCCGGGTATTTTACTTAAATTGCTTCTAGCCGGGATGGTGCAATCCATCCTGCTTTACTTGTCACCCACGGCAAAGGCGTTTGCAAACTCTCAGAGATAGAAGTAAGTGAACTGGGTTTACCCACTGATGGCTTTGATGGTTTGCAGTGCATTTAGAACCACATAAGATGAGGCAGTATTGGTGGTGGCGAATATGATCCCTGTCGACATTCTGCACCATGCGAGATGCATGAAGGGGCACACAGAACGTTGAAATGCGACAAGACCAGAGTCGCATTATCTCCGGCAACGCTTTGGATTGGATGATTCTTCGAATTTTCGTAGATGTGGTGACATACCGGAGGAAACACATCATCTGATATTTCATTTCCCCGGGTTCTTCATTGAATGGAGGAACCTAAACCAAGCGTTGGCAGGAGCGTGAGTCCGAAGAACCTTGTTACGGAGATGCTGAGGCCCAAAGAGAACTGGCCTACGGTTTCCACTGCAATCATGAAAATACACAAGGAGTGGCGGAAGGAGGAAAGAAGGAGAAAAATCGAAAAGAGGAAGTAATACCTAAATTATGGTCTCACTGGGCTGGGGCTAGAAAGATCGGGGGTGGTTTTTAGTGGGTGCGAACCCAACACGCGCCTGCTATAGCTCCAGGGATAATGTGGCGAGGCTGGAGCGGACGTGTCTCTCTAAGATTTGCCGTGTACGATCAAAAATACCTTCCCAACTTTTGGAGGTAGCTATGGGACGCTGTAACTCTGCTGCAGGATTGACCATGGGAACTAATAGGGGATATTAATTTAAATTCTATTAATGGGATCTCAGGGACAAGAAGACAATACCCAACACAGTTGAGAGGGTGGTTCTTCGCCCTTGGAAATTTGGCGACCATGCTGTCAACCACCAGGGGCGGAAGACCTAGTCGTCGTATGGTATGGACGAACCAACTGAACCAGTTTTTCCTCCGCGCCTATTACCGTACCTCGGATTAGGAACGGAATCCATCAGCATACAGCCATCGATTCAATGACGCGTTCATAATCTGTTTTCCGGAACTAAATCATGTTCTGGAACAGAATATCGCCAACCAGTACCAGGTGATAGTGAATAACAATTGAGTTGCTCTACCAAGTAGTTAATAAATCTACCAATGTGTTTCGCTTGAGGTCGGTGTGGAGTCATTTATTTACCGGGCAAGGCAAAGGAGCAACTAACGTACTCCAGCTGTAAGGCATTTCATGAACCCATTAGTCAGGAGAAACTTAGTAACTGACGGTGTCGACCCGATTTACAATGAGGCATTCCAGATCGAATTCATAGAATATGATCAGATTCTGCCAGACCCTAGGATAAAGATCCCAAAACTAAAGTGTACTTCGGCAACTATCAACATCATTGCTGCTGTTGAAAGAATTTTGGCTGATCGTTTGATTATCGATCACAGCCTGGTCTACATTGCAGCTGCCACAGTCATTCCTTACAATAATCAACATCTTGGAGCGAATAACAGAGGTATGTGCAGAAGGACTTTACCGTTCTGGGTGCTTCGACAACAAAAGAGTCGAAAAGTTGAGAAAGCAGATTGGTGGTGTCACGGAAGCACTTCTCGGAAATCCATCACCAAGAGTGCACAGATGCGTTGCAAACATCGCTGAAAGCTACCATCTGATCACGTTTTCAAATATGTCTTCTATGTGCAGGAAGGAGTTTACAGGAACCCTCCTTATCATCATCTTGTGAAATATATGGCACTTAGGATCTTAGGACTTAGGATCCCTCATCTCCCAAACAAAAATGTTTCCATTATTAATGAGCAATCTAGAAGTCTTGGCCGCGTTCGAGAGAAGAATTCTCCGAAGAATTTTTGGCCCCCTACATGAGGATGGACGATTCCGTAGCCTACATAACGACGAAATCTAAACCATGCCCGTCCGGTTGTGGTTAAAATCCGGCTCAATAGGTTACGGTGGGCTGGTCACTTAATCCGTATGGATGAGGATGACCCAACTCGGAAAGTCCTTAAGGGCAACATCTATGGTAGAAAAAGAAGACGAAGTAGATCCTATCTGAGATGGAGCGATGGCGTAGATCAGGATGCCACACAGCTTTTAGGGACATCGAATTGGTGGACCTCGGCACAAAACCGGGATGTCTGGAGTTCCTTATTAAGGCACGCCAAGACCGGTAGTACCGGTAGTTGCGCCATTGATGATGATGACTCTAGAACATTAAATAACAGATTGAATGAAACCAGAAAGTAGGACGGTTCCATTTTAGTGGCTGTGGTGTCCGGGTGCTGGGAAACCCTAACAGGCTATCTGTTATTGTGTTTTCAGATGTCCCCATTGTCAGTAGTTTTAGTATAGGGGTGGTGCCTCTGGTATACACTCCGTTGTAATTGGCGGCCACTGTGGTCCAATTGAGGGATGGTGCGCTTGACAACACTATCTCTTCCTCTAGTGCCATTCCTTTTAATGTGTATTTCATGCTTGGTCCCACGAGTTATCTAGGAAAAAATCCACTTTTATTAGCCTGAACACCAGGGCAAAAGTCTTAAGTAAAACGGAAGCCGCCTAAGGTATTTAAGGTCCGAATGCTTGAAACCCAGTTCTTCCTTAGCAGCGCAGTCCTTGGTCTGTGCTGTTCCTTCTTGCTTTGAGATCCCCCATTAGCAGCTTTACTCTGCATGGCAGATTATCCTTGTCCCTAAAACACGATTGGCGTCCTTGTCACTAAAACATGGTACAACTAGATTTTTGTCAATTAGGTAAATCTACCCGCAGCGCTGTCCAGGGTAGTTTTCACAGGCCAATGGATAATTTCCAATAGCCACTACGAGAATTTTCTGTGAGAGCTAGTCCGCCTCTGTAGCTTTTTGGGTGGCCGAGGGGGAGGTTTTCCATACGCGTATATTTTTAGCACCCCATCCAGAAATAATACAATTCAACAACCGATATAGATGTCGAACCCTTCATTCCAATTACTGACTTATGATAACAAACTGAATTTTTGACGACCGATCCCCATGTAACAGACACAATCACTGTCAGCGGCAGTGATCTGCCCAGAACTGAGCGATTTAAATACCTCGGATCAACGCTATAAGCCAATGGAGAACTGCGTTATGAAATTGCTTCACGCATTAACGCAACCTGGATGAAGTGCCGTTCCACAACTGGTGTCCTTTGTGATCGACGTATCAACGAACGTCTCAAATCTAAAATTTACCGCAATGTCGTCCGTCCAGTCGCTCTCTATGGTTCTGAGTGTTGGCCGACCATAAAAGACAATGAACGGCGTCTTGCGGTAATGGAGACGAAGATGCTACGTTGGACTAGTGGCGTGACACGTTTAGATCACATCCGAAATGAGGATATCCGCGATCGTTATGGGGTTGCACCGATAGTGGAAAAGTTGCGAGAGAGGCGTGCAAAGATTGGTCTGAACATCGAAGTCGATGGTAAACGACCAAAAGGCAGACCTAAGGAACGGTGGTTTGATACGCTGGATGGGGATTTGAAAGCCTCGCGATTGCACCCAGATCAGGCATTCGATAGAGCCAAATGGCGAAGCCGATCACGACGAGCCGACCCCGTTTGTGAACGGGACAAAGGCTGAAGAAAAAGAAGAATAGAACTGGTGGAGTTAGTCCTATGATGAAAAGAAAGCATATCCAAACTTTCACCCTATTTACAATCTATCCTCACAGGGTTGGCCTGGGTGTAATGTCACTACTAATTAAGATCTTTACTTTCAGTTAATGGTGGCGGCCTGGTTTTTGGCGTAAGCATAGAAAAATGCGTTGACAATGATCGTTTGCACAAAAACGGTGGTGTTAGTGGTGGAGGCGGAGGTGGATCAGATCGTGGATCACGGAATTCTATAATATCACTCTTGGGAGGCGGCAGTCACAACAAAGCAAGTGATCATGTAACTATCAACCAAGATAAGACCACAAGTCTAAACAATCTTTTTCACTCACTAATTTCAGGTAGGATCATGTGAAAGTTTACCTTCACGTTCTACCAACATCCTGGGGCAATATGATGATAGTGGCGGAGGTGGTGGGACTGGGGGTGGTGGCTGTCGTAATAGTTTTATAAATACTGCAACAATGAAAATGTCTCGAAGTCAAACGGACGTGAGACGAGGTAGTCAGGACGAGGACGATTTGTTGGGTCACGATGCACCAAATATGGCTGGTACAGAACCTAATTCCGGACAACAAGTACCTGCGTTAGTGTTGGAATGTATTAAACATATAGAAGAGCATGGTCTCCATACTGTAGGCATATTTCGTGTTAGTACGTCTAAGAAACGTGTTAGGCAGGTAAGTGACCATTTGGGATATCAAAAAAGTTTTTTTTTTTCACGCGTCTACGCGCTCTCTGTTTATCTACCCTTTTGAAGTTGAAAGAAGGGTTTGATCGGGGCGAAATAACATCAATCGACGCTGATATATGCCCGCATGATGTCGCCACCATTCTTAAGGAGTACCTCCGAGATCTGCCGGAGCCATTACTCTGTCGAAGCCTATACAAAGCCTTCGTGAAAACCCAAAGTAAGTAATCAGCTTCCTAACCCCACGTTCAAATGATTCCCTTCAATATTTCCTTAGAAATACGTAATCGACGGTTACAACTGGAGGCCCTCTCGCACCTTATTCAACTCCTTCCAGTAGCACATCGTGATACTCTCTACGTATTACTGCGATTTCTAGCGAAAATTGTTAGGTCATCAGATGATGTAACGTCAAATGATACAGTAATCACGGGCAATAAAATGGATAGTAACAATTTGGCAACGGTTATAGCCCCAAATATCCTAAGGTCTACAGAGCCTGGGCGCAGTAATACCACGGAACAAGAAATCGATGAACAAATTGATGTGATTAATGTGATAAGGTAAGATATCCTAGCTGGGATAGCTTTCGAGTGTCCTATGTTACAGTTGATTGGTCCTTGTAGAACAATGATTGATCATTACGAAGAGCTATTTCGTATACCAGCCGAACTGATGGATGAGATCTATACAAATATGATGGATACATATCCGGAACAATTAGACTACCTTTGTGAAAGGAGAGACATTGCGGAGCGATATGAGTACGTATAAAAAAGACGCGTGTATAAGGCGGTCTTATCCGGGAACTTCTGGGCCCTGGAATTCAAAATAAACTCTTGTTTGCACTTTCAATTTTATAGTGATGATATGGACAGCGCCAGTTCCAGCACACCTTTGAGTTCACCGCCTCCTGTTCCAATACTGAAACACACCTCATTTCCTCAACATTCTGTGGCGTTTGAAGAAAGTGGTCCAGGTGCTCCAAATGATAAAAATATAACAAACCGACCGATATATTCACGAGACGATTTCCTTCATGAAAACACTATTAAAGGCGGTGATCCCAATGGGAATGCCGCAACACAAAGGTATGTATTTCTTTAATAATCGTTTGTCCTTGATTATATTGTTGGTACCCGGCTGCAGGCGGGAGCGAACATCGAGAATGAAATATATCGAAAGCGAGCACGAACTCACTCGACGACGGCGACGTGAACGAAATCTTAGTGAATCCGGAACGGGGGCAGGAACTCCTTCACCAACAAAAACAACATTCAATAGCAGTAGCACTAATTGGATACCATTTAGCGTCGAGTCGCGAAACTCTACCGGTGACTCTGGAATTCAACAATATCAGCAACAACAAACTGTTAATCAAACCCAGCAGGGGCAGTTTCAACAGCAACAATCAGCTCAATCACGGAGATTATTCCCGCCATATGGTGATCAGGATGGTGCAGGGGTTGTGACAGCTAGCCTAAAAATTCCTGTACAGATGCAACAATCGCAGCAGCAGCAGAACCCGAGGAATCAAGCAAACATGTGTGATACAACTAATAGTGGACATATAGATCTATCGGATATTCCGTATATTGAGGATAATGGCTGTGGACAGGATATTTTAACAGGTATGTACCGTGGCTCAGTAGGTGGTGTCCGAGCATTGGAAAAACTAAAAGACCTAATTTCGGCAGGATCGTTACATTTCGGGCGAGGTTCAGGCGCGGTGACCACTGGTACAACAACCTATCAAATTCCCATCACTATCGAAGGACGCACAACCTCCTCGTCATCTACGATGTCTGACCAGTCGCGATCGTCAACGATGCACCAATATAACACAGATGAAACATCATCAGCGGCGAGCAGTAGACGATCTTCAGATAATACCAGCATCATTTTACAGAAATACCCTTCAGCCCTGGCATCCCAACAGCAAGGTACACAACCGAAACGTCCTGATAGCTTAAAACGGTCATCAGGACGAAAGCAATCCAACAACATCCCAACGAGTGGTAGTGGGACAACTGGCGAAAATAGTCCTAGTGGTGTACCAGTCCTATCACCAACAACCCTTATCGGACAGTTTGGTAGCCTCCAGGCAGCCCACCATCACCATCCCAACGCTGAACCTAAACTAACTCCAAGCATTTCAAGTATTGGTGGGGCCGTGTTACGCTCAAAAACTGCTGATTTTGAAAGAATCCTGAAGCAAAATAAAAAGTCTAAAAGTGGTGATACTACCTCAACAGCGGTAGAGGAATTCATAACGGGTTCTACCTCAGTGTCTAGTAGTTCTGCGGGCACAATAGCTACTTCAACAGGTAGTGGAACTGCTGAAGATTCATCAAGACCTGAAAAAACCGCACGAAGTCGACAACAACAGACTGTCAGTCCTGCCGGGCCAATTTACAAGCGCCAGGAACTAATATCAAGTGCACAAAGGACTTCGAAATAGCATTAAATCGTGGAATACGGGGGAGTGTTATAAGCAATAGTGCTGAAACTCTACCGGAAATTTCGTTATTTATGTTGATTAGTATTTTTTTTTTTAATTCAGAATATTAATGTATAAAATCAATTTAAAAGGATCACCTGGAAATATACGCCACGTGCTCTTACTCATTCTACTCGTCAAGGTGAATTATTAAAAAAAAAAACTTATTATTTGATATTTTGATTAGAAAGTTAACTTTTAATATAAATTAATGATAATAAATTGAAATCAAGTGTTCTAGTCGAAAGAAAAAAACACGGCAATACCAAGTTGGTTGTTTACAATTTATAATTTTGATATTTAATAATAAAATAATATTATAAAAGTAAGAAAGAGAGAAAGGTGGATAAAATGTGAATATATACCAAAGAAAACCACATTAATTTTCATTCATTACAAGAAAATAATTAAGAAAATTAAACTATATATGTTTCTCCCCCTTGAGAAATTAGAATGATTCATATTATATTGTTTTTATTTCCATTGTTTTTAATATTATATTGAACTTGTTTTAGTTTGAACCACGCCATCTTTATTGTTAATTTATCTTTGTTCATTTTATATTTTTTATTCGTTGAACGTCACATGGAAAATTGTGAAATTAAGATACATGTTCAGACTGTTACGATGCCGTTGTTTTATTTTCTACTATTATTGAAAATCATTAAACCTAAAAAAAAAAAAAACAAACCAAAAAAAATAAGTAAAACGTACACCATTTTGTTACACCATTTTTGTTATTAGAACATTTTTATTGTAGTTATCGCAATGTTATAATTTATTTGCTGGAAAAAGTTTTTTGTCTACCGTATTTGTATTCATGGAAATATAATTGTTCGAATTTGCTACCTAAAATTGATGCATTTCATGCACACCTCACATGCAGACACACAAATCTTGATAAATCAAAGAACGTGTAAAATCAGTGGCACAAAATGTGAAAATACACAAACATATATACATAATAATTGTCAGTTTAGTATTGATTTCCGAACTTTACATCTGCGATCTCAGCATATCTAGGGCATCCACCTCTGTCGACCCAGCAGGACGAGCCCCGATCCTGTCGACAAATGGGCAAAGGTTCTTGACGCATGGACGACGTTAGGACGTAAGGAAGTTAGTCCGAGCAAAACAAATACATGTGTGCACGCTAAATATTGGCATCCTGACTGAAAAAAAAAAAAAACTGACGAAATCGCAAGAGCCCTACGGAAAAGGTGCATTGACATCTGCACTCTGCAAGAAACCCGACGGTCTGCTGTCAAAGGCTACGATATGAACGCCAACCTCAACAGGGTGTTGGCATTGCCATCTCAAAGGATTTCCGTGAGTGCACCATTATATCAACTGATCGCACTGTTCACTTCTTCACAGAGTATGCACCAGATTTCAGATTTATTTATTGAGCAAAGAAAAGAAATGCATGTGCGGTACAAAAGGAATAATAACTTAAAAGCTCAACCGTGACTAATTAAGTATGTGACGCTAATCTACGGAGATATCCGGCCTAGCCGGTTACATGTTATAAAGTGAAAAGGTGGTGCATGTCAGTGCTCATTTGACATAACATGTGCTTAAACCTAAACAAACTAAACAAACATAACACAAAATAGTACTCCGTACTGGGAAACGGGGAAAAGGGAGTTTTTAGGCACCGGTGGACAGGATTGATTAAAAGAATTGGAGTAAAGCGCAGTCCTTTCTCAATGGTGTTAGCATTCTGAGAAAGGGCTCCCTTTTACTCGATTTGGGCCTGTGCGAGGACAGTGACCCAAGGGGGGAGGGATGAAAACGACTGTGGGATTGCGGGGCATGTATTGTGGGGCTTAATTGGTGGAAGGGAGGACCTTAATTTAGGGAAGAAAGTAATGCTTGTACAGGCTAATTAGTGTCTATTCTCTTAATCTGGACTAAGTAAAGAAAAAATAATAGAAGGTGATCTACACCTGCGCGGGGGATTGACTGCCAGAACATTGGACTTACGCGGTTAGCCTCTGTGAAAATCCGGGGAGGAGTTTTGATAAAAGGAGGGGATGAAGGAGGGAGGGGAGACGTGATGGTTGAGAGGAGAGTTACTGTCCGAGAGGAGAGTCAGCCCTGACACGTAGTACCTCTGCTTGCGTAATAGTGCATTGCGTTTAGCGAGATTTTTTATCAGCGGGTTAGGGTGGGACAGCCACTTTTTCAGTCTGACGCGCGACAACTTGATCATGTGAGTTTTGGTGAAATTTTAGGTTTGGCCTTCTGTATTTGGCCGTGCATTTCCTGAGTATCGTCCTTTCAAAGCGTTGGAGGGCTTCTGCTACGTTCGGTGACATGGTAGCCCATGCTGGGAAACCATAGGTCAGGAGTGGACGAATGAGAGTCTTGTATAAAGGGGTTTTGGTGGCAGGGTACAGGGCCCGGGATGAGAGGAGGTTTTTTAAGGCAGCTGAGGCCTTAGACGCCTTGGCGATAGCAGATCTGACGTGAGGGTTGGATTTGAGTTTGTTGTTGAGGGAGATTCCCAGGCATTTAATATTTGATTTCGGCTTGAGTGTGTTGTTAGCAATGCGTAAATGCAGGTTTTTGCTTTCTGGTACTGTGCGCCAGTGGCACTTCCCACTGGGGTTTCTGAAGCAAATAACCTCAGACTTAAGGGAATTAACGGTAAGGGCCCACCGGTTGAAATAAGCGATGACCCTATTGGTTAGGATATTGAGAGAGAGGGAGGCTATTGAGGGCCTGAGACCACTCGCAAAAAGGATGGTGTCATCGGCGAAGAGGATCCCTCCTGACGCGGGAGGACCATTGTCGTTGAGGGAAGAGAGCGCGAGAAGGGCTGCCTGAGTTGCCGTTGTCTTGGAGGATAAGTTTATGGGAGGAAGGGGAATATCGTGGGGGAAGATGTTAAAAACTTTAGGGCCTAGAATAGATCCCTGAGGGACTCCTGAGTTTACCGGGAAGTTGCAGGAGCGTAGTCCATCGAAACACACGGGGCAAGTTCTGTTGGAGATGAAATCTGCAAGGATTCTGAATAAGGGGAGGGGGCAATTGGAATGGATTAGTTTGCAGAGCAATCCCTCTTTCCAAAGAGAATCAAACGCCTTTTCGAGGCCTAAGACGCAGGCTACGGTGCAATGCCTGTTTTCCAGTTGATTGAGGAGGAGGAGGTTTTCGAAGCCGAATTGGTTAAGTGGAATGATGGCGGAGTAGTGTCTATTGAGGTGCCTTAGTAGGATACGTTCGAAGATTTTTCCAATATTGGAAAGAAAAGAGATGGGCCTCATATCTTTGAGATCGCCCGAGCACCCCTTTTTGGGGATAGGTATGAGAAGGGCGGATTTCCAAGATACCGTTGGCCGTTGTTCAGGCAGTTGTTGAAGAGGATGGCGAGCCGTTCACTGATGGTAGGCGCACACTTCCGCAGAACAAAGTTTGAGATGCCATCGGGGCCCGAAGATTTTTTATTGTTGCACCGGGAGATTGCAAGTTCGACTTCTTCTAGAGAGGTAAAGAAGGGGGCGAACGGGCCTGTTCTGACTGCATCAGCCGGGCATCTGGGAGAAAAGAGGCAAAGGTAAGACCCTTCCAAGCTCAACCTTTTATCGCTGACAGCATTGGAGACCACCGAGTTCCAGATGGGGTCCGCTGTCGGTTTTGCTCTGAATAAGTGGCGGAAATAGTCTACGCAGGCGGATATTTTTTCCTCGGGGGAATGACACTGGAGGTTACATATTTTTATCGGAGTTTGATGGAAATTAGTATATTTTTTCTTTCTTCCGGTCAATCGATTAATTACTGAGAAAACTTGTGGGCCGGGTTTGAGGGATTTGAGGAGTTTCTTGTAAGATGCATTCAGTTCGGACCGAATAGCTCCATTGATTTTGTTGGACAGGTCTTTGATGAGAGGTATGAGAGGATGAGAGGAGACGGTAGTCGGCGTTGCATATGTTCCGTTACCGGTGAAATAAACGTTTCCTGCGCTGCAGTAGTCTGTTTCTATCGCGGACTAAGAGGAGGGTTGAGGGGAAAAGGCACCCGTATTTGTAGTAACCAGGTTCTTTGACTGGGACGTGTTTGTCGATTGTAGTTTCGAAGGCAGAGTTCACTTTCCGGATGTATGCATCCCACTCAACATTAGAGTGGATGCGCGATTTGTCCAGGGGAGGGCCCAGCACGCTGTCTAAGTCGCGTTGGAAATCGTCCCAGTTTGTCAGATTGAAAGATCTGCATTTGTGCGGAAGGTGGAGTGAAGGGAGAATTTGCTGTAGATGTAGAGAGAGGCTGAGGGCATGACGGTCCGAGTGGGCTGCTAGAGAGGAGCAGCTAGTGACACATGCTGAGAGATTGGACGAGATTATAAAGCCGTCTAGGAAAGAGGATCCACGAGGAAAGGATGGCACTCCCGCGTTAATGATGTCCGCGCTAAGGAATGGACCTGACTGGAACCAATCGAAGAGCACTTTGCCGTTTTCGTTGTTGACTGAGTCGGCCCAAGATACGTGCCTCGCGTTGATGTCGCCGCCGAGGATGAAGGCGTCGAAACTGCTCGCGATTTCCCAGAGTTCGTCCAGAATGGGAGTGAGATGACGACCTGTGCCACCCGGGAAGTAGAGAGAGCTGATTAGGACTCGGAGGGCGCCACCACCCCTGACAGGAAGTCTGACTACTGCTAACAGGCAGTTTGACACCAGTGCAGCCGATGGGATACTATTTGCCCTTAGTCCCGCTTTAACTAGTATAGCTGTGCCTCTGCCCGCGTCGTTGCGGAAAGTACTGTAACCGGGAGCATGTAATTTTACGTTGGGGGCTTCCCCCAGTCTGGTTTCGTTTAGGAGAGCGAGATTAGGATTGGAATCCTCTAAGAGCTTGTGGAGAGCGACACGTTTGTCGTTAGAAATGAGCGAATTAGTGTTGAGTGTGAGCACCTTCATTTTGGTTGTCTAGCAATTTGAGGAGGAATTGTAGGTACGCTTCGGGTTTGTCTTCAGGGGGGAGACGGAGATAGTTGTGATGGAAGTCGGAAATTGCGCTCGACAGCGAGGAGAAAGACATATTGAATAGAGACCTCGCTTCCATGAAGAAGCCCCTTGGAATGGAAGAATGTGCAGGCGATAAAGGGCTAAGGGTTTCGGGTCTTGCTTGACCCCTAGTCACTGCGGCAAAAGACGAGGTCAGTGAGGGAGGAACGGTCCAGTTGGCATGAGGCAGAGTGTTAGGCAGCGAGACACGATCAGGCGAGGGTCTGTCTAGGTGGGGGAAGAACGAGGCAGATCGAAAGTGCGGGATGCTTTTTGCTCTTTCTTTGCGCTGGATAGATTCCAGTCTGCGGGGGCACTTAGAGAAGTTGGCCGGGTGACCCAGTTGGCCACAATGTGCACATTTTAGTGGTGCCGCCGACTCCTTTTCGGCGTTGTCTTCTACATTGGAACGGGGGCGTGTGGGCCCGCGCACTTCACGCATCTGGGGTCGTATCCGCAGTTTGCGGATACGTGGCAATTGAAACATTGGGTGACTCCCCCTTTTCGGGGCTTCTCCCAGCTAATCCGTTGATGCAGGAGGGTATTTTTTTTGTGACTATATTAGCCTCTGCGTCAGAGTTGAAAGTCACACGGAAGAGGCTCAGATTAGTGTTATTGGCTCGTGACCACGGGGTGGAAAGTCTAGTTACTCGGATAGGTGTGATCTGCGTTAGCTCCTTGATTTCCGAAGCCACGTCTTCGGGAGTGAACTCATGGGGGGAGATTCCTCTGAGGATGAGGGTTGGTTTCCTCTCCTCTTTCAGCGTGAAGGAATGTACTTCCAATTTGGCGATCTTAATTAAATGTATTAGTTTCCTATGGATATTGGGACAGGTGAGCCGGACTTTGAGCCTGTCGGCCGGTAGGTTGGTAATTTCAAATGTAGCATTTTTATCTATGTTTACAAGGCCCAGTGCCCTGGCAGTCAATCCGTATAAGAAAATCGGGGTGAGAAATCTAATTCTATTCTTCTATTCTATTCTTATCTTTCCGGGACGTATGTGCGTCGCTTCGGGGCGATGCTCGTTGTCGGAGAGGAGATAAAATCGGTTTTTGTTCGCTGGGGCCTCGTTGTCCGAGATGCCCGAGTCTGTTTGTTTTCGTTTGAAAACAGACTTACCTGAAGCAAGTTTGAATTCATCTTGGAATCCTTGGATGTAGTTAACGCAGTAGTCCAAGCATCGGGCTGGTTTCCAGGAGGGAAGCTCTGGTCGTCGTCAACAGTTATGTTTCTCGACGATAAAACGCTGGTCAATTAGTAAATTTATAAGAACGCCAGCCGGATGGCAAAAAGAGCGACAGATAGATGACGAGAATATTTCGAGCAGATTTCAACTGGAAAATTTGTTCATCTTCTATTTTCACAAGAATTCTATGTGCTCGAAATGACCTGAATTACGGTCTAGTTGTTTACGGCGCTGAAGTCGCAAACAAGGTTTTTTTCAAGGTTTTGTGTGAAACAAAACCTTATTAGAATCGAGTCGATGTTAGTCTGTCCACCTTTTTTTTTAAGGAGGTGGAAATCTTCAAAAGACTCTGTCCTGGGCACGCCAGAATGTGGGATTCTTACACACTAAAAGCACCCTCGACTCCGACCTCCCCCCCCCCCCCCCCCCCGCCCCCCGTGGAACCACCTTTAGCTATTACATCACGGGGCGGAGTTACCTTACTTTAGCTAGGTCTCCTTCCGTCTACCCGCGGGGTTCGCAACCGCCCCTTCCTCACTTCTACTGCTTTCCGCAGTTTATCCTGGATTACTGCGATCGTAGAATTGATCGTATCCCAGTTTTCCTGGCTACCATTCTCCGGACAAAATTTTCCGGTAATAGCACTTCACCTAAAGTTTCCTCTAGGTTCCTTCTTTCTTCCACGAACCTAGGACATACGAAAAATAGGTGCGCTGGGTCCTCTGAGACCCCGTCGCAGTTTGGACAATTAGGTGAGGTGTCCAATTTAAACCTGCACAGGTATTGACGGTATCCTCCATGGTCGGTGAGAAATTGGGTGAGATTATAATTAATCTCTCCATGCTTTCTCTCCAGCCACTCCCCGATGGAAGGGATCAACCTGTAAATCCAACGACCCTTTTCTGGCTGGTCCCATCGCGGTTGCCATCTGTTTATGGAACTCTCCCTTTCGATTTTCTTCACCTGCGGTAAGGGAGAGATGGACCTGATGTTATAAATGTTCATCATTTCGTTTGCCAAGATGTCAATCGGCATCATTGCCGAGATGACGAACGCTGCGTCGTCTGAGACGATGCTTAAGGCAGAACACACCCTTCTTCTGTAAACCGTACTCAGCTTATACGCATTGCCTAAAACCTGCTGCGCGTTTCTTCAAGCTGGGACTGCATACAGCACGATAGAACTCATCACCCGGGCTAGGAGCAGCCTGCAAGCATGCCGCGGTCCACCTTCGTTTGGCATGATCCTTGCCAGAGCCATACTAATTGTGGATGCTTTTTCGCAAGTATGCTCTATGGGCTGGTTAAAATTGAGTTTTCCGTCTATTATCACGCCAAGTATTTGATGGCCGGCTTGGAAGTGATGATACGATTCCCTATTCTAATGCAGGCGTAATATCTTTTACGGCGCTTAGGGTTGAGGATCGCGGAGACAACGTACTCCTTGGGTCCATCATCGGTATTACACCATGCAAGTAGCTATCGATAATAGCGACGAGGTAGGTGGGAACACCAATCGCTGCCAGAGACTTTCGTATAAGGTTTCAATTGGCCGAGTTGAATGCATTCTTCACATCCAGGGTCACCACCACACAATATTTGCTGGTACAACCCCTTCCGAGAATTGCATTTTCGGCCAAGCCAGTAACCATTTTGATGGCATCAATGGTTCGTCTGGCCTCTGACTCCGCTGGATGGCGAGCTTGAGGTTCTTGCGAGCTTGCCTAAAGGCATGCTCCTTTTGCCTTTGATCGATCCTACCTATTGCCCTCTGAGCCATTCGTCTGGCTTTGTGGCAAATCGATCGAAGGCTGGAAAGTTCAGTACTCCACCAATAATTGGGTCTTCTAGAGGGGAATGGGCACCTCCTTGGCATCGACGCGTCACATGCTTTAGAGATGCTTTGTGTAACATGGAGAGTTCCATCCGTGGAGGTGCCAAATTTGTTAGGCAGATCTAGCCACACTTCCATAAATGTTTGCTCATCCATCGCTTTTGCAGACCATCCCGGGGGTTCTTTTGGATTTCCTGCCTCTACAATTGAACCAGTTCCCCCTTTCCGATAAATGTTTACATCGCCTTTGTTGGTCAGAACTGCATCCAACTGGGCAAATGCTTCTAATAAGCACCGCCCCCTTACGTTGGTCTCTTTGCTGCCCTACTCGATAGCCCACGCATTAAAGTCACCGGCTATCACCTTTGCGCCTGGTCCCCTTGCGTCATGAACAAGATTAGCTAACAGGTCTTCAAACTCAGGCAGTGTGAGACACCACTGTCAAGATTTTTGTGGGGTTCACTAATGATAGCAATTTCCATTGCGGATTTGTTAGTGGTCTGCGCAAGTAAATCTTGTGCCACCCTGCAATGATTGAGGTTTATTTGTGTTAACCTCATTTTTTCACTGCAGTTGACGCCTTCCTAATTTCCGGGCATTTACCACTTCGCGTCCCTCCTTTCCTTCGGGGTCTCTTTTGCACATTCCAACTCTCCTGGCATGCAAGCATTTTTTCAATTATATTTTCCGGTGCTAGTGTTCCTCCTCTAGAATCTGCCTTTCCTCAGCGAATCTAGGACAATAGAGGAAAACATGCTCCGGGTCTTCTGGAATACCGTCGCAGCAGGGACAGTTGGGTGTGCTGTCCAGCTTAAACCTATAGAGGTATTAGCCGTAACCAACATGAGAAACTATGAGAGATCATAGTTTATCTCACCTTGCGTTCCCTGCGTCCACACCTTGACGCTGGGAATCAATATGTGGTTCCATCGACCCTTTGTTGCCTGTTCCCATCGTTGCTGCCACCTGCTTAACTATTCCTCCTTTTTGGCGCTTTCCATTTGCCGATCAGAGAAAGAATCGGGTTCGTCCGAGATGCTTCTATAACCGCAGCACACTCTTAGGGCGGTTTTTCTATACACCGCGCTCATCCTTTGAGCATTGCATGTGGTATGCAATGCAGTTGACCAAATTGGCGCTGCATAAAGCAGTACAGAACTTGCCAATCTAGCTATAAGCAGTCTACGAGTGCATCGCGGGCCTCCAACAGGATGATGCGAACTTTCGCAGTTAATTTTTTGTTGTTGTAATCTTTATCTCGAAATACAATTGTACTATCTCGTCATGACTCTTAAAGAAGTCTCTGTATGCCTGCAGGTGGAGCTGGATGAGGAGGTGGAGTCAAAACTGGCTGGAGCTGCATACAAAATTCCCATAGGGCAAATAACCGTTCGACATAAGATTAGAAAGGGAGCCTGAGTCGCATTTTCAGCGCCTCCAGATGATTTACCATCAAGCGCTGCCTTAAAAACGCCCCTCATCCCGTCTCAGCAAATAAATGCCGGACGTAACATACACACAGAACGGTCCTCTGCGCTCGTCCAGCAGTTTGAGCGGCTGCGGGAGGAGATCCGGGAACTTAGGTTCTCACCGGAGCACTGCATGTTTCGCTCTTCGGCGACGAAATTCTTCTACTCCTTGAAATGGAGCATCACATTTTCCTTCTGCGATTTCGGTTCGGAGATCAACTACCGACCTGAACAGATTCTCCAGAGGAGGCAATTCCCCGGAAGCTTAGGACAACGTCTTAGCACCGCAGTACAGCTTCGTCAGGCAGCTGGAGAAGTGAAGTTCTTGGCTAAGGAGTAGCGATCCCATCGCTACTCTAACTACTACTAAGGTTTGGAACTTCTCGGAGGTCAAATCCTTTACTCCATCCTTCCTCTCGTCCAACTTTCAAACCTATCATGTAATGATTCCGGGGTTGCATTTAACGTCTGTAGTTCGTCTAAATCTGGCAAATCCTCAGTGTCTTCTAACGATAACTTTATAAAAGTAACCGCAACACCCAACTTGGATTCGTCGACAAGTATTGCAGCCAATACCGGGAATTAGAGTAAACTGTTAATTGATCCTACTACGGCCGTTAAAACATCGACACCTTTGCCAGATTTGTTTCGGGGGGAGGAGACGTATGAATACGTACCTAGACACAGCTCCCGTATCATGTTCGCTGCGGAGGTATCAGGAAGCGAGAGCGGATCATGGGCATCTCTGAGTTGCATGACACCTACCCGCTCAAGCTTTCTAATCTCCGCGTCCATTCCCACTGGGCTACAGGAAAGAGGACACAAGAATTCCTTTCGTCGGTAGTATTAGCGTATGAACCGAAGGTGGACTTAGGATAATATGAGAACATCACCCTTTGGGGCATGTAGGACTGTAGCTAAGTCTGCATGTTAAAATGCCGTTGACTTTTTTTCGATAAAATGATCGCAGCGCCCTTTAGCGTGGCAGCAGAAAAACACCTTTTTTTGGAGATGGGTGTATAAATTGCGCTGTATTTCAATAACGAGCTAAGCGATCGGGCTGGAAAAATTACTGCGCATGCTCAAGCGAATATGCTGTGAAAAAATTCATGTTTGTATCTTTATCCAGTTCTTCACAAAAAAATTCTAAAGAAAGCGGAAAAAACGACCTTCGCACGGGATGACCCCTCAAGTAACCACGCACTTATGATAGACTGCACCAGTTGGGGGGTAGCTTTCTCACATAGTTTAGTGCGTAATCCCCACTTGTTTGTGGGCGCTGAAAATCCCAATTATGGCCTCGTCTATCTGTAACCGTTTTTGATCCCGTCGTATCTAGGACAAGGCTGATGTAGAATCAGAAGTCAAAGGTGCATTCACGTGGTGAAAACTATCCAGTTCTCCTTTAGCTTCCGCTTTGCGCCATTTGCACCAACTTCCCTCGCCTGCTGGACAATTTTGATGCTGAGGATTTTCGTCTGTAGAACATTTATGGAAGAAAGTTTCCCAAATTTCTTGCTTTATTCCTTCTATCGAATTTGTGTGTCGACGAATAGCTAGCCGAAAATGTAGTGAGGTCGTTAATAATCTTATCAGTAAGTTTTCCAGCCCCTTTTCCACCAATGCCTTGGTGATTCTTCTTTGTATTTCTAAGCTGCGTTCCCATTCTTTTCTCGACATGTCCTTCGTATTCCTTTTTTACTACTACGTGTACAGAAATTTGCAGAAATACCGGAGAAAACTCCAGCAAAATCCAATATACAATATACAAAACTTGTCGCAATTGGAACATCCATGTTTATGCTTGCTAAAAGTTTCTTTGCTGATGTCGATGCGAAGTCCTTTTTCTTGCCTGATAAGTATCGATTCCCATGAAATACTCGTTTTTTAGTGCGAGCATGACGTTGAACGTTAAAGCCATCGTCCTTCGTACGATCCATTTAAAAAAATCACAAGCAGCACAATACTTACAACAAAATATAACAGTTAGATGGAAACGACTAACGGAATACTTCACGAGCTTCGGGAGTACCGAACGTGACGCAGTTAGTATTTGGTATCAGTGAAGTTGGACACATTTCCAGAGTCTTTGCTAAGCTTTTGTAAATGCTGAAAAGCTCCATATTTTCGTGGTTTATATCTTTGAAGGTGAAGCTTCCAGCTTTCAACTTTTCGACCCACTAAACTTGAAAAGTCTAGAATTAGAGTCAGATACAAGATAAACTAACACACTGAAAAACTAGCAAAAGCTCAGCAAGGCACTGGCATCAGTGTTGTCGAAAGCGGAAAAATTATGGTCTCGGAAAATGTGGCCATATGAGTGTACTTATGTAGGTTCAAGTAAATGGAAAAGATTTTCACCATCCATTTATGTCAGATCAGGAAAGAAATAAATAAAGTCTAGTTGAAGTTATTCTATTAGGCTGAATCCAACTTGGTCTCCCTTGCTGACAGATCTCGCGATAGGCTGACCAAGAAAATGCATCGAATGTCGTTAAAAACAAAATTATCGTATTGAGTCATACGCCGTGGTGGCCGCCTTCGGACGGGCCAAGAGTGTGTAGGGCCGGGGTGGGAGTAGGCTCATCTAACTGACGAGGGTCTGTTTTTCTGCTGATCATGAGTTAGGGGCAAGTGGATCTAGAGGGGGGATGAGCAGAAGCAACAGTCAGGTGATCGTCCTCCCTGCACTAGAGGAGGTACTAATAAGACCCCAAACCAAGGTAGAATAACATGTACCGAAGGCTGCGTGGTCAATGGGGAGCTCGGGTTTTTGTATGCGAACTCCATATTATTTGGGCACCATCAGCATCAAATAAGACTCTTACCTTGGTGGCCGGGCTAGCCAGTTTGCACATTCTTCCCGGACTATTAAATTAGTAAAACTAAAACTAAAAAAACAGACGAGAGAAGATGAGGCGGTGATACTGGGAGCATCATCGGAGGATAAGCTGCCGGCATCCAGCCAGGAGACAGTGGCCGGCGAGAACGGTACAATCGGTGCCACCCGTAGCACCGTTGTTTTGAAACCAACCGTAGGCACCTCTCATAAGCGGCAGACGGGCTAATGGTTTCCAGCTTTGAATCCTTTGTCGTCAAGTTGGGTGTAGCCAGGACCAGACATAATACTCCTAACCCGAAACCGTCGACGTCCGCGACCGCTGAAAAGTAAAAACCGACAAGATTGTTGGTCACCGAAAACCAGCTAAGAAGAGAAGGTTCACTTGAGTCCTGTTCAAAAGCCAGCACCAGAAGGCTGTGCATATACTCAGCAAGATTGCTAAAAATAAGGAAGCCGGTATTGTCGACGAGCGGGATGAAATCGACTTGGCTAAATAGCAGACGATTGTTGAAGAATATAATAGCAAACGCCTGACAGACGCAATAGACTTCAAGGCTAGGTTGAACAAAAACAAAAGCCGAGCAGAATGGGCAAGAGCTCTAACGCTAAGCAACATCTGGAGAAAGGTAAACAGCAATAGCCGGCCGACGAACGGCGAATTGCAAAACCCTTCACCGACGTGGCCAGACAAGACTGTCGCAGATGGTCATTGAGCAACTCCTGGACACCAAAGGCGGACGCACGGGATCATTTCCCTGCTTTGGTTTCATTCAGGTTGTCCATGGGTTCAACTTTACGGCTTGCGAGGACCAATTCTCCAGGGATTTTCTCGGTTCATGCATTGGTAATATCAGTGACGCCTGGAGGGGCTTGAAGCTTAAAGTTATTCCTCACGAAGAGATTCTCAGGGGATCGGTCGCTCGCATCAGGTTGCCCAAGATACGCATAGATAAAAACAAGCTCGCCCAATCTCTGCGCCTTCAAAACGTTAGGATTCCTATTGGCGACTGGGTAGTCTGAGAGTACAAGGAAGGACAACCTGTTGATAGGCCAATGTAAGATATACGTTTTGAGGCAGCTTGGAAATCAAGGAAAGAGGCGAATCATTCTTTGATTTTATTATTAATACAAATCTATTGGTGTATGACAGCGGCAGTATACCGCAGAAATCTCCAAACCTTTCAGAAACCCCAGGAGGATCGCCTGGAGGAAGGTTGATCAAATTATTGGGGGAAACTCTCTGGTCCGAAAATTGCAAGATTGGCACGACGGGCGAATTGGAGTCAAATGTCGGGGTACTAGAAAAGGCATTCGAAACTGTCTTTAAAGTAACGTGCCCTGCTAAATACAACAAGACAGGCTGGTGACAGGTTGTGGAATGTAGATCTGTTCAGCCTAAGGAAGCTAACCAAGGAAATCTTCAACATTTGTTACAAATATTGGCAGCCATACAAGGACTGCCTGAAGAAGTACAAGTCGGCCATCAAGACCGGTTAGAGGCGGTATTTGTTGGACTATTGTCAGAACATTGGAAGCACCAAAGAAGACTCAGTAAAACCCTGTCCAAGGAACATAGGACCCCATCTTTTCTTAAAAAGTTGGAAGTCTCCTGGACGGAATCTTCTGGTGGAACTTTGGAATTGCTGGTTCAGACGAACTTTTTCGTCAGCGAGGAGGACTGCGAGTCAGAGCCTTGTTTGGAGGGTAATAAGCGACCGCTGGCGTGCGAAACTATCAGTTCGGTAATTAGTAAGGATAAGACCGGCTGGGCCATAAATGGCGGAGATCTATATGGGACGATCTCCTTGTCCAGATGCCATAATGTCAGTCATACTACAGAAGCAGCAGGCAAGGGTTGTGTGACTGAAGAAGCAGTGAAAATATTGGGAATCAAACGGGAAAATGCCAATGTCGCCATAAGTGGCATAGAGTCATCAACGAGGAAGTGTTATGGACAAATCTTATTGACAATACAGGAAAAATTTATGTCTCGAGATATAGAGATATATCAAACTATTAACTTCGGAAACAAAGGTGACATCCCTGGTATCATCTGGAATCATATTCCCCCCTCTGGGAAGCAGGTATAAAATCGATTGAACGATACTTGATGAAAACATTCAGCGAAGCGCATCTCAACGTGGAAGAAATGTATACCGTCTTAGCACAAATAGAGGCTTGCCTCAATAGCCGTTCTTTAGCACTTCTGAGAGCGGATATAAACGATAACGAAGGTTTATGGTCAGGTCACTTTCTCACGGGTAACTCCGTGTTCTCGATTCCGGAATCTGTTCCTTATAACTTTTCATCCTTCAAGCGATGGCAGCTTACACAGAAATTATCGCTTGAGTTTTGGGATCGATGACACACGGAGTACCTCGCTAGGTTACAAGAGAGACCTAAATAGCTGAAACCCTAGATTACGGTCAACCATGCGATAAGCAACAAGTGAGCATCTCAGAAAGTGGCAAAGAAGGGACTGTCACGAGAAAAAAACAGGCAACCAGTACCAAAAATCTTGACGGATGGTTTTGTGTAGGGCAGAGGAAACTCATCAGACCCTGCCTCACCTCTGCCCTGGGAGCAGTGTGACCTAAAGTAGTGACAGGTGGTAATCGCTCCATTTATATATAATCACAAACACGACTTATATTGAAGTGAAATTCGTCATAAGTTTAAACCAAGACCAGGCCGAAGTGAATTTTTTTGTTGAGGATGTTGTGAGTCCTAAGTCCACATCTACTTGATGACGATCCGTCATCAGCGTACCAGTACCAGTACCCATTTGGGGATTACTTCAAGGCCAGCTCCGATGTTAGTTCTATTGACAATCTGTATGGCCTCGTTGTCACCAACGTCTATCCTACAGCCAGGCTAACATACGCCGAGCCGTTGAGAACCAAGGAAAGTTGATGTTAAAAGCAACGAAAACCTTGGATACCACGAACTAATTAGATCGACTACTTCGGGATCAGCAGTAGATTTAAGAGTTGTCTTCTGAATGTGAGAAACAAGAGAGGCGTTGACATCGGCCTCGAAATGCTTCATCATCTGATCGTCCCTTTTGTTCGCTTGCGTCCGCCACTTGCAGGATTGAGGAGCTGTTACCCCTTAAGTTCAACATGGACTGCTTGAATGACCCAGCTGTCGTTCGACAATGGGAAAGCTATCTTGCTGATCGAGCTCCCTACTGATTAATTCGCCTGAGAATATCGATGAGCATTGCACTGCCATAAAAAATCCTCTTTTCTCGGGTGTTACACAGGACGTCGCCAACGACCCGAAGGGCATCATAAGGTGTGGCTGACTGCGGAGTGGTGGAAGCGGATCGATGAATGGGAATGGTCGACTTCTCATCCACGATGATGAACAATTGAAGAGGTGGAAAGAACATTTCACTATGGTTCTCAACCATATTATATCCGGTGAAGTTCCGCCTCTTTTGAATGAAATGGCTAGCTACCGTAACATGCGGGTACGGACTAATCGTTCCTGCCATCAATACACTCAAACGGAGTAAAGCCGCTGGACTTGACGGTCTCTCCGAAGAGTTATTTATCGATGCACCTACATTTCCTGCGGATCTGCTACTTCCACTCTTACGGAAATCTTGAGAATCCGAGAACTTTTTCAGATAGTGAAGAAGAGGATGATCGTTAAGAGGAGGGAGTTAGGAAGGGCACCCGTTTTGAGTGTGACAATTGGAGGGGTATATGCGTGCTTCCTGCCGTCGTAAAGATAATAGCTGAAATAATCCTAGAACGCATCAAAGAACATCTTAAAAGCTTGATCGACAGAGAGCAGGCTCGTGATCCTCCTGCATCGATCACATGGTGCTCAGAGGTGGCGGTGAGGAAGATGGGGCGGCAACCCTATCGGCCAAGCCAAAACCAAGTGGTCGAGGAGAACCTCCATAGTGATGGCACCGGGAGACGCTGTAATTACTTTGGTTTGCCGGCCGTGATTCAGTAGGCGAATGCTCCAAAGACCTAATTAGGGCGATCAAACCCGAGTCTGCACGGGGACTCATCTGAAGTGGCAAATTGGTCACGAAACCTTACCAGGGGTATACTGGTACCATGGGAACCGGGAAAGCCCCTGGACTCACATACTTCGGGTGAACTCCTGTTATATGTGAGGACAGCTCGGTAATTTGCGGTTGGCCCCCCTAGTGGGAGTTTCATGGTGGTTGTGGTTGTGCTCAAGCGAGAAGAGACCCTCGGGCCTCGACGTGGTGTTGCGTATCAACACGGGTGCCGTACTCCATAGTTCGGTAGAGATTTAGGTAATTCTTGCATCCACCAGTGTGAATGCTAAGCCATGCACTTGGTGTAGACTGGTACCGTTGTGACTTGTCTCAGCGGGGCTCTGATTGTGGTCACAAAATCAATCCGTGTCTGAAGAGGACCGTAGGATTAAGTCTCACGACAGGTGCCCACGTAAAACACTATGGGCTTCACTGCATCGATCACATCAACACCCTACAGATAATTTTGGAACACTGTGCGGAATATAGATCTTCGCTGCATCTGTTCTTCATCAATTTCGAGAAAGTTTCCGATACCGTGAACAGGGAGTGTATTTGGAGTGCTCTACGCAGGAGGGGCATTCCGGAGAAACTATGATGTTACGAAATGCCACGTCCCGCACTGAGGTAAAATCAACGTGGACTTTGAGGTCTACATCGGAATCCGCCAGGATTGCATCCTGTCACCGATATTATTTCTTCTTGTTATCCGTGACGTTCTTCATGTTGTCTTGTCAGGAGGCCGTCGAAAAATTCAAAGGATCACGACATTTTCCCTCAAATACATCAACATCAACGCTCATGACATCCGTTTGTTCTCTCACCAGGTCATAGATTTTGGTTAATGGCTCTGGATTTGGGAAGAGAGACAAGCAGAGTTGGACTCAAGATAAATGTAAATAAAACCAAGGTTCCAAGGAGACTTCACAAACAAGGAGACTACTACGAAATCTATGAGCGGTTGTGGATAAAATTCGGCTCAATAGGCTGCGGTGGTCGGGTCAATGAATACATATAGATGGGGATAATCCAGCGCGAAAAGTCTATAAGGACAATATCTGACCGGGATCATCATCATCAACGGCGCAACAGCCGGTATCCGGTCTAGGCCTACCTTAATAAGGAACTCCAGACATACCGGTTTTGCGCCGAGGTCCACCAATTCGATATCCCTAAAAGCTGTCTGGCGTCCTGGCCCACGCCATCGCTCCATCTTAGGCAGGGTCTGCCTCGTCTTCTTTTCCTACCATAGATATTGCCCTTATAGACTTTCCGGGCGGGATCATCCTCATCCATACGGATTAAGTGACCCGCCCACCGTAACCTATTGAGCCGGATTTTATCCACAACCGGACGGTCATGGTATCGCTGATAGATTTCATCATTGTGTAGGCTACGGAATCGTCCATCCTCATGTAGGGGGTCAAAAATTCTTCGGAGGATTCTTCTCTCGAACGCGGCCAAGAGTTCGCAATTTTTCTTGCTAAGAACCCAAGTTTCCGAGGAATACATGAGGACTGGCAAGATCATAGTCTTGTACAGTAAGAGCTTTGACCCTATGGTGAGACGTTTCGAGCGGAACAGTCTTTGTAAGCTGAAATAGGCTCTGTTGGCTGACAACCACCGTGCGCGGATTTCATCATCGTAGTTGTTATCGGTTGTCCTGTTGTGGCTTCGTAACAAGTTGTTTTCGGTGTAGGGTTGTCAGCCCTACCCAACCCCCAACCTGGAGGACCAGTTGGTACAATTTGTCCCGTTTTTAGGCGCTTGAGACTCGCCTTCATCCTTCTCCGTCTGCAGCTTTTCGTTAAGAAAGAGCTTCCAGCGGTCACCACGTGGAGGTGGAGATAGGGTTTGGTAGTAGAGCTGTTGGTGTTGGTTCAGCAGGCATTTCCCAGGTTTTATGCTCCATCGTGGGTACCAATTCACGTTTCGCCCTGGGACCTATGCTACCCTTTGACCACTCCCTCTGACCGGGATGCCTGAAGCTAATTATTGAGGCAGGCCTAAACAGGATATCGATTGTCGGGCCGTTGATGATGATGGTAAGTAATCCTTCCTGCTGAAAATATCTCGAAATAATAACTAACTTTAAATTGAAAATCCCATTCATTGTTTTTTTCAAAAATTTTTTGCATTTTATTTATTTTTATTTAAATCTATTTCATAATATTTTCTTTTACTTTAGTAATATTTTATTTTTCATTTTTGAAATAGGAACTTTTATACGCATTTCAATTTTATTTTTTGGTTTTTTTTTTTTTTTGTAGTTTTTTAATATATTAATTCATATATGACTTTTGGTATTTTTTATTTTTCTTACTTTTCTGCTCGGTTTTTAACTGTGGTAGTTGTTGGGTTGCTATCTTTTTTTTTTTTTGATACACAGTTTTCAAATCATCATGCCTTTTTCTGGCAATGTCAATCTTTATATATACTTTTAGATAGTTTGCATCAATGGTATTCGGATGTCTGTTCTGTATTTGTTTTGATTTTAATCAATCTTGTCTTTAGATCCATTGCTGTGAAGTATTGTAAAATGGAAATAATTTGTTTATGATAATTTTGAAATTATGGATGTCGTTTGAGTATCAACAGATTGTTTAATATGTCAATGTTACTAGGTCCTATTGGGAGCTCTCTTTGTGGTTTAATATGATTAGTTTTTAATTCTTTGGGTAGGGAGAGTATAAATCTGATCTAATTTCATTGGCCTCCAAAAAGTGACAACAATAACGTCTAGATGTATTTGACGTGCTATATCTAATGTAAGAATCATTTTAAGATTTATATTTTGTTGGTGGAATTCAGTTCAACATAATAATACATAATAATATTTAATTTAATTAATTTAGTGATTTTAATATAATAATCAAAAGTTGTACTGTCCTATATTTTGCTGAAAATATTTAAATATAAAACAAGGAAAAAAGAAAACAATCAAATTGGGTAAAATAGATCAAATCAAAAATGGATATTTCTATTTATTGTAATTCGCGGTTTTGAACATTGACTATCTCTATTTTCAGTCAACATTCTGCAGCAGGCATTCAGTTAATACGAAAAAATATTTTTCTTTTATTTATATATTCTTCGGATATTTCCATTATTGAAAGATATATTTTTGGCTATTTGTATCCAATTAAATTTTCCATATGGTAATTTACCATTGCCTTTTTTTTTTGATAGAAAATTTTCATCCGAAAATTTCGAAGGTGATTTAAAAGGGTTGTCAAAATACCGTCAATATGTCGGCTCTTATTTTTAAGTTTCTAAATAAAGGTATGTATATTCATACGCATATATTTAGAAGAAAATTTTACGTATAATTTCTGATATGTTGAATCATTTATGTGTATAAGAAGGACCCTCTCGAAATTAGTAATTACGCACAAGAAGAATTTTCTAGAAAAGAAAATTTTTCATGTTAAACTTCGTCGAAATATTCGTTCAAAAGGAAACTGAAATCTAAAACTTTACAATGGAACGTAGATGGTTTGCACCTTGATGTCAAGATTACCTTTCTGCACTTGGTAATCATTTATGCAGAATTTTTTCTACATAAAACGAATGCAATTTGATGATTGACTATTCGAAAACTGAATAGTTTTGATGCGATTCTGAATGGTTTGAAGAATTTAATATACTTAATTTGCGAAAAAGTATTATAATTTTATTAATCTGTTACTGATGGAAGGAAAGATATTTTATATAATATATGCAGATTGCATCCCATTCAAGTATTAAACATTCAAACTTAAGTAAATAAACACAACCAAAATTTTCGACTGAGTATGGAATAATATCAATTGCATGAATTGCAAAAAGTACTATATTTACTTTAATATCTTCAATAATCACAATAGAAGCAAAATTAAGTTCCACCACTTGCCTTTTTTTCAAAAAAAAAAGCATTTTGATTTATAACTCTCCCTCATTTGAAAAATTACTCATGTAAATGGTATGAAGTAAAAATTAAAACAATTAATACGAAGTGTTTCTATTGAAATTAATTCTTAAACAATTCTGTTGTTGATGATCCCATTTTATTTTCTATTTTATTGCGTTTTATGTGTGTTCGTTTTCGTTGGTAGTATCGACTTACATTTTTCATTTTACTTAGTTTTCAGTATGCTCTCTATTCTTGTAATCGTCATCATCATTAGTATTTATTAGCAGTCAACTTTATTTTTCGTTTTGTATCTTTTTTTAACAATTTTCTTGATGTTTTTTCTCCTTTTCATACAATAGTAAATAATTAAATATATATATATAGTTATATATTTTTTTTTTGTCTTCTTACAATAAAGTTAAATTTTTTTAAATACTTACTTAACATATTTATTCTACTTTTGCTTAGTTAATTTTATTTGTTTTCACATATTCTTGCGAGGATTTGAATATTTCATTTCATTTTTTTTTTTTGTTTTCTGTATTACAGATAAGGATTTTCCTTAAATCCCTTTACATTAAGTTATAATCTTTTAATATATAGATAAATGTATTTATAGTGGTGTGAATCTTTATTTTGGTAGTTTTCGGCGTTGTGTTCCGGTCCGCTTTGTATTAAACAATGGAAAATAATGTGAAATTAAAAATTTGGAAAAGGACTAGCTTGCACGTTTTGAGTATGTATTCATTTATATCATTTTCTCTTGCTTTGAGTATATATCCATTTTTTTCACTTTGTTTCGTTTGAAATTGCCCAAGAAATTATATTGCAGCGCGATTTCAAAATCTAGGAAAGGCTATTATTTAACAGAAGGTGTAGAAATGAGGAAATGTATAAAAACAACCGTTTAACAAAAACTATTACTACTAATTAATACGAAATCAATAAAGATCTTTCTGCTTTGATTGTGTTTTCGGTTTGGTCTTTTAAAGTAGTAAATGTGTGGTTATAAAGACTCATAGACAGCAATCAATTCAAATTGAGTTTATAAAAACTAAGTAGGAATCTTCTTCTTTAGACTTAGTCCCGTCTGTCTACAAATATGATATAACAATCCAAAAAATTGAGTGATATGAAAATAAAAGTGGTTTTCTCTTATCTGATTGATTATTCAGTCAGATACTGCCTTTAATCTCAAATTGTTAAAGATACTGAGAAGAGAAGTATCTGAGCATCAAAATGTAAAATAAATTAGTATTTTTCAGAATGAGCATTTTGGGTTTCGTTTTTCTGGAAAAATAGCAAAATTTAGAAGAAAAATATTATTTTTTTCCCTTCACTGGAATATAAATAAATATTATATTCCCACAAAGGCGAAAAAACCATTTTTCAAAAATCTTATTTTGTTTTCCATTGAAAATAAAAGACAACAATCTTCGGCCTAATACAATTAAACAAGACCTACAAGTAAAAATGAAATGGTTTTATCAGATCAGATTATATAAAAAATAAATTATGAGAATTTACGAATTTGATTTGAAGCCTTTGAGATCTAAACGAAATACATACATGAATCTATGAAATAGGTAAATAATATAAAAATAAAATTGCTATTTGTTGGGCTACTGATCCTATACATGTAAAATTCAGATATGAGACCATTATCAGAAATATATATTTCCATCCATCCGTGATCATTGAGAGGTGTTAATGACTTTACTTTTTTTTTACTTTTCCATTCGTGTGATTCTCATAACAAAGCAATAAATAAAAACTAAAATTTCAAATTCATGTCTATATGTTTACATCTAATCTAAAATTTATTTTTATACACCCATATTACAAAAATATTTCTTTTCCTTAAAAAAAGAAATTTAATAAAAAAATTGCACATGGTTTTTAACATAGTTTTTCATTCTGTCTTATTTTATTTTAATCATTTTTTTCCTGCAGATTATTTGAAATATTTATAGGAAAAAAAATCTTTAATATACATTTAAAGATCATATTTGTGTTAAAGATTATCTATTTCTGCGACAGTTTTGAATATATTGTGAATAGTTTATGATTTAAGAAAATTTCTCGAATCTGAAATGTTGTTTTGTTAAACTTGAAATTATTTCAACATTTTTTTAAGAAGAAGAATTGGTCAAGTCTAGAATCCATTCAAAACTGAGATAGCTAGGAAAAAAATTACCAGCAGAAGGGGATGGCTCAAAATATAATTTTTACATAATAAATTGTAATGAAAAAGAAAAGCAAATTTACAATTAAATATGGATATTTAGTAACATCTCGATTTGAAATTATATCAAAACTATTTTTCTTGATTTATTCTGTAAAACTTTTGTTTCATTCTATGTGTTTGTGTGTCCCTCCTTAATTCTATATATAAACGAGTGTTAGTTTTATAGTCCTACCTTTTCTGGTTAACTGAAATTTTCGGATTAATTCAAGCCTATTTCATCTATTTCGAAGATAAGAACAGGGTAATCATATCTGAGCGAGTATTTAGTTGATTTTGGTTGCCATTTATTCTCATTGGTTGGATCGCTATTCTCTTCTCCCTTTAATATTACTAATCGGAATTATGTAGCAGTTGGATTAGTAGAACCTTATTTTTGATGACTTTACTGTACTTGCACTTCTTCTTCTGTTCTAAATGTGTATTTTACGCTAGTAGCTGTAACTCATTTAATATTAAAATTATAAACCTTAGTATGTATATATATATATATATATTATGAAGTGCAGGTGCTTTCTCACTTTTACTTTTTTTTTATTCTTTGTTATAAATATTGTATTTTGATATACATATATGTATAAGTTAATACATACATATGTATATACGTATCATACCAGTTAATTTATTATTTTTAATATATATAGGAACCATGATTTTTCATTTAATATTAAGTATAATCTAGTTTACTAAAAGTAAAATAATAGTGATAATAGTAGCTGTGTGAGTAGTTTTTTTCTCTTTTTCCGTTTAAAATTATGTTTAACTATATATGGGATTTTATAGTTGCTTTTTGTTTTTTTTATATATATAATTTTAGTTTTAAGTTCAGTATATCATGCTTGATTTTATGCCTTGATTTATTTACTCACTATCACCTCTAACCTTACGTGTGTTTAAATTGTATTTTAAATCTTTGAAGTTTTTGTTCATTAGCTCTATTCCAAATATATCAGCATTACGTGTTTTATCGTCATTTTCATATTGTAATTTGGCTCTATTGACATTTCCATTCGATTTTTGCTTTAATATATCCTTGTTTAGGCTATCGTTTTTTTCTGCCATCACTTAGGGACACTCATCAAACAGAACGAGAAGTATTATTGGAGTGTCATCGATTTTTCCATAATTCCGTTTCGAGCTCAATATTTGGAGCAGCTGCAATGGAAACAGCCAATAGATCGCATTGTTATTCGTGCACTTTTCGTTTTTTCATCTGCAACATGTAATTCATTATTTTGTGACATTTTAGTTTTTGTTCTAGTAAATGCCAATTTTCCGTCATGTCTCGAGGAATGTTCTTGCCTTTTATTTTTGTCAATCGTGCGGAGATACAGAGCCTCCAAAGAAATTGAATTCACTTTTTATCTTTTCTAGTAAATTTAAATTCAATAAAAAAAATGACTTATTAGTCTATTTATAGCGTTTTCTCTCGTTAAAAAAGATAAAAATATTTTGTTTCTTTTCTTTGGCGATGTGTAATCCGATGTAATTTATCTATGTTTATTATAATCCACAATTAAATTTTAAAAATTTGCTTTATTTACATATAAGTCTTTTTCAAAATGATTCATCTTTTCTTTTCATCTTCCATTTATTTATATGTTCCGTATCCATGATATCGAAGCAGCATTGTATCTACTTCGAAAATGGATTTTGGTGCGAGGGACAATGTTTGATTTGGTTTCCAAAAGCGATTTCAAGCTTATTGTGTAGATTTTTGAATGATTCTAAATACATACGAGTATATGTATAATCCATATGTGTATATATCATTTTCTTTTGTCATTTAATACTTTAGTTAGAGAGAGCATATCAAGTCGCGTCGTCAGTCATGAGTTTATCAATATCGTCTACCACTAGATTTTTGTTATTTATTAATTATTATTATTTTCTCATTATTTTGTCTAATATAATATTTCATTTATTATAAGTGATTTTATTGCTACCGTTCGCCGAATATTTCGATTTTCGTTTTCAGTATTACTACTACAGTTCATTTTTTTTAAGTTATTTTTTTCTTTTTTATTTAAATAGACCAAAACAAACTAACATATAGAAAAATGTGTTTCTATGCGGAACTATTGAGATTATCGACGAATTACTCGGTCTGACAGTTTGTTTTCTTACACAAGAGCTAAACAGTAAGAGTATTTATACGAATATATGATTAATCGTTTCTTAGTGGATCAACAACCACCCCTCCTCCTTCATAGAAAAAAGCAATTCGTTCAATGAAGTGAAGTTTCGATATACATACTATAACGTTGTGCTACTATTAGTTCTTTCTTCTGACCATATAAATTTTGATTTCCCCATTTACATTGGACATCCAAATATGAAGGCTATTTAATGTATTAATTTTATTATTTTAGTTTCGATTTTTTTCTCACTTCTTACGTCTCTAATACATACTAAATCTTACTATTTATCTAATTAGGAATCGAAAAGCGAGTATTGATTTTTTCTGTTCTTTTTCCTACTATAACTAATTACCCATAAAAGTCTACACATTAATATCTCAATTCGTTATTCCTTTCTTTTGGTTTACTTCAGGGTTTAACAATTTTGGTTACCCCGGATCTGGATAAATTAAAAACAAAGTAGTATAAATATATATCGATAGAATCAGGGAAGAAAGCGAATTTTTTTTTTGCTTCATATGTATAAATACATAGGAATATAAAGTATTTCTTTCACCATTTATAAAACAGCCAATTTCACAAAATATGGAAATTACTTACAATATCGAAAATTGGTATATAGATTTTGCCAAGTTAAAAAGGCGTCACTATACACAAATTTAATTGAAAAAATAAATCATATTCGTGAGGAACTTTAATTTGACTTCATAAAAATCTTAATAGGGCCCATACCCATTATCTTTTTTTTAAAAAAAAAAAAAATTCATATATAAGCCCTTAAATTATTACAATAATTAATAATAATAATAATAAGTAGTTGGCAATTATGTAGATTTTTTCTTATTTTCTTTAAAAAACGAGATTTCACAATTTTGAAAACTGGAAAAAAGTTCTCTGTAAACAGTTTTGGTATCAATTACATTTAAGCAATTACAAAGGATTAATTCCACTTTTTTATACGTTTAGATACTAATTTTCGAATAAACACTCTTTTAAATTTTGTATGTTTTCACTTTTTTTTTAAAAATAGGAACTTGCATTTTATTTAGGTTACATTTTAATGATTTTTTCTTCCATTTTTTTTTTTTTTTTTGGATCCACATTGTTTCCATCTAAAACTCTTTCTCATTTTCATTGATTCCGCATTATTTTCTCCTGTACTGATTGCGACTCACTTCCATCTCCATTCAAGGGCTTGTTATGAGCTTAATTAGAAAATATTTACAAGACTTTATCCTTTCAATTTTTTTAAGATTATTCAATTTATACTTTCTGCGGGTATATCAAATTGGAATACATGGAAAATTTCAAAATTGAATTTTCCACGTATCCTATTATGATTGAATGTTTAAAAAAAATCAATGCTTTATCTTTTTCTTCTAATCTAGAACTTTTTTTTATTTAAATGACAGAATATAAGTCTTCCGCTTTCTAGCTTGATATTTTCAACTCATTCCGTATTTAGCTTATGTATATATATATATATAGGACTCATATTTTCTTTCGAAATGCATGGAACTTAAATTTCACAAATAGGAAACATTTTACATTTGTTTTCGACTAAGCTGGCTTATTACAAACATCTTTTATCTTTCATCTTTATTTCACTTAACTAGGTTTTTGGTATTTATTGTAAGAATCTCGTTAATGGCATTTTCCATGTCGTTTTGTAACTTTTTATGCTGCTCCCGTTGATTTTTGTCATCATTGCAAGTATTATTTACAAATGATGAAGATATTTTTAGTATCTGTTCAATATTTTTTGAATTTCGTACTGAATTTAAAGATACTGATGAGGATTTCGGTGTTTCTGTTGCTCCAAGGGGCGTTTGCAATAGGTCATTAACGTTGTCTCCTAATTTGATATTAGGATCATTTCTTAAGGTAGTCGAAGGACTATTTACCGCATTCCCTTGCTCATGTTTGATGGTTTGTTCGTCCAGCTTATTAATTTTATTATCACTTTTTTTACTATCTTTATCATTAACAGGATTTTCGACTTTAGTTTTTTGGTTTTCGGGGGGCTCTTGATGAGTATATTCACGCCCTAGGCCCTGTGGTTTGTCGTTGGTATGATTTTTAGTAGATTTTAGTTTTCCTGTGAAAAATATAGAAATTAGAGCCCAATTTGTTATTTAAAAAATATTTCTAAGGGAGACACGCACACACATATATATAGCACATTACATAACGCGATATGAAGGTTGCTATTAATTTTGACTAGATCAAGTAGTAAATCCCCCTCATCGTGATACTTGGGAAATGCCAACTCAAAACGCCCGCTATAATTACCCATCCAACAATAATTAATTGGATTAGATTATTCCAATCCAATTATCGAAATGCTATAGGGGTATAGTGCAAATTTGATAGAAAAAATGGTCATACGTAAGAAGAGACAACCGAAGTGGGAGGAACTAAAGAACTTATGAGAGCCAATTGAAGATCCTCTTCGTCTATTCGAGCGCAGCAGCACTAGCTTTTTTTCCAACTAACCGCTCAATCAGAACAACAAACTCGGCCTTCTTGGTTCAACTTTAGTTGGTCCCATTATGGTCATCACAAGCTTCACTTCGTCCCTCTACCAATTTCTTTTATCCGCTCCGATCGATAATATATCAACATCTGAAGACGTTTAAAAACATCGTCTAACGTTTCTCATGGTGTCACAAGCGCCAAAGCGCCTATCATCAATTGTAAGTTGAAAACGGCACACCAAAGGCTCTGTTCTTTATGAACGATTAAAGACCTCCCATTCCCCCAACCACTTAGCTTAGATGAAACACTTTAAAGGTAACTATTTATTTCTTGAGATGCATGCTTCCTGATGGGTAGGCGACACCTTATTTGTGAAGACTGTTCACTTCTTAATTATGGACCAACATGGTCTTAGGAAGAAAATCAGAGTTTCTGGGAGTGACATCATTTTTAGAATGCAAGGCTTCAGGAAATTTACAATCATCTATTGTATTTATTACTGGCACAGGGAGTAGACAGGACTTTGAAAAAATCATATTCAATGGTATGTAGGTTGGTAGGTAGGTATCAGTGGCCGCTCGGAGGAGCCCAATTAGCGCTTTGGTGCGCCGTTTTGATGCCACAAACTCCTAAGACCGTGACTGTTGTTATAGGAACAGGGAAGCGGAGTCCAGCTGGCTCGGATCTTCAGAGCCAGCCCGTAGCATTCACGAAGGAAAGCAGCTCTCCGACCCTGTAACTAGAAATCTCACTGAGGTCCCCAAAGAATGGTTTTCCCAGTGTCCGCAGCCTGACTCGAGCCAGAGCCGGGCAATCGCAGAGAAAGTGCATGAGGGTTTCCCTTCCTTCTCCGCAGCTTCGGCAATGCGAGTTGTAGGGTAAGCCGAGCCTAGCGGCATGGTCCCCTATGGGCCAGTGCCCCGTGCAGACCGCCGTAATCTTGAATGCATTTGCACGCGTCTGGCACAGGAGCTCTCGTGATCGGGCTATGTTATAAGCGGGCCAAATTCTCCTTGATTTGGCACAGCTTGTAAGCCTTCGCCATCTCAGGCCCGCGGCTGCTAGGTAGTGCGAGTAGACTCGGCCCCCGACAGCCGCCAGCGGAACACCGACTGTGTTTCCCGAGGGACTGCCAAGAGCAGAGCCTTGCCTGGCCAATCCGTCAGCCCGCTCATTCCCTTCTATGTTCCTATGCCCGGGAACCCAGAGGAGAGTGATCTTGAGCGTGCCTCCCAGATGGTTGAGCGTGTCTCTGCACTGCCACACCAACCGGGAAGATGTCGTCGTTGAGTACAAGGCCTTGATGGCCGGTTGGCTGTCGGTCAGAATGGCTATGTTACGCTTGGGGCTAGAATCACGCTCCAGCCATCGACAGACTTCCAATATCGCCAGTACTTCCGCCTGGAATACACTGGTGAAACCTGGGAGACCATACGATTTGGACACACCGTGTGTATTCGAGAAAACCCCCGCGCCCACTCCATAGGCCATCTTTGATCCGTCCGTAAAGAATACCGTGTCATAGTCTTGCAACACGCCGCCGGTCTTCCACTTTGCCCTGGTTGGAAGGTCCACAGCAAAGTTTCTCGTGAAGTTCAGCTTGCATGTCACATAGTCCGTGGGGGATGCCCAGATTTCTCGAGGTATTTCATCCAGAATGTTGCTGTGGCCGTAGGACTTCGCTGTCCAGCATCCGGACTCACGTAGTCTGACGGCACTGCTCGCTGCAACATATTTGATGTGGAGGTCAATGGGGAGGAGATGCAGGAGTACATTGAGAGCATCTGCCGGGCAGGACTGCAGAGCCCCCGTAGCACCTGCACATGCGGTTCTTTGAATCCTATTAAGCTTCGTTCTATTGTATTTCTTCTACAAAGCCTGCCACCATACAATAGAGCCGTACGTCAGGATCGGATGCACTACATTTCTTTGCAAAGGTTCTCTTACAGGCATAGAAGGCTATACAGGCCTTCTTAACCCTCAGTTCTATGTTCAACCTCCAATTTAGCTTAGGATCCAGGATTACACCCAGATACTTTACATTAGGGGAAAGAACCAATCTTGGTTCATTCAGCCGTGGTAGATGGAATTCAGGTATCCTTGTCTTGGTGGTGAATAGCATCAGTTGCGTTTTGGTTGGGTTTATGCTGAGTCCGTATCTTGGTGCCCACAGGCACACCTTTCGCAACGCTCCTTCCATGATGTCGCTCATAGTGGATAGAAACATCCCTGATACTAATATCACCAAGTCGTCGGCATACGCCACCACCTTCACCCCGCTGCTGTCCAATGTACGTAAAATTTTGTCCATTACTATTAACCAGAGCACCGGTGAGATGGCACCACCCTGGGGCGTGCCTCTGTTCACAGCTCTGGTCAAGTGGTTGCCTCCCAGATCGGACTGGATTATCCTGATACTCAGCATGGATATAATCCAATGTGTGAGATACCCCTCCAATCCAATACCGTTCAAGGCTTCCTTGATGGCGTTGGTACTGACGTTGTTGAAAGCTCCTTCTATATCCAAGAAGGCAGCAAGGGTATACTGCTTGTACTGCAGCGACCGCTCAACCGTGCCAATTACCTCGTGGAGGGCGGTTTCTGTGGATTTTCCTTTGAGGTAGGCATGCTGGGACTTAGAGAAAGGCGTTCTCTCCATAATCGTCGTTAAGTGAATGGTATGTATTAATACCAAGTTGCCAAAATTGACATTTAAGGATGCAGTGGGAATTCCTACTGAAACAGCCTAACCTCATCACAATGGAAGGAGTGACAACAGGAAAGGGGAAACATTTATCATTGGCCTTGTAGCTATGTCAAGTGTGTCAGAAACCGGACCATTGGTAGCCGAGTGGGTATTGGTCAAACATTCGAGATATACCAAAATAATGACTCAAAACACAAACCGTGAAAGACTCGCATGTGGTATTGTTCAATTATCTGAAACTACTCGAACCCACTCTATAATCCTCGGACTGCAATATTATTGAGTACCTGAGCACCAAAATTCGAAAGGGGGACACTGGGCAAGAGGATGTGCAAAAAGTTGAACGATTCAACATCTCAGCAGACACGGAAAACAAAAAAAAAGCACTCAACTGCCAAAAAGGCTGAGCACTTGAGGACTACGGCTAAAACTCGTAGGAAAACTGTTGCCGCCGTGACCTCGGAAAAGGGAGCGAATTTCTAAACGCGGATGCGAAAGTCTGGAGAAAAGGAGCATCCCGAAAAATAAACGATCAGAAGAAGATTGGAGGTGATTATCATTTCCAAACGAAGTTAAGGGTCATATGCTGACAGTCTCAGGAGAGTGAAGGTAGACCCCGAACTCATCAACTTAGGAAATAATGTCAAGCGTATTGGACGGTCCCAGAAAGCAGATATTATATTGGAGCTCTAGAAACCCAAGGATGTACTCGTTGGGATAGGAAGCCGAAGTAAAGGATAGCAGGCCGGAGATCACTATAATCTGCAAAGACATAGATGAGATCACCATGAAGGAGGAGGTTTGCGGCGGATTCAGCTGCGAAAACACTGAGGAAAGCGTACACGTGAATATAAACCGTTACTATCAACCTACCAGTAGAGGTAGCATTGAAACTGTTAGCGGTAGGAAGAGTATGAACAGGCTGGGCTATGTATCGGCTTAGGGCGCAGGTGTCACTGAAGCAGCAGTGAATGGTACGACTAGAGAAAAAGCGACCTAAATCACTCGATGGGTTATGGAGGCATCCAATGATACTATCTCCAAAAGGCGATTGGAGGCAACTCAACTACTGGTGGAACAATAAAGTTGCAAGTTTGCGAGCCGCATGTCCTGGGTAAAGAGACTTTACTAGAGGCTCATTGGAAAACCCGGTGGCGACGGTCGAAAGAAGTCACACAGGCAACTGTGTGGTCGCATAAAAGAAGCCATTCAGAGGAGTAAAAAGAACTGCTTCAAACAGCTGTGTGACCGTGCCGATATAAACCCTTGAGGCGAGCCCTACAGGGTGGTAATAAAAAGGCTTCGAAGATCACCCTAAGGTGACCTGTCCGAGCTTCCCCTCACCACGAAAATATTGGGAGAGCATTATACCCCCAGTAACTTTGGAGGAGCTGCGGCGTGCCTAAAAGAACGAATGTTCCCTATCCAGTGGAAAAAGCAACAATTGGTGTTGCTTCCCAAACCTAACAAGCCACTTGGGGACCCAGCATAATCTCGTCTTCAATACTGCCGGATGCAATGGGAAAGATGATAGAAAGAGTCATCCACAACAGACTCCAATGCAATGCAACAATGGTTTGTCGGAGCACCAGTTTGGCATCCGGCGTACCCACTCTATGGGGGATGCGATAAGCAAGATAGTGAACTGGACAAAAGGCACTGACTTCTGGCGACTGCTGCGCCTTGTTGACGCTGGATGTCAAAAACACATTCAACTCGGCCAATTGGAACAGAATTAAAGGGGCGTTGGCTTACAGAGGTGCCCTCGGATATTTAGCGAATCTGGTGCAAAATTACCACTCAGAGAGTACTTTCGGGTACAGGACGGATAAGGATTCAAAAGGGTATATTGTGACAGTCGGGGTACCACTGGGATCGGTACTGGGTCCCGTTTTGTAGAATATCGTATATAATTAGTGCCCGGAGGGGAATACGATTGTCGGCTTTGCAGATGACTAAGCTGTGGTTATTACAGCAAAACAACCAGAAGATATGGAGGTCTACGCGACGTAAACAGTAGGAGCGGTAGAATCTTGGCTAGAAAGAGCTGGACTGACCATGACAGACACAAAAACGGAAGCGGTCTTAAGAACGAACCGTGGAAAAAAGAACACTGTGAAGGTTGGAAGTCGCTGGATATATGACCGCATCAAACCCGGCTTTCAAACACCTGGAGTTAATAATTGATACCAAATTGAGCTTTAGGGAACACTTAGAGTATGCATGCCAAAAGGTAGTCAGTGCCACCATCGCACTTGCAAAAATGTTGCCGGATATTGGTGGGCCGAAACACTGTTGGAGGTTGCTTCTAGCCAGAGTGGGTACTACAGGCAGTAATGCCCGGTTGGGTGATTTTCTAAATGATCCTCCGTATGACGGAGAATCCGGAGAATGTGAGGTTTCACTGCCCAAGGTTAGCAATGGAGAGGCGGAAGCTAAACCAAACGTTGGGCAGCAGCGTGAGCCCGCAGAACTTAGTTCCGGAGATGCTGAGGTCAAAAAAGAACTAGCTTATGGCTTCCTCCCAATCGTGAAAATACTGGCGGAGTTGTTGAAGCAGCAAAGAGCGAGGAAAGCCGAAAGGAGGAGAAGGACGAGTCCCTAAGGGAAAACATACAACCGTGAATGAATACCTAAATTGTGGTCCCACGGGTGATTTTTAGTGGGTGCCAATTCTACACGCGAAGATTTTCCACCCCCGTGTACGAACAAAGAAATATTATATACATACATATCTATATATATTTAGATAGATCGCTATATATATGTTGTTAGAAAAGCCGTAAAAAGCGATTATCCTTCCAAATTTTGTAATAGTCCGAAGAGTCCGGCTCGGTTACAGTTTGACCTAGTAAGCTCTAGTTTTAATTCGCACTGTCTTCCTTTTACGATCAAGACATCTCTGTAGCAGAGAACTGAACTTTCAAAACACCAAAGGCATGGAAAGGATTCTTCACAGACTGGATATTCGTCAGCTCACAGTGGGGTGATTACACCTCCCTGTTAAGATCTGATCCTACTGGTTTATCTGCGTATTTGAGACTTAAATGATAGAAGGCGGTTTCCCCGCCCAGCTGAAAGGGCAAAAACTAATTTTGCCCCCGAAACCCAATAAGCAATCGAGACTTCCATCATCGTACCCCTGGTTAGTCTTAAAGACACGATAAGGAAAATTCTAAAAAAGATTATCTGAAAAAGAGTCCTCCCTATCATAGAATATGGGGATGGCCTATCGGAGCGACAGTTTTGTTTTCGTCCAGCTCGTCGTAGTTTGTGGCTTTGAAGCTGTTTCGAGATGCGATGTTTTCTATGATGATGGGCTTGTTTTAAGTAATTGGGTTTTTTGATGGCCACCCATCTCTTTCTTTCCTTCTATTATGATTTTGTGAGACCTTACATTAGCAGCATTTATTCCGTAATAGAGGGAGGGGTATACATTTAAAACGTGATTTGACGTTAATTTTTGGCCAACTCGGTTCACTTTATCGCTTTCTTATATACCTTTGATTTACTAGAATCTTTTTTAACGAACAACCTATTTTCGAGCGTCCCGTCTTGAATCGTAAGAGATACTATAGGTCTTAAATCGAAGGTTTAGCACTACAGAAGCTACGTGAACATGGGTGTTCCTGGCCGATTGCTTCAATTGAGACCTTTACCCTGGTATGACGACTTTGCAGGATGGCCGCTTTTATCGGACCAAAACATGGAGAGAATGCCAAAAAGGGGGGAAAATAAAAACCAAATGGACGATGGAAGGAGGGATGATGCCAGGAGAAACAGAAGAAGAACTACTGGCTCCAAACCAGGTGTTAATATCCATTCAAGCAGGGGTACGGAATGGCGGCCACAGCACATCACCAAGCTGCTGGAAGCAACCAAAAGTGAATCCCAAAGAAATCCAAAGCATAGTCGACAGTCTCTAAGATCCAAAAACAGCACATAAATTTGCGGTGATCCTGGGCAAGTCCATAGTATATCCTCGGCAAAATTACAAAGAATATGACGGCATGATAAGCTTGATAGATCAGACAAGTTCAAGGATGAGGCCATTGTTAGTGAACACAACAGGCACATAACAGTCAACGAAATGTAACTAAGATTTGAAAAGAAGATAAGATAAACCAACCGCGCCACGTCACGAGGTGTTTTGATGTGGTGACCAGGTGCTCTAGTAAGAGAAAAATCTTTTAACTATAAGTTACAGCGACGGTCTCAGAGACAGTAGTTAACCAACTACTATTGATGATCCCCCTGTGTGCCCGCCCCTAAATTAAAAAAAAAAAATCTTTCCACTACAATGGTTTCACTTCATTTCGGCATGTACAATATTTACAAAACCTTTTATTCTAAGGAAAATAAACAAAATTTTCAGCCAAAGTATTTTCATTGACTAAGATTCAGGAAAGTGGATTTAAGGTTATTCGAATTCAGAGGAAGAATATTTTGAAAGTCAATTCACTTTATATGAGTCTACCTTTCCGAATATCCCCAGAGATAACAGATAACAGATAAAGTCAATTTTGTTTTTTTTTAAAAAGAGCAAAAACACTGTAAACAGTTGAAGACTAACCTGATTTTTTGTCATTATCATCACCGTCCTTATCACTGTCCTCACAACCCCACTCCTAACATCCTACATCTGTCAATCAGTATTTTTTCGAGTCTGCATAACACAATAATTTAATTCACATTATCTGGTAGGCAAATGAGAGAAATTTGGTGCAAACTATCACGAAGAAATGATGAATGGATTAGTAAGGAAGCGAAGATGATGGTAGTAGTCGTAGTTATATAGTAGTATTGGTGGTGATCTAATGATGTCGGAATTCTTTTTTTCACTTTCCTCCGATTACTGCCCAAGCGTTGGTTGAAAAGGAAAAGAAAAAAAAGTATTTTATGTTTTTGCTCTCTGAGTAGGAAATTCTTTGAAAATAATTTAGAATTGATTTCTGCTGTTAAAATGTTACATGTGCGTTTTGTGTATCCAACAATAAAATATCTGAACATATATCTAAATAGCAACTGAAGTTTTTCAAACAGCGCAACGCAAGTGCAATCGAATGAAATGATAAAAAAAACAAAGCATGGTAATAAGTCTTTACCCTTAACTTGGATATACCCCTTTCCATATACATATGGAAAGGTACAAAGCCATCATTTATTTTTTTTAAATAAATCTTTTATAATTTTTGATTTATTAATTTTAAACTCAGCAAATAATTTTAAGAATTTTAAATGAAAAGTAATAATTCATTAATTAATTTTGGCAATTCTAAACTGAAAATTTGAATTTATCAATGAATTTTTGAAATTTTAAGTTAACAATTTTAGTTTATTAATTATTAGTCAGAATAATGGAATACAAAATTAAAATTTTAGTTTATTTAACAATTTATTTAAATTAAAACTTTTAACGTTTAATTTTTGGAATTTTAAAATGCTAATTTGTCTTTATTATTTAGAATATATAAACTTTCAAACATCAAATCAAATTTTAAATGAAAATTTTAAGTTTATTAGTTAACATTGAATTTTAGGTTGCAAATTTCGATTATAAATTAATAATGATAATTGTTATGGCGAATATCAAATGCCAAACTGAAATTTTAGTTGATTTTCCATTTTATTTAGTTTTTTTTTTTTTTATTTAGAAATTTGTATGGAAAATTCAAATTTTTTTCCATTAACTTTTGGAATTTTAAAATGCCAATTTGTTGTTATTAATTTTTATTATTATTTGAAAGTTCATGATGATTCAGATTCAAAGCAAATTTTAATTGAACAATTTTAGTTTATTAGTTAATATTTGAAATTTTACAATAAAAAGTTCAAATTTTTGAATTTATTTCCCTATTTTAAGTCGAAAATTTCAGATTATTAATTAATATTTGAGATTTTATATCAAAAATTGGAACTCTTTGGAAGCTTTTAAAATGTTATATTCAAAATTTCTATGGATTATTTAGTTGACATGTACGAGTAAAACTTTTCCAATTAATTTTTCATATTTTTAAGGTAATTTTTTTTTACCTTCTACAATTTAACCCTCAAATTCAGATGATAGGTAATTTTTGCCAACAACATTTCAGCTACCATCTTTTGACCGTGTCTACCGGTTTCCTTTTTTAATTTTCCTAGTATTATTTCAGTTAATTCCAAATTTAAATAATTTTTTAATTTAAATTATATCCATTATATATAGGGTTGACTGCCTCCCCAACACTCGTGAGAACCGAATTGGGGAAAATATTTCAAATTCTTTTAATGGGACCCCAGGGACACGAAGACAGTACCCAACACGGTTAAGGGTCGTTCAACAACATCAGAGCGGCTCTTCGCCCTTGGATGTTTTGGCGGTTATGCCGTCAACCACCAAGGACGGGAGACCTAGGCGTCGTATGATTTGGACGAACCAACTTAACGAATTTATCGTCCGCGTCTATTACCGTGTCACGGATTTGGAACGGAATCCATCAGGGTACAGACATCGACTCCATGACGCGTTAATAACCCGCTTCCCGGAACTAAGTCATGTTCCGGAGCAGAACGTTTTCAATCAATACCGGGTGATAGTGAATAACAACCGAGTTGCCTTACCAACTAGACAACAAATCTTCCAAGAGGTTTCACTTGAGCTCGGGGTGGAGTCATCAAATTACCGGACTAGTCAAAGGAGTAACACAAGTACTCCACTTGTAAGGCACTCCATGAGTCCAGTAGTCAGGAGAATCTTAGTAACTGGGGATGTCGACCCGATTTATAATGAGGCTTTGACCGCATTCCAGGTCGCATTCACAGAGTATGCTGAGATTCTCCCAGACGCTAGGCCAAAAATCCCAAAACTGAAGTTTACTTCGGCAACTACTAACATTATTGCCGCCGTTGACAGAATTTTGGCTGATCGTTTGGCTACCGATATTACTGCTACAGAGGTTCACAGCCTGATCTACGTTGGAGCTGCCATGGTTATTCGTCTCCATAATCAACATCTTAGAGCGAATAGCAGAGGTATGCGCAGAAGGACTTTACCGTTCTGGGTGTTTCGACTCAACAAAAGAGTCGAAAAGTTGGGAAAGGAGACTGGTCGTGTCACGCAAGCACTCCTTGGAAATCCATCACCAAGAGTGCACAGATGCGTTGCGAACATCATTGGAAACTACCATCTGTCCAATGATATGTCAATCGAAGAAATCCTCGAGGTGCTCAAGCAGAAACTTGCGGTATGCTCCAATCGCATCCGTAGGTATCAGAGAAGCTTTCAGCGAAGGACAGACAACACCTTGTTCTTCCAGAACCAACGGGGATTCTACAAAAATCTCACCAACTCAGATAGGGAAAGTAGCCTCGATCTGGATCAGGCAGAAGACTTCTGGAGAAGTGTTTGGAGCTCCCACACCTTATGCGTTCATGCGAGGCCCTCCCCGAAATGACCATGCCTGACGTAACTCAAGTCGACGTTGAAGCAGCCCTTGACAAGGCAGGTAACTGGAAGGCGCCAGGAGTTGACAAGATTCACAACTTCTGGCTGAAGCGGTTCAAGAGCCAGTATCCTGTGAGTATATTGGCAAATCAATTTAATCAGATGATTGCCGATCCTGATTTAGTTCCACCATTTTTCACCAAGAGGATAACTTTCCTCATCCCCAAGGAACAGGGTGCCTCTTGCCCTTCAAAATGTCGACCAATTACTTGTCTTCCTACCATCTACAAGGTCTTCACTTCAGTTCTGTGCGCGAACATCTGAAAACATCTTGATGTTCATAAATTGATAGCTGAGGAGCAAAAAGGATGCGCAAAAGGCTCCCGAGTGTTACGCTTGTATAAAATCAACCCGAATGTCGTTCATCTTCTGAGAACAGTAATGAAGAATTGGAGCACGAAGCTATCGGTATCCTCACAAACATCAGGAGAGATACCAATCGGGTGTGGCATTTTCCAAGGCGACTCTTTAAGCCCACTGTGGTTTTGTTTGGCTTTGAATCCGCTATCCCATCTTTTGCATGAAAGCAAATACGGGTTCCAAGTCAAGCAATGTACATTAAGTCATTTGATGTACATTGACGACATCACATTTTATGTCAAAGACGAGAACCAACTTCGCTCCTTGCTGGACATCACCATCCAGTTCAGCAGGGATATCGGCATGCAGTTGGGTTTGGAAAAATGTCGCATAAAAACAATTGTTCGGGGAAAACACACCGACAACGAAGGATACAGCCAAAATAACATCAGAATTGAGGGTATGGATTCGGACGACGTCTACAAATACCTCGGCATATTGCAAGCAACAACACCTGCTGTGGCAATAATTAAATCTAAGTTGCTGGGGGAATTTGAACGGCGTCGGGATCTTATCCTTGAAATCGTGGCAATCAACACCTTCGCCATTCCCGTCCTTCTATACACTTTCGGTGTGATACAGTGGAGTAATACTGATTCAGAATCTGCCAATAGACGGGTAAGGGTAGTTCTTGCAAACAACAACATGCACAATAGAGCTGCCGAAAAATTGAGGATCACTATCCCACGTCATCAGGGAGGAAGGGAGGTACTTGATTTAAAAACGTTGCACTACAATCAAGTGAATTCTCTTCGTGAGTTTTTCTTCTTTTTCTTCAGCCTTTGTCCCGTTCACAAGCGGGGTCGGCTCGTGGTGATCGGTTTCGCCATTTGGCTCTATCGAATGCCTGATCTGGGTGCAATCTCGAGGCTTTCAAATCCCCATCTAGCGTATCAAGCCACCGTTGCTTAGGTCTGCCTTTTGGTCGTTTACCATCGACTTCGATGTTCAGACCAATCTTGGCAAGTGAATTCTCATTAGCACGAATTGCGTGACCATACCATCGAAGACGCCTCTCTCGCAACTTTTCCACGATCGGTGCAACCCCATAACGATCGCGGATATGTGATCTAAACGTGTGACGCCACTAGCCCAACGTAGCATCTTCGTCTCCATTACCGCAAGACGCCGTTCATTGTCTTTTATGGTCAGCCAACACTCAGAACCATAAAGAGCGACTGGACGGACGACATTGCGGTAAATTTTAGATTTGAGACGTTCGTTGATACGTCGATCACAAAGGACACCAGTTGTGGAACGCCACTTCATCGCAGCGTTGGCTGATAGCGTTGACCCGATTGGCTGATAGCGTTGACCCGAGGTATTTAATCGCTTCGTGAGTTTTTCTTTGAGAAACAATCTTCTAACCAAATAGATCAGGCTACCGTCATGGCAGATAATAAATTATCTTCTTCGAACTTGAGAAGCAGAGAATGGGATCCCATGTCGAATGTTACTTCAGTCCAACAGAAGATCGACATGTGGAAAGAGAAACCCATTCACGGAGGTCATATAAAAAATTTGTTGTTGTCAAGCATTGACATCGAAGCCTTGAACAAATGGTTGACAAATGGTGTACTTTTCTATGAGACCGAAGCATTCCTAACTTCAATTCAGGATGCTTCATCATCATCATCAACGGCGCAACAGCCGGTATCCGGTCTAGGCCTGCCTTAATAAGGAACTCCAGACATCCCGATTTTGCGCCGAGGTCCACCAATTCGATATCCCTAAAAGCTGTCTGGCGTCCTGACCTACGCCATCGCTCGATCTTAGGCAGGGTCTGCCTCTTCTTCTTTTTCTACCATAGATATTGCCCTTATAGACTTTCCGGGCGGGATCATCCTCATCCATACGGATTAAATGACCCGCCCACCGTAACCTATTCAGCCGGATTTTATCCACAATCGGACGGTCATGGTATCGTTCATAGATTTCGTCATTGTTTAGGCTACGGAATCGTCTATTCTCCACTATCTTACTAGGCCGGATAGCCCCATACGCCCAGAACATCATTGGCCCATACCAAAGAGGCTTCACTCCAGGCAAATCAGGATGCTTCGCTCCCAACGAAAAATTATAAACGGTACATTCTTCACGACTCCTCAATCACCAACTCCAATTGTAGGTTATCAACTGCGAAGAGGACACATTTGCGTGCAGGATTGTCATAACTCCGTCTGCAAGATTCTCCATCAAAACCTTGCGTTGAAGTATAACTTAGTGGCAACCTACCATCCTTATTATAAGTATACTCCGCAGAGAATCTTGGAAAATGATCGGGTCAAACTACTGTGGGATCACACTATTGCCACTGACCACAGTGTTAATCATAACAGACCCGATCTAGTTCTGCTTCTGAAGGAAGAACGAGCGTGGTTTATAATCGATGTAGCCGTACCGTTGGACCGGAACACTGTTGAAAAACAGCACGAAAAAATCTGGAACTACGGCCCCTTGGCAGGCGATATGAAGCAGACTTGGAGACTACAAAAGATCGAAGTAGTCCCAGTGGTAATTTCAGCGACGGGATTAGTCCCGCAGAACTTACATAAAGCGCTGAAAACGCTCGATGTTAGGGCTGGACTATACATGGATCCGAGTTCAATTTGGTCGAACTGTAGCCTATGATCGAGGTGGATTGGGGGGATGCATAGCGTCGTAGGAAGAAAACTCCGTGCCGGTGCTAAAACTTATGCGGCTCCCTATTATTATTATTATTCATTGTCCGTAGAACAATCTGGAATACAAATGGATGTTGCTCATTTATCCATTTAATCACTAGAAAAAATGTAAATATACTGCAACGAAAGTCACTTTGGGAAAAGTATGTGTGACGTCCTAGTAATGACAGTTAGCCAGGACACCAAAATTGTATAAGACTTGGGTGAATATTTAGTTAGGATAATTGTTAATAGATGACGCTAATGCCAGTAATATTGTCAAAATCGCAAAGTAGTTTTCAAGTAAAGTATTTGCATGCCTTTCTAGAATATTCCGCGGAGTATAAAAGGGCCAGAGGTCTGCCCACGGAGTCAGTCAAGTTTCAAAAGTAGACTTAAACCCGTTGGTTATAAATATGCACCAGCTGAAGGAATTGTTCTATAATTAATTGTGCAGTATTGTTGCATAATTTGGTGTAAAATAAACAGCGGTAAGAGGCTTCGTAACGTACGTAACAAGCGGTGCGATTGCGTAAGCCAGAATGCTTAAATTCGAGGGCTTGAAATTGGAGCAATTGAAAAGGGAGCTCTCAGCGTTAGAGCTCCCTACGATGGGAACTAAAACAGAACTGCAGAAGAGATTTCGCGAAGCTTTGGATTCGCGAGGTAGCAATGTTGATGAACGCGAATTCCAGTGAGAGCCTACATCATCTGTTGAGAGTCGGAAGGAAGCAGCTAGGCCGACCGCGATAAATGATAACATTATTTCAAGCGGAGAAAATTAAGTGTTGATTTTACTGGGTTGGATGCCGATAGTGCGTGGCAGACTGGATGGGAACATGCGTGCAGTGTATATCTGCAAAAGGACCGCAAAAACGAAGTCGAGGAACCCTACGCAAATATAGCGTTGGAACACCATTCGAACCATTCGATTGCCATGAATATAGCCGAGCCGTTTCTAATGAGTACCAAAGGCAATAAATATGTGCTCGGCGTTATCGACTGCTTTCGCGAATGGCCAGAAGTATATCCACTACCAAACCAGGAGGTATAAACTTGAGCGAACACGGCAGAGGGAACTCGATACGATTCATAAAATAGGCAGGGGACAATTATGAAAAGTGAGTGGCAGGATGACGGCAAACTATGGGCGACTTATGGGCGAATTCTAAAGACCTTCTAATAGGACAACTTGTGCTGCAACGCAGAAAAAGGAAATCGCCAAATCTGCAGTCACAATGGGAAGGGCCTTATCGGGTAGTGGAAAGAATAAATTGCGACGTTTATAGGATCCACAGATTTAAAACTTCTGGAGGATAATAGCGATTCTTGTTCGGGACGAGGACGAGTCGAGTTGGAATGGACAAACTCCTCCCAGAGTTATTTATCGATGCAGCTGCAGTGACTGCAGATCTACTACTTCTACTCGTACGGAAATCTTAGGAAACCGAAATCTATCCTAGAGAGCGGAAGGAGGCCATTCAAAAAAAGGGTACCAGTTTGGAGTATGACAATCGGGGGGTATCTGCGTGCTTCCTGCCGTCGCAAAGACAATAGCTAAAGTAATCATGGAACGCAACAAAGAACGTCTTGAAAGCTTTATCGACAGAGAGCAGGCTGGTTTTCGCTCTGGACCCTCCTACATTGACCACATCAATACCCTACGGAACATTTTGGAACAGTGCGCGGAATATAGATTTTTGTTGCGCGCTCTTTATCGATTTCGAGATGACTTTCGATAGCATGAACAAAGAGTGTATTTGGAGTGCTCTACGTAGGTGAGGCATTCCGTAGAAACTAATAGCTGTTATCAAAGCGAAATATGATGGCACAAAATTTCATTTCATGCAGCGTAGAGATAAAATCTTGAACGATTTTGAGATCCAAAGTCTTCTTGTTATCGGGAACCTTCTCCATGCTTCCTTGTCAGGTGAACATGGACTAATTCAACGGACGATGACATCTTTTCTCAACCACCTCAACACGCTGATGATATCTGTTTGCTCTCTCACCGGGCCATGGACCCTGGCCAAATGGCTCTGGATTTGAAAAGAGAGGCAGACTAAACGCGCACTAGAGTCGCTTTAACTGCGCTGTCCAAAGTGTGGAAATGCAGTTATCTCAACACTAAGATCAAGATTAGACTGTCCTGTGCTATTGTTCTTTCTGTGTTGCTATAAGGGAGTAGCACGTAGAAAGTGAACTATCAAAAGCTCCAAGCACAACCTCGTCAGCGCAAAGGATTGGCGCTCGTATGTGATTTGGAAGGAGGACGGAAGTGTCAGCTGATAGGTCACACATTGAGGAGGGGGAGAAATTGTATTGCGGGATATGCCATGCAGTGGAATCCCCTCTCCGAAGATGGCTGATGAATGGGTCGCCCCAAGGGTATTTGGCTTTGAACAGTAGAAGACGGGTGCGAGCGGCTCGGAAAGTCGTGAGGGGAACTAAAGCGATTGCACGTAGGTTTGGTTGACGCGCTATACCCCACCAAGGAGTCAATGGCAACCATATACATGTACGAAATATTGGACACGGAATAAGGTTCGATGATCGTTGTGCCTTGATCCTACTCACGCAAAAATCGCCCAAATAAAAGCTGAATCTGATTGAGTCCTTAACAATGGATAAAGCTTGCACCCCCGGATTATTTTTCAAGAAATACCCTGACAAACATTAACCTCGCTTTGGCTTTATAAGAAACGTAATCACGTAATCACATGGTGGTGTTGAGGCAGTGGCAGTTAAAATGGAAATTATGTGAATGAAAGCCGGCCATTGTTGGGCGGGAATTGATGTGGGACCAGACGGGGTCGCCAATGTAACTAAATAGTGAACAGATATTCTTTTGTCTCAGTTTAGATTTTCGTAATTGGCTTCTCGATGTGGAGACCATAGAAGACCAGAGAATTCAAGCGCAGAAGTGACGTAAGGAGGAACATCTAATTATTGCGATCAATGTCGCACAGGCAGTTTGCAGAGGACAAGATCAAGAGTACTACTATTGTGATTCTTGGTAAGATTGACTGGAAAACTAGTGCAGGTAGATTGGAGCGCATAAACTTGGTTGTTAGTCCTCTCATATCCTAAGGGCAATATCTTATGCCATTGAAAAATTTATTAATGCAGGTCGTCCATTTGTACTGCGGGACAAAAAATGGGTGGTAGTTTACGGTTAAGAAAGTTGAACGACGATGTCGAAGTCATGGGAATACGCCACCTTGAAGCCTTTGCGTAGAGCCCTTAAACTCCGGACTACTATTGAGAAGGATCTATGATGGATCACATCCTCAAACCGATACTTCTCCTGCCTCAGATGTTCATAAGGCGCGCCCTCCGGGGTTACCTCCAAGCCTGGGCATCCTCAAGCCATAAGAGGCGCCAGTGATGAGCAGGTTTAACTTCAGATATAGTCAATAGTATCAATTAATAAAATAAGTCAACTTGAATATGATTGAGTGGCTAAGCCAACTTGCAGAGGCGAGTCCCTGGAGTAGTGTAGTTTGTGATGCTGCGGCGGTACGCATCCATACTACGTTGGGAAGGAAGCTAGTTTAGGCCAGGTCAATGTCAACAATGTGATCCGCAGTGCTAGTATCGGTGATCGATGGTCGGTACCTCTGAAAAACTACAATTGCTAACCGGAGCTTGGTATTGTAGGGTTCATTGATTGGCAGGGGGAAATGCGGTGGAGATCCACCAGTGATGTAGAGGCAAGGGTGGAGGATTAGGTATCAATGTAGCGAAGTGGAGCGCTTCTGTGGCCGTGGACAGACTGATCACTATCCCGACGGGGGACCCGAGAGGACATATATTGCGGAGAAAGCTCCTGGTGGTTGCAAAATCAAAGGGGTCGTATTAATTGGCTATTCGTCATAATGCTTTGATGCCGTTGCCTCATTGTATCCGTTGGTATGGGTGCCCACCATGAAAGTTTGTGCATGTACAACTTCCAAGGAGGCGGCTATAATTTTTTGTCTCATAATCAGGTGGTCAGAGGTGGCGGTGAGGAAGACGGGGCAGCAAATCTGTCGGCCAAACCAAAACCAAATTGCCAAAGAGAACGTCCATAGTGTCCTAGAAAGAGCATGAGATTAAATGCACGAGACAAGTACTCACGTAAATCCATAGAGACGTAACTGCCCCATAATCAAGTCATTGCCAGGCGCCTTTTAAGGCCAATATATTTTCGTACTGTTTAATTCACTTCGTGGATTTCACAACAGACTGATGTAAAAATGTCTAGGCAGATCTTGACAGTCTTCGGGAATCATATCATCACTTCCAAGCCGGCCATCAAATACTTGGGGGTGGTGATAGACAGGAAGCTCAGCTATAAGCAACACGTACAGTATGTTTGTGATAAATCATCCACTGCTAGTATGGCCCTGACGAGGATGATGCCGAACGTGGGAGGGCCACGGCATACCTCTAGGTTGCTTATAGTCAGGGTGGTGACGTCAATCATTCTCTATGCGACCCCAGTTTGGAGCGAGGCGTTGCGGATGTCAGTTAACACTAGCAAACTGAATGCAGTCTACAGGAGGGCAGCTCTGAGGGTATGCTCTGTCTTCAGGACTGTCCCAGATGATGCAGCATTCGTCATCTCTGGAATGATGCCGATTGACATCTTGGCAGATGAGATGGCGAATATTTACCATGCGAAGCCAATCTTTCCCTTATCGCAGACGAAGAACGCTGAGAGGGAGAGATCCATAAATAGATGGCAAGAGTGGTGGGAACGGTCGGGAAAGGGTCGGTGGACTCACAGGCTCATTCCTGCCATCAAGGAGTGGTTGGAGAGACGACACGATGAGATTAATTATAATCTCACCCAGTTTCTCACGGGACATGGAGGATATCTCCAATACCTTCACAGGTTTAAATTGGAGACCTCACCCGACTGTCCAAATTGCGATGGAGTCCCAGAGGACCCAGAGCATGTATTCTTCCACTGTCCGAGATTTGCGGAAGAAAGGAGGAATCTAGAGGAGACTCTAGGAGAGGTGCTGGTACCAGAAAATCTGGTGCCGAAAATGCTAGCACATCAAGAGAATTGGGATGCGGTCAACTCCATGGTCGTATCTATTCAAGATAAATTGCGAAACGCAGAGGAAAGGAGAAAAACGCGGTCACGTGCGCCGCGTATAGAAGAAATGGGATTAAGCTAGAGTGAGCTGACTCCGCCCCGTGATGTAATACCTTATGGTGGTTCCGCGGGGCAGGGAGGGAGTCAGAGGTGGTTTTAGTGGGTAAAAATCTCACACGCTGGTGTGTCCAGATCAGTGTCTTTTGAAGATTTCCACCTCCTCAAAAAAAAAAAAGATCTTGAAAGTCTGCTAACTAAGTATTGGGTTGGCATATTAGCATCTAGTCTAGCAAGTCTATCGAAAGTCAAAGAAGGGAATTCTCTCAGACCCAGAGTTTCCTCGGGGTTTTGGTGTAGAGACCTTGAATATTCTCTATGCTCGTAGATATTGACAAAGGTAAACTTCCGTCATTCCTTTCAGTCCGCTTTCCTACTGTGTCCCTAGATCTGGGAAAAGCGTTTGCCGCTTCTCATTTGAACTCATCTGTTATGTATTGCCACAGCACCTAGTCCTGGTGAAGTTTGCACGTTAGGTTAAATTGCTTTATCACAATCCTTAGAGTGAAATTCAAAGTGTATGTCTAGCCACCCCCCTCAGTTTTTGTCGTGGACAATGTTACGTTGAAATAGTGGTGGTGAAATGGATAAATCGTAGACTGATTTTGTCGTTCTTGAAGAAGGCTATAGAGAGAAGGTAGTCAATTGAGTGAAAATAATCCAGGGGAGCAGCGGGGACCCTTTGCTGCGTCGTTGGTTTGTTTGTCACTCTTTTATAATGTTTTTTTACCCTTTCATCAATGGGTCTCTCTTCATCTGTATTTTGGTAACTTACGTTGTTGGCCTATTGCGTTAAAAAATCGTATTGCATGAGTTTGTTAATTCCTGTCAGAAAGTAAGCAACGAAATACGGCAAAAAATTTTGGGTGCTTGAAACGCAAACCAGACAAAAAGGCAAAAAAAAAGAATAAAAGACACAAAACAGACAAAATAATTCAACAAATGCCAACGACGTAAGACTGAAACAAATGGTGGCGCAAATTAAGGATAAAAAAAAAGCAAAGAAACAAGATCCTTCCAAGAAAACGTATAAACCATTGAAATAAATATTTAAGAAATAAAAATAAAATACATAATTTTTTTTTTGTTTTGATTAATTATTATTTTCCATAAATAGTACTTCAAGTTTTTTTCTCTTGTATTTTCTTTTAAAATATACTAGATTTCATAATTGTACATAAAAATAATTAGTATTTAAAATAATAATTATAATAAAAATTAGGGTAGTAGAGAAGAACGTAATTTTACGTAAATGTAGATAATTTTTTTCAATTTTTTTCACTTTTAAAATGCTAGGTGATGATTATCGGAATATACATAATAAATTTAAATTTTTCATCTCTATCAGCACATGTATAAGAATAATAATACACTTAGGGATAAAATGTAATAGTTGTACAAATCATAATATTTATATAAAACAAATTAAAAAAAAAAAATAATAAAAATTACAAACAGAAATGAATAAAAAATTTAGGAGTATATTTCATAAAAAGTATTTTTTTTATGAATGTTATTTCACTCGTGTTTGCTATTTCATCCATCATTTTTTTATTATATGCATAATTAAAGACACAAGAGTGGGAGGAAGGGTTAGAAGAAGAAAAATGTGGGCGGGGGAGAAATAAATTTGTGAGAAAAAGAGATGTAGGAAAAAGAAATTAAAATGAGAAATTGCGAGTTAACACAGTGAGAAAATGCGAGTTTTTATCTATTGAGTGATCTTTTTGTTCATTTCGTTTGTATTGTGGTGTTAAAATAGCGTTTCCCATACGCACACATTCACGGATCCATATACATACACATATATATCTATGTAATATAATATTTGACTTTTATTTCTCTGCTGTTTATATTTTCGTAAATTTATAAGGCAAAAAAAAATATTCTTAAAACAAAAATGCAACTTATAAATTTAAAGTAAAGTAATATTATTACAAATTTATATTTATTTTTCGCAAAAAATTTGTATGCCTTTTCGTTTTAAATTCTTCTTAAACTTGAAATATTGATATCAAATTTATTTTTACGTGTCTAGTTCCTATATTTAGGCATTTATGTTGATAACATAATATAGTCATAATCATACGGCATCATCATCATCATCATTATAAAAAAAAAAAATATATATAATAAAAAATCTCACTGCGAACCATCATTATCACTATCATCGTATTATATATTTTTTTGATATCATTTTGATTGAGACTTAAACGCTTTTGTAAATGAAATAAACTTTCATGAAACGTGTGCTCCTTCAATAGTTTTTGATACAACTATAAATGTAGGTTTACTACTCGTGTATGCTTGGCTTTACTAGAGAAATAATATTTAAAATTTATATATGCGAGGTCTTTCTTAAAGATATTTTTTTATACACCATCTTACTATTTATTATAGAATAATAAAAAAAAAATGTTTCATTTGTTCTTAAAAATCGTAAATTGGTTTCTCTATGAACAAATTGTTTAATATTTCAATAAAACAGAAATGAACATTGGGAGCAGATAAACACTTATATTTGATATTAAAAGGTTATGATTAAATTATTTTTGTAAACAATAATTGAAAAATTTTATTGGAAAAATAAAATAATTTAAACAAATATTAACGAAATATCGGACAAAAATGACTTTTGTTTGATTTTATTTTTCGAAATATAAGAGCCTGGCTTAATACTTTCTTCTTTCAAAGCTGTTTTTTTTGGATTTTTGTAAGAGTTCCATATGACCTCCATGACTTTTTTACATAATTAAATCTAAAGACTATACTGGGCATTTTTTAAAATTCGAAATTTACTCTTGTTACTCCCAATATATGGAATATATTTTCCTTCATCTAAAATCATTTCCTGCATGTTCTTAGTAGATTCTCTGGAATTTATACTACATAGGGCTATTGTAGGAGCAGATTTTCAACTCTTAATCAAAATAATTAAAAGAATTAAAATCAAAAGCCCGAAATTATATTGACCTTTCAAATTATATACTTATAAATTATGTAAATATGATGTCTATCAGTAAATTATAGAAGAATTAAATTTAAATATAAAAATATCTCGGAACAAGCTTTTATATTATATCGAAAAAAAATAGTTGAAAATAACAGATTCACAATAAAATTCAAACATCATCGGCTTTAAATCTAATTTTAACACTAACAAGCATTGATGAACATCACAAAGGTAAGTGTAATTTTTTTTTTGTATATTGAGGCATATATTTAAAAGTTTAGTACGAAATTTTCAAATCTATTTATTTACATATTTTCAGAATAGTAGCTTTCAATTTTATTTTGTTTTTAGTCAATTTTCTGCATTTGATACTATTTTGTTGCTTACTATTTCTGACAATTCTTTTTTTCTTTTAAATCGAATGGGACTGAGATTCACAAAGTTCTAAAAGAGTTCGGCTGAAATCTGATTGAAAAATAGAATATCTTCCTTTTGAATTCGATGGTTTTAGTCATTCAACTAAATTGAATGTGTAATTAACACTCTCGCCATTTTTTTAAATTAAAATCATCGATGGAAAGTAAAATCTTTTGATAGAATGCTTGATGTTATTTCGAAGATTATAATGTTTTTTTTTTGTATGGAGTCAATTAATGGCCATTATGTAAAATAAACTGTCAAACCAATAAAAAATTGATATTGTGGACACCATTTTTTGTTTATGAAGATTTCAAGGGACGAAAACTGCTCGGGAGATCTGTCCCGTTTATGAAGAAGGCAAGTATCTGATAGAGCCATTTCTTGATTGGTTTACTAAATTTTTTGAACGAAAATCGGTGCCAAACTACAAGAGAATTGGCACAGCACCTACAATGTCATCGTTCAATTTTTAGGTATCATCTTGACCCATTGAAGGGGATTAAAAAATTTGGTGCAAATCGCATTAAAACAACCTAGGCAGCACGAACAATATGGGAAATGAAAGATGAGAATATGGCCAATAGTAGGACAATTGATGTAGATCTCTACTGTACACAATATTATCTACCGGACTCAGCGAAAAACAGTCAGAAGAGAATCTTTTTGGCACAGGGCAACGCAGCATCGCATACCGCGAGATGCACCAAGGAAAACATAAAAGGTCTTGATGAAACCAATCTTATTCTATCTGGGTACGTAGCAGCAACTTCAACAATCTGGGCAAGGACAATGATTAAGAGTTATAACTGATACAATTGAATTCAACTGTCGGCGAAATTGAAATCAATTAAATTTAATTGAATTCAACTGTCATCGAATTGATCTCAATTCAAGGATTTTACCTGTTACGATTGAATTTGTTTCTCTAAGAAATTATATTCAATTAAAATCAAAAACAGTTCAATAGTCTTCCAAATTGAATTCAACTGTTCGAAATTGAATTCAATTTAAATTTTATGCTGAATTCAAATCAATTTTTTCAGTTTCTTTCCTCATTGATCAGAGAACAGTATATCGCTCAATAGACTGACGTGGATCTTGTTGACTGATTCGTGGTTGTTGTCGATAAGAGGATATGGACTAAATTGAATTCAGCATTTGTTCCATATTGAATTCAATTTAAATTTTATATTGAATTTAAATCTATTTTTTCAGTTTTTTTTCCTCATTAATTAAAAGACATTATATCGCTCAATAGATTGATGTGGGTGTCGTTGACTGATTCATGGTTGTTGTCGATAAGAGGATATGGTCCAAATTGAATTCAACTTTGTTCGATATTGAATTCAATTTACATTTTATATTGAATTCAAATCTATTGTGACAGTGTTTTTCCTCATTAATCAAAAGACAGTATGTCGCTCAATAGATTGACATGGATGCCAGTGACTTATTCGCGGTTGTCGTCGATAAGAGGATATGGTCCAAATTGAATTCATCTTCGTTCGATATTGAATTCAATTTAAATTTTATGCTGAATTCAAATCTTTCCTCATTGATCAAAGGAGAGTATATCGCTCAATAGACTGACGTGGATCTTGTTGACTGATTCGTGGTCGTCGTCGACAAGAGGATATGGTCCAAATTGAATTCAACTTTGTTCGATATTGAATTCAATCTAAATTTTATATTGAATTCAAATCTATTATGACAGTGCTTTTCCTCATTAATCAAAAGACAGTATGTCGCTCAATAGATTGACGTGGATGCCAGTGACTGATTCGCGGTTGTTGTCGATAAGAGGCTATGGTCAGTAGTTATGGTTCACCATATACAATCGATTCAATTCTTTTCACATATTATTCCTATATGATATCCTTTTTATAAAAACAGACACCGTTGTGAACGTTACATAGCTATATTGTGGGAAAACTGAACTGAACATGGAAATAACGAATTATAACTCAACAAACTGACGAATTCAAAATGGTAAATATTCAAATCAAATGAAAATAGTAAGCAGCAAATTTCCAAAAAAAAAAAAGGACATAAAAAGCATGACCTATGAACATTTTCAGTAATTTTCAATTAAAAAAAAAAAATAATAGTCAAATCAAAATTCATTGTCAAGCAGCACAAACTAAATCAATTAAACATCGGACAATTGAACATTATTTAATCAACTCACCACTCATTTGATTATAATTGTAGATTTGCTGAAGTAGTGCCTCCGAACTGTTTGTTGACTGTGTAATTGATTGTTGATCGGCATTGATTTGCAGTAAAAGATTATTACCCATCAAAAGTCGATGAGCAGCAGCGGTTGCAGCATCCGTTGCATTTCCAACACTATTTTCAGAATTTTCACTGGCATTCATTTGTTGCTGTTGTTGTTGTTGTTGAACAGCTGCAAAATGCTGTTGAATCTGATTGAAATTCATCATGGCAGCAGCAGCTGTGATGGCTGCATTTGAATCATTTTCATGTTCACCACCAAAAAGTTTGTTTGATCCGGAATTGGTTGATGCTGCAGCAGCTGCAGCAAACATAGGATTTTGCATAAGAAGTTGATTGTAGATGGTCATGTTCGATTCATGTTGCATGTCGCCAGGTGATGCCCGATTGGCAATAACTGATGGCGGTGGGGTTGGTAGTTTTAGATGGGCCATTGTGTTATTGGATTTCATTGATTGTTGTTGATCAACAGTATCATGCTGATCGCTTGATTCACTGCCACTGTACCCTAAGAGATGATCACTATTCTCGAGAGAGTAGCGAACTTGTGCTATGTGACCGGCAGAAAAGACATGTTCTTGCATATTGACTTTTTGAATATTGCATAGTTTACAGTCCTCCGATGAGGGTATTATGTCACATGTTAGATCACTACCATTTTGTTCGTAAGTCTCGTCGGAATAGCTACGATTGTTTCGGCTTTTCTTTTCTTTTGCCCGAGCATTTTGGAACCAAACCTGGATCAAGAAGGAAGGAAGGAAAGAAAGAAAATGTTATTGACTTCATTTGACCTGGTACGGAAAAGGGGTAACTTTAAAAAGAAAGAAAGAAAATCGTCAAATTTAATCTTTAATTCGATGAATAAAATCATGCGGACATATCAGGAGAACGTTTGAGGATTGGGTCTGCAGCATAAGATATGAGTGGCTTACACCTTCTGCATAAATAGTACCAGGAAACGCTAATTTAAAATAACCCCCCCCCCTCGACAACATTTTTTCCCTTAAGTTGGTACACCTTTCCTTAATTACCAAAAAATAAAAATGGCGCGATCTTTCAGCTTGTGTATTTACAGCAGCTGTCAATGTTACTCTACCTCAGAAGTGCTCTGCGAATTTTACTGTGGATAAAAAGTTGAACAAAAAGTTCGCTTCAAATTTTGTCTTGCAAACAAAATTTCTTGTTCCGATTCTTTGAAAATATTGAAGAAGGGATTCGGTGAGTTATCTATGTCGAAAACGCAAGCGTACCATTGGTACAAACCGTTCAAATAAAGGCGTGAATTGGTGGAGGATTTTCTTCGGCCTTTAACCTCTACCACTGATGGTAAAATAAAGAAATTAGTGCTTGAAATTCGTTAGAGAGTTGGCTTGTGTATTGAACATTAATAAAATGTTCATGGATTTTCATTTAAGGATTGAGGAGTCCTAAGTCCGGATTCACTTGATGATGGACCGGACCAAATGGAGAACTTACTCTCACTCTTTATGGTCCACGGACTCCTCTTTTTTGGTTTAACAACCAAAGTTAAAAAATCAAAAGAGGGACGAAGACGCCTACGGTTTTGTACCAGGGCAAAGGCAACTCGTCTAATGAGTTCGACATCAAGTACATACGGACTTAAGGCCCCTCAATCCCTAAACAAAAATTGTCTACCCCCGGACAAGGTTTGGTCCGAACTGTGGGCGGATTTGCGTTGGATATAATTCGCATCCTTGTCGAGTTTTGTGAATTATAAACGGGGAGCATAGAACACCCTGCGAGCCGCTTAGGTCACGCTGCTCCCAGGGCAGAGGTGAGGTACCGTCTAATGAGTTGCCTATGCCTTGGTACGAAACCGAAGCCGTCTTCGTCCCTCTTTTGATGTTCACGGAATTTTAACCAACGTTTTGGGTATGAAACGCATTGCTGGAGGTTTGGTTCCGAAAGAGCTAAATTTTTTGCAACAAAAGCACCGGAAAAAGGTCGCTGAAAACATGATTTTTCGTGGACTAGACTTCCTGAAACGACGAGCCCACTCCGTGGAACCCATTCTGTGTGTCAATTGGAGACATTAAACAGAATTCGCAGCATGGATTGAAGGTCACAACTTCTTCTTCCTGCGCAAAGTGTATGGAAGATTGGGTTAGCCATTATTACAGTCCGGGACTATTTTGAAGGAGACCAGATAAATTTTGTGTTTTGTTTTAATCAATTTTGGGTACTCTTGATACAAAAGGTATATCGGAATGAGTCGTCCATGAGCTTTACTCTGCGACCCTAACATAGTTGTACCTCTACCACTATTAGTTGAAAGCATCCCCTGAACGTTCCCATATAAGCCATAGCAAAAGGACTTAAAACTCAAAAATTCTAACTAGTTATACTTTACAACTACAACTGCGACTCACCTGAATCACACGTTTCGGCAATCCAATTTCCCTACCGATATTCTCACAATCGGTCATTGTTGGTGTTTTCACATCCGAAAATAGTGTCCTTAAAATCCGCACTTGAACATTACTCATTTGGGTACGAAATCGCTTCTTTTGAATACTTTGCGTGCTACTAGCTGGACTAGCTGGCGATCGATCCATATCACCCACATTATCCCCACCGCTATAGATCAGGTTTGATAAATCCTTGCTGTTCTGATGATGGTTCGACATCATGGCGTTATTGGCAGCATCACTATCGTAAAATGTATCATTGTGCTGATTCGTCCCGCATCGACTCTCGCCAAGATTATTGTCCCCTAGGGGTGAACTCGATGTTGTAACAATTGTGGTTGTTGTAGGAGAGTGGTTGCTGTGATGTCGATAGTTGACTAAATCAGCAATTTTGACGTGATTGTTATTCAAATTTGAGTTGTTGTTATTGTTGCTTGCCGGTGCCGATGATGATGTTGTAATGAAAAAGTCATTGGATTCATCGTGATCATTGTTGGAATCGGAGTAGCTGACATCGCTTTCGCTAGGCTCATATTTGGGTGTGCTTTTGCTCAAATCTAAAGGGGTACCAGACTTGGCGGCTGTTGTTGAATTGCTTAGTGATTCCAGGATTGTTGAAGTCACTGTTGCATTATCATCATTCAGCGAAAGTCCATCATGAGGATGGTATTGACTTAATCCTGATCCAGAACTTGTGGAGTTCAGGCCAGTCGCGAAGGCATGGCTACCTGTGGTACTTGTTGGGGTCAACGATGAACGAGTCTGCGGCAACAAACTGCTTAAATCATGCGAATGATGTGAAGGAAATGACGAACTATCGAGTGATTGTTGAGTCACGTCTGGAATTTGATCTATATTGATTGGCTGCTTTTCAGGATGTTTCGTTTGAAGATGCGACTCCAGAGCTGATTTTATTTTGAAGATTGCACCGCAATGTGGACACTTTTTATTGATGATTTGTAGATTTTGTCGGAATTGTCCTTTGCGTTCACGAGCGCGAGAATTCTGATACCAAACCTGAGGAACCAGCACAGTACACCATTGGTTTGTATTATTATTTTTTGCCGGATTATCAAGGATTATATTTTTTATATTCCAAGGAGTTATTATTGTTTGTTGATGTGGTCGTAAGATCACCCCGAGGTTCGTTTCGATTTTTTTTTTTTGTGTTTTTGTTTAGGTGTTAAAATGGTTTTTTTTTGTTTTTAGTAGAAATAGTCCGAACCCGAAGCATTACGAATGATTTAAAAGCGAAAGTTGTTGCGGAAAAGAAAGGAAAAAAATGACAAGAATAATCACAGAGGTCAGGTATAATTTAATTTCTAGCACGATTTCCGATTTCATTAATCAAGCAAACTATTAGTCGGAAATAATATCAAATCACAATCCAAAAAAAATAATTAAACACACAACACACACTTTTTCTCTTGAAAGTTTTAAAGGGGCAAGTTTTGAATATTACAAAAACAAACAAAATCAGCGAGCAATAATTCGATAATATAATTCCTGCACAAAATTATTGTGCCTAACAACAAAATGACTCCCAGTTCATCGTTTTATTTTTGCTATTTTTTGTTTTGGTCTTTTACTAGAGATAAAAGAGAAGAAAACAAAAAGAAAACAATGCCAAAATCACTAAAACCAACATCAACAATAAATTAAATTAAAATATTATATTTACTTAAAAAGAAAACAATCTTACATTAATATTAAAATTAGCTGCATTACAAGATTATAAAACGCAATAAAACAAAATAATTCCACGTGCGTCGCTACAGAGCGCATATTGCAAGCTCCTACTGTACAAGATAAAGATCTTGTCGCACTTCTTTCTCGGAGCCTCCATTTTTCGGAAACAAAATTTCGAGCTCTTAGCTATGTTAGAGAAAAGTATCTTTCGAAAAAACTTTGATTCCCTGCAGGAGAACGAAGTATTTCCTCGTTTACACAGCGCACGAATCTTTGAACGATATCGCTACCACTTTATTGTGGATAAAACCCAGCTCAACAAGTTACCGTAGAGAAGTCATTTTAATCCTTATGGGCGCAGAAAATCCAGCCAGAGTGCAAAGGGCAATAATTATACTCATATCGTCCACCGCCAACTTTACAACGTTCAAAAAAGACGATTTGAAGCAGCAATTTGACTAGAAGTAGAACGAAAGATTCAAGCGAGCAACTCGATTTTAAGTGGAAGTGAAAGTCAACTTTTTCGTGCTGCTTTGTAGACGAGAACCAACTTCGCTCCATGCTGGACATCACCATCCATCGGCGGAGCCGTTCAGAAGAAGTTCGATTTTTCGCGAATCCCGGCTCACACGGGTACAAGCCCCGCGATGGCTACCCCCCGTGAGAAGTGCGTAACAAGAGTCTTCGATGAGGAAGAATCCTTGGCGCCGCATCATCCGAGCCTTGGTGGAGGCAACGGTCAACCAAGAACTGCCTTTACTGCCCTGGATAAAAAGATCGTGGCGCTTTGTGCATTCATAAAGGAGCGCAGGAATATTGACCAAAATATAACGGTCATGATAAGAGGCATCCGCTCGGCGTACGGCAAGACCCAGGACGAAACAGGGGGAAGCCATCAAACGAAAAAGTGAGCCAGGCGACTCAAATAACGCCTGTTCCAAAATACGACAGAGGGAAACCGAGAATAGAAAACAGGACTCAACTCCCAATGAATACCACTGCTGAAGCTGCCGGCAAAACTGTCGCGACTTTGGGAAAAGAGAGCGGAAGCCTGGAGAAAGGTGGCATCCCGAAAAAGAAGCAATTGGAGGAAGATAAGATTAGTGGTGATTATCATTTCCAAACATGGTGAACATATGAGTGAAAGCAGACGCCGAGCTCACCAACTTGAGAAATAATTGCAGCCGCATTAGGCCCCAGAAAGGAGACCACAAATCAATCTCAACCATGGCGCAGGACTTACTTTCACAAACCATCAGCGAGAAAAACATCGATTTGACTGTAATTACTGAGCCATATCGAAATTACGGAGCGCTATGGGTTTGTAGAGAACAAGCCTACCAGGACATAATGCAGCACCCGAAGGGAGGCTCCACCAGAGGGAAGGTAAAAGGAGTCCACATCTACATCTGCTGTGCTCCACCCAGCAGATGCTTAGCGTTTCGGATGCACGATGATGTTGGCGTGGACTTTTCAATGGGACAGCGAGAAAACGAATGTGAGGGAACACGTTCTCCTTGCAGCATTAGCGGAGCTAGACGTGATATTCGCGAATGTTTGGGTCTCGTACACTTAAAGGGGAAGAGGCCTGCGGTCTATAGCGGACCTGATGTACATGAGTGCCGCTTTAGTCAATTAGGTCGCTTGGCATGTCAGCGAGAACGATACTCATAGCGGCCACCAGGCAATTTGCATAGATATCAAAGGCGAATCGCGCTCGAAAAGAGTTCTCGCAGAATGCTGGATGGTTTGCTCGGCTGGACGTCGAAAGTCGTTTTCCGCGGCGCTCAAACCCGACGTATCCCTGAAGGGTACGGCTAGACGAACGGAAGCATTCGTTGTTACTATGCCCAGAAGACCACTGGTTCCTAGTAGGCAATCCAACTGCTGTTGGAACAACAAAATCGCAAGTTTGCAAGCGGCGTGCTTCCGGGAAAGGAGGTTTTACCAAAGACGGTGGCGACGATCGAGAGAAGACACACAGGTTACCGCATATCCGCTTAAAAGAAGCCATTCGGAGGAGTAAAAAGAACTGCTTCAAACAGCTATGTGACCATGCCAATATGAACCATCGGGGCGAGGTCTAAAGGGTGGTAATGAAAAGGCTTTGAAGATCACCCCAGGTGACCCGTCAGTGTTACCACTCTGTTCCCTCACCACAAAAATATCGTAAGGCAAACGGCTGTCCAGCTAAATGAAGGCCTAATACCTCCTGCAGCTTTGGAGCAGCTGCGGGAAATATGTGGTAGGACCGGACAACCAGGATCCAGGTTTGTATGGCAATCGAGCTTTGAAACTGGCAGAGAAGGCTAGGCCTGACTTTTTTGCAAACACCTTCGAGGAGTGCCTAAAGGAAGGAATATTAACTTTCCAGTGGAAGAAGCAGAAGTTGAGGGGCGGGCTAGAAAGAGCAGGGCTGACCTTGATGACACGAAAACGGAAGCGGTCTTAATAACGAAGCGGAGGAAAAAGAATACTGTGAAAGTGTAAGTCGGTGGATATATGGTCGTATCAAAACCGGCTATCAAATACCTGGAGGTGAAAACACCAAATTGAGTTTTAAGGAACACCTGGAGTATTCATCATTCCCACAGGACACGGCGATTGCTACTGGCGCCACTCTGGATTGGATGATTATGCTAATTGTCCTACATCTGGTGGAATACCAGTGAATCCAGAGTATGTGATGTTTCACTGTCCAAGGTCCGTAATGGAGAGTAGGAGCGTGACCCCGGAAAACTTAATTGCGCAGATCCTGAGGTTGAAGGAGAAGTGGCTTACGATTTCCTCCGAAATCGTGAAAATACAGGAGTAGTTGCTGAAGGAAGAAAGAGGGAGAAAAGCCGGAGACGAGTGCCTAAAGGCAAACATGCTCCGCGAAATAATACCTAAATGGTGGCTCTGCGGGCCTGAGGCCGGGTCTCTTCAGTGGGTGGTTTTTAATGGGTGCGAATCTCACACGCGTCCGCTTTGCCTCCGGCGTTGGGACGGCGGAGCTGGAGCATGATGCATGATCCCGCCATTGCCATTCCGGTATCTGGCTCGTCCGTCAACGTTCTTCTTCATTTATTTTGAGTGCTGTGCGATTTCCCGCCAGTTCGTGCAAGTTTGATGCCGCAATCAGCAAAGGCAGCAAATCTTTGACGTTCTACCCATTAATGCACATAAGAAGACTGCGATGTTATCACATCAAACGAAACACCTTCGCTCTCTTGGTGTTTATTTCCGCAGAGTCGGAAGCTCACTTCGATTTAAAATGTTTGAGGTATTTAGCCGAGGCCCCTAACTTGGCAAAAGACCAAACAGATGTGACCAACGTAATCGAGGTGTTTGAGAAAAGATGACATAGGCCATTGAATCCCTTCTTTGGCTAACGAGAGCAAAAAGCATCGGTGACAGGATTTCACGGTTTCAGGGACTCCACTTTGGATTTCAAATTCTTCTGAGATTTGACCTCGACGTAGCAAGAAGACTGCGGATAGTTTTCGCGGCCAGCTGCTGGGTGAGCAAATTGAAATAAAAGCTCGAAAACAACAGGTAGCAAGGAGGATATCTGTGCTGCATTAAGGAAAAAATTCAACCTTAGCGGAAAGCAGAAAGCGCGATAAAGGGAATGAAGAAGGCGTATGGAAGTACAAAGACAGCTATTATTGGCTTGCCGGTTGAATCAGGAATTAAACTGATTACCGCGAGCAATGTAAAAATATGTAGGGTCGTGTGCCGACTTAGGGAGCAAGTATTTCTCAAGAAATGCTTTTGATGCCTCGACTTCGGAGCTAAGGACTTGCTGTCTCCAACCATTCGAGAGTCGAATGTGGATGTGGCGGCAATCTCTGAACCTCTCTCTTACCGAAATTACGTTAGTGCTACATGGGAGAAACGCTCATCTGGACGGCAAGTCATTCAAGAAACAATGGCCTTAGACTGGGGAATTCGAGTGACGAACATCAAGGGCCACATCCTGCTTGAAACTTTCGTGGAGCTGAACATCGTGTTAGCCACCGTTGAATGCGTGCCCACCTTCCGAGGCAGAGGGCTAGGCTCAATCGTCGATCTGACTTACCTCAGTACCTCGTTCGCGAGAGGGATGATCTGGCGGGTGAGTGAACACTACACCCACAGTGACCACCAGGCCGTCAGAGAGAGGAGGGAACGCAATGTGTGAAATGGAAAAACCAGGAGATCTGAATGCTTTCGAGGAAGACACTTTCCTGGCAGCTTTAAAAAGAAGTCTGACCCGAAGGGAACGACGCTGGAACAAGTGAGTCAGCTATGTCAGAGGCAAGCGACTGGACAATGACACGACAGAAGTTCCACCACAGTAGGAAACCAAACCACTGGTGGGGCCAAGAAATCGCACTGTTGGGAGCATCGTGTCTGCGAGCTAGGAGACTTTGGTAAAGGACAAGAGGGAAGCCAGAATATCGGCAGTAGGACTCTCTTCACGTCGCTCTATCTGTCTTTCGGAAATTATGGAGAAGATCTTGGAGTGTCTGATATACAATAGGCTGCTTCAGCTCGTCGAACTAGTGGGTGGTCTATTGGAACGGTAGTAGAAGTTTTGCAGAACACGGACCACGGTCGATGCCATAGCAACCGTCGTGGAACTGACTTGGGAGGACGGAGTCCTCGGGCCACGCGTGTCAAAGGAGGCAACATTGATTGGTTTTGCAGATGAACTGGAGGTGGTAGTAGCTGCGAAGCACCCCTAGGATGTGGAACCATATGGAAACGAAACCATTTATGCCATCAAAGAATGGGTCCAAGTGGAGGTGATCCTTTCTACCAATCCCAGGAAAAGCAATACTGGCAAAATTCGGGCTGGTAATCACAAGGTCGTTTCAAAATCGGTCATTAGATGCCTGGGACTAATGATCGATATCAAGTTGAGTTTCAAGGGGCACCTGGATTATCCGCGTGAAAAGGCAGCAAAGGGTAGCTCATCTCTAGCAAGGATGATGCCTAATATTGAAACGCCAAAATATAGTCGCCGGCTGCTTATCGCAAGGGTGATGAAATCTATCCTGCTACATGCGGCTTTTGTCTAGGCATGCATACTGGATAGCGTGGTGAACCAGGCAGGGTAAGTTCGGTATGCCGGCCAATTGCATTGAGGGTGTGCAGGATGGTATTTTGTGAGGCGTTATGCACCATCGCGCATCGCGATCCCTTGGATCTTCTTGCGAATGAGGCACACTGTGTCTACCGTTGAAGAAGGGCAAATCTGGCCGAACTGACTACGGGCTTCCGCTAAGCCACAAGGAAGGAGCCGTACAGGAGATGGCAATAACGGGAGGATAATTTCGAAAAAGACCGCTGGATCTGTAGATTGATCCCGTGTATTAGGGGAGAGATCGAGCGGGAGTTGTGAGTGGTGAGTTGAATTACTACCTAAGACAGTCCCTTACGGTGGATACAGGAAGTACTTGTATCGCTTCGGCTTGGATGAGTCCTCCTTTTTACGATTTCTAACTCCATCGTGCAACTGATTTCCTTCAAGTAACAGTACTCCGAAGATACTCACATTCTGTATTCGCAACAAAAGGAAGCAACTTCTTGGTAGGAGCAATTAAATGGCATATTTTGCGCTTAAAGCTAGAGAAGGACATAGAGTCAAAGGAACCAAGCTGTAGGGCATTGTAGGACCGGCAAAACCTCGGGATCGGAGAGTGAAAGTAAATCTCGAGCTCGGCGAAGGGTACATCAAAAATGTCCGCATTACGTGTGTTATGAGACGAGGCGATACGGAGAGTAATATCCGAGTTGGCGGAGCAGTCCATCAGACCATTGCAGAGTTTGAAAAGAGTACACATATCAAGGAAGATACGGCGTTGCTGTAGGGAGGGGACATTGTGGGTGCGGAGTCGTGACGGATAATCAACCCGTGGAAGGTTCTTTTTGTAAAAGAGGGTCCGGGTGAATTTGCGTTGTACAGCTTCAAGAGCGCGGCCCTCACGGATGCGGTAGGGGGACCAGACTACACAGCAATATTCAAGGGTGTTTTTGACAAGGGAATTGAAGAGTGTTAAGGAGGGCTGGATTGAGGTAAAGTCGGACGAGGAACGTAGGATAAAACCAGACATTTTGGAAGCTCTATTGATGATGTCAACGAAGTGGGAATTGAAACGAAGTTTATCGTCGAATATTACACCCAGGTCTTTGAAGGAGGTCAGTAGTGAAAGGGGTTGACCACTGAGAGAATAGGAAAAGTATGATGGGGAGGGTTTCAGGGAATAGCGCATCCAGTGACATTTGTTGACATTCAGTGTTAGCTTGTTGACCGAACACCAACGGGCTAAATTATCAAGGTTAGATTGTAAGAGAGCACAGTCCAATGGAGACGAAACAGAGGCAAACAATTTAAGGTCGTCTGCGTAAAGCAAATACGGACAGGTGAGGATGGAGGCGAGGTCATTGATAAAAAACAGGAAGAGTAGGGGGGCCAAGTGTAGAGCCTTGGGGAACACCAGAGGAAGGAGAGAAGGAACCAGATGAGTGACCATGAAAAGAAACTTTGCAGGAACGGTATGAGAGATAGGAGGAAAGCCAGGAGATGACTGAGGGAGGGAAGTCTAGCGAAGAAAGTTTAGAGAGGAGAATGTTATGGTCAACGGTGTCAAAGGCTTTGGAGAAATCAGTATAAACAGCATGTACCTCCTGTCGTGAATTCAAGCGTTAGCAACAAAGTTGGTAAAGACCAGAAGATTTGAAGCCGTTGATCTATGTTTCACGAAACCATGCTGCTCTTTGACAATGACGTGACCGAAGTGCGCGGTCAACCAGTCGTTGACGTATCCTTCTAGGATTTTGGAGCAAGAGGAGAGAAGGGTAATGGGGCGGTAGTTCACAGCAAGGGAAGGGTCTCCGCTCTTGAGGATAGGAATGATAAGGGCCTCTTTCCAGAGACGGGGAAAGTAGCATTCGTCTAGACTTTTGTTGTAGATTATACACAGGGGGAGGAAAATGTGTTTTCTACAGTTAAGGAGGAAGAGATTAGGAAGCCCATCGGGGCTAGGTCCGACATTGGGATCAAGGTTACCAATGAGGAACTCAACCAAGGAAGGCGTAAGGAGAGGAATGGCTAGTGATTCGGAGGAGTCTGGGGTTATGAAAGTTTTAGAGGGTGAAGGGCTCGAGGGAGAAAACACTGAAGAGAAGTAGGTGCAGGATTGTTGTGGGGAGTTGGCAGTGGAGTCAGCAAAGCTGATAGAAGAAGGGACATATTGAGTTGGATTACGAGAGGGGTTTTAAGTTACCGCGGGCAAGGGCGGCTTCGACGCTAAATAGGTACCTTTTACGCACTTTTCTGACCATTGACTTCACAGTAGATCGTATAGCTTTAAAGTGAGCAAGGTCGGCGTCAGTTTTAGAAGCCCGAAACTTCTTCCTCAGTGTATGTTTCAAGCGAATGTTAATATGAAGTTCCGTTGTGAACCATGTTGGGTAAGAACGTAGGCAGGGAGGGGAAGAAGGGACATAACAGGAGAGGAGATCAGAGAGGATATTGTAGAAGGTGTTAAGAGCTTGATCACACGATGAATTACTTAATATGTGCATCCAGTTGAAAGACGCTAAAGCTGAGTTCAGACCGTCAAAATTGGCTTTGCGGAAGTTGAACTTAGTGGGTTTACGCTTGATTTTGGGTTTTGAACGAGGGAACTCCGCTTCAAATTCAATCGCGGGATGGTGAGCGTCGGTTTTTACATACGGGGATATGCCAGGAAATAAAGAGAAGTGGCGCTCGGGGAGGTTGGAAAGGAAGAGATCGAGAGTGCGGCCCAAGGAGTTTTTGGTGGTATTGAAATTCAGGGCAGAGCAAGTATACATAAAGGAAGAAAGTAGGAGGGAAGAATGGGAGAGGTTGTTGGAAGGAATTGGAAGACTAGGATGATTAGGCCAGTTGAGCATGGGGAGGTTGAAATCTCCATAAAGGAAGAAAGGGAGGGAAGGGAATCTGACGGTAAGGAATTCAGACAAACTGTCAAACCATTCTTCATACAGGTGAGAAGGGCTAGCACAGGGGACATATATACAAGAAACAATGAACGGGAGGAAGTTGGGCGGGGAGACACGAAGAGCAACACAATCAAAAGGAAAGCCGGAGGAGGAGAAGACGAATTCAGCGGGGAGTGAATCTTTTATAGCAATTAGGACTCCACCGCCAGTGGATATACGAGAAGCATCCCGGTCCCTGTCACAACGGAAAGTGGAGTACCCTTCGGGGAGCTCGGAGTATAATATGGCATCGTCTAGCCATGTTTTGGAGATACAGATGGCATGGTGTTGCTGAGCCTGCGCGGATAAATTGAAGGCCCCCAGCTTGGTTCTGAAACCCCTGACGTTCTGATAAACCAGACGGACAGTGAACATGGATCCAGTTATATAGCTCGGCGAGGCAGGCGGGCTGCCCTGAAATTTACCCGCGAATTGGGGCGCTTATACGGCTTTATGAATACACCTTCAGGCCAGAAAGAAGGGTTGCCGAGGACATCAACTTCGTGCGGATAAGTAACCTTGAAAGATGCAATGACCCGGTCGGTGTTGTCGTCTTTTGTGAGTTTAATGCAGGACAGAGGAGATAGTAAACCAACTTTGCTCCTTATATACTCCAGAACATCGTCCGTAGATGTTGTGAACGCTAGCCTGGAGATAAAGAGCTGTTTAGGTGGGGACGCCACGTTTAACTTGGGGCCACTGGTATGGATGGATGAAGTGCCAGGATATATGGCGGTAGCGGGAAGCGGAGCTTCGTTGGCGACAGGAACAATGTCAGAAAGTGGGGCGGCTGTGTTCCGATTCAAAACTTGCTGAGGAGGCTGCGGATATTGTCCCGTCGTAGGCGCGATGGAGCGAGGCAGGATCGGAGGCTCGGTGGACCGTAACTCGTCGCATAGGGGCCGCTGGATTAGGGGTGTAGAGCGAGTGGAAGCAACCCTGATGTAGGAGGGCATTGCAGGCGAATTCAATACAGAATGAGAGGCCTGGTGCATAGACTCCTGAGATGATGTTGAGGCTACATTGTTATGCACAGTAGAAAGCGCCTTTTCGGAAGTCACAGTCTCGTCTAACGGATTCCTGAGCTAATATAGAGGCGTGCAAGCGGATGTCTATAAGACCTGCGAGTAGGCACTGATGGACCTACACGGTAAACTTTTGCAACATTTTCTAGTTTTTCTTTGGTAGTGATCATAATTTAGATGGCGTAGACCAGGATACTCGACAGCTTTCAGGGATATCGAACTGGCGCACCGCGACGCAAAACCGGGTTGACTGGAGTTTCTTACTTACTACTACCGGTTGTTGCGCCGTTGATGATGGTGATCATAATTTACTATTGTTGAGTCCTCCTTTTGTCAAGTTCGGTATTGAATGTTCCTGGTCTAAGTATATCTCAATGAGTGTAGGACTAAAGTCAATAACTCAAGAGACAAACAAAAGATTCAAGCGAGCAAAAAATTTTCAAAATCGTATTCAACGAAAAAATCTGAAGACAACAGCTTGACAAGCAAACAAAAGACTTAAGCGAGCAACTTGATCTTTAGGATTAGATATGGAATTTTCTTTTTTAACAGTGTTTGCCGGAGAAGGGTAAGTAAATGAAGGAGGAATTTGCATAAAATCAATTCTATAGAGGGCAGGGGAAACTTCTCCGGTAATAATAACGGTAGAATGTCCAGCAATGGGCCTTAACATTGGCTTGAACTGGGAATTATTTTTATTAAAATTCGAAAAGTTCTTTTCCGGAACTTGTCATTCATCACCAACCAACTATTTATAAAGCTAATCATCGCAAAACAAAAAGTTCATCATACTACAACTACTTTATCATCAAACTTTCTTACATACCTGTACAACACGCTTCTTCAGATTAACTTTCTTTGAGATTTCCTCTAACATCTTCCGACTTGGATTTGACTCATTCTGGTAGCACTCATATAAAAAATTCAGCTGCTCCGGCAAAATAGTGGTTCGCAACCGCTTATTCGTTTGCTTTTCCATCGTGGTGACATGTTCCACTCCCGATACGACACCCCCACCTGTTGGTGTTGGTGTTGTTGAGTTACCACCCAGGAAACTGGATGCAGATGGATTTCCGGGAAAATCATTCAAACTAGCCGCGGTAGCTGTGCTGGTCGTCGAAGTCGCTATCGGTGGACTACATGCAGATTTCTGCAAACTTGTTGCCAGTTGTGATGATATTGGAAGACCAGTGTTTAGATTTGATAGTGAAGATTGTTGATGTTGTGGACTACTATCAGCATTTAAAGCATTACCACCAATGGTTGTTGTTGATATTATTGAGAGTTGTTGTTGGTGTTGATCCTGACGAATTTTTTGATTCACTACCCCGCTCCCACCAGCTGCTAGGATTGTCGCTGCAACAACTGCTGCTGCATGCGTTGGTGAACTGATCATCGATGCCATTGATGATGGTGTCGTTGTAGTTTCGGCTTGCATGGCTTGTGCGCCTGTTGGTGTTGTTGATTTCGGTGTTGTTGGCGTTGCCGTACCACGACCAGTTGCAGCGCATATTTCTCTCGTCGTTGAATTTCCATTGCCGCTCATTTGACTTTGTTGTATTGCTGATGTTTCCGCGATATTTGTTGATGTTAGTCCACTCTGTTGTGTTATTGAATTCATTGTTGAATTGGTATCCGATGCTGACGGCATTGTAGTCAGATTGAGCAATGGAAAATCATGTATTCGTTGGGGCGAGGCACCTAACTGAAAAAACTTCTTGCATTCATTCAGTTGGTAGTATTGCAGTAGGAATTCCATGTTTGGTTTCGACAGGTTCTCCAGCATCGATGAAGCTCCGTCACTTTGTTGTTTACTTTCGTTTTGCAGATAGTATTGGTAGAAAAAATCATAGTTTCCCTTCTTTTTCAGTTCGCTCATTTGATAGAAGTGCGCGAGGTACTCAATATCAATACTCTGCTGGTGCTGTTGTTGCTGGTACTGTTTTTTCAGCTCGTCGTTGGGTTCATTTTGTAGAAAGTATTGGTATAAAAAATCATACTGTTCAGAGCGAAATTTTTTTGCCAGATCATAATCAGATGACTGCATAGCCATGATTGATTGTATGTCCTCTCCAGCTCCACTCGATTGCGTCTCAGAATACTTTCGCTTCTTCTTATTATTGGCTTGTGATAGGTCCATGCTTGTGTCCTGTCCTCCCACTCCAGCCATCAGCAGACTAGCCGAACTGCTACCGCTGTTGTTGCTCCCCGATACCGACCCAGCATTCATCAGATTATTTTGCATATTTTGCAGAATACCGAAAGGCGTATTCTCCGCATAATTCTGGTTGAGGAATAAGTTTGGGTTCATGATATGGATAAGCTGGTGTTCCTTGAACAGTTCAAATCGGGGAAAGCTTAAGTTGCATTTGTCGCATTCAAATTTTTGCGGCGACTGACCGTCTTTTGTTGAGCTTCCTCCAACATTTTGACTGGCTGGAACAGTGGCGGCATGTTTACCGAAGATACCATGGGGAGAAGCTAATAAGCCCAGTCCTGGGCTGGTCGATAGACCTGGAATCGATGTTATACTTCCCGATCCTGCTGATCCGGAGGGTGATTGGGGCAAGCCAATACTCGGCACTGGACCACCAATCGCCGCAGCGGCCGCAGCAGCAGCTGCAGCCTGTTGAGCTGCTAAATTTGATGTCAAAAGGTTGGCACTGTTGATATCGATACTGGAGTTCGAGTCTTCGCTACTGAGCGATTGAGCTATTTGTGCTGCTGCAATTTGAGCCTTGGCCGATTTTTTATTGTTTTCTTCTTTGAAGCAATGGTTCTTCTGATGACGAATCAATTCGTAGTACCGTTGGAAAACGAGGTTGCATTTCTTGCACGTGTAGTTGATATTTGGTTTCTTCTCTTCGGACTCATAGAATGAATTGTTTGGCTGATTTTCATAAATTTTTCTTTGTTTTTGACGGGCATTCTGGAAAGAAGGTGGATAAGAGAGAGAGAGATTAAACTTTGCGCAGGACCATAAAAACTACTTTACTTTTGTCAACTTTTCAAATGTTGTATTATGAGAATTTCATAAAAGAAAATGTGCTCACCTGAAACCAAACAACGATAACTCGTGGTGAAAGTAACAACAACTTGCTAAGATACTCCAGATCGCTGTCCTTTGGATATGAATTATTCTCGAAAAATTCTTGCAAAACTTTGATCTGATAGTCTGTGAAACGTGTTCGATTCGCGCGTTTACCACTCGATGAAGAACTATTCGATGAGTTGGAATTGGTCTCAAAATTGTTCTTATCAAAAATCTTATTCATTTGAAATTTTTTCGGTGGTCCCATATTATTCAGATTGCCCACAACTCCTGCCATTCCACTCGCTCCGGCAGATGACCCAACTCCGCCTCCACTTCCAAGGCTGCCTAGACTCATCGTATCAATTTGGGTGTTGGTCATTTCACCTAAATTATTGTAAGATGAATTCGTGGGCGTCTGTGGTCGTGACAGGATTTCGGAGCTGCCTGATTCCGATTTAGTTTCAAAATTGTTGTAGAACATTTGCTGTTGATGTTGAGAGTGCTGGTAGGAACCACCACCAGAACTGGATGGATCATGCTCGTGTTGTTGATCATGTTTCAGGAGGTGGTGATGGGAATGCTGGAGCTGATGCGAATGCTGGTGAAGCGATTGTTGATCTGGATCCATTGAACCAAGGTCATCGTTCGGTTCAGTTTTTATTTGAATATCAGCTCCTCGGTCGCTGGCCGTGCTAGATGGTTGGGATAGCGGCCGATTGTCCGAGCTTTGTTGGGAGTGTTGTTGGTGAAATTGATGGTGTTGCTGTTGTTGTTGTTGATCCTGTTGTTGGCGCTGTTGACTCTGGGACTGGAGTAATTGGGATTGTTGTTGTTGTTGTTGCGATTGTGAGGTATCATTTGAATTGCCACTTTGATCAACAAGTGATGTGACTTTTGCTTGTCCTGTTCGTTCGTATTCTTCCAAATTCAGTGTGGTTGATGGTGGGTTATTGAAATTGTATGGGGAATCCTTGTTGCGTTGACGTTCCTTGAAAAGTGTATTACGAAACCAATGTTTCACCACCTGTTTGGGAGGAGGTTGAAAGAAATTATATTATGAATTAGGCATTTGAATTGGGTGGTAGTAACTGGGCCTCTCTTTGTAAAGTTTAGAGTTAGTTGCTTCAAAGAATTCTTTTCCTGGCTTCCTCGCGGTGAACGATTGCGAAATATTTTGAAATGCGTTTTTATTGTTTTCAAAGGAGAGGAGCATTAATATTCTAGGCAGGGGCCAATATTCTTTATAATAAAGATCGCACAAAATCGGTGCAATGGTTCCATCTAGTCAATCTGCGGAAGAGAAGAGGAGGACGGACTTTTCAAGGCCTCAGACAAAGATACATCCGAAAGTTTTGTTTTTTTAAGGCAGAAGATACTTTCAAGAGCCGGAAAAAGGGGTCAGTGGCCATAATATACAAGGTACGTCCCACAGGTTTGGAGACTACGGTTAAAAAAGAACGATAAAGTGGCCCGCTCTTCACGAAATTTGCTGAACCTTTCCCTTACCAAAAGTTTCAGCTTAATTCGATCATTTTAGTATTAGCAAGTGTGTGTTTCTGTAACGTATGTTTTTCTATTGTGTTATTAAAAAAATTTAGTGGAACGTGTTGCGATTAAATTTTGCTGTAAAACCGTGTTTAACCGCACGAAAGCTTACGAACTATACAAAGAGTGTATGTGTGTCCCGTCCAACATCATTTCGTTGGTATGTCGCGTTTATCGATGGAAGAGAGAACATGCAAAACGAAGAGAGGATTGGTCGACCAGTGAGAATGAAAATAAATGTAAACATCGCCTCCGTAGCCGATGTCCTCAAGGCCTATTGTCGATGATCGTGCAGGTTGATAGCGGCGAAAACGGGGATACCAAAAACCATCATTCAACGCATATTGCGTGAAGATTTGAAGAAGTTTTGTACCGCATGCGTTAGCTGCCAAACAAATGGAATAGCGCCTCGCTCACGTGGATGAATGTGCTCGAAATGATCGCAAATGATTCATTTTTTTGGATTCGATAATAACGAGTGACGAGAGCTGTAGATGGCGGAAACAAAGTGCCAGGGGCCAGAATAGTGTGGTCCGAACAAGCCACAAGGGAAGACAATGCTCGTTCTTTTTTTCGATAACAAAGGAGTCATTCACCACGAATTTGTTTCAAAAGATCAGAGCGCCAATGCCGAGTTTTTACAAAGAAGTTTTGGACCATTTGTGCAAATTTATTGCATGTGTGAGGCCAGAATTATGGAAAGATTATAAGTTTCTCCACCTCTACGATAATGTCCCACCCCATACGGCCATTGTTGTTCAGCAGTTTCTGGCTTAAAAAGGTGTAACTCAGTCGAGCCATTCTCCCTACTCTCTGGATTTGCGTCCCCCAGATTACCTTGTCTTTCCAAGGTTGAAATTTGGGGGGCGGGGGGGGGGGGGGGGAGTTCCCTCTTTATGCAACGATTGAGGACATTCAAAAATGTGTAATTGTCAAGTTGAAAGCGAGTTTCCGAGTTTAGGAAAGCGATGGATAAACTAATAATAATAACAATACCGCGCCAATAAGTGTATTCGTGGTAACGGAGATTATTTTGAACCTCTTGAATTTTTGGCATTTTTAAAAATTATTTTCGAAGCGTAGTCTTAAAACTTATGGGACGCACCTTGAATAAGGTTTGAGTGTTTGGAACTGCGGACCACGACAATTTCTTAGCACCTAAAGAGAGAGTATTGTAAGTTGAAAGTCACACAACCACTTTGGCAAGAGCCAATTGTAGATTTTGAACACCGGAAGGAAGGACGGGCAGACTGACATATGTTTGGTTTATGAATATTATATCATTTTCAAAATGGTTTTAATGAACTGTCAATATCACCTACCTTCATTGGCAAGTTGGCTTTCTTCGACATTTCCATGATGCTTTCTTCACTTGGTGAATTATTAATATCGAAATGCGCTCGTAAAATTTTCAATTGTTCATCAGTGATGCGTGTTCTAGCGCGTTTTTGATTGTTTGTTGCCTGCTAAATAGAGGGAAAATCGAAACGAAATATTAGATAAATGTCTTACTGCTGAATTGAATGAAAATTGAAAGGAAATATTAGTAGAATTATAAGCGAAATACTTAAATTGAACGTGTAACAGATATCGGAGTTGAATTCAATTGGAATAAAATAAGATAAAAATAAAATAAATTAGATTAAAATTTAACTAAAATTAAAATAAATGATTCCATGTTGAGATAAATTTTGCAAATGTAAACCACCAAAAATTGAATTCAGTTGAACGTTGAAAGACAGCGGGCATAGTTTAATACCATTAAGAGAAATGTACTTTTGTTTTTTTTGTTATCTTTTTGATTATTTCTTTTTTAAAGTGAATGGCTGAATTGAATGAAAATTCAAAAAAAATATCAGAATTAATTAGAATTAAATTGAACGTACAACAGATATCAGAGTTGAATTCAATTGGAATAAAATAAGATAAAAATTAAATAGATTGGATTAAAGTTGAACCAAAATGACAATAAATGTTGCCAAATTGGGACAAATTTTAATAACCCAACAAATAATGGACAAATTTTACGATGCAAACCGCTGAAAGTTGAATTCAGTTGAATGTTGAAAGACAGCGGACATATTTCAATGCCAATAAGAAAAAAGTATTTTTGTATTTTTATCTTTTTTTTTGATTATTTCTTTATTTTTTAAAGTGAAGTATGCCTTATGGCTGGACCGAATGAAAATTCATTGGAGGTATAACAAAAATTATATTATAAATGAAATTATTAATTGAACGGAGTTGAATTCAATTGAAATAAAATAAGATAAAAATTAAATAAATTGGATCAAAATTGAACTCAAATGAGGATAAATGTTGCCATGTTAAGATAAATTTTGCATCGCATACCACTGAAAGTTGAATTCAGTTGAAAGTTGAAAGACGACGAGTATAGTATAATACCATTAAGAGATTTTTTTTTTTGCATTTTTGATTATTTATTTATTTTTTTAAGTGAATTATGCTTTACGGCTGAACTGAATGAAAATTCTTTTGAAATTTAAGAAAAATTATAAATGAAATAATTAATTGAACGAAGTTGAATTCAATTGAAATAAAATAAAATGAATTGAATGAACGTGGAGGAGAAGGAAATACAATAAAAATTACAATTGACACTTACCTGCGCTGCTGCAGCTGCTTGTTGTTGTAACAGTTGGACTTGTTGTCCGGGATTAACTGGAATTTCCGGCGTAACTGGCGGTACATTGCCACCAGCAATAGCTGCTGCAGCCGCGGCGGCTCCAGTTGCACCAAAAATCAATGGGGGCGCCAAATTCATAAAATTCAACGACATCAAATGATGAAATTGCATTAAGCTAAGCATATCAAGCGTATTTAGTGGCAAATTCGGCATATTCGGTAGATTCTGTAAACTTTGTAAATTTTGCAGATTCTGAAGATTTTGAAGACTTTGTAAATTTTGCGGCAAGTTTGCGAAATTTGGCGGAACATTGGCAAGATTTTGTTCCATGATTTTCTGTGCAAGAATTGTTGGATCGATATTGAATTTTTGGGCAAGATCGGTGGGTAGCATTTGTGGCGATTGTTGAGATTGTGACTGGGATAGGGCGGTATGAAGCTGTTGTTGTACTTGACTGGCTGTTTGCTGGCTCTTTAGTAGCGCCTGTTGTTGCTGTTGCGAGGAGGGAGATGAAGCTGGCGACAATCCAGAAGTTGAAACAGGAGTACTAGGCCGTTGGTTCTTCTCTGGTTGAGGTTCTTTTGTTGAAACAGTTAGTGCTGTGGTATTTCCACTTCCATTGAATGATGAGTTTGGTGAATCCGATGTCTCTGGTGACAATTTTTTAGCGGAAAAGTCAAGGATTTCATTATCTGTATCGCTTGTTTCCAAGTAGTAATTTTTGAACTTTTCTGCAAACTTTTCTAGCACGTCCAAGGGGATCTTATCATTATGTATCTCTTCACAATGGGACTTCAACACAAATATAGACGAGAACGTTTTCTTACAGTGTCGACAAAAATACTTCTCCTCATTTATCTCGCGATTAATTTCGCCGCCAGTATGTTTCAGCTCGTTGAATTGCTTGACGATATCAAAGCCGAAATTCTCCAGCAAGGTCTTGTAAATCTGATTGTTGAACTTGGGCATGTTGGGATCATCCTGTATACCACTGAGATTTGATGGTGCTGGACTGACACTTTGCTGTTGTTGCTGTTGCTGCTGGTGTTGCTCCACAATACGGGCCAGACTTGTGGTCAGCGATGGATTGAATTGAGCAGAATGTTGAAGTTGCATTTGCTGCTGCTCTTGCAAACGGCATGCCCGTGTTTGATGCAAAACACTTCGCATATGAATATCCAGAGTGCTACCTTGGGCATAAGCAACCTTGCAAATGTCACACTTGAATCTTTTCTTTGGACTGTCGTAGTCATTTTCGGGGCTCAGTTTGCGTTTTTGCTGTTCATTCATGATCTCTAGATCTAAATCGATGGACTTGCGATCGCGTTCGACACTGCGCCGGTCAGAATCAACGCTTTTCCTATCATAGTCCATTGGAGAGGGGTTATTACTGGGTGACGAAGATGGGGTGTTGTTGTTTTCGCTTTGCTTCTTGAGTTTGTGAAGATGCGACACGCTGTTATAGTGAACTAGAAGGATATTCTTCTGCGTAAAACTTTCCAGACATATCTCACACTTGAAAGGTCGATTCGGATCGAGATATTTTTCCATTGGATAGTTGTTTAGTTTTTCATTTCGTCGATGTTGATTGGATTTATAATGGATGGCTAAGAAGTTTTGATGCGTAAAGGCCATCTTACATTTGTGGCATTTATGCTTGCGGCCAGGATCGTTGTAGTTGTCCTCAGCCATTTGTGATGTGTTCAAATATTCGTCCATTTCTGTGGTAGGCGTCGTACAATCCAAAAGGGAGCTGTGTTGAAGCATGAGTTGATCATCTCTAAGCATTAAATCTTGCACTTGAGCAGATTCATCGTCTTGTTTTACACTGGATGCTGGTGATGTTATGAAATCTTCCATTCCTGCACCGCTAATTTGTTTACCGTGATCCTGATCTGATGGCGGTGGGGATGGGCTATTCGATTGTTGTTGATTGTGCGCTTGCTCCATATGCTTTTGCAGCGACTGAGTGCTGCGAAAACTTCTGTTGCAAATCATACATTTGGTGGCATCGCGCATTGTGTGATACAGGGAATGAGTATTGAGCTTTTCCTGTGTCTTAAACGCCAAAGAGCATTGTTTGCAACGATATTTGTAGACATGACGCTCTGATATCACAATGTTCATATGTGTATCCTTGAAATGTGCGATCATTGTTGGTAGACTTGAAAAGTTCTGGGGACATTGTTTCAGCAAACACTGATATTGATCTCCCACGGATGGATAATGTTGGGTTTCCTGAGCATGCATTAACAATTCCTGATGTGTTTTCACTGCAAGCTCACATTGGTTGCATTCGAGCTCATCGCCACGCATCTGTTGCATGCAGAAATTATTCGATGCATGATTCTTTTCACCAGCACCGCTCTCGTCCGTATCTTTCTTAGTATGACTTGTACTATTTAACCAATGACTAGTATCGACTAATTGCAATAAGCGTGTCAATCCATCACTGTTGACACTATGCACTCCCATTACATGAGACTCCAACGATTTTCTGTCGTTAAAACTATCTTGACATAGAGGACAAAGGATACCGGGAACAGTTGCATTACTTCCTGCATCGGCCCCATCCATTCCCTCCAAATCTTGTTGATCCGGTTCTGTACCATCTCCCACTGAATCTGTATCAGCATCCATTCGCTCTGATTTGATTTCATCTAAACTGTTGGGCGTTACAGCTGGCAGAAGAGTGGTATTACCACTAGTTTGCGGGGAACAGCTAGGCTTATTAGCGGCTGCAGCAGCAGCTGCTGCAGCCATAGCAGCTTGAAATGCATGTAGTGCAGTTGAATTTGTAGGAATTGTCATGTAGTCGCTATCCAAACAATTTGGATGAACGTTGTCAATATGCATTTCCATGTCCTGTTTGGTTTCCGCAAAAAAGTCACAATTGTTACATTTGAAGATTGTTGTAGCTGTCGAGATATTTGGAAGACTTGATGGTGATTGTAGCAGTCCAACTGATGATCTACCACCGTCACTATGTCGCGAATGTGGCGTCGATGGTTGTGGATTGGGTGTTGATCCTAAGTTAGGATCAACTGGTGAATTGACTGGTGAACATTTTTCAGATTTAATGACACCTGGAATGAAAGGTTTATGGTGTTTAGGGGTGATTTTTTTTTGTTCATTCAAAGTTATTTAGATATGAAATAGTATTTAAAAAAGAGTTGGTTGCCTAAGTTTTGCCAAAAGTAATGAGGAATTGACTCCAATAATGAATGGAATCAGCTTCTAGAAAATTTTCCAATGCAGCATTTCAAGCGCCAGCCCCGTCGAAATTTAACTATTCCCCACATGAAATTTACACATTCTAATCACAGTCCAATCATACTTTCCAATCACATACTTGAACTCTTCCCTAGAAATGAATTCTATCATGTGCAACTCGATGCTTGTAATTAAACGAAAGACTTAAGCGAGTATCGCGATTATCTAAACAGAATTCCATGATTGTTGGCAGCTCAAAAAACAATCTTCTGTTGCCATTGTGTCATGATGAACTCTATGCGAGAATTTTATTGAAACATGGCCCTCGAGGCGCTTCCTATAATCTCTTCTAAGCTCGTCTCGGGCTAATCATCAGGTTCTTGTGCGCGCGCTATTATTTCGCAATGTAATCGTGGCTCTATTGCCATATCCTGGCTATTGCATTGGTTTCGTATCTTATACGCTCAAGATAATTTTTACAAAGAACAGTGCATTGGCCTGAAATTTGAATAGAATAGCCCGGAACCTTTGCCCGCATCTCCGCTCCTTTCGTTCATCCTCGTTCCCAATGAACTGGGACATTATAAATGGATGGTTAAATTTCTTGCAAGCAGCAAAAGGAGTTTTTAATTTTCGATTCAATTTCGTGGTGGTGGTGGTTTCATATGGACAATCAACCTAACTTACAACTTCTTGAATCTTCTTGGATTGGTCTTAATTGTTGTAAAAGCAAATTTGCCTTGATATGCTTTTGCTGTTTTCGTCCCTTTCCAATTCTACGTGTATGCTTAAGACGGAAAGTTAGCCGGAAGGAACTAAATGATTTTTCGTACCTCAGTTTCAGCTTATGATGGCTAGTAATGAACAGAGCTCCGTCCGAGGACGGTATCGTACCTGCACTCCCTTTTCCAGCGAGATGTGTGATATTATACTGTATTATACCCTGGATTAAGATAGTTTTTTCTCGTGGCCAGTTTTTGCATTGAACATTATGCTCCTTCGATTTTATTACAGTTCAATATGAATTTCATGTGCATATAATAAGTTCGGGCAATATGAGAAAGGTACCAATCAAAAGATAAGAAAAATAGGAGAATGAGCACATTTTGCATCCAATAAAGACCCGTACGAAACCCCTCACCCCGTTCGTCAGTTCCTAGAGATATTGCTTGGCAAATTATGGAAAGAAGGGAAGAAACTGGACAAGATTCGAGGACTCATTCGTAATCCTAAGGCATGAAGAAATAATGAGTGAAAAACAGAGACGAGAAAAAAAGAAAGGAATTCCAAATAATTTGATCGAAAAATCGTTTTTTGCTTTTGGCACAATTTTGTTGATTGCTTGGTAGAGACTTTGACTGTATATTCTTCGCTATCCGTACTTATAATAATAATAAGCATGCTAAACACTATCTTTTTTTTTTTTGTGTGTAGATTGAAGATGAAATGCATTCACTGAAGTGCATGGTCGTGCATACATTGGGTATGCTTATAGCGGCGTGGATTCAATTATGCAATTATTAAAAACGAAGAATCAGAAAGCCGTACAGAATGTGAAATAAGAATAATCAAAATATTGTGCCCCCTCTTCAGTTCAAAAGGGATTGTTTGTCAATGAAAAAACGCTCCGAAAGTTTATTATTGGTACTTACTAGACACAACAGAAGAAGTTAGACGTTCTGATTTCATGGGCATAGTTTTGTGTTTGGCCGTCGTTGGGACGTCAAGCAGTGGATCCAAGGTGAGCATCGGTATACTGCGTGGACTACAGCCAACAAACACCACTGCTCAAAAAGCAGCGACCAGCAAAAGCACGTTTGAGATAAATATAACAGACGTCAGGAAGGAGACAGGTCTCAGTGGCGCCGGGGTTAAATGGTACCTGCGCTATCTGAAGGAAGGCCTGAAACCAGAAGAGGCCCTTAAGAAGGCTCAGGACAGACCTAAACCATCTCTACCGGAGCCGAGAAAGCGGGGAGCAGCAGAGATCAGCCCGCATGAGGGGAATGCTCCCAAAAAATCCAGACCTGAACCCAAGGGAGGAGAAAACCCGGGCAGGTCAGGAGTGAAGACAGGACCCAGGAAGCCCGCCATTAGCTATGCTAGTGCGGTCAAGGGCATTCGACTGGCCATACTGCCAAAAAGGTTTCCCGAGCAAATACTCACTCGGGAGGAACAGGAAATCATTGAGGAACTTGTCGTCAAGCAGGTGATCAAGGGTTGGACGTCGAAACTGGTGTTCACCGGGATACGCTTTCGACCAGGCCTTATACTGGTGGACTGCGCGACGGAAGGTACCGCAGAATGGGTTAGAACCATAATTCCTAGATTGCCAGGCTGGGAAGGGGTAGAACTGTCAACATGTGCTGGAGATGATATACCAGGAGCCCATATGGTGACAGTTTTTCTCCCAAAGGCCGCGGCAATAGTAACAGAAGACCTTATGAGACTCCTAATTGCTCAGAACGAAGATCTCCATACTCGACTATGGAGAGTCTTCAGAAGCAAGGTGGAGGGAAAGGGTAAACTCCTCACGATCGGGGTAGATGACCGATCCCTGGAGGCAATTAAACGTCGGAGTTGTCATATCAACTACCGATTTGGCAACATACCCGTGCATGTGCACAGGGAAAAGCCAAGGAAAGAGACCTCGGAGGAGGCATCGGGTGGAAAACTTACCGAAGTCCCTGAAGAAGTCGCGGAAGCCATAGAGGCGGAAAGAACGGGATCAACCAGGGAAATAGACCTGCTGCCCAGTGAAGAGCAGAAGCTGGACGACCTAGACCTAGGACTCCTAGGGCTCGGGGTGGACAGCGACGCGCAGGAAAGCGCCATGTCAGAGGAGGAGGGTGACACTCCGACTGTGGAGAAGAGCTCCAAACAATAGCGGAACCAATGGCCAGCACTAAGATAGCCCAGATAAACCTCCACCATGCGAGAGCTGCATCTGCAGTGATTGCAAGGGCAAATTCCAAGGAGAACATTGGAATAGTGCTGGCTCAGGAACCCTGGGTGTACCGGGGGCAGATTCGCGGTCTGCAAGGAGGAGACATGCAGGTAATTTGGGACTCCTCTTGTGAAAAACCAAGAGCTTGCATAATTCTCAAACGTAATTTAAAATAAATATGTCTTTCAGAGTTCTTAACCGGTGATCTTGTGGCTATCCAAGTCTCATTGGAAGCCGGCAGGAGCACTCGAAAGGCAGTTGTAGCATCGGGATACTTCCCAGGAGACGAGAGCCGGGCTCCACCGGAACAAGTCGCAAAGCTGACGGAGTATCGCGAGGAGAGGGCGTTACCACTTCTTCTCGGCTGCGATGCCAACGCCCACCACGAAGTGTGGGGAAGCAGTGACACTAATCGTAGAGGTGAGTACCTTCTCGAATTTATTCTTAGTAATAAGTTAGAAATACACAACGTAGGGAACACTCCAACATTTGTGACCAGCACCAGACAAGAGGTACTAGATATAACTCTAGGAAATACCCTAATGAATGGGATGGTCAGGAATTGGAGGGTGTCGGATGAACCCTCAATGTCTGATCACAGGATAATCAGATTCAATATTGAGGGTAACTCCGAAATAAAAAGAATAATAATGAATCCCAAGAGAACGGATTGGGAATCCTACACAACGCACCTGAGCAACAATATTGCCCACCTTCAAGGAGGCGGTGACATCAGGAGCGAATTGGAATTAGAAACGGTGGTGGAAAACCTCAACACAATCGTCATTGACGCATATGAGGCCAGCTGTCCGGCCAAGACAGTCAAGTCATCAAGGGATGTACCATGGTGGAACAGGAACCTAGCTAGAATGAGAACAGAGGTACGGGCAAAACAAACCGGGGACTGGCGGAGGTATAAAAATGGATTGACTGCGTATAGCAACGCGATCAGGGAAGCGAAACGGAACAGCTTTAGGGAATTCTGTGAAGGGATTGAACAGATCACAGAAGCAACCAGGCTGTAGAAGGCTGTAGCCAAAGACGGGGGAATATCCTCTGTCTGCTTGAAAAAGGAAGATGGGACATTCACCGAGAATGAGAAGGACAGGGTACACCTGCTTCTCAGAGCTCATTTCCCGGGGTCCTACCCCTCGGTGGGAGGCGAAAACAATCTGCCTGACACCCCAACAACGAATGAAAGGGGAAGGAAAGAGAGCTGGAAACTAGCAAAAGAGGTATGCTCAGAAGCTAGGCTAAGATGGGCAGTGGGAACTTTTCAACCAATGAAATCTCCCGGAGCAGATGGCATTTTCCCAGCACTTATCCAGAGAGGCCTAGGAATTATCTTAGAGTCTCTTCTGAGGGTGGTAAGGGGGAGCATAGCACTGGGTTACATACCAAGGGCATGGAGACGGGCAAAAGTGGTCTTTATTCCGAAGGCGGGTAAAAAGGATCCTTTTCACCCTAAATCTTTAGCATCGTTCGTTCAGCCACCTGAACTGTTTTAATTACTTTATTTTCTACTGAAGTTGTCTTTCCCCAAAAGTTACTTAATGACTTAATTAAGGTTTCTGAATTTGAAATGAAAGTTCTGATTTTGGAATGGAAAATTCCGAATTTGAAATGAAAAATTCTGAAATTGATTTGAAAACACCTGAAGTTAGCTTGGAAAAATCTGGTATTGTTTGAAAAATTTGGAATTTGATTTGGAAAATTCTGAATCAGACTTGCAAAGTCCATATACCAGAAATGAAAGCCGTGACACTAACTCCTGCTGGTGTTACGAGAATGTGGACATGGAATGACACTGCAGCATGGCATCCTACTTAGATAAGGTCTTTTCTAATCCTGGTCAGCCGAGGGTCAGGTGATAGTGAAAAGATACCTGGCTGAGCTTGCATGGTCAGTGAAATTTGGCGGGTCGTTCCATTTAACAACGGGTATCTCTCTAACGGGCACAATTAGTGCGAAATTTTCAGAAAATCGACTTTTTTCCTTTTGCATTTTTTTACGAGATCGTATCTCAAATAGTTTTTGAAGCCTCTGTAGAGTAGCTGCTCATCGGTTATACCAGGTGGGTTGAAAAGTTCGTAGGCTAACATAGAAAAAGCCATATTTTTTGACAAAATTTGATTTTATTATTCAATATAGTTGCCTTCAAGAGCGATGCAATGATTACAGTGATCATATAATTTCTCGATTTTATTTGTATAGTACGTTTTATCTTTAGCCTCATCGGCGCTAAATTTCTTTCCAGCGAGCATTCTATTCCAGCCTGGGAACAGGAAAAGTCTCTGGGGCCCAGATTTAGAGAATATGGTGGATGCGGAAGCCCAATTCATGCAATTTTGCCATCATTTTCATTAATTTATGACGGTGCATTGTATTTTTCTTCAAATGGGGGCCTTTTTTCGCGATTTTCTCCTTCAAATGTTCCAATAATGCTACGTAATAGTCGCCGTTGATGGCTTTTCCCTTCGCAAGATAGCCGATACATATTATACCATGCGCATCACAAAATACAGATGCCTTAGACTTGTCATCATTTCGCCTTGTTTAAACTTAGCAAATCACTTTTCAATGGTTGATTTTCCTGGCGTAAAAGCCGAAGAATGTTTATCATACCAAGCCTTGGCTTCGCACACATGAACTGCCTTTTTATTCATTTTTTTTTCAAAGTAACAAAAGTTGCTTTGCTCACAATGCTCTATCCCACAAACTGAGCCCGACAGTTGTCAAATTTGAACACATGTCTTTTGAAGGCTAAGGTTAACTAAAAGTCATATGGATGTAATATTAGTAGCACTATCTGTATGTTAGTCTACGAACTTTTCTCCTGCGCCATCTATATGTTAGCCTACGAACTTTTCTACCCATCAGGTAAATACCTGAGGGGCCATCCCTAAATTATTGCTCGGACTATGCGGACGATATAAATAATCATAATGATATTAGGGACCACGCACACAGATATGCATGAGTAGGTAACAATGCCAGAAATTTTTTGCATATTGTTTATACCGACAAATATAGGCAATGAAATCAGTACTTTTATCTTTAATCAGGTTTTTCTCAAAACTAAATTTTTCAAATTTGCTCCAGTTCTAACTCGCTAACATATCGCCAGAACGGCCGAGTTTTTGGAACTCCAAACATTCTGGTTTTCGGCCGAGGTCCACTAATTAGACATTCCTGCAAGCTGTCTGGCGTTCACCCTATGTCATCGCTTCATCTGAGGCAAACTCTGCATCGTCTTCTTTTTTTTTCCACCATAGATATTGCCCTTTCGCATGGATTATCTCCGCCCATACAGATTGGGTGACCCGCCCACCGCATTCTCATTTAGGGGGCCAAACATTCTTCGCAGGATTATTCTGTGACTTCAGTCTGTCAAGACGGCCCTTGATTAAGATTGAAAGTAGTCTCAGATATGTGACTTCGCTTGTGGGCGTATGAACTTTTACCTTATTTGACCGAACTCAAACACCGCACTATGTTTAATCCTCCCCCCCATTGGGAGATTTTGTTGTTGTTTCCGTAGCTTATATATCTCCTTCTCATGTATGTCAGACATCTCAAGGGTTGCAATGAAGTTGCATCTTTGAGCTATTCTGCTTAATGTAGAGGAAGTTAGGTAAATTGGCTTTCCAATTAAGAGGGACCAAACATTAATGCCCTACGATCGTTTATCCGGTGATGAGAGCGCTAATAAAGTTTGTAAGGAGCGCAGCAATCTTTTGAAATAGTGTCCCGGCTTGTTCCTTGGTCGAAAACTTTGTGTCACGAAAGGAAACCCAATCCGTAAAAGGAGGAGGCACTTAAGTTTTAAAAACCAGCCTTGCCTTGCCTTAAAATCAATCGCATTTTGATTAGAGTAGACGTATGAAAACAAATCTCCTTTCTGTTTGCTTTTAAAAGAGAGCTGCTTTGAGACAGTTTTTTTCGCGTTGGTCTAAGGACCATTTATACGGCTCAATTTTTGTATTTATGAAACGCAGTCGATCTCAAGTCGAAGTCGAACAAAAATATAGCAGAATGTACAAGAGCTCGGGCGCTATGCAATCTCCGCAGATAGGTAAGCAGCAACAACTAGCCGGATGGCAATTACTCTAGTAGCAGGGGGCGGGGTGTGGAACAGCGTTGAGGTTAAGCTGTCGGATATGGGCATCGAGCATTTGCTTGATCCCAAAGCGAACATTATAGCTTGCGAGGACCAATTCTGCTGGGACTTTCTCGCTTCATACGCCTTGGAGGGCGTAAAGCTCAAAGTTATCCCCTACGACGAGAATCCCAGGAGAACGGCCGCTCGCATGTGGTTGCTCAACATCCACATGGATAAGGACAAGCTGGTTCCATCCCTGCGCCTCAAAAGCCCCTGGATTTCGATGGACGACTGGGCAGTTTTCAAAGAAGTGGAACCCCGAACAAATAGCCAACCTTTTCTGTTTCGTATGAATAGAGAGTGCATAGAGGCACTGGAGAAGGTAGACTATTAAGTTCGGTTCGAAAACAGGAACGCAAAGGTAAACGTATTCCGCTCTACAAAACTGGACGATGGGCGGTTGGAGGAGATGAGAATCGACGGTTCGATGGAGATTGATGAACTCTTCACGCAAGCAGATCATGCTCAGGGTAACGCTCATAAATGAAGCACTCGAAGTACGCCTCGGCTAATCTGCTTGTCTTCCTCCTACAAGAGCCCGGGATCGGAGGCGACCGAACCATCAAAGAGCTCCAACGCAAATATCATAACTTATTCCACAGCACAGTAGACGATGATCAGAACAGACCAAGAGGTTGTTGAGTTTCCACGTTTTCAGTGCCCGGACCTGACTTCCAGCGACCCAGTCGTGGTCAAACTGGATCAAGCGGGGGCAGTGAAGTGTATATTTCCTCGGCTTACATAGCTCACGACTAATCAGTTTAGCCAGGAGAACTGCACATTTGAAAGAAGACCAAGTTGTTGATAGGCTGCGACGTCAATGCAAAGCATACGCTTTAAGGTAGCTCGAAAATCAACGAAATAGATGAGTCATTCTTTGATTTCATTATTAGTACAAATCTACCGGCGTGTAACAGGGCCGATACAATAACGTTCCATTTTCTCGACTCGGAGAACTGTGGTAGTTAGGAGGAAGTCCTTGATATCACCCTACTAACCGACAATGGGATTCTTAGGGTGGAGAACTGGAGGACGTTTGACCAGAGATCCCTCTCAGATGATAGTTGGATACGTTTCAGTCTAGATTTCGTCACGGAGGTGTCCAAATCTTTCAAAGAACCCAGGGGATCGACTGGGGGAACTTTCGTCAATTTAACAAGAACAAACTTTCCGGTGCGAAAATTTTCAAGATTGGCACCACAGATGAACTAGGGTCAGAGGTCGGGGTTCTGGAAAAGGCATTCGAAACCACCGTTAGAGTCTCGTGCCCTCTTAAATACAACAAGAATACACTGGCGGAATGAAAATCTGTCTAGCCTCAGGAAGCTTATCAGGGGGATCTTCAACATCTGCTACGGACATAAGATTTGGCTGTCGTACAAGGATTGTCTGAAGAAGTACAACTCGGCCATCAAGACTGCCAAGAGACGGTCCTGGTTACACTATTGTTGGAAGATTGAAAGCATCAATGGATATGCAATCCTCAGTGAACTTCTGTCCAAAGAGCATAGGAGCTCATCATTCAAATTGAAATGCATATTGCGCTGAATAATCGAATATTAAAGAAAGAAAGCTGTCATTTAAGATTACAGGATGAAATATAAAACGCACAGGCTGCTACACAGCAAACCCTTTCAGCGTCAAATAATTCGAGTAGTTAGATCAGGATCGCTAGAAGATTGAAGAGCATTCGAAGCAGGTAACCATAATAATTGTAACGTGCAGTGCAAGGAGAAGTTATTTAAATGTTCAGTACAATATGCAACAAGCACACAACGTACTACAGCGAAGAAGCGCTCCAAGATGACTACGAAAAGGCACAGAAAAACGGAAATTATTCTTTGCTCCCTTCTCGCCGGTTGCTAAATGCCGATTGAATCGTGTTCGATGCCAACAAGACGGGCACCATATATCCTCTCCAGAATTATTCAATTTTGCCCAACTCCGAACCCTCTCACTACCATATTTTCGCGCATTTATTTGAAAACAGTGAAACTATGTAACACTCCACATACATTTTATCCATGGAATGATTTCACAGTTCCTCGGCAAACCCAACAACAGTCAAGATCCAATCCAACATAATGCAGAAAAAGTGCAACAGTGAAATGAGATGAAATTGCAATGAAATCGCGACGCCGATGTAAAAAAAAAAAGAAACATAAATGAGAGGAGAAATGATGGAGAGAGGTAGGGGGGGGGGGAGATATACAGGGCAGAAGAATCATATATTAAAGATTCCAACACTCAGAAAGCTGCAGAGCTATTAACTTCTTGGGCATGCACTTTTCTTGCACGACGACGATGCTGTATGTAAATTGCTGGTCATTAAGAAATCACTTGGAGCCCTATTCCGCCCTCGCAAATTACACACGTACTCGGTATATACGTTAAAATCAATGCTATGGTATGGTTATTCCAGGCAAAAGAGGATTTTTTTTACAGATAAAAGCGTGAAAAATGAAATAAAGTAAAAATAGGAAGAATAAAAATGATATAAAAGTCCAAGTGCAACATGAGAAAATTCCATTTTTATTTGCAATGAAGTTCTACATAGTTTCTTTAAGATGAAGCATTTTTCTACAACAAAAACAATAAACATGTTTCTTGTGACTATCCAAACAGTGACAATCAACACGACAATCGAATAAAACCCTTCTGAAAAGTTAACTTTTTAGTGTTTCCTGTGTTAGCGCAATCCTAGTTAACTTTTCCTTGTATCCAACTTTTGCGAGTCTGTACTGTATTGGATTTTTAAAACCGTTATATTATACAACAGACAAAACTTTTACTCAGTTTAAAATCAAATTTTTAAATTCGATTTCAGATTAAATTTGATCAGTAAATCCCAACAAGCAAAACGAAAGACTTAAGCGAGAAACTCGATAATTTAAAATTAAAGTAAAATTCATGTTTATTTGCAGCTTAATCAACAATTGGCTGTTAAGATTGCATAATATTGAATTCAATGAACTCCGCCATGCTATTAACATAGTATGCTGGTCCCCCCCCCCCCCCCCACACGGGCCCCCGTCCTGTCGAGAAATGGGCAAGGGTTCTTGACGCATGGACGGCGTCAGGATGTAAGCAAGTTAGTCCGCACACAACGAACAAAACAAATACGTGTCTGCACGCTAAATGTTGGTACCCTAACTGGAAAGACCGAGGAACTCGCAAGAGCCCTTCGGAAAAGGTGCATTGACATCTGCGCTCTGCAAGAAACCCGATGGTCTGGTGCCAAAAGCTGCGACATTCAACGCGAACGCGGTAAAAATGGCTACAAACTTCTCTATTTTGGTAACCTACACACTCAATATGGTGTTGGCATTGCCATCTCAGAGGGTTTCCGTGATGCCATTAAAGAAGTCGAACGATTTGATGATCGGCTGGTGAAGCTCACCATTATATCAGCTGATCGCACTATTCACTTCTTCACCGCGTATGCACCACAGACGGGTCGATCTGATGCCGAGAAAGATGCCTTCTGGCAACTTCTCGATGAAAAGACTTGTCACGTGCCTGCCGGTGACCTTAATGGTTATGTGGGTGAAAAGGCAGACGGTAACAGGTGCCATGGGGGAAAGGGGTTCGGAGCGCGCAATGAAGGTGGCGAGCGTATAATCGATTTTCCGGACACCCATGACCTTGTACTTATGAATACATGGTTCATCAAACGATTGTCTCATCTTCCCACATTTTATGGTGGGAACAATAAAACGCAAATCGACTATATTCTCATAAGACGCCAACATTTTACCACTGTCACTGATTGCAAAGTCGTTCCCTATGAGACCATCGCACCTCAACATCGGCCGTTGATTCCCGTCCTGCGAATTAAGCCATCGAAGCCACCGATAAAACAGCGTGAGGAACGCACTGGCCCGCCGCGAATTATTTGGTGAGAAGAAAGAAGAAACGGTCTCACTCATACGATTGCCAACCATTACGAATGTGGAAGAATCATGGAACCAAATGAAAGACACGATCCACAAAGCGGCCGCTGCAACCCTCGGGGTCACCAAGCCGAGTAAGCGGTACATCAACCGAGATACTTGGCTTTGGAATGATGATGTTGAAATGAAGGTCCGTGAAAAGAAACGCCTCTACCACAAATTTCTCGACGATAAAACACCTGCTAATTGGCAAATTTATAAGAATGCCAACCGGGAAGCAAAGAAAGCGATCGCTGTCACCCGAGCGAATCATTTCAAAAATCTTTACGATAAACTGGACACACGGGATGGCGAGAGAGATCTGTATCGACTTGCTAAAAGCCGTGATGAACGCACACAGGATATCGACGTTTGAAAACCGAGCTACAGGAAAAACGACCACGATTGGTCCAGTACGACAACGCACCAGCTAACGCCTCAGCATTTATAGTCACTAAATTAATGGAAATAGGGTTGCAACTCGTTTCATACCCCCTTAATCTCCAAACTTGACTCCTTCAGACTACTATTTGCTCCCCAGTTTGAAGAAATGGCTGATGGGAAATGGATTTTCTTGAAACGAGGAGGTGATCGCAGAAACCAGTGGCTATTTTTCGGACTTGGACAAATCCAATTATTAGGTAGGGATCAACAAACGAGCAGCATTGGACTAAGTGTATACACCTAAAAGGAGATTATATCGAAAAATTAAAAAGGTATACCTCAAAGAATTAAGAAGTTTTTATTTTTTCACGGACCTTTCAAACGACCCTCGTATTTGGACCGTTGAAGGAAGTTCTACAAGATCAAACTTTCAATAAGGATCAACTGATTGTACTTTTTGTGCGCGATTGTTCGTTCACTCGACCCGCAACTTTTTGAGATAACAAGAATGCTCCCTTCATTTTATAATGAAAAATTTTTACGATAGTCCACACAACCACAACCACAACCACAACCCTATCCCGACCTCCATGTGGTGATCGTTGGGAGTTCTTTCTTAATGAAAAACTGCAGACGGAGAAAAATGAAGGTCTCTAAAAACGAGACAATTATAGCTTGTCGGGTAGGCCTTACAACCCTACACGGAAAACCCAAGTTACGAAGCCACGAAATGAACCGCGGACAGGATGGAGTTTACAGCGATGAACCCAGCAGCGAAAAAGGAATAACACAAACCTGCAGCCACTTTTTCTGTGGTTGCCTAGCTCTAGCTAGATTCAAGCTACGGACCTTAGAGAAATTTCTAGCTGCCCGAGTAACAAGACATCCTACAATCTCTTCTGACAATCATGGCTTCATCCACAACACAGCCCCCATAACAGCTATAAGAGGGATATAGATGCCGCGATAACCGTACCTAGTAGATGCCTCGGAGATGAAACATGACAAATAATCTTCACAATCACCTGAAGAACGTTATCATTGAGACGGCCACAAACATGCTTGGCCTCAGCCGCAAGAAAAGCTGTAACGGATGGTTCGATGATGAATGTAAGCTAGCAACGGAAAAAAAGAATGCTGGGGCCAATGCTGCCGTGGAGTGGTGAAGCGACTTCACAGACGGAAAAAGAAGACCGAGATAACCAACAAGTCTGTAAACTAGAAAAGTACTCAGAGCAACAAGTGAGCAGAATGAAGCTGAAGGTGTATAACACCTGCTTTCCCGCAGAAGTGACATATTGAAGCGATGGGTTGAGTATTTTGGTGAACTGCTCAACAACCAGAATATAGGCGAGTTGGAGGTCCCGCCATCTGCAGACGACGGACAAACCACCAAACAACACAACACAATCCATGAAAAGAAACGCCTCTACCACAAATTTCTCGACGATAAAACGCCTGCTAATTGCCAAATTTATAAGAATGCCAACCGGGAAGCAAAGAAAGCAGTCGCTGTCACCCGAGCGAACCATTTCAAAAATCTTTACGATAAACTGGACACTCGGGATGGCGAGAGAGATCTGTATCGACTTGCTAAAAGCCGTGATGAACGCACATAGGATATCGAACACTTCTGTTGTGTTAATGACAAGAACGGTATTTTGCTTACCAACCGTCGAGCCGCAACGGATAGATGGCGAGAATACTTCGAGCAGATTTCAACTGAAGAATTTGCTCATCCTCCACTTTCACAATCATTGCCGACATTTGGAGCAGTTCCACCAGTCAGCGCAACTGAAGTCGAGGAGGCAATAAAACAAATGAAATCGAGGAAAGCAACAGGACCTGACGACATCGCATCTGAGCTCTGGAAAGCGAAGAGCTGGGACCCAACACTGTGACTCAGTGAATTTTTTAACCGGGTTATTCAGGAAGGCAGAACACCATCTGACTGGCAAGAAAGTACCACTGTTCCAATATGGAAAAAGAAAGGTAGCCCAGCAGAATGTTCAAATTATCGTCCGATCCGGTTGAAGACTTTTGAACGCATTCTTGACAACCGTATTCGCGAAATCGTTGAAATAACCGTGAATCAAGCCGGATTTGTCAAGAACTGCGGAACTGCTGACGCAATACACGCTGCGCGGTTACTCATGGAGAAACACCGTGAGAAGCATGGCCCTCTTTAGATTGCCTTTCTGGATCTAGAGAAAGCGTTTGACCGTGTACCACACGACCTCATCTGGTATGCTTTACGACAACACTTCGTGCCAGAAGAACTCGTGCGCTGGGTTCAATTCCTCTACCGCGATCCGAAAAGTAAAGTTCGAAGTATGGCGGGTGTATCAAAACCGCTTCGTGTCTCTGTTGGTGTTCATCAAGGAAGTGCCCTCTCACCACTCCTCTTTGTCCTTGTTATGGACACCGTCACACGGGATATCCAACGTCCAGCGCCCTACACACTGCTTTATGCAGATGATGTTTTCCTAGCATCTGATAGCAAAAATGATCTCGATCAACTTGTTCAAAAATGGAATGATCGCCTCATGCAACACGGTCTCAGATTGAGTTTAAACAAAACTGAATTTTTGACGACCGATCCCCATGAAACAGGCACAATCACTGTCAGCGGCAGTGATTTGCCAAGAACTGAGCGATTTAAATACCTCGGGTCAACGCTATCAGCCAATGGAGAACTGCGTTATGAAATTGCTTCACGCATTAACGCAACCTGGATGAAGTTTTAAACACGTTCTAAAATGAGTGAGTGGAGAGTTCCGCGCCATCTACCCGTCCGCATCCGCAACATTCGAAATAAATTTCGAATGCTGCAGATCCTGCCGCGCCACATCACTCCGCCCCCAGACGAAACCTAGGGGGTTTCGACAACGGATCCCGGAACTCCGTTCCCCGTTAATCCACAAAACGGACACGACGCTACTTCGGGGCGCACACGGGTTTCAGTCTGGACAAAGAGACCGCCTTTTTGTGTCCACCGATCTCGAGCTGGAAGAAATGTTCTCCCCTCTCGAGAACGCGGTACGGGCCCTCATATGAAGGCTGCAGCGGCTTCCGGACGGCATCCGTCCTGACCAGAACGTGCGTGCATGTGTCTAGCTCCTTGGGTGAACAGGCAGGTGTGGGCGAGTGTCGAGTGGGTGGTGGCGCTTTGATGCGTCGGAGATTGTCCCTCAGCAGACGCACCAACCCCGACTTCGTGAGACCCGATCTCTTGTCGAAGACCGGATCGCTTGGGAGTCTTGGGTTCTCCCCGTATACCAGCTCCGCGGGGCTGGCAGCAAATTCCTCTCGGCGGGTTGTACGTAGGCCGAGTAGGACGAGAGGCAAGACTTGAGTCCAGGACGGGTCGTCGCGCGCCATGATGGCGGCTTTCAGCGTCCGGTGCCAACGTTCTAGCATCCCATTGGATTGCGGGTGGTATGCCGTAGTCCGCTGGCGTTTAAAACCCAGGAGTTTGCCTAACTCCGAGAAAAGGGTGGATTCAAATTGCATTCCCTGGTCAGTGATGACCACTGCAGGGACGCCAAAGCGAGGTATCCACTCTCGACAGAGGGCTTCGGCACAAGATTGCGCCGTAATGTCTTTCAGAGGTATTGCCTCAGGCCACCGCGTGAAGCTGTCGATGATTGTGAGGCAATACTTGTAACCGTGCGAGTCTCGCAAAGGCCCTACTATGTCGAGGTGTATTGTGTGGAAACGCTTGGTAGTGCGGGGGAATGAGCCCACTTTTTCCTTACATGCCTGGAGACTTTACACTTTTGGAATGCGATGCACTCTCTGGCCCAGGAATTGATATCCTTGTTCATGGAGGGCCAGAAGTATTTTCCGGTGACTAACCGGTTTGTAGTCCTGATGCCGGGATGCGCCAAGTCGTGAACTGCGTGGAACACTTCCTTGCGAAATGTGGCCGAAATGTATGGGCGAGGTCCCTTTTCCGAGTCTTCGCAGCAGAGCGAGAGGTTTGAGTCGAAGATGGGCAACTCCCGAAATTTGTATTTAGGGTTGGATTTGAGGCTCTGAAGTGCTGCGTCATCCTCCTGCGCCTTGGCAATAGCTGAGAAATCGAGTGAGGCGGGGATGTTAACCGCGGAGACACGAGACAAAGCGTCAGCAACTATGTTGTCCTTGCCGGACACGTGCTGGATGTCTGACGTAAACTGGCTTATGAAGCTCAGGTGTCGAACCTGACGAGGGGACGCTTTGTCGGGCTTTTGTTTCAAAGCATACGTGAGAGGCTTATGGTCCGCGAACACTGTGAACGGCCTGCCTTCTAGGGAGAAACGGAAGTATTTGATACTCAAGTACGCGGCGAGCACTGTAGTTCCGTTGAACGGGATTCAACTGTTTCGAGAAGAAGCTCAACGGCTGCCAAACTTGATCCACCTTTTGGTGAAGGGCAGCACCTACTGCGATGTCAGAGGCATCAACAAAAACAGCTAGGGGTGCATCTTGCAGAGGAAATGCCAGTTGCTGTCGGGATTTATCGAACGCGCGGACAGCCTCTTCAGACCATACGATCTCTCGTGTGACTTTTGTTTTGGGGCCAGACAAGTACGCGTTCAAAACGGACTGGTGATGGGCGGCCTTGGGCAGGAAACGACGGTAGAAGTTCAGCATGCCCAAGAACCTCCTCAACTCCCTCACTGTTTTCGGACGCGGGAAGCTTGTAATTGCTTGCACCTTGTCTGGGTCGGGCTGTATTCCTTCAGAGGAAATGGAGTGGCCGAGGAATCTCACCTGTTGTTGAAGGAATTTGCATTTCTCAGCGTTTAGGACTAAACCGGCCTCAAGGAGACGTTGAAAAATGCACTCGAGATGGGCTAAGTGATCAGACTCAGTGGAAGAAGCGACCAAAACATCATCCAAATATACGAAACCGAAATCGAGGTTTCGCAGGACTGAGTGAATGAACCTTTGAAAGGTTTGCGCCGCATTGCACAATCCGAAAGTCATTCGGGTGAACTCGAAGAGTCCAAAGGGTGTGCATATTGCCGTCTTTGTAATGTCTTCAGGAGCTACTGGGATTTGGTGGTATGCCTTGGCTAAGTCCAAGGTCGAAAAGATGCGGCAATTCGCGAGGTGATGTGCAAAGTCGTGGATGAATGGAATCGAATATCGGTCAGGAACAGTCTGCGCGTTTAGCCTTCTGTAATCCCCACATGGTCGCCATTCGCCATTTGGCTTAGGGACCATATGCAATGAGGAAGACCAACAGCTGTTTGAGGGCCTGCAGATAACCTGTTGAACAAGTTGTTCAAATTCTTTCCGCGCAATAGCCAGTTTCTGGGGTGGTAGAGGACGCACCTTCGAGAAAATCGGGGAACCAATAGTATTTATGCGGTGCTGCACATTGTGCTTCACTGGTTTCGAGAGACTACACTCGGTAGTAATCTGGCTGAACTTTTGGAGGAGTGTCCAAAAGGACGGAAAGGTTATTCTCAGCGTGAGATACCATTTGGCCCGACTGGCGTTCCACAACTGGTGTCCTTTGTGATCGACGTATCAACGAACGTCTCAAATCTAAAATTTACCGCAATGTCGTCCGTCCAGTCGCTCTCTATGGTTCTGAGTGTTGGCCGACTATAAAAGACAATGAACGGCGTCTTGCGGTAATGGAGACGAAGATGCTACGTTGGACTAGTGGCGTCACACGTTTAGATCACATCCGAAATGAGGATATCCGCGATCGTTATAGGGTTGCACCGATCGTGGAAAAGTTGCGAGAGAGGCGTCTTCGATGGTATGGTCACGCAATTCGTACAAACGAGAATTCACTTGCCAAGATTGGTCTGAACATCGAAGGCGATGGTAAACGACCAAAAGGCAGACCTAAACAACGGTGGCTTGATACGCTGGATGGGGATTTGAAAGCCTCGAGATTGCACCCAGATCAGTCATTCGATAGAGCCAAATGGCGAAGCCGATCACGACGAGTCGACCCCGCTTGTGAACGGGACAAAGACTGAAGAAGAAGAAGAATATTGAATTCAATGCGAGTATTTTATTGAAAATTAGTCCTGAGAGTGTTTTTGTTCAGTTTCTGATCGTGAACACGCGAGCACAACGGGTCAAAACGGCCAACCCTTTCAATTTTGAAAAAAAAACAGAACGTCCAAAGCTCCCTAAATATCAAACATTTATACGTTATAGAACAGCTTCAAAAGCAAATCCTTACCTCTGCCCCCGCCCCCCCCCCCTGCCTACATTCCGCTAATTGTGGCAAAAAACTATGATATTTATTCCGCTACAAGCGGGTATAGATAGTTTAACATCTACACCCGCTTGTACATTACGTCTTGCATTATTCATCTATTCATTTCTCATACTTCTTTCTTAATTTGCTATTTAGCCCGATAAAAGTATTAATTAATGAAATTTGTGTTGATGAAAAATGCTCAATCATTCCAATGAGATGATTGAAGTTTTATAATGAAACGTGGGGCTCATGTACCATAAGCGTTTGCCATGGTGTTTTGCTTCATTTCTTCTCATTATGTTTTTTTTTTTTTTTCATAATCATTTAGTATCTTGTTGAATACCTCTATGCATTGGAAATATCTATATATATATATATATATGTATAAAAGGTCTGTTTTTTTCTCTGGATAGTTTTGATAGGCCAATCATTGCCCCTTGGCTATGGAACGACACCCAAACATCCACACAAGAATCAAGAGGCTAGTTCGAAAGAATTTTCGGAATGTAACACAGACCGTTTCCCTTATTTGTTTTATATCTCTTGGAACCATTTGAAGTGTCATTCAAACGCATTGATTAAATACTGGTTATCATCAACCATTTATCATTTTATAAATTAGATTGAGCATTTTGGGATAATATTTTATATAATAGACTACAAATCAGAGCTAAACCACTTCATAGAATGATCATAGGGTTAAACATGGTGTCATGATTATATTTATGGTTTAAGATGTATTTATACAAAGTATTTGTATCTAATAAATCGATCTCATCATTATATCCATCTGCCTGCAAGTATTTGAAATTTAGAAGCGAAAACGATATCTAGATTTCTGCATAACCATAGTGGTACAGAAAAATCATATAGTTACCTAGTTTAGTTAACTGGGGGGAGCCGCAGCTCCGAGCACTCAGGCCATTATTAGGCCCATTGTACTACCCCCTTAAGTTGCCTATTCAATGGCTTCCCGCCTACGGTGTTCGCAGGCTTTAGCGAATCTGAGAACATCATCAAGAGGCAGAGATTGTGCAGACTCTTCATTGAAGAAAACCTTGCCAAGGTGTCTTCGTCTGAGATCTGAGGATGCCGGGCAGCTGCATAAAAAGTGCAGGGTCGTCTCCTCCTCCTCCTCACATTGGCTGCACACAGCCGAAACCAATACCCCAATCTTCTCCATATGGTAGTTTAAGGGGCAGTGTCCCGTCAAAAGCCCTACTAGGGTTTTCATGTCCCACTTCTTAAGAGACAACAAAAATGCCGCTCTAGTGGCCCTAGACTCCTTCACAAGAATTTTCGCTTGCCGGCAAGAGTCCAAATTTCTCCACTCGGTTGCCTGAATCCTTGCAATTTCACCCTTCAAAGTAGACTTGACAGTAGATGGTCGGATTCCAAGAGCTGGTTCTGGCCCCACCATTGTGGATCTAGACCCTCGGCGAGCCAAGTCTGTCAGCCTCCTCATTACCGGCGATGTTAGAGTGCCCCGGCACCCACATCAGGAATGTTTCGTTCAGTCGGCCAAGTTTCAACAGCACCTGATGACAACTCCACACCAACTGGCTTGATATGTTGTTGCCATTTAGTGCTTATAATGCCGCCCGACTGTCGGAACAGATTCAAATGGTGCGACCTCTCCATTTTTGTCGCAGACATTCTTCTGCTGCCAATGAAATGGCATATATCTCCGCCTGGAATATGGTCGTCATTTTTCCGAGGGGTCGGGCCAGTTCCATAATCGGATTCTCCGAGAACACCCCAGCACCCGATCCATCCTCCGTGACTGACCCGTCGGTGAAGATTATTAGGTCCGTAATCTGAAAAGACTCATGGCCACTTGTCGACCATTCTTCTCTTTCGGTGATTACGACAGTGTATGTCTTTTCAAGGACGAATCTGGAAACCATATGATCGGTCGGCATCAGGGCTACCGGATGTTTTTCAAGGAATTTCTAGATAGACGCATGCCCGTTGGATTGGCCGCCTTTCCACGCCCCAATGGTATCGAGCCTATATGCGTCATTGGCCGCGTTCCGTTTCACCTCCAAACGAATGGGGGGTAAATTTAGGATAGCTTCAAGTGCCGCAGACGGCGTAGTACTTATTGCTCCAGTAAGCGAGGGTAGCGTATAGCTGCCCCACCTGACGTTCCTAGTGAACATAACTAGTCCAGTCTTCCTAGCATTCACCGTGAGTCCGTTGCGGAGGCACCAGCTGTGGATTACATGCAGAGTTGCATTCAAGCGGTCACATACTGTGTCCGCAAACTTGCCGGTAATTATTACGGCTTGCGCGAAGATTTTTTTGTCCTCCAGGAGCCACAGCAGGGTATCCATCACCAAGAGCCATAACAGTGGAGAGAGAACCCCTCCCTGTGGGCAGCCCCTGAGACATCCTGCTTCAACAGACTTCTGGTCGACCGATATGTGGATTTTTCTCCACTCTAGCATGTGAAGGATCCAACTAATTAGCAGCGGTTCCATTCCATGCTGTCTTGCCGCATCACAAATTGCCGCGAATGAGGCATAATTGAAGGCACCCTCGATCTCTATGAATGCGCCTAAGGCGTATTCTTTTTCGGACATCGCCTTTTCATGGAGTACTGCCTCCGTGGATTTGCCTTTGTGGTAGGCGTGTTGCCTATGGTGAAGTGGCCACTTAGGAATGTGTGTATCCCTTATGAACCGATCTACTAGTCTTTCTAGTCCTTTTAGCAGAAAGGACGTCAGGCTGATCGGTCGAAAGCTTTTTGCGTCTGTGTAGGTGGGTTTTCCTGGTTTAGGAATGAACAATACCTTCACATTCCGCCATTAGTTGGAATATAAGCGTGTGCTAGGCATGCACGACAAAAAAAGAAATAAGAAACCAAAGGTGCGAATTCGCCCGGAGGCAATTGTAATCTCCAGCAGAGGACATCTAACATATGCGGAGATACTGAAGAAGGTGAAATCTGACCCTGACGTAAAAGACCTAGGCGGAAATGTTAGCAAAATCCGGAGGACCCAGAAAGGTGATCTCATGTTTGAGCTGAAAAAATCCAGCGTGGGTAAAACTGACGACTTTCGTAACCAAGTTTTAAACTCACTTGGGGAGAATGTCGCGGTTCGTTCCCAAAACATGAGATCTATATTCAGTGCAAGGATCTCGATGAAGTAACATCCAGAGAAGAGATCTGCACTGCCTTGAAGGAACAATTCAAGTTGGAGGATTTCAGGGAAGAATCCATCGTGAGCCTAAGAAAGGCTTATGGCGGTACTCAAACGGCCACAATGCGACTGCCAGTGGAGTCAGCGCAGAAGTTGTTGGCCGTGGGGAAGGTTCGGATTGGATGGGTTGTTTGCCGACTAAGGGAACAGATCTCCTTAAAAAGGTGCTTCAAATGCCTAATGTTTGGACACTTCGCGAAGGCATGCACTAGCGGCATCGATCGGTCCGATCGATGTCGAAGATGTGGGGAAAAAGGACATATTGCCAAGAAGTGCAATAGAGACCCCAAATGCATTTTGTGCAAAGAAAAGGAGGGAAGGGATAACCGGCATATTGCCGGAAGTGGGAAATGCCCAGAATTTAGGAAGGCGTTAACTGCAGTGAAAAAATGAGGTTAATACAAATAAACCTTAATCATTGCAGGGTCGCACAAAATTTGCTTGCGCAGACCACTTACGAATCCGCAATGGAGATTGCTATCATTATCATATATAACCGTACAGAAATCTTGACGGTGCTGTATGGGTCACAGATTCGACTGGTGGAGCGGCGATATGGGCGTGCGGTCGTCAAGCCATACAATATAGCATGGGTCAGGCGGCTAGAGACTTTGTGTGGGCAAAAATAAGCGGTATATTCATATATAGCTGTTACGCCCCACCGAGCCTCACACTGCCCG